>NC_090941.1:318338888-318944741 GCF_040938575.1 Ambystoma mexicanum
ACAGAATCACCGCATTCCAGCAAAGCGGACTCGTAATGAGGCCCTATATATATATATATTTGGATAAAAGCGACATACATATATATATGTAGCACGAGGCACAACTACCCAAAGGTTTCTAGGTTTCTCAGTGATCGTTCCATACTGCGATCCTCGGTATTGTCTACAATTGCTAGAACAGGAAGGTCTTCAGTTCCTTTCGAAAGGCTGTAAGATTATTAGTCTTGCGAATGGCTAATGGGAGAAGATTCGACAGTTTGGCAGTCAGTACAGCGCTGGATCTACCAAAGGCACGTTTGAAAGGATGCATGAAAATCAGATTGCAATATAAGGAACACTGAGGTCTGGAAGATGACAGCCATATAAATCGTAACTTGATGTAAAGAGGAGAAAATCCATAGAGAGATTTATGAGCCAAGGTAAGCAATTTGAAAGAGATTCTACTTCCGATGGCCAGCCAGTGCGATCTCCGAAAAACAGGAGCGATAATATGAGCAGAGCAGGCCGTTTTGATGACACTTTTGGCAGCAGTGTTTTGCAGAACCTGAAGTTTGTGATTAGAGGAGAGAGAGGACCCAGAATATAAAGAATTACAATAGTCTAATATGGATCCAAGAAGAACTGTAGCCAAGATGTAGCAATGGTGTTCAGAGAGAAGAGGCCTGATTTGTCAAAGGACCATCAAATAGTAATTAGAATTTTTCAGAATATGGTTGATTTGAGGTGCCATAGTGATAGTTGAGTCCAAAATCATTCCAAACGATTTAACCTTTGTTTGTAATGTATTGGTATTTTCCTCTATTACAAAGTAAGGGTAAGTTCATAAAGATTTAGACAATGCAGGGGCTGAGGTGACCAGCAAAATTTCAATTTTGCCTGGGTTCAGCTGTAGTCAGTTTAGAGCCATCCGACGTACAATGGAATTAAAAATAGACTGAATATGTGCAGATTTAGAAGCTGTGTCTTGATGCAGGCAGAAGACCAAATGGGTGTTGTCTGTGTGGTTCTGGAATGTTGCTCCCTAATTGTCTAGAAGGTTGTGCAAGGCTTCATGTAAATGTTGAATAAAATGAGGGGTAATCATGCGCCCTGAGGGACTAATATATTTGCAGATGCTACTTATTTAATAATATAGTACAAGTGCAGCGTCAACACCCTATTACAAATTCCCAACCCACCTAATGTTTGTATACTTTGATTTTAAAATCTTATTTCACAACACATATGACATCAAGCATGTCACCAAAAAGAAAGTCGAAGGCCATCTCAAGTCGCCAGCCCACCTAAGCATGACATATTTTCATTTTCAAATGTTCATTCACAACAAATATAAAATCAACGAGGCCACAAAACCCACACCAACAAGAAAAATCAATAAAAAAAATACCCACGGCCTTCAGTATGACAAACACCACAACATAAACAAACTTACAAAATATGGGCCAGACATATGTAATAATCAATGCACATTAATGACATCACCACAGGTCATGCATCATGCTACCACCGTAGTGTGGTGATATCAGCAGACAGAATGTACAGTCCGCAGACGTATGCCATTGTCGGCTAACAGAAAACCATGGCTGCAAACAATGTCAAACTGATAACAGCACTTTTCTGCTATTTACAACATATATTGTGCACCACCCTAACCACCAATCTCCTCCCCATGGAGTCTTCCATAATTGGATTGACACTGTTTGGGTTGCTACTGTTATCAGCTCACACCTATCCTGAAGATATAGCCTGCCCTAAGCACACGTTACCAAAAGAGGTGAAGGAGGCATACCTGCCAGGCTGTGCTATCTCGCCTTTATGATAGGGATCATTGCTTGTTTAGTATTAGCAGTGTGGGGCTGAGTAGGCGATTTAGCCGCTAGTCAATGCTGTTCTCCTTAAGAGCAGTAGTTTGCTTTGTCACACACTTCTACATGTGTTTTGAGATTGCCCAAAATTAAGAGGCTTCTGGTTGACAGGCAAGTCCTTGGTAAAGGAGTTAACTGGGTTGGATATACTGCATATTCCACTGTACATACCCTTGAGGATGGCTAACAAAGTTCACGTCCCCTTGACATCGGGGTGGTGATGGTAGCCACCCAAGTCCCATTAACAGCTAAGCTGCTGATTACATCCCAATAATCCCCAATGGAGTCCATAAAATGGGGATTTACACCACCAACGATTGTATACCCTGGGGAGGAGTGTAACCACCTCTGGGGTCTCTTTAACATGTATTGCAAACAACACCACTAAGCTTGCAAGCTATAACAATGCACAGTGGTACTGGATACATAAACATCTGGATTCTGTCCCTGAAGCAGTTAGGTCACAACTTCTTAAAATCGTTACAGAGGGCAAACAAGTAGCCCAGAATATCTTGAACACTTGAGAGTCAGCTGACACTTCTGGAAGAGTAATAGCTGAGGGCACCATGCTCAAACACCATTCATGGCTCTGGGATTCAGGGTTTAAACGCGACACTCAGACAACTTTGATCGGTATGCCTATTGAAGATTCAATCCTCTTTGGAAAGGCAGTTGACTAGCAACTAGAGACTACCAAAAAGGAGCATGAAACCTTGAAGTAATTAGGACACATCTCTAATAAACCCTTTATCCATCGGAGCACCTTTAACACACGGTGCTCTTTTCAGAGCCAAGGTTTCACAATGCCCTCTCAGTCTGTGTTTGGAGCATTCTCGTCTTCTTGCTACAATCCCCAAGGGCAAGCACCCTCTTTTCAGTCAAACCAACAAAGAAAGTTTCGAAAAGGTAAAGGTCGAGGCAGATTTGCAGCCTAGAGGCTCAGCTGCCCCGCCCCCAAATGACACTGCAATTCAAGTACCCTCCCATGCTTTCCCGGTAGGGGGGTCGCATATCATCGTTCACCCACACATGGGAGGAGATAATATCGGATCGCTGGGTGCTTACTACCGTGGCAAAAGGTTATTGTCACAACCCACATCCAGAAACTCCCCTGGCAAGCCAGGAGGGGTCTTGGCTCGGGTCTCCAACAAATTTAGGCATCCTTTGCCTAGGCCCTCTTGGGGCCAGTCCTGGCGCCTTTGGCGGCAGGCTCATACTTAATAAAGAGTTGTGTTTAGGGAACTACATTATTTCAAGTGCCAGCCAACATGGAGGCATCCACATAGCTTGGCTCCTTGGAACCAAGCTACGCGGTACAGTGTTTTGGGTGTGCTAGCCTAGGAACTACTTTACCTGGACTACTTTCTTGAAGCTATTTAAACCACACCTGACTTGGATAACACGCTTCGCATTAATTTGCAATCCTGCAACGTGACGCTCATCGTGTTCAGCTATACCCGCGAACCTCAGAAGAACAGCATCTGTAAAGAGACAAGAGGACATCGTTAGCAGCAGCAGCTTACCTGTAATTTTGATCGTTAGCTGCCCACAGCTCCTGCGAACAGTATCCTATGATCAGCGCGTCTCCCGGACCGACGGATCTGCAAAAAAGGAAGAAACAAGACATTAGACACTTTTACAACATAACGAATTGTGCCGAAAAGCTTACCTCGCAAGTCGCCCCTGGACCAGCATCGCCTCGGGATTTCATACACCGGGTGAGTATCGCAATCTATGGGAAAGAAAAGACAACAGGTTAGCAAAGGCAAGGCATCATAGCGCTGCGCATAGCGCCTACTTACCGCATCATAGTGCTCCTTATACGCCATCATTTACCGGTGAGACCCAATTCAGCCAATGCATCACATTGGACTTCCGCGCACCTAAGGAAGAGAAAGAGACATTTATTAAACCAAGAAAGGCATGCGAGAATAACAACAATATACAACAGCAATAAGACCTACCTGAAAGACTCAAAGCGGGCCGGCATCAGTGAAGTAACTAGATTGCATTCGCCCACAAAGGACAACTCGCCCCTGCCAAGAAGGCAGGACGGAGAGCACACCTGAATTAACAACAAGGTGAGGAGAGGTCCAGAGGGGCTGCCGGCATACGGGTGGTGGGGGGCTGCTTATCCCAGTTGCCCAGTCTTGAACATTGCCCACCTGTATTCCAGGCAGAACTTCCCCGCTGATCACACCTGGGAACCGCAGAGAAGGATACCAGAGTCCCTACGGCTGGGTGGCGTCCCCGTGGATACCAGGTGAGCGTAACAGTTATTGAATAGAATTCCTAGAAACACCTTGCCACCATCCTCCGTTATCTATAAGAAATTTTAACACTACTACAAAAGGGAGCAAAAGAGCTGGTTCCACCTCTGGAAGATAACCACAGTATTTATTCAGTGTACTTCCATGTTCCAAAAAAATATCTAACAATGCGCCTAGTCTTGGACCTGTGCCCTGCAAACACATATGTCAAGCCACAAAGATTCCTGATGACAATGCTGCAGGAGAAAATTCTTCTGCTAAAACAGTGGGATTACATGGAAACTCATGAAAGATGCATACATGGAAACTCATGAAAGATGCATACTTTCATATTTCAATGTTGCCAGCCCACAGAAAATACCTAGATTCAAGGTGGGAAAAAAGTACTACCAATTCAAAGTGCTACCATTCCGCATAGCCTCAGCACCTCAAGTATTTAAAAAGTTCCTTGCGGTGGTTGCTGCACACCTACTGAGGCAGTCCATTCTAGTGTGCCCTTACCTAGACGACTGGCTGATAACTGGAGACCCACCTCAATTGTGTCAACAAAATACTCAACAGTAAATCTACTGTTCCAGTTAGACTTCTCCATCAACTCAAAAAAGTCCAGTCTACTGCCCAGTCAAGTAAAACAATTCTAGGGACACTAATTCGACCAGAACACAACCTAGTCTTCCCCTCCAATGAGAGGGTACAAAACATGCTATTTCAAATCCCTCAATACATACCCGGTCATCAGGTAACTGTGGGAAAGGACATGCACCTTCTGGGAATGATGGTTTCCTGCATTTACATTGTGCCAGACGTATGGTTGCGCATGCGTTCTATGCAAGAGTGGCTAACAAAACAACGATTGCAAGCAAGCCATCCGTGGAATGATCTAGTGGTAGTTTCACATCTGCTGGGTCAATCTCTGCAGTGCTGGAAAAAAGAAAACCTTTTAAAGGGCAAACCATTCAACAACCCAGCTATCGAGGACACTCACTACAGATGCATCGCTAACAGGGTGGGGATCTTATCTTCTCCCTCAAACTTTGCACAGGGTATAATAAAGTATAAGGAAGATCACCAATGAGGGCAGCCTCTGCCTGGGCAGCCACCACCAAAGGGCTGCATGGCAAAGGGCAGCTTCTGAAGAAGTAGCTTCAATCCGTGTTTGCCCATGTTCACCTGGTAAGCCTGCCGAAGTTAACCAGCAGCGACTGATAAGGTAAGTGTGGTCTGGGCAGGGAGTAAGGCTATTACGGTATTCCAGTAAAGCCCCACCACTCTTACTACCTACTGTGTTAATCAGCCAATCTTGCATTTATTTGGGATAAGCTTTGCTCATCTCCATCACTGCTGTGTTCCAATTATAGGTGTTTTCCCCACTGCTGCTGTTTTTCAAATCTAGGTGTTTTACCACTGCTGCTGTGTTCCAACTCTAGGGGTTTGCCCACTACTCCTGTGTTTCAAATCTAAGTTGTTCCCCCATTACTGCTGTGTTCCAAATCTAGGTATCTTTCCTACTGATGCTGTGTTTCAAATCTAGTTGTTTTCCTAATGCTGCTGTGCTTCAAACCTAGGTGCTTCCCCACTACTGCTGTGATTCAAATCTAGATGTTTACCCACCACTCCTGTGTTTCAAACCTTGGTGCTTCCCACTACTGCTGTGTTCCAAATCTAGGTGTTTTTCCCACTGCTGCTGTGTTCTGAATTTAAGTGTTTTTCACACTGCTGCTGTGTTTCAGATCTAGGGGGTTGACCACTGCTGCTATGTGTCAAACTTAAGTGCATCCCCACTACTGCTGTGTTTCAAATCTAGGTATTTGTTTACCACTGATGCTGTATTCCAACCCTAGGGCCTTGCCCACCACTCCTGTGTTTCAAACCTAGTTGCTTTCCACTACTGCTGCGTTCCAAATCTAGCTGTTTTTCCCACTGACCGTGTGTTCCAATCTCAGTGTTTTCCCACTGCTGCTGTGTTCCAACTCTAGCGGTGTGCTCACTATTCCTGTGTTTGAAACCTAGGTGTTATTCGCACTGCTGCTGTGTTCCAAATCTAGGTGTTTTTCCCACTGTTGTTGTGATCCAATTCTAAGTGTTTTCCCACTGCTGCTGTGTTCCAATTCTAGGGGTTTACCCACTATTCCTATGTTACAATTCCAGGTGTTTTCCCACTACTACTGTGTTCAAATCTAGGTGTTGTCCCACCCACTACTGCTCCTTTTCGAATCTGGGCATTTCTCCCACTGCAACCAATAGTTAACCACAGAGTCCAAACCTCGCTACCCGCAGCCAAACCTGTGTCCTCCTCAACTAATAGTCACGAAACAGAACTACCCCCCATAGCCAGCTTCAAAGGCCTTCCGCACCAGTGTAGTCACAGAGGTGATGAACGGAAACTCAATTTATGGAGGAAGTGTTGGCGGGGTAGGTGGGGCTAGCCGACGGACCACAACCAAGAATTTCGGAAGGTACCATTGAGCGGCAACCGCAGACACACTCCAGAGGCACTGTCAAAATAACCAAGTACTAACCCCCCTTTCCTGCTCCTCCAACATAACCAATGCCAATATACACTACTAGGGGCCAACCACACTACCCATAGACCCACCTAGAACCAATCTAATTCTAGCACTAAAACTCCCTGCTGAGACTCTGGAAATAACCTTAGAGGGAACATAGATATAGTCAAAAATCTATCAAAAGTGCACAAAAGCACAACAACACAATTCATTTGAACATCTAACAATCATCCACGACACTGGACCACCTTTATGGATACAACTAATCAGTTCACACAACCACAACCCCATCCAACCCATACAACCCACACACCCAACACAAACTCTAGCACACATCCGAGGCACTGAGTCCCACCCTTACTGTTACAACAAGCGGGGCCTCTCAACCAACTCCCACATGCAAAACAATGCACACGTACGCTAGTTCCTCCTGTTTCTGAACCTATCATATCAACCTACCCTCACTAACACGCCCCACCCTCTTCTCTTGCATAGCCATGTTAATGCCTGGAGACTGCCCTTGGGTGGTAGCGGTGCGCGGTATAATCAACATAACATAACTTAAGCAACACAAGTGAAAGTGTGCGTTTTCAGACATTTTACCACCAGGGTATCTGCAGACCATTGGCAGAAGTCGTGAACCCAAAATGGCGCTTATTGCAAAATATTTGAGGCACCTTTTAATTTACCAATCATTGACCTTGTATGATGTCTGTGGATGCTACAAGGCCCCCTGATTGGTCCAGAAGCATCCACGGACACTGAATCAATAATTGAGTCCACGGACCACACCGAGATAGCAATAATGTACCTACTTTTTGGACATACTTAAAAAATCTAATGGATAGATTACTACCAAATTTGCAAAAGTATGCTTTCGGGACCAGGCCACTGCTACTCGCACAAGTTTGGTGTACATCGGTTCGGGCTGTGGTCATGAGCAAAACATGTTTTCCTATCCAAGTCTATCTGATTTAGACAATTTTGGGACTCACCCTATATCTTTGCCCCCTCCAGATGATACCACACCAAACTTTGGAAACCCTTCCAGATTCTGGGCCTATTTTTCTTTTGCAAAGTTCTGGATGCATTTGTCGAGCGGTGCAAAAGTTATAAGCCACCCAAAAAGTGCTGTTACTGTGGGAAAGTCAACAGAACCATAGTTACAGTGTTGTTACCGCCGACCTTGTACTATATCGAGATATTGGGCCTCATTACGAGGTGGCCGGTAAGGGATTGACGGCGCCGGTAAAGGTGCCGGTGCCATTAACCCCATACCGCCCTATTACGAGGTCTCCTTGCGGGACCCGGTAAGGACGCTTGGTAAAACCAGGCGTCCTTAGCAGGTCCCGCGAAGAGACCAGGATGCTAACAACAGGCCCGTTTTTAATGGGCCCGTTGTTAGCATCGTCCCCATTTCCATTGAGCCCTATGGGGCTCAACTGGGAATGGGGATTAATTTTTCCCGGGTCCAAGAAAAGGGCAATTATCGGGTCTGCCAAGGTCGGCATGACCCAGTAATTGCCCATTCCATGGACCCGGTAAAAATGAATTACCGGCGGCAGCCGTGCCCTTAATAAGGGCACAGCTACCACCAGGGTCCTAATGAAGCCCATTGTCATATATGCATATATAGAGAAAGAGGTATGGATTTAGATACACACATATACATATTTAAATCTATATATATATAGTGCAATGAGCCATTTCAGTTGAGTCACACACAACATAGCACCACCCAGAAGCCATCACTAAGTTCACCTCCAGTTCAGATCTACACAAGAAATGCATTGTGACTTTCCAAATTAGCTCAAATTCAAGCCTCTAGTTCCAGGAAATAGTCTTTGTCTATAGTGCAGTGCTAATTTATACAATTTTTCAACCCAAGGTAGACAAAGCTCAAGGATGGAGCCAACTTCATACATTTGGCGATGATCCCTTGAATGACACAGTGGGCCTCATTACACGGATGGCGGTGGACCAAGGTGCTGTTAGCACCTTGGTCCATGCCGGTAAAATACCGGCACCACCTTGGTGGAAAGGGGAATTACCGCCCTATTCCAAGGTTGGTGGGGCGGTAATTCCCCCTTCCCCCATTGCCCTTCGCCATTCCGATTTTTGCCCCATAGGGCATAATGGGAATGGGGAAGGTGCTAATTACGGCACCGCAAATTGCGGTACCGTAATTAGCTCCCTGGTCCCTTTGCAGGTTGGTTTTTAACGCCTGCAAAAATCAGGCGTTAAATTCCCCAACCAGCAAAGGGACCTCGTAGTAAGGCGGTAAGGGTTTACCGGTACCGTTAAAATACCGCTACCGACAACCCTTACCGCCTACCGTGTAATGAGGCCCAGTGTAACCATGCCAAATCTGCGGACATAAGGTGTGTGGACATTTCATGAAAGATCAATATAGAGAGTACTGGAAATAATTAAATCCCAAATTAGAGGGTGTATGTATTTTGCCCCTGGACATTAATCTGCTAATAGGTACTGTCTCTTCAGCAGGCATAATACAGATTAGTGATGTATATATAAATATATATATATATATGTATTCATCTGAGATGTAGACACATTCAATCAATTAGATATACACTAGGATGTTTTGACCATATATGACATGGTGACAAATGTATGAAATAACTGACCAGTGGCAGTCAATAGAGACAAAGATGAACGTGCAGGTAATTGGTTATGTTTCTACCACTAATACACTTCATATTTTCCAAACGAATGACCCCATTTTAGAAGTACATCTGGTTTTATGAGCTATGCTTCTATGTTTAATTATGTTGCAGTTCTTTGTACTGTGGCGTCCTAATGGCCTCTAGAAGTTCCAGAAACACCTAGAAGGAAAGAAACATATCAGCCTGGATGAACTCTGACCTACATATGACCCAGGAAGCCCAGGAAGAGGTTGCTAACATTATGACAAAGTCAGAAACCCTGAAAGATATTTGTGATGCTAGTGATTCTAAATAGGGCCTCATTACACGGACGGCGGTAAGGGTTAACGGTCACCGTTAATGGCAACGGTGACCGTTAACCCTTACCGCCTTACTACGAGGTCCCTTAGCGGGTTGGTGCTTTAACGCCTGCTTTTTGCAGGCGTTAAAAACCAACCCGCTAAGGGACCTCGGAGCTAATTACGGCACCGCAAAATAGCGGTGCCGTAATTAGCGCCTTCCCCATTCCCATAGAGCCCTATGGGGCAGAAATGGGAATGGGGAAGGGCAATGGCGGAAGGGGGATTTACCGCCCCACCAACCTTGGAATGGGGCGGTAAATCCCCTTTCCGCCAAGGCGGTGCCGGTAATTTACCGGCATGGTCCAGGGTGCTAATAGCACCCTGGATCACCGCCTTCCGTGTAATGAGGCCCTAAGTGTCTAAAGTGACGTGTATATTGTATGCATCGAATGGACATAGGCACATATTACACATTCGTTTTTGGGTGTTAATCACATATGTTTTTGATGAAGTAGTATGCATAAAGTGCTAAAGATTGTCGAGATAGGTGTGATTTGAGAGTAAAAGAAATTTCATACACGTGGTGTGTTTTAACAAGTGATATTATTATTATTATTATTATTATTATTATTATTATTATTATTATTTGTGTGGTGCAAACCTAGCTTGTGTGCAATGGAGCACTGCAAAGGTCATAGAGAAAAACATTGGTAGCGGGAATTTAACAAGTCATCAAGTAATATGTATCACAGTACAATATATGGATGGGTATGTGCTCAAGATATCAGGCATATGTAGGTCACTCCAAGGTGTTGTTGGAAAGCCAGGCTTTAAATTCTTTTTGAACTGAGGGAGATCTCTATTGCTACCGGGATAGAGTTCTACAGTACCAGAGTGTAGCATGGGAAGGGCGTCTTCATTGCTTTCGCCTTGCAGCCTAATTCAGCTTCCAATCTGGTGGTGATCTTATTGCGGCTTATTAGGCTTTTACTGTGGGAGATTGCGGGTGTGTAAAGTCTCAACAGCAGACACCAAATCCAACACAATGGGGTCATTAGAGCTTTGGTGGTATCCCGCTGGTGTTTCTCGTGGGCTACCACGAGACAGTATTACCGTTCCCGCTGCCTGATATCACAGTATTACCGGGATATCAGGTGGCGGGAATGCCGGTAATTCCCCATTTCATGGAGTCCAATGGGACTCCATGGTGGGAAGTACCGGTATACAGAAATACCAGCACTTATTTCCGGACTGACAGTCATAATGACCCTGAATGCATGCTCCCTGATGGCTCTTCTCTTCATGATTAAGCACTTTCCACTGTATGTCCAAGATGACTGTCTCATACCTGTTTTCGCGCAGGCCTGACTATAAATCATGAAACATGGGACTAGTTTAAAAAACAAAATTTTGGCGGTAAAGAGTGGTAATCTCCTCAACGATTCGGCTTACCACAAGCAACTGAAAATTCCCAGGTAAAGAGGGGTCTGCAGTTGGCTTTTTACCACATGGTAGTAACCACACCACCAGAGAGCCTGGGAATCAGTCCTTGAAATGCAGTAGAGTGTGTGTCAAAAATGTACTATGTGTAACTGTCCGATTAGGCAGGTGTGATGCAAAAGCTATATTTCTTATGGGAAGGTCAGTTTTCTTCTTTTATATATTGTGACGCAAAAGGGAACAAATAGACCATAGTTTTTGGAAACCACACACTTTTAATGTGCTTTGCATTAGAGGCGTTGCTAGGCGGGACTGAGGGGGCTATAGTCCCGGGTCCTTTGGTTGTAGCTCCGGATATAAGCTCAGGGGTTACAACCAAAAAAGCTAGCTAGCCCCCAGTCCCAACAGTCCCAAAATGAGTGTAGCCTTGGATCTTTTCCTTTGCAGACCTACCAACACCTCGCTTTGCCTAAGCTGGCCCTTTGTCGCTGGGATTCTTCCAGAAGGAATCACAATAGACACATGAGACTGCTCAGACAATTGAAATCACAGGGTTTTCTGAAAAGTAACCTAGCAAGAGAATATCGATTTCAATTTTTGAGATGTCACTGGCTTACAATATTAGACAACCCTTTGGCACTAGAAAACAGGAACAGCACTGAAGAGAAATGAGGGCGGGTTACTCTGGCCCAGAGTTAGCGGATAATGCATTTAACAAATGAAAGCTCTACATTGTAAATCTTTTTTAAATGTTTTATCTAAGACGTCTTGGGTGTACACAGGTTTGTGGTTTGTAGCTCCGGTTTGTACAATTTGTGTTTACGTTTTCTTGAAACATGTTAATAATCAAAGAATACGTGACTGCTCGCTACAACTTTGCATATTCCTGATGAACTAATATGATAATTTATGTATTTATTCATTTCAAGGTAGATTTTAAATACCAATATGAAGGTTGCAATGGGGGCTGCAATCCGGCAAGTCGAGAAAACAAGCGCTCCTAAGTATAATAGGGTCTCTGTAATGCCCCATCAATGCAAAGCTCTGGCAGGGAAAGCAGCAAGCCATGCATGTAATTACACAATGTAGAGTGCGCCCGCCTACTCAAATTAAAGTAATGAAGCATGAACCTGAGTTCTGGCAGTGGCAAAGAAAATTCAGTTTGCATAGTATATTTGAAGGGTGGAAAATAATGTAGTGGATCAAAGCTGTCAAGAATACCTCAAACTTGATTGACTGCAATCTCAGGTTGAGTTATTAGGGTTAAAGGCATTCATATCCCCAGGCGTTTCAAAATAAGTCCTCACGGGAGCCTTGCACCACTGGATACAGTGTAGGTGTTGATTACCATTCATGACCTCACAGATATCTCTAATCACCTAAGTAGTGGACTGTGTGCCGAGGTCATTTCCTATCAATAAAGGGAGAAAGGAGCAGGGTATTTTGTTAGTAGTTTCTTTGTGACAGCAATGGCATCTGCCTTCCTGTAAGGATATTGCTCCAACCACCGGATACACATATCCACCAATACAGAAACATATTCATATGATAGGAAGCTGTGAAACGCCTATCTGAGCATTTAAAAATGGTCCTTTTGGGGCGGGGTATGTAGAAGGCAGAGTATTGGCAGACTGAACCATATTCTTGCGCCTCTATCATACCGCAGTGAACTACCCCGCAGAACAGGTCTGCACCTTATCAGGTCTGAGGGGCTACTAGGAGAGTAGAATCCATGGTGCTGAAACTAAGAGGATGCCTGTAGCACGCTCAAGAAATAAGATACCTACTGACAACACCAGATGGGCACATGAGCCAGCCTGACCAGGTGAACACCTATTTTGCATGTAGCAGGGGTAATCTTACCCAGATATAGCTGCCTTGAGGACAACCAAGTGTCGAAATATGGGTCGGCTGTCATTAGGAAACAAAATAAACCACAACTTTAATATATTGACTTTGTAATTTACTGCATGACATAGGAGAACAGACTTCTGTAAGGCTAAGCACAATACGCCAGCAAAAGTTTAATGGCTACAATAATGGTGAGATACTGTGAAGGATTGTCATCTCACCAGACTAGGGAAGCCATTGCTTTATTGATATACAGCTTCTGCACTACCGTGGCAGAGAGCAGGTTCAGCAGTCACAGGTGCTCTGTTTGACAGCTGTTGTGACAGCAAAGTCACTGTAGTGCAGAGGAATTAAATTAAATGTACACCTCTGTTCCAGAACTTTGATAATTATGATAAACTACCAACCTGCTGGCAGGATAATCTGAAAATATAAACCATACATAGGTTTTGGTATGGTATGTGGTAGTTCAAATAAATGCTAAAATCCAAATCTGATTTGTTGCATATGTGTGTCGACCGTGTGAGCTACGAGAGGCAATGAGAATTTCAGGCTCCTGCCTGTCTTTATCCCAGTGAACGGGTCAAGGGGCAGAATGGTCTCTGTCGACATTCTGTGAGATAGGGTAACTCCTCCCAGCCAGACCCAGGCTTCAAAAAGCAAATTCCATAACAAAGGCATGCCTCGCAATAGGGTTTCATCCGAAAGGGCCTTTGAAGTGCAGGGCTAGAGAAGGGAGGGGGATTAGATAGGCAGGCAGAGCAGTACCAAAGCGAGGAAGGATTTCTCCATCTTGATTTCCTGTGGGCAGAGGCGTTGCTAGGGCAGGGTTTGGGGGGCTATAGCCCCAGGTCTTTTGGTTGTAGCCCTGGATAGAAGCTCAGGGACTACAACCAAAAGGCTATAGCTAGCCCCGAATCCCGCCAGTCCCGACATTAGTTTAGCCCCTGACCTAGCATCACCCCTGCCTGTGGGCTTCTCTTTCCTTCCTGATTCCTACACTTCCTGTACAAGGAAACCACTTTGGGTATGATGCAGAAAAGGTACTTGTTATCTAAACAAGGATTGTGCCCATTAACGCAGGCTTGCTTTTAACCAATCGCCTGTGGCTTGTTGCCTTTATAAAGAAGGGGCATCCCCCTCTCCCTTTGATCAATTCCTGGGGCATCATCACCAGTTGGGCGGTATCCCGGCTTGAATATTGTCCATCTGTAATAGCGTTGGCACTCACCTGTCCGGCGGTATTACGGCCTGATCACGGGTTGAGCGTTAATAGTAAATTCCCATCCCCCATTGTGTCAATTTGACCCGATGGGGATTTTGGTGCTCTAAAACGGCGCGCTGATACAGCCGGTGGTAATACAGGGCACTAAATGGGATTTTCACCTCCATAAAAAAGCTGTAGGTAAAAAAGCCCATTAAGGGCCCATCTCGTGATAGGGCCAGCTCTTAAATGCGGCGGTAATACCGTTACTGCCGCATTTGAGGGCTACCGCCTAACTCGTGATGAGGCCCCTGGATTGCAAGAAGAATTAATTTAGACCTCATTGGGGAGAATTGCTCTTTTGAAATCCCTCAGGCGTTGAGGTGAAGATAGAGTACTCCAAGGCAGTGGTAAGCTCTGCTTCCTATCCACTGCAAAGGCATCATGAAGTAAGACACAGACAACAGACTTAAAATTCAAACAAAAGATATTTATTAACTTAAATGTCAGGATGGTTGAAGGACTAACTTGCCCTATGCTAAGGTGGGATTTATCTACCTGAACGAAACTAAGGAAAGTCTGAGTCAAACAGCTGAACTTAAAAGTCTGTCTGTGTCCAAAACCTATACTTGCCCTCACAACTAAAGATAAACAGTGTTTTGGGGGATCCATGTGTTAATATCCCCACAAAAATATCGGCATACAAAAATATTGCCATATTTTTGCTGTGATATTAAGGCATGGAACCTGCAGGAGACACCCCTGCAACCCCTGCATTATTTTTAAAGGTGCGGGGGACACCCCCGCAAGCCCTGCTCCCAAAACCCCCTCAAAATATCCCCCCCAAAAATATCGCCTATGGCCGTTCCAGACGACCATATATACAGTGATATTTTTGGTGGGGATAATATGTAGTGATACCGTGTTGGGATGTCAAAGTCAAAAGAAATAGTGTTCAACACAAAGTCCGGAGCTGTTTCCACCTCTCAGCTTCTTCTTCAGATCCCTTCCCTAAGTTTAAGAAAGTTCCACAAAAGTCTTAGAATTACCTTTCTTCCATTTAAGGTAATATAGTTCCACACAATCCTCAAGGTTCCCTTCCCAGCAATATAGTTCAAAGGAAAATGGTCTCAAACTTTTGACCCAAGACAACATGTGTAATGCCTCACATCTCATGGCTCCTTCCCCAAGACTTCAACTCTGCCAGTTGTAGTTATTTCAATCTTTCAAACAGAAAGTTTAACATAACTTAAGGCCAGCTTGACCATATTCTTGGATTGCCTCATCCATTCACTGGCAGTGCCCCTTCTTAGTATTATTCCACAATGTCTTATGGTTCTCGCAGCTCAGGGATCACTGTTTTAAGCGCTTTTGTCAGACCACCCGGTCCACTCACCACAGGTCACGCAACCAGGATCTCTTTCCTTGTGGCCTCTTGGCTTTATGTATAATATTTACACTTATTTGGCTTCTCCTTGGTATTCCCCTGGCTCTGCCAAAGTATGTCACACATCTCTTGCCAGTCTTTGGCACTGCCACACTGTAATTGTTCATAACCTTCACTTTGTGATGGTCTTACTTCTGTCCCACCTTCCATGCCACGCTTTCATACTTATGTAGTTTCTTAGATGCTGTTGTTACTTGTTCACTTTCCTTTGCCATTCTTTTATCACTTGCTTTGCCCATAAAGCTTCCCTTCGTTTTTTATTCCACAAGCTTAATTGCGTGATCTCACTCTGCTCGGTATTTACCAGATATGCAATGTGCTCAATGGTTACGTTTCATTCAGTTAATTGTTTGATAAATGTTCAATATGCTTAATTTCAAATTCCCATTTGGTTTGGTATTCGATATGCATCTAGCAGCTTTAATTGTACATTTTCCTTTCGTTCAGTAATGTATTGCTGATTTGCCACTCGCTAGGAATGCCTCGCGGCGGCTGAGTGCCTCTCCTGACACTCACAGGTCTGCAGCGATGTTCCCCAGTGGCTGCCGATCTCTCTTCCAGCCTTGCAGGTTGGAGGGTCTGCTGGTACGAGCCTGCTTGCATTCAGGGGCTTGTCACAGCCCCGCTGAGTGCTCCACTGCCTCCAACTGGATGCAGACAGTGTTCTGCTCCCTCTGACGCTTCCGCAGCTCCTGCTGAACATCTCTCTTCGCAGGGGCTCCTGCACACTGGATTTCAGGCCGGCGTCATGACTATTCCACTGGTCCCACCATGGCTGCCTCTTCTGAACACGGGTCTTCTGTTGGTCTCCTTCCCACCCACAGGTCTCCCTGTTTCACTCTTAGCTGCACATTCTGTCTGCTTTTGTACACCTGTAACGTATTAACAGGTTGCAGGTGTGTACTTCCAATTGGATTTGCCTGAACCTGATTAAGAGTACATGCCTGACCTTCACTACACTTTACAGGCATCTTCCTCGTCCCAATACTAAAGTGGTGAGTGACATGGTCTAGTGTGCATTACTCTCAGTCTCCTCTTCCTTATATCAGTACTGTCAAGTGTCACATATGTGGAAATTATAAGAGTTGGCTTATAATAGCCTAGAAAGGTCGGGGGAGCATTAGGTTGGTTATCAATGGGAAACGGGGGAAACCATGTCTCACCGATCTTACCCTTAATCCTTTTCACCCTCTTTCTGGTGCACCTGTATTGGTGATACTTTTCATTATTTTCTAGGCCAATGGGACATGGGTAACAATACCCCATAACTGCTTCTGGAATAGAGGACTCTTCCTGGAAGGGAAATGCTGAATACTGTGTCTCTCCCGAGAACATCTGATTCCCAATCCCCACAGACCCTCCACCCAGGTGATCCTCCTTCGCTTCTCCACCCCAGGGTCAGGATCCAAAAGTGATGACCTTTCCCTGGCCACTTGAGCAGTGTATCCAAGGGGAGTAGATGTGAGGACGCCCTCAGGTTTATCACACCACTCCCAGGGCACGCTAGGGTGAACTGCTGCTGGGGCAAGACCTGCCTCTCTTCCAGATACACTGGTACCCAGAACCTCACTGGAGGTGAAGGAATCCTGCAGGTGTTAGCCTGCCTTTCTCATGTTGGGAGAATGAGAACATGGATATGTCTTGTCCATGAGCCCCTCGATTGGGACTCAAGGCAGTAAAGGAAGCAAGGCAGCTGGTTTTATTCATTCTTCCATGCCAAATTCTCATTGAACCATTGACTAACATGTTTGAATGCATCTGAACCAACATGACTTGCTGTGCTGCCTTTAACACTTCTTCAAACCTCTTTGAACCACTGTTTCCTCTCCTCGAACAAGTTCACAACTGCACAACACCAGCTGAGTTTGCCCAAGCTTGAACAAGATGCTGGTCACTGCAGAAGCCTTTGAACTGCCACATATTGAACTATGCCTGGATACACCAGCATCTTCCTCATCAACGCCAGTTACAAGCTATACTGGACCTGGTGATCTCATTGAGCCATATCCTTTGAAAGTGGCTGCAAACCACAGCAAGCTTCATCTCAAACCTGACTCGATGCCTGATCCCAAACTGGATCACTGTGGCATGCCACATAAAAACCTGGTTTGACCCACTTGCACAATGTTAAAAAGCCTTGTTCAATGCCATCTAACTGGCAAGAACGGATTAAGGTACTGTTGGAAGGCCTCAGACCACATGGGCAATTGTTTAGGGGCTTAGAGTCTGGTTAAGTCTTCCTTTGCACCTTTTTTCCCAAACATATATCCTTTTTTAAAATAACATAATAATGCTTTATTGCCTGTTCCTTCTTGCTAAGTATCCAGAGTGCTTGCATCATTACATTTTGCATTTATCCGTCTTACTTTGCAAGGGTGGGTTTTGTTAGAATTATAGTTTTTGTTGCAGTAGAGACTGCCTGCTTTGCCTGTATTCACTGCTGTGGGGAGCTGTTGCCTAAGGATAAATAGCGTTCCTAATGTGTATTAACACTCTGAAAATATCTTATGTTACTTACTTTGGCCCATGCACACAGGCTTTTACACTAGTATTACATGGCCTGCGGTAGCAGCCATGTAGTTATGGTTAAGTTGCTAATCCCATAGGAAGGGCACTTTTTGGGTGGCTTATAACTTTGCTCTCCCTCGACGAATCCTCACCAAACTATGCAAAAAAAAGTATATGGCCCACTCTGAATTTATTTGCAAAGTTTAGTGCGGTTTGGTCCAGGGGTGGCAAAGTTATAGGGGGGTCCCAAAATGTCTTTTTTTCCCATAGAGTGAATGGGGAAAACACTTTGCTCACGCCTACAGCTCAAACCGCTGGATGGATTTTCACCAAATTTGCGGCAGGAGCAGCAGCCTGGTCCCGAAAATGTGCTTTTGTAAATTTGTTGGAAATCCATCCAGTAGTTTATTTTAAAACGACCAAAAAGTAGGTCTAAAAAAATGAGTGCTATCTATGTCCGCTCTGAAGAGATATTTCCCTGTTCGCTCCGTGGACAAGACTCTGATTGGCTAAACGGCTTGCGTCATGTCTGTGGACATGCGACATGTTCGCTGATTGGCTCGGGTGAAGCGTGAGGTGCGTCACATTGTTTTGATGCGCCCGCCATCTTGGATCCGCGCACATCCACGGACAGCGCGGCGTTGACTGGGGGAAAAATACAATTTTGGGGAGTGTGTTGGTGTGTAGGAGTGCTTGGGGAGAGTGGGGCAGTACGAGATGGGTCAAATGCTGTATTTCTTTAGGTGGCAGGTGCCCCTGATCTGTTTGCTATGTCCGTGGCCATTGCGGCTGTCTGCGGACATAATAAATGCACCACTAGCTATTTTACTTTAGTATGATGTTGGTTTTGGGTTGTTAGTAGAGCATTGATTGTAATTAATATCCCCTATAAGCAGCCCACATACCATAGTCAAAATGTTTGATTCTATGGGTGTGTTATGCTGCGGTGGTTGTGGCCAGGGCCTAGATTCTTGGGTGCTTGGCCGAAGGCCGGCCTTCGGCCATGCACCCAAGACTCTAAGCCCTGGCCAAAACCACTGCAGCATAACACACCCATAGAATCAAACATCCATCAAATATCCACAACCCAAAAGTTTGTGTACTGTTTCATTTGTAGAGTTTGTATGTGAAGTGTTGGCTAAGTCATGCAAAACATTTTGGATTGTGGTGTATGGTTAGATGTTTGCTTGAATGGTTGTATTATGCAGCAGTATTTGTGAGTTGAATTATTATATACTTACTGCTTGACTTTTTCTGATTGGATATATTTTATTTCACAACAATGGTAACTGGAGCAGATATTCTTTTTCAATCTCTGTGATAAAAGAAAAGATCACATGTTAGTGTAGGTAGTTCATAATGAGTTATTGCATTGCATAATAGACATTTCTGCATTATTTTGACCCTCATATTTAGTACTTTAGAAGTACTATATTTCAAACCAGTGTACTGTGCAATTTGCTCAGTTTCTGTGTTTGTTTATTAAATCATTGGGTCTGTAGGGAAAAAAATCCATGCTGGATTTAAAAAAAAAAGGTTTTTTGTTATGGTACAATATATTTCTTTCTTTGTTTTCAGTGTTTATTTCTTGTTTCTTGCTAATCTCCTATCTGTTGGCTTGTTGCAGATTTATGGGGCAGTTTGATACTTGTGTATTCTAATTGTTTACTTATAGTTTTATGCTAATCATCTATCTGTTGGGTTGTTGCAGATTTTTGGGGCAGTTAGATACCTGTTGGCATATTCTAACTGTTTATTTCTTATTATATTTTAGTGGTATTGATTTATCTGTTTGGTTGTTGCAGAATTTTAGGGCAGTTAGATACCTGTTGGCGTAGTCTAACTGTTTATAGTTTTGTAATTGAAGTTGTGTTAATGTTTATGCACAGATTAGTTATTAAATTTTGGTTTTAAGAATATTAAATAAGCGTTTACAAGATTTGCTGGCAATCTTTGTTTTAGAGTAATGGTAGTATCATTACATTCAAACCATCCACATTTATTTTTTATATATGCAGTGTAGGGACCTGCATTGGTTGTGGCTTCTGCCTGGTAGATTATACCTATTGTTGTGAAGGTTTTCTTATTGAGTGATACTTGACCATGTGTGAATCCAGTCAGCTTGCATTTGTTTTTGGTACCATCTGCATTGTAACTTAAAAGCATTACTATTATGTATTTACTATTTGTATTTATTTGTAAAGTGGATCGATTATCTGAATTGCAGGTAGTACATAATCTGCCATGGTTTGCATTTTGTACAAGTTTCTGAAATGGAATGGATTCACAGTTAGGTATGGATACATACATGAAGTGTTCATTAGGGATTTGTTACTCTGCCACAATGGCTGCAGAGAGTGCATGTATGTTTCCACATGTATGAAATCTGGAATATTTCATTTATAGGTTTCTTTTTGTTTTCCAGTACTTGTAGTAAGTACATTAGACATTCTTGTGGATCTTCTTGTGAGTTTATAGTGATTTTGACCATTCCAGCACAGTAGTCCAATTCTTGTCTTATTCCATGAACACTGTAGGTGTTGTCAGGATTGTTGGTTGCATTTCTATGAAGGACTCATATTTGCAAACACAATTGGTCTGTATTGTGTAAGTAAATGTTGTCAATAATTGGTGGCAATTGGAATAGAATAATTATTGCTACATTTGCGTAGCAATTTACAACAGTTGTATTTGAAAATTTTAATGGACCTGACAGTTCTGTGTCCAAGTCATTTGTTCGGAGTGCGTGTTGCTTCTTTGAAGAAATACTTGAGTTACTTTGAGCAGTAGATTCTTCTTTGGTTGTGGTACTTGATGCAGTATTAGCTTCTTTTACTTTCTTTGGAGGAATTGCAGTGAGATCCTGTATCGTTTCTGTTTGAAGTAGTTTTCTTTTACAATGTTCTGCTTTTTGTGGAACAGGATAGGTTTTTAAATGCAGGATGTACAGTGAACGTAGTCTATTGTATTGTAGAATGCAGGGAATATCAGCATTGACTTTACTTGCATCAAAGTTGATTAGAAATAGTCCATCAAGTGTACGAAAGCGGGATAGTGCTACATAGCTCATGCCTTCTTAAAGAGTGTGCTCCCAATATCTATCAATGCTTTATCTAGGGTAAGACCTTGTGATTTGTGAATGGTGACTGCGTATGCTAGAGTTAGAGAAAATTGTTCTCTGCGTACATACATGTCTTTGAAAAGAAGGAAGCGGGATGTTGAGCTCCTATCCTTTTAACTTCTGATAGTTTGTCAAAGAGAATATTGACAAACTGAATGTTGTCATCATGTGGGTATGTTTGAAAGCCAACAACTGTACCAAGCGCTCCATTAACTAGTCCTTGCTCCAGGTCAAAGTTACGTTTAAGCATTACTCTACAGTTTAAAGATAATTTTAATATTTTCTCCATACCAGCTGTGTTGGAGATAGAGTTTTCTAAGGTATTTGGTCTTAATGTGGCTTGTTGACACAAGGGTAGTGTCATACCATGTACGTCCAGTTTGTCTGTGGAGCAAATTTCAATGATTGGTTGCATTTCTTTTTTCAACATTGTTTAATTGAATTTTGAACAGCTTGCAAGTGTGGGAATCAAGGACATACGATTGACATTTTTGTGTGCTAATTGTTCCATGACATCAGTAGCACATGAGTTAAGGCCATTGAGTGTATGGATGTGCCTGGTTTTTTGCTTGTGCTTCTTGAGATATAACACCAACTCTAATACTTTTTAAAATGTTGGTGTATGTGAGCTCTGCAGACTGACACATGTTTTCTGTTAATGCTCTGTATTGGAAATGTTGCCAAAGGTTGACATTTCCTATGCTGCCAAGAGTTTTACGGCAGAGTTTGTGCCCTATGGTTTTAAAAATACTTTCACCTTTCACTGGTGTTAATTGAAGAAGATCTCCGAAAGCAATAATGCGTTTTCCTCCAAAGAGCTCTTCGTAGTCTGTTTTGAGTACCTCTTGTAATCTGAGGTGAATCAAAGCCAACATTAGGTTGGAGACCATGCTCACCTCATCTATTAGTAGCATTTTCATTTGTTTCAAAACTCTGCGTAGTTCCATTGCAGCTTCTGTAGAAAGTTTGTAATAATCTAATGTGTTTTGGTGTTCTACTGGAAGGAGTGGTAATCGGTGTAAAGTGACACTGCCTATGTTGTAGACAGCTAAACCTGTGGGGGCAGTTACAACAGCTGACAGTTTGTTGTTTGTCAATTGTTGAAGGAACTTGCTGATGATTTTGATTAAGAATGTTTTGCCTGAACCAGCTTGACCACTGACGTATAGCAGTATAGGTTTGTAATTTTGGCAGGTACAGTTTATATTTTCATGTTGTACACCATGTTCGATTTGTTTTGCTACTTCTTGGAAAATTCTACGCTGCTCATTGTTCAGTTTTGATTTCAGTACAGTGAAGTCTTCTGTAGCTTGTTCATACTGACACATGGTGTTTTCTTCTTCTGTCATAGCTATTTCTGTCTCATTTGCTAGTTGTGGCTGTCCCAGTGGTTCTTGGCTTCCTGTTACAGAAGGTTGACTATTGTCGGGAGTGTCCTCATCTAGTTGGGCCTGGAGTCCTTCTTCGTGTTGCTGTTCATTGCGCAACATTGTTTTGTACTGTGTAAAGTTTACATTTGTTATAGTACTTTCATTTGCTTTGAAAGCATCTTCATAGGTGTCATAGGGCCTCATTACGAGATGGGCGGAATGGGATTAACGGCGCCGGTAATGGTGCTGGCGCCGTTAATCCCATTCTGCCCTATTACGAGGTCCCTCGCGGGGCCCGCTCTGGACATCTGGTTTTACCAGATGTCCAGAGCGGGTCCCGCGAGGGGACCAGGGAGCCAACAACAGGCCCATTACTAACAGGCCCATTGTTAGCTCCCTCCCCATTCCCATTGAGCCCTATGGGGGCTCGAATGGGAATGGGGAAGGACCGGGTTCGGGTTCCCTGAAGGATGAAATACCGTCCCTCCAAAGTCAGAATGGCCCGTTATTTCCCCATTCAGGGAACCCAGACCCAGACACAATTGTGGAGGCAGCCATGCCCTTAACAAGGGCATGGCTGCCTCCAAAGTCGTAATGAGGCCCATAGATATCTAGTTACTCTTCTTCTTTACTCCATGGTTTAAAAGGTTGTAGCAGGGACATGTAATATAGTTCTTTATGTTGAGGAGTTTTTCATGACAATTTGTTATGATTAATTAAGCTTCATTTGGTAAGTTTCACTAAGCTGCCTTCACAATTTGTCACTCTGTATCTACCTTTCTTTTCATCTGGTTTTATATAATTTTTGTATGTGACGTTTTGGGCTATGTGGTATAGACACATGGTTTCCAAAGTGGTACTCCTGTTTGGGTAGCATGTGTCTAGTAAATTTTTTTAAAAATGTCCTGGCTGTTGGGATCATTTTTGGCTATTGTTTTTATGTCCTCATGTGATTTGAGAACTCTTTTTCTAGATTTAGCAGGACCAAGACTTAGCCATGCTATATTTTCAGAATTTCCATACAAAGCAGTACCGGTTAAACAGTCTGCAGCTTCATAGCAGCCACATTCTGTATGAGAGAGCATGTCTATACCTAAGCTGTACAATTTCTGTGACAGTGTTTTGCCAGATAATAAGTCATCCCAGAGGTCTTGAAGCTCTGTTTTTTCTGCTTTGGTTAAGTAGGCTGTGACATATCGTGCAACTGCAGTGGAATTGTCTGCAATGTACTGCACATCTATGTTTGCATTCCATAAGAGGTCAATGATTGCATTGTAATCAATGATATGTTTTGCTTCTTCTGTCCTTTTTATGTAATATGTGTTCTTAGGGGATTTACCTTTGACACTATGGCTAACTGAAGACATAATGTTGTTTACTTGACCTGTTGTTGTAACTGGTCTAGGGAAACCAAAGCGGCATTTGGTGTAGTATTTCCCTTTGTTTTTATATTTGCAACAACAATATTTCCTACATTTGTGTCTTTAAAATTGACAATTTGTGCATGAAGGTCACTATGTGTTGTTTGTGAAGGAATTTCACAAGTGACATACTTTTCGATAAACTGTAAAACAGTGGCATCACTGTCTTGACCAAATTTACGAGCATCTTTAATCCATGAAAGCATGTGGATATGTGGCCCTCCTCTGGCTTGGTATTCTTTTCCCCAAAAGAAGTGTTGCACTTCTCCGAGGGGAGGAACAGTTTTATTACAAATAAAGTGTAGCATAGCAATATAGTGATGATGGAAATATCTTGAAACAGTAACAGGATCTAGAGAGCAGAGTTCTCCAGGTGTTAGTATATCTATGTTTGTTTTGTTTTTGTTTGCTATGTGTAGGAAATCATGTAAATCTCCCCATGCATATTCTGCACAACTTAATGTAACAAACCAAGTGGGTGGGCCAAGGTTTCTTGTCATACAGCGTACATCTCCGTGACATCGGAACCAGTATTCTTTTGTACCATGCATGTTTGCTAAAAGATTTGTAATGCTTGATTGTAGAACCTCATCTTTTTCTTGCACTTATTGTAGTAATTGCGTAGCTGCCATATTTTGAAAATGGGTACCTGATTTCAATGTGTGTGCAACTCAGTAGCATAGAGTTACCAGTTCACTTTTAAAGAGAAGGTGAAATATGTATTCGACATTTTGTCTAAATCTGGGATCTTCAGAATACATTCGTAAAGAGTGGTATTCTGATGTTGTTATTTTTGTGGGTCTATCATCGTACCTTCCTCATTTTCCAGTAGGAAAGTGTAGAGGAAAGGCACGTGCTTCTATACTTTTTTCCCATATGCTGATTGGTAATCCTTTGGCTTGTCGCATTTGGTACGTTTCCAGTGCATCATCTATGGTCTCTTTAGAGTGTAATGGATGAATTGTATAATGGTCTAAAATATTGGCTACTGTAGCAGGATCTAGAAGTTTAAATTGACCAGTTTCTGGTGACTCTTGAATTATTTCAATGGTTTCTCTCAGGTTTTCTTCAATATTAATTTCTTTGTTCTATTCATTGTTATCTTTTAGATGTTGCAAGGCTTGTCTAACTTTATATAAGTCCACGAGTTGTTGCCGAATTGTTTTGTCTTTTGTAGGTACACCATTTACTTAGACAATTAAAGATTGATCTAGTGGACGTTGCACTCCTAGAGTGTGTACATTTTCTTTCAGATCTAATGGTAAATAAACTACTTTGCCACAAATGCTTTTCACTAATTCAGAGGGAGGTAATTTTGCTGTTTTTGGTTGAAGGCGTATTATTGCTTGAAATGGGTGCACTGTTTGAATTATGATGCTCTCATATAAATTGAGTTGTTGCAGGTGTTTTGGTAGTGGGAATAATTCCAAGTTATTTGAGATAGCACGTGAAGGTGTTTAGTTGTTGTCAAGTTTTGCAGTGCAGTAACTGCAAAGTATTAAGGGGTCGTGATTTCGTATTTGTTTTCTGCTATAAGGTAGAGAGCTAATTCAAACAATTTGGAATCTTCATTATCTTCTATTTTGTATGTTATGTCTACAGTTTTTGTGCTACTTTTATAAAACGTTCTGCGGCAACACACACACACGGTTTGGTACTTCAGCGGATGTACTTTTTTTTATTAAAGCACTTTATTTTTGGGTCAAAGGCATATAGGTACATCAGAAATAGTACAGAATTATTAAGTTAACTTTACTGTTCAGCCTCTCTCTCATTCTGAAATTGTTCAAAGATGGTCGAAGTCTCTTAGCCTTTGAAAGTTTTCATTTTTCATTCTTCAGTTCCTTCACCCATTTCCCTCCACTCCCCTCCCCTTACCCACCTCTCTCCCTGCTTTAACCATAACTTCAAAAATACAGAGATCAACATGTGCGAGTTCCGTGGATAGAGTTTGATTTGTGTTCATTCCCTCTTACCGTTGATGGGACTTATATGACGTGTGTGTTCCTGAGAAGACAGGGTTTGAAGTATTGGGCCTCTCTGTCGCTCACCCACTCGTGGAATGGGTTCCAGCAGCGGATGTACTTTTAAATGTTAGTATTTATTTTGTGTATTTGTGTAGTAGAAGGTTGCCATCTGTACAATTGTTGCTAGTCTATTGTAATGCTTTTGCATTTTGTAAGTGGCTTTCACTTCCAAAATATTTTCTCTGGATATGCTCTATTTCTTCGAGTAGTTCTTTGGCTGTACCATGTAGAAGATTGTTATTTAAATTGGCTAGTGCAAAAGCATGTCTTTTAGCATAGTAAAATTTGTGGGACTAGATTTCTTATGGTTGAATGATGTGTTGAAATCATTTTGGTATGATGGAAGGTGCTTTTGCAAATAGGTCCTGAAATGCAGGCTAATGAATGTCCTTGTAGTCCGGTGTATTTGCGCACTGGACAGGTATCCATATTTTGTAGTAGTTTCATTTTGAATGTGTCTTTTTCTGCCACAAACTGATTGAGGAACTGGCGTAAAGATTTGAAAGATTTTTTGGCAATGTTACACATTGACGTGCACGGCCATTTATACACTGGACGTTTTGGTTTAGAGGAATGGACAGGTGATACTGAGTTTTCTGGGGATATTTTTGTAAGCAGCATTTCTTGTTCCATTATGGTATTATTATGTTTTTCATACCCTCGTCCACTGCTATGTATGGCAATTGTGTTTGTTTGCTTTTGTTTGTATGCTTCTTCATTAAAATATGGTTCTGTGCTCGTGGTGTGACTCCATTCACATTCACAGATATTTAACAAGTTATTTTTGTTGACATTCCATTTATTGAGAAGTCTTTTTTGTAGTTTAGTAGTTAGTTTTGTTAGTGGTTTCATTCTGTTTAAAACTAAAATAAATAACTGCCTTTTGAGAAGGATTGCACTGTAATTTTGTACGGTAGGTTTTAAGGGTTGTGCATGATTTCTCTCCTGTTTTTATAAAGTTCTGAAGGACTCTGTGGTGGAACATTTTTTGTAAAACACTTTTTTGGTATGGTTACTTGCCACTACATCAAGATTTATAGGTGCAGTGTTAGCAGTAGTGGTAGCTGAATTTTTGTTAATCACTTTCTGTTTCATTTTACATTTTGAAAGAGGAGGCAAAGTTTCTGTACTGAAAGCTTGTTTCGCTTCCCTTAATGACTGTTTTAGCTGTTTTGTTTGAACTTTTTGTACAAATTCTGCTAGAGATGGATGCTTATTTTGGACACTTTTATTTTGATTTTCTCTACTTCTACCTTGCTTTCTACGTATTTGCTTTTTGGTAGGCATTCTTTGGGGTCTGTTGGAGAAAAAAAAGAAAGTGTGCAATGTATGTGTGCTGTGTGCATGAGTGTCTGAGTATGATGGTAAGGATGTATGTAGAGGTGTGTGATTGTTCAATGGCCAGCTACAGCAAGTTGGGAAGGCTATTCTTGTATTTGTGTGTTACTATACTTGGGTTCTGATGATAATACAAAGTAAGCTAGTGGGGAGGGGAAGCACTAATACTAAATCTAATGGTATAGAATTAAAACAGTTGTTTGTTCTGCAATACTAACATTCTAGTGTGTTTGAGTAACAGTTAGAACATTATGGTAGTATTGTACTTACTTTTTTGTATGGAAAGAGTAGGTTTCTTCTGAGTTGTTGATCGTATTTCAGGTGCTGCTGCTTTTCAGGAGAGTGGTCTTCACTCCAATTGTAAAAGAAAGAAGTTGGTAAATTTGTGTGTTTATAGCACTGTTGTTAATTTAGACATTGATTTTTTTGTTTTTGTAGTAGTAGTGTTTTTTGATAACTGAACATAGTGTGTACATGCAGTTTCCTTTGCCTATGTGCAGCCTGTATATTTTACTTAGAATCTGTTAGTTGAACATGCTTTACAAATGAGTATAATACTAAGCGTATGAAGCTCAATTGGTTTCTTAAGGCTGTCTTATTGGATGTTAGGAGATAGAACAAATAATCATATACTTATTTTGCTATTTTTATAGGGTAAATGGCAGAAACTGCATGGAAAAGCATGGAGTGTTTGCATTTGTGAAGGTGTGGGTAATAAAGCAGAAGGATTTGATGTAGAGGCAGTGGTGCTGTTTCAGCTGGGAGCCTTTCTAATGATAGTGTCTATCTCTGTGAGTGTATAAAGATGCATGAACTCATCCTGGCTACGTGTAATTTTATAATACACTACAACGTGTTTTTCTACAATTATACTGTTATTTCTCCCATCTTTGAATATGAAATTACACGTTTTTAGATAGCTGTGTGTGTAAAACAAAATTTGGAGAGCAGACAGGTTTGCAAGTGACAGTTGATTATAGCAGATGGGAAAAATGACAGTAAATTCATTTTGTAGGTTATACAGGTTTACCTTTTAACTGCCATGGGTTTTCCACCCTAGTGCCAAGGCCTATTTTGGTGATTTTGGTATTTCACCATTCAAAGCCTTCCTACATTTTCTCCTTCATTAACCCCTTAAGTGCCAAGGACGAGCTATCTCGTCCTTTGCACTGGGGAGGTAATCCCAAGGACGAGATACCTCGTCATTGGCACTTAAAAAGTGGCAGTTACCCTGTTTATATGCATTTATACAAGAGCTGTACATGTACTGTGCAGAAAATATGCATACCTGTAGTTTGTATTCATGCATGTGGATATGCATGACGCTGCAAGTAGAAATCTTGGAGACTTGTACAGTAGTTTTTGTAGTAAGTGCTTTCCAATGACATGAGACTTGTACTCAGAGTGATCAACAGCACATCTGAAGTGCTGAACTATGATGATGGAGTTAGATGTAGAGTTCTTGGATGTGATTGGTGGATGGTTGTGTGACTGCTTAGCTGTAGCCAATGAGGGAATGGCGCAGAGAGTGAAGTGGAAAGGGTAGAAGGGCTGCCCAAGAGTTACGCGCTCCACGGACACCGCGACTGTCTGCGGACAGAACATGCCAAATACGGGACTTCTGAACATATTTGGCATGGAAATAGGACTGTAGGGATTAGCCAATCAGGTGTTGAGGTTGTGGATTTGTGTTGAAAGAGGCTGTGTGTAGTGTAAATAGCAGAGGTGGAGAAAGTCAGGGTGTTGGGGGTTGGAGATATGTTTGTGCATGGTTTGGAGCAGTATTCTAAATGCAGGAATGTGGCAAACAATTTTGATGTTAAAGGAGTGGAAGAGGTGTGGAGCACTGTGCCTGATTTCAATGTGCAGGGAATTGTACAAGTTTGTGAAGATATGGGCAGGGTGAACAGTCCCCATGTGGTAGTTTTGCACTGTGGTGCTTTGCATGTGAGCTATGTCAGTGCCCCTACTTTGTTGGCAGATTTGGAACACTTGGTTCAAGCAGTAATGAAAGTCCTTCCAAATGCCAAAGTTATTTTTTCTGGTTTAGTACCTAGGGCAATATGGGACAATAGTTCTGTTTTTTGTCCTCAGCAAAACATTGCTAGATGTGCAATCAACCGAGGCATGTTTGCTTCCATGCTTAGAGCTCGTATGTTCTTTTGTAATAATGAGAACATTGAATCTGGTAATGTTGTTTATTTTAAAGAAGATGGCATTTCTTTATCTTTTATGGGAAATGCCATGCTGTTTTGGAACATAAGGGTTGCTTTGGTGAAGCTAATGTGAAGACTTTAGGAGTACAATAAGAAAAAAAAATACAAAATAAAAGGTGTTTCTCAAGCATCTGCAAAAAAACCAAAAAAAAGGTTCTTTTCAGAGCCAACCTCAAAGGGGAAATGGTGCACACTATTTAAATTTACATTCACCACGCTCGGATTTCTCGATTTGTCCACGGACACTGCGATTGTCTGTGGACAACACGTATTACATACAGGGATTTTGGGGTTGAGAGGCATGCAAATGAGACTGAGCAGAGCAAGGGATTGGTCAATAAGGTTTACTGAGTGTGTTGTGTAAGGAGAGAGTTTGTCAGAAAGTATTTTTCCTGAGAGAAGAACCGATAGCTATGGCTGTGTGTTTCAGAAAACAGATTATCTGGATTTTGGGAGACTCATGGATAAATTGGTTGGAGGTGCATGCAGAGCGCTGTGGAGTGGATGCACATCTCGGATTCCCTCATGTGAAAGTGCAATGGCATGGAGTGCATGGAATGAAGTGGCTGGATTTGGTACCTCTTTATGCTACTTTGGTGACACAGTGTCATCTAGACATTATTATTATTCATTGTGGAGGGAACCGTTTAGGACATGTGTCTGGAATTTCTTTGCAATTTGTAATGAAAGAAGGACTTGGGAAGGTCATGGACAAATTTCCAAATTCCCAAGTAATTTTTTCCCGTATTGCGCAGAGACAAATGTGGCTGCGGTCTTCTTCATTTGGTCCACAAATGGAGAAAGCAAGGTCCAATGCCAATAAGGCTATGTGTGCCTTTTTAAGAGATCTTGGCATGTCCTTTTTTAACAATGAAAATATGTTTTGTAGCACATACATGTTTTGCAGAGATGGAGTACATCTTACTTATGCTGGCAATCAGATTTTTCTGCGAAATATACAAAATGCATTGCAACCTTTTTTGGAATTACATTAATACATTTTGCAGTGGGTGTTAATCATTTGAAGTTTTTGAAATACAAAAAAACATCACCAAAAGGCTCTTTTTAGAGCTACCACTTCCTTTCAGAAAAATGAACAGGGCCCTGCACTATTTATTTGTCACTTAAGGCGGCTCTGAAAAGAGCCTTTTTTTTGTTTTGTTTTTGTTGTTTTATATTTTTTTTGGTTTTTTAAACATGACACACAAGGAAAGGAGGGGAAAGGTGGGTAAGGAAGGGACACCAACCACTGGGATAATAAAGGGCAGGTGGGGAGAGGAAGATGTAGGGTGGGCCTTATTCAGGTAGTGGCCACTTCTTCTCATGCTCCTTGACCGAAGTCTTGAAAGCACTCTGAAGGGTCTCCCCCCTGCAGAGTACTGCATCGCAGTACATGCACAATATTGTGACCCTCAAAAGATAAGGGTCAACAGCATCATGAATGGCCTGCGAGGCAGCTGGAGAGATGCGCTGTCCCACAGGAGTGTCTCTTGTGGTGGCAAGAGCGGAAAACGAGGATGCTGCAGGGGAACTCAACCAACTACGTTTATCGCAAGGTACAACCTTACGAATAGCCCCACCGTGGAACGACTTCACGTGTCGCTTCATTGATGTCATACCAAAGCTATATGAACCAGGCCTTCCACGACTCAGCACCATACGGCACTGATTGCAGATCACCTTATTCGCACAAGCTTTTGGCACTCCATCAAGAGTGGTAAATAACCGCCACACCACAGACTCACGGCGAGTGCTGGTAGTAGGGACTTCCACTACCTCATCCTCTTCATCCTCTTCATCTGTCTCCTCTGCATCCTCATGCCTGTTCCCCTCTGCAGGTCCTTGGGGAGGTGGTGGTGGTGGAGGGGGTGGAGGTGGTGATGAAGCTGAAGCAGCCATGGTTGCCATCTGGAGGATAGCAGGCAGAAGTCAGCAGCAATGCAGTGAATGCAGGTCAGAAGCAATGCTCAGTCAGGTAGCCAGAAGCACAATGAGGAGCAATTCTAGGGTGTGGCCTTTTAAAGGAGAGCTGAGGTGTGTTTTGCGGACAGCCGCGATGTCTGTGTGGATAGATCGAACACCAATAAAAGGCTCAAAAAGTTCCAAAAAGTATGTAGATCACCAGGGACATTGTATGGGACATGTACAATGGTGAACTTTTACTGTAAAATACCTTGGGTTGTCAAAAAAAGCACATTTAGGACACGCAGGACACCACATGTGCATGATCAGTTGTGCGCATGTGTGCGGTTGTTCTACGGACAGTGTTCTAGTCCCCGAACCAATTAAAAGTGTGACACATGTGCGGCGTACAGTTACGGACAGGTGCGATATTCTTAGGACATCCCGGACATCTAGCGTGTTCTAAGAACAGTTCCATTTTGATTGTGGACAGTACGGACAGGTATAGTGTCCTTAGGATACCTCCATTTTCGTTAATTCCGGCCATTCCGGACATCAAGTGTGGTCTAAGAACAGTTCCATTTTGATTGCGGACAGTAGGGACAGGTATTGTGTCCTTAGGACACCTCCATTTTGGTTAATTACGGACATTCTGGACATCAAGTGTGTTCTAAGAACAGTTCCATTTTGATTGCGGACAGTACAGACAGGTATAGTGTCCTTAGGACACCTCCATTTTGGTTAATTACGGACATCGTGGACATCGAGTGTGGTCTAAGAACAGTTCCATTTTGAATGCGGACAGTAGGGACAGGTATTGTGTCCTTAGGACACCTCCATTTTGGTTAATTACGGACATTCCGGACACCTGCGCTGTCTGCGGACATCCCTACTGCTTTAAAAAAAAAAAAAACACAGAGGAATAAAGTAACAACACACATAATATTTTATTATTGTATACAAATATAAAATGTATGAAAGAGAGGGGGAAGCAGAAACTGAAACAAATACAGGGAATTAGAGGTTTAGAGATGATGGATTGCAGGGGATGAAGGGATGGAAGTCTCATCATAACGTTTTTCTTGGTGGGGAGGGTTTGGGGATAGTTGACTGTGACATGGAGAGGGCTAACAGGTACATGTGGGACAGTGATATTTAAGGTTTTCTTTTATGTGGTCCTACACACAATGTTTTAAAAGATTGACATTTTTCATTAGCATATCCATTTTTTGGCCCATTCGCTGCAGAGCATTTTCTAATGTCTCTCTTGGTATATTATTTTCACTGTTTGTATGTGCTAAGTATACATAAGGTAATGGTTATTGATTAGCTTATATAAGGAAGTGTTGTGTCTACCACTAGTATCACTGTCTTCACTCGTTTCACCCTGTGGGAAATTTTCTTCCAGCAATTCCAAAGTACTGGACATTTCTGTGTAAAATAAATATATTACTTTTAGTGTACCTAATACAGAAAGTTTACAAATATATAAGAAAAATGATGTTTACTTACTAGTTTTTGGTAAATTGTGTTGTTACTGTTGTGTAGGTCTGCTGTTGCTTTATGCTGTGCAGTTTCTGTGAGGTAATTATGTTGGAGGCATATATATTGTGTTTTGGTGTATTCCATTCTGGTGCATACGCTATTTAAATGGACGGTTCATATCTTACATATATAGTTTCCACTTCTTATTTATTATTACATATAATGTGTTTATGTGCTGCTTTTTGAACTTGTTCAGTGTTTCTATTGCATGATACAACAATGTAAGATACCCCCTGAGTTTTTGGATAGTGTTGATGTTGACCGCTTCCGCCCGTGGACATACGCACAGTCCGCATCAAAATCACTAGCTGTTTTTTTTTTCCAATATACTAAGGTACACATGTACTAACATAGGCATAGTGTGCAGCAAACATGATGGAGATTTAATATAATCTTGCCATGTTAAATACTAAAATTATAAATACTTTCTTATTAGAGTTTTGCATTCTGTAAATATTTAATAAGTATGTAATAAAACCAATTTAGTACATTATTACATTATTGCACACAAAACATAAACAGACAACACCTACAAACATGAGCATGTCCAGGGAAAGTACAGTAATAAAAAAACAACAGAACTATAAAAAAAAGTGTTGATAACCTTACTGATTATCTTCATACACACAAAGCATTCAAGTCTGTGTTTTCCCCTATGTATATGTTTCATATGATGTGAGTGGACTCTAAGTGAATTACTGTAAGAACATATTTGAAGTATAAGTCTACAAATATAGTACTATAGAATTTTTAGTTCCTGACTGTTACTGAAGAAAACCATGTGGCTTCCCCCTTCCTGCTTCCGCTGCACTTGTGCGATCTCAATGTCACTGGCCTAGTAAGATTGTTGTCTCTGTCTTCCCTCTGTTCCCGCTCCCTTGTCTCGTCGTGCCTTGAAACACTTATGTATAGGCGCATTATAAATGCCATATCATATCATATCATATCATATAATTACTCATCCTTATACTCCTGTGGGACAGTAGTCATTTTGTCACACTGATAGGCAGCGGTTAGGATTTGATATAGACTGTGCCTACAGCTTAGTCATCCAAAATAAAAAGAAAGTGTGAAGTTAATGTTAGAAGCACTGACAGGCATATTTTAATTTCTACAGTGGAGCTTGACATCAGTTCTGCACCTGCCTTGAAAGTAGGGGAGATGCATCAGCTATTTCAAGAAAGGCGACTCCCCTGTGGCAGTAAGGTTAGGAAAACGAAACTGCTCAAGGGCCTCCAAGCTTTTCAGGAAGCTTAGTGATTAAAGAGTTCTAAATAGGTCTAATATTGCTCTGTGGTAACCAGATTTAGGCACCCATTTCTCTAGGGGGGTAGAGATGGAGGGGGCGGTGATAGTGTTGATGGTTTACACCATTGTCCCTAGAAAGCAGGTAATGTAGTTGCTGCTCAGTCTCAAGCCTCAGTTATATTCCATGCTTCAATACAGTCTAAAGCTTCTGTTAGGTTCTGGGTGAAAGGCAGAGACAGAGGGAACCTGCTTCTTTAGCAAAGAAGGTGCAGAAGGCTGCAGCCACTTTAGCAGAGCAGAAACTGTGCAATGATAGGGGGGGGCAGAAAGCTGCAACAGAAGCAGAGGGACCCTACTGCACTGGAGAACGAAAGCAGAAGAATGTTAACAGAAATTCGCAAGGATGAAATTTGAAGCTCGTTTTCGGATAGATCGGCACAGGCGCTACTTTAAACTAATCAATACTACTATGTGCTGGGTAATAAAGTGAATCGACAACTGGTTTATAAATTAAAGAAGGTACCCACCCAGAAATAATATTCAGGGGATTCAGGGTGAAAATGGGGTGATGCGATATTGCGATGATGAAAAGCTGGAACCAAACCATACATATTTCACAGCCTTGATGACAGGTGAGCCACTTCAGGCTATGGACTGTTTGAAATATATATCTGAATCAGATATATCCCACAAATCTATGGATCTAGAGTGTGCTCTGGAAGGCCCAATTCAACCCTCAGAGGTGGAATGGCCCATAAAAACCCTGAAAAATAAGCCCTCGGGGGGCCAGACGGCTTTACCACTGCATTTTATAAAAAAAATCCAGGCTCAACTAATACCCCATATGAAAAAGCTGTTTAATAAATTTCTTGATACAGGCAGGACAACTCTGTCCATGAGGAGTTGATTGCAGTATTGATATCTATGCCTGGGAAGGACCTTACGAAATGTGAATCCTACAGACCAATTTACTATTATGAATAATGATGCAAAAATGGGTGGGTTTCATAATGAATAGAAACACTCGGGACAATATACAGAGGGTTTTGAATATCATAGTGATTGGGAATCAAGAAAAGATCAAAATGAGAGTCATATCACTGAACGCCATAAAGCATTTGATATGGTGGATTGATGCTACAATTACTGCTTGGAACATTTGTATTTGGCCCAAACTTTAGAATTTTGGTGTTGGCTAACTACGAGAAGCCATCTACAGCTATCAGAGTAAATGCGCAAGTCACATTTAAAAAGTTATTTCAAGGGGGACCAGACAAGGCTGTCCTTTATCCTCCCTGATCTTTGCTTTAACTATGGAACCAATTGCTAAAAGGGACAGGGATGGTGAGAGAATTAAAAGGGTCGTAGGTTAGAGGAGAACTATATAAGATATCCCCACATGCGGATGATTTGATGGTCACTATACGGGAGATGATAGCTTCTCTGATGACATTAATGGAGGAATTGCAAGACTTTGGGCTTGCCTCAGGATTTGCGATAAACTATTCTAAATCCAGTGGCCTGAACGTATCTATGCCACTACAAATGAAGCAGGATTTTTCTAAGGTGTGCCCAATTTAGTGGTTCCGTATGGTCGTTAGCTATTTGGGTGTATCGATCCTAGTACAACATCGCCAATGTTTTTATTACAACTTCCCATGTTTTTATTTAAGGAGCTGCACGAGGACCTGGATAGATGGGACAAACAGGAAATGTCATGGCTTGATAGAATATTGGCTGTAAAGATTCATTTGATCCACAGATTGTTGTACCACTGCTTGGCCCTCATTCCTGATCTTAATCTGCAGACGCTTCAGGCACAGATTCTTGAATTTATATTGGTAAAGACGAGGGTACGTATACAGAGGACGGTATTGCTGAGGGGGAATCAGGAGTGGAGGCTTAGGTGTACCGGTTGGCCACCATTATAATTTGATGGCACAGTTGTCGCATGTTCTGACATGGTGGAGTAGAGATGTAGCCCCAAAATGCAAGCACATTAAACAGGCGTGGTCCAAGGTCCCTCTGTCATTGATACCCTTTTTGAATGTTTCGCATTATAAAACAGAATTCCCCATACTGACCATGACCGTGAATACTATACACTATTGGAATAGAGCGGCTGGTAGGTGGGGTATTCAAACTGGTGTAGGTCCGTTCACTCCCATTTGGGACAACCCAGAGTTCCATCCCAGGAGAAACAATGTGCAATTTAGGAACTTGATTGGAGGTGGACTTGAACATTTGCACCAACTTTACACAGTGCAGACCACTATAATTTGAGGAAATTATACCCTGTTGGTGAAGAGGATAGGTTTCAATACATGCAATTATGGCATTGGGCCTCTCACCCGAGTACTAAAGCTGGTGGCTCAAGAGAAGTGACTTATGATCTGCTCTGATATAAATAGGGCTAAGGTGTCAACTCTATACAAAATGTTAGACAGATACGACCCTGGGTAACGACTATCATATATGAAAAAGTGGGAGCAAGATTTGTGTTTGGAAATTGACGATGATGCCTGGAGTCGTATCTTGGCTTGTACCCAAATCCTCAAGATGTGTGACTGACAAAGAGTGTTTGGTGAAAATGTGTTATAGATGGTACATGACCCGTGAGATTGAATAAGATGAAAACCTCTTACTCTCCGAATTGTTGGAGAGGGTGCTGAGAAGCGAGTACTCTAATACACCTACTCTCGACATGTGGTGAGGTGAGTCCTTTCTGGAAGGAGTTGCTAGCACAAATCAAAAATATTACTGGTATCCAATTACTGTTGGACCCGGGGGTTATACTTCTAGGTGACACCGGGATGATATCTTCCTCATGACTGGACCCTTGACCACCTTAATGACACGTCTGACTACTGCGGCCAAGATAACCATAGCTCATAACTGGAAGAATCTGGCAGGCCCTTTGATTCAGATGTGGTGGGTTAAGATCTGGGAAATGTTGGTGGCAGAAATAATTGCTACACTGAGTATGGATAAATATGAGAAATATAGATATGCATGGCCGACTTTTATAGAATATTCTGAAACTGTAGCCGCAGTGACCGTTAAACCTTGATACCTTGATTTCATTGCTGCGATAGTGCCTGCCCACCGAGGGTAGGCGGACCAGAGGGTTTACCAGAGAATGTATTGGGATAATGGCTGTATTTGATTGGGAGTTTTGGAATGTATTATGACAGAACTCATGTATTTGTAACTTGCAGGGTGTTCTATGTTGATATGGATGACTATGTAAGCTGGTTGGTTCCTTTGTACCGCAGTAATAGAAAATTAAATAAAAATAATTTGTTGAAAAGAAAAATAGAGGAATTCTCGTGCTACTGTGCAAAATTGAACTAGAGATACAGCGGGAACGCAGAATTTCTTGTGGGAAGGGAAGTATCTCCAGTGGTGTCTCCCACATCTACAAGGTTGTGGTCCACCATATGGGATGGTGAGAGACAACTTTAATTGGTTTCAGGGACTGGCACTCACCTTCTATTTCCAGGAGGAGGAAGAACAGTTGTGAGCAGCTGGCAGGATGAGCCCTCTAACGATGGCTTGAACAGATGTAATTATTCTTTTGGTGTCTGAGTAGAGGCTCACGTATGAGAAAGAAAGTTGCCATGCTCAGAAAGTTCTGCAAATTTGCGAGCCGTACCTAATGAGCTTTAGAGCGCTCACAAAGAAAGGAGGTGAAACCTTTGAGGTGTTTGCACATCAGTCCTCGAAGTATCTGTGTGGGTCGGTCTAAAGTAACAATTGTGACACTTTTGAGGGCACGTACAATTTATTTGCATGCAAGAATATCTTCAAGAATTGTGAAATGGATTTACCCCAGAATCTATTGGACAAGAGCATCACAGACCCTAGGGCACTTGCTAAGGCTGCTGCAGGTATGTGAGCACTTGAGACCAGAAAAAGGCTCAGGCGACCACATCTAAGTCGGATAAGAAGCCAATTGATAAAAGCAAATCCAAGTAGAGCAATCGCACAGGCCCTCATCCGCCTGCCAAGAAAGGTCCCCAAAAGCACACTAGGACACATAGCTCATCATCTCCCACAGAAAGGAGTGAGGGTACAACTAAAACCGGGGCTCACACATCCACGGTTTCAAAAGGTTGTTTTTTATGTGGGGAGATAATACATAGAAGAGGGGATCAGGCTTGCAATGGTTGACCCAAGCGGACCATACATAGTGCTACCCTCATGGAGGAGGAAGAGATACTCAGTGTGGGCATCATAGACAATGAATTCCCACTAGGCCAGGGATTGGCCGAATGTTCTCAAACTAGACTCTAAGTGGGCGAGGTACTAGGGTCTCCAGTTGACACACCGGTTCCCACAGATTCTCAGTTCTTTTTGTAGCACGCCTTCATAAATGGGAACAAAGCCCCATACTGCTGCAAGTATCACCGCTGTCCAGCAATGGTGGCTATGAGAGGATCAGATAATTCCTGGCCTAGACAAGTTAGTCAGGAGGTTTAATGGCCTTACTTGATGGCCACTGGCTATTGTGGAATTTTGCTGGAGGGGAGAAACCTACCAGCACTGTGTCGCTGTCGAAGGCGCTTCTCTGGTGGTCTGTATCATAGGGAATTACCGGCACAACATCAAAATCATCTCCACAGACACTAGATCTAGGGCCAAAGAAGCAGCACATTGAAGCAATGGACCGAGAGGTTTTCCAGCAGGAGATAGTGAAAGGCTGGGTTCCTGTTGACTGCCCAGTTTGGATCCTAAGCCCATGCAGACACCTGCTCATTATGGATGGGGCCTACTGGCCAGTCTGGTGCCAACTTCAGTGGCCCTAGATTCAGGGATCTCAGGGTTTCCTACAATCATACACCCATAACCTGAGATGGAGGACAACGTAGTTTTAGACCTCATTGACCTGCCAGAACCTGAGTTGTCATCAGCTGGAGATCCAAGTCAGGCTGACTATTGCAAGGCCCAGAGGGAATGTTACACTCTGGTTGATCTGCATGAGCAGGAATGAAATACGCTCATGGGGAACCACCTGGGTGTTCAGGATGAACAAGGAGAACAGTCTTCTGTACAGTGAGCCTGAGAATACTACGGCCAGGGCCAACTGGATGTTGGTTGTGCCCCAATGGCACAGGAGGTTCATTTTGAACTTTGATTGCAACATTCCTTTGGAGGATCACTTAGGGGTGATCAAAACAGCTGACATGTTGTCTGCCCATTTACATTGGCCCCATAAGGGTGTCTAAATCAGGGAATATATAAGGTCTTGCCACACTTACCGAGCATCGGTAAAACTAGCGGGCAGCAAAGTCTTCTTAATTCCACTTCCAGTGGTTGGGCAGTCTTTCGAGAGAATAGGCATGAACATTGTGGGTCCTTTGGATCCACAGACCACTTCAGGGAACTGGTACATTTTGGTTGTGGTAGAGCATGTCATCCAGAGGCTGTACCCATGAGAAGTATCAAAGGTTGTGTGGTGGCAAAGGCTTTGATAGGGATATTCTCTCATGTGGGTTTCACTAAAGAAGTTATTTCTGACAGTGAATCCAAATTCATATCACTTATATGAAGGCCATGTGGGATGAATGTAGGGTAACTTTCAAGTCCTCCACAGCCATTCACCCACAAACGAATGGCATAATATCGGGTTTGGAACAGCACCTGAGGAGAACGTGGGATGTTCTCATGCAATGCCTTTGTTTTGCCTACAGTGAGGTGCAACAAAACAGTATATGGTTCAGTCCATGTGAGCTCCTGTTTAGTCATCCTGCAAGGGGTCTGCTAAGCCAGGTGTTGGATGGATGGGAGGGCAGTCCCTAAACTCTTTTCGATGACATAGTGAATTATGCGCTTTGCCTCAGATTCAAGATGGCCAAGTACAGAGAAGAGAGCGACCAGAATTGGAAGGTCAGCCAGGAGCTCATGAAGCATTGGCATGTCCAAAAGGCCACAGCAATAGAGTATACTTCAGGACAGACGATCTGCATTATGCAACCTGTCAAGCCCAGCACCCTTCCTGGCAAGTAGACTTGGCCTAGTGTGGTGGTGGAAAAGATCAGTGAGGTTGACTACCTCTTTGATACAAAGACTACACGCCAGATGCACTGTCTTCTATGTCAACTGGCTGATGACTCACTATAGCAGGGATGACTTTTTGTTGGCTCACATGACAGGAGATGAGACTGAGGAGACAGATGCCATCCCAGACGTGTTACATGCAGAGTCCACAGATGGGTCTCTGGAGGGATTTCATATCTCCCTAGAGTTGAGTGAAAAGCAATTGTGGGGCTGCCAGCAGTTAGGGAAAATTGATTGGTGCGTCATGATTGCCACTGGAGACAGTAAGCCTTTGAAGAGCAGAAATCACCTGATGTCTGATAAGGTAAATTACACCATCAAGGAGGTGGTGTCCAAGATGTTGGACCCAGGATTGATTGAGGCTTTCCACAGGCCTCGGGCCAGTGTTATGGTACTAGTACTCAAAAGGTTCAGTAGTGGGAAGTCTGCTTAATTCTGTCACCAAGACAGACGTTCACTCCATACGTAGGGGAACTTATTGACAGATTAGGCGCTGGCAAGTTAATGAGCACCTTTGACTTCACGACGGGGTAGTAGCCAGTTGGCCTAACTGACAAAGCAAAGGAGAGGTCATCATTTCCAACTACAGAAGGACACTACCTGTTCACTGTTATGCCTTTTGGGTTCAGAAACACCTCAGCCAAATTTTAGAGGATGGTGAACCAGAACCTATCTGGGTTAGAGGAACTCTCTCTCTCTCTCTATATATATATATATTTGTTTGTATGTTCGGGTTTGGCTCCAGACACATAACAGTTGGTGGGCTTACAATTTGGTCCAAGGTCGGCATACCAGTCTGGGGTGTACTGGCCATAGTTACATTTGACCAACCCCACCCATTCGCTCTGCACAGTGGTGGAGCGGAGTCCCGTCCTGTGCTATCAGTATAGGTGATTTCAGGAGATTGGTGATTTTGTGATTTTTCAAAAATAGAAAGTTATGACACAATAAAACATACGCAAGGCTATAGTAGACCTCCATGTGCAAGTCAGCTACAGACTGGGTGGTGCAGCTAGTTGCCTATGTAGATGACGTTGTTCTCTTCAGCCATACCTGGAAATACAATCTATTCCACCTGAAACAGGTAATTCAAGCCAGGCAGAAGGCTGCCTTGACTATCAATCAATCAATCAATAAAAGCTTTATTTCAGTCATAAAACCAAAAAAGAAATACAGAAAAATATACAATATTCATTAATACTAAAAAACAATGAAACCACAACACTATTATACAGTTATTATCGGCATACAATAAGCAGAGCATAGCTCACAGCCTTAACAGACAGGGGATCTGAATTAGTCATACTTTGCTCCACCAGATGAAAATGACAAAGTCTTGATTGTTTTCACCTATTATATATATTAAGGGATTTTGCTCTTTACAAGCAAGCTCTGTATATATGTCGAGATGTTGCAAATACAACGCAAATATTTAGCGGATTACTTAAAAATAGTAGTGCATCCCTTGAGCTTCGAATCCCAACATTAATTAAAATTGGTCTCAAGTATCTCTGCCTCAGCCTCAAGGTCTTATGGCAGATCAACAAAAAATGCAGTATGTCTTCTTTTCTTAACAAACACATTGGACATAGAGCAGACTCCTGGTTTTTCCAAAGGGATGTAAAGCTCGCCACAGCCAATGTCCCTAATCGGAAGCGAAAATATAAAGATTTCTTGTAGGCCGTGCTAATTAGGTTGACATATACAGTTCTGGACTTTAGCAGTCTGTTTTCAATATAGTCAGTGCTGGTGGACAGTTTCAGGGCATCACAAATTAAATTATTTCTCACACAATGATTAATGGCTAAGCTTACTGTCTCTCTTCCACTCATGTTACAAGACATTGGATCTGTCCAAAGGTTGTTCAAATTCAGCTTGGATAGGCCTTTCTTTACATAACTCGGTCATTTCGAGCATCTGACACCTTCTAAGCTTAGAAGATGTGCTAGCGCTTCACAGTAGGATCTTTGTCCTTCCTTGCGCCACAGTGTCATCCAATATTTCACTGGATCAAAACTCACCTTTTTCATCACAGGTAAGACACCTAATTCCAAGCATATTAAAGAGGATGGCGTGTTCGATGGCAAGAGTATCAGTTTTCTTAAAAACGTCCTTTCACATCATTGCAAGATATTTAAATGAGTATATCCCCATAATTCGGCCACATGTGCTGCTGCTCGACAGGATTTATTCTGTAATAGTTTCAGGGAAGGGGAGACTGCACCCCTACCATGACTCTCAAAGAAAGAGTGTATGGCCCCATTATCTTTTTCCATACTAATTTTTGCTTTAACTATTTGTGGCTCCCAACTTCCAATTTCTTGGAATCTAACCCCCAGGTAGTTAAAAAAAGCTATAATCCATAATCTTTGATTTTTTTTACATTTATTTCCAGTTTTAGCTCTGAACATTTAGTCGCAAAAATTAAGAGAGCTTTTTAAACCCCCTGAGGTTGTAGAAAGGATTGGTGCATCTTCTGGGTAAAAGAGGATATTTTTCTGAACCCATTTGTGGGCAATCCTGGCTCTCTTTCAGCAAGGCATCAATTATTTCTTGTATGTATATGTTAAAAAGCAATGGGGCAAGAGCGCATCCCTGCCTCACTCCCCTGCTCACATTAAATGCCTTTGTGCATTCCCCCCGAGCCTTAGCGAACCTTAGCCTGAGTTTGGGAATACATTGAAGCAATTATGGAGATCAGCTTCTGTGGGGCTTTATGGGTTTCAAGCATATGCCACGAAGTAGCCTTTGACACAGAGTCAAATGCAGTTTTAAGGTCTACAAATGTGACATATAACTTGGTCCTAGAAATGGGAGAAACCACTGGTCAACAGTGCCTATGTTTTTCCTGAATCCAGCTTGATGCAGGGTAAGTATTTGGTTTGCATCAGACCACGCAACAACCCTTTTTAAATAGGGGAATAATAACTGCCTTCCACCAAGAAGGCAGGATTTTGCTGGTTGAAAGAATGATATTAAAAACTCTGCATAGGACCGGAACCCACACATTCAACTCTTCATTATAAAACTGAACTGGAATCCAATCAGGGCCCACCGCCTTTCCATTCTCATGGATCCTAGGGTTTTACCAACTTCAAACATGCTCAGGTAAATATCACATTCCCCCCCCCCTTCAGTAAAACCATTTTACATTCATACCATTCTTCTCCCAGATGGGGCTTGTTCAAATTAGAAAAATGGGACTCCCATTCATCAGGGCGAATCCCACATTGCTCTTCTTGGACCCTTCCCTCATCTTACCTATCACTAACCTCCAAAAATCGGTATTATCGCCCTGTTCTAAAGCCCTATAAATATCTCGCCATCTTTCACTCATGAAAGCTCTTTTGTTTAGCCCATTAATTCCTTATAGCTTACTCTCAGGGCTTCTAGTCCTCCTTTTCCCATGCTAGTTCTGGATTTGACCATCATTATAATGCTTTTCTTAGCTGCATGGCAGTTGCTGTCATACCAGGTGTGGCACTGCCCATTCTTCTATTTTCAACCGGTAATACTGTTACAAAGGGAACGAGGATAGACATAATATTGTCGAAATTGGCCATCACAGAGAGTGGGGGGCTCTCAGTGGTGTAAATCACTGTTAATCCTTCATTTTACTCTCATAAATGACTGATTTCTGGCATCGTTCAATTACTGTTGCCCATTTGAATTGTTTTCGTATGGTTACAGAAGCCATAATGTGAGGTTTCCATGAATGACACCATACCCTTTTCTCAACCCAGACTGCTGTCAACAGATAAGGGATAATGGTCACTCTCAACCCTTCCATTAATGACAAATTCTGAAAAAAGATCCCATTGATCACCAGATACGAAAACTTAGTCAGTTAATGAGGAACCAGTTGGTCCCTTGTACGATTTCCTTGCTGGTTGGTCCATTTGAAATCATCTATTACAGGCTCTCAGATTCAGTATGGAAAGTGTCCTGCCAATTCCACAGCCAGGAGATTGGATTTTTTTGCAGCGTCAGTAATCATTTCCGGAATTCCCCAAGCCCTGTCTTGAACGTCCCACAGGTCCACTAGGTTATTCAGAGGTTCCACTTGCATATTAAGATCTCCTGCTACTATCACAAGACTGCCTCTCCCCTTCAACAATCGGGCACTGGCAGTCTCGTAAAGCAAGTTCACCACCGCCATACCCCTTGAGCTTGAGGGTCTGCTGTAGATGTTAAATAAAATAATTTGCTTACCTTTGGACAGTTGTATTATCAAGAGTTGTAAGTCTGCTGATAGGCACAAATGCTCAGTCACTTTTCATCACAAAGAGCCAAGCCACCAGATCTATCCTCATGAAGCGAAATAGGGTGCAAGGCCCACGTTTCCTGAAAAATAACTATTTGGTATGATCTTATAAAGTCACTCCACCCAGGGAATTCCACCAACCTGCTCAGTCCTGCCATATTGAATGATAGAAGTTTCTGTCCAGAACCGTGAAGCTCTCTGCAGCTGTGCCCACGGGGTCAATCCACCTCATCAAGGTTGGCTACATCCCTCCAGATGCCCGAAAGCATTGCTTGGGCATGGTTTGAATCCTGACTATTGGGATTGTACCTGTGATTAAAACCATAGCCTGCACTAACACCCCCACCTTCATAATCCGTAGACCCTTTCGGCAAAGTAGAGGTTGTCCAGGCCGAGTGCGAAATACGCAGAAAAACCGAAACTGCAAAGCCCATTTTATATAAAACTTAGCCTCACAGCAAATTAAATCAGACACAATAGGCAAAACCAATGTAACCAAAACCAATTAGTTGTATTTAAGACTTTTGGTATTTCCGGGCTCACAATGTCACCCGATAAGATACAACACAAATCCGGGATGTAGTGCAGCATTTCAAGTAAGCATGATCGGTTCATGAAGGAACTAACTTGAGTTGGATTCAACTCCACAATTTTGATATTTATGGAGTTGGCCCTCAGTAGTATTGATCCCGACAATACTGCTTGCTTACGTTGCTCTTCTTGAGGTTTGACACTTCCTGTGACCTCTTCTAGTTTTGTCTTGGATTCAGACAGCAAAGCATTAGGCTCTGGATGCTGTGGAACGGTCTTCTTAGCATAGAGGCCATCTTGTGAGTTACCAATAACCCCTCAATCCTTCCTTTGGTCCGCCATATGACTTTTCTCCCTCTGTGTGGCGAATGATGCAGATTCTATTGTCGGATGGCTACAAGAGCTCACAGCCCCATCAAAGGGACCCTGAACCAGGGCCTGCCTCACAGCGCTATTGCTTAGGACATTGGAAATAATGTGCTTACTATAGAGCAATACGACCTTACTAAGGGCTGCTTCCCCCTTGGCATTCTATTATGCTCCATGCGTTTATTAAGTGTTGACAACTGAGAGGTCAGCTGCCTAGTTTTTTTAATACCTTTTTGGTGTTTCGGAGGTATCAATGGGGCTGTTAATCAGAGATTCCTCTGCAAGCAAAGCATCCTCAGCTGCTTCCAATGATTCAGCAGTTATTTCCACGGCCTCCCGGGATGGGGCTCTGCCCATAGGAGACTTTAGGCCAGCCACCTTAACCATAAGTATACCTTCCTGAGTATGAGCACCATGACCCACCTTCGTGTTGATGCTGAGTTTTGTGACCGTCGGTTCATGATAAGAATCAATAAAAATGTCCTCACTAGAGCTGCCCATCTGCTAGTTTAGAACAAAGGAGAAATAACACATCTAATTTTGCAACAACAGCATTAAGCTGCATGGTGGATGAGAACGATGAAAATGACGAGGATACATTATCATCATAGCTAGATGATGTGGATATTCTATGAGGTGAGGCTTACTCCAAATTGTCCTCGTCTCTGTGAGCCAGATATGTAGCTGATATCTCCAAATTCGGACTTGCAGAGTGAGTAGGGACTATTACATCTTCATTATGTATGCCCTCTTGGCACTCGGGACTCCAGGAAATACGCTGTAAATTCAGACAATCAATTAGAAGGGATTTGTTATTGTCAATTATCATAGAGCTACGAGACATGTTTGTCAGAGGATTACCCATTTTATCATCTTCTACGACATCAACACCCACATCAGCACCCACATCTGCATTCACTAAAGTCTTGTTCTAAAAATAATCCTCAATTGTCATCTGGGGGTTAGATGTTACTCTTTTTCTGTTTTTTGTTACCTTCTTGTAACGTGGGGCAGCATTAAGGCTAGCACTGCCTTGTTTTGGGCTACAAATTCACTCCCATGGGCGCAGCCCGGATCTTTGCTGTTTCACTCCCTTCGTTCCTTTCATCTTTCAATCTGTTTTGAGCCTTTTTTTTATTTGGCTGGTTTGGCTGATTCAGACCCACTGAGGGTACCAAGGGGAGTCCAAAAAGTGGTCTATTGTCTGATTGATTAATCAACCACCTCTCGCTCGCTCACATGCCTCTGGAGCTGAATGCAAAAATGCACCGGGCATGAGGAAGCCTGTAATGTAATAGGGAGCCAATCCCACCTCCAAAATATAAACAGGCCCAACACCTTATAGCTTTCACCTGCAGTGGGGTGCAGACAGCACTCACCATCGCGACCCGGGTCACATCAAAGGGCTTGCCTTGGGTCTGGCGGATTGCTACAATACTGATATGCTAATGTGCACGCTCCCCCTGCATGCAGGACATGAGCCTGTAACGCTGCCTGGTTGCTTTGCCCAAAGGCCCAAACGCTGCAGCACAAGTCAGGTAGATCAGAAGGCCTACCTTGGTTCACAGCGCGGTCTGGACTGGGAATTGCCAGATGAAATCTCCCCCTCACTGCAGCACCAGAAATGGCACCGGACTTGTCCCAACAGTTTAACTCGTCACTCGCACTCTGCACTCGAAGTTGGTTGAAGGGTCGCATGGCACTCGTCGCAGGGCACTCCTCATGGATGTCGTGGTTGTCAATCAGCAGTCTCTGAGCTTCCAAGATTCCAAGCTGCTGCTGATACTCTAAAAAAAGTTAGAGGAAAATACCAAAAGGCTTTAAGCCGCACTACTCTGCCTCTGCCTCACAGTCACACAATCTTGTAGCAGCTGCTTCCAACGCTTCAATCCTATGCAGCAACAGACAAGGCTCATTCTATGTATCTTGACTATTAAGGCATCCGAGATACAGCCAGATAGTGAAGGGCACTGTTACTTACTTAGGACACCAAGTGTGTAGTGGTAAGAAACAGCCCATCCAGGTCAAAGTCAAGGCAAAGGTGGATTGGGACGTGCGCAATACCCAGACTTAGGTGAGATACTTATTGGGGCCCACTGGTTACTAGAAGACTTTCGTCAAGGGATATGGGACCCTTGACTTCCCCCTCAATGATGTAACATTTAAGAACATTCTGAGGATGGTCAACTGGACCTCTTCTTGTCAAACATCCTTCCAGAGCTTGAAGGATGGTTTGTGAAAGGCCCCAGTTCTAAAGATACTATAATATAGACATAAATCTATCATTCAGTCAGACACTTGAATTCGTAATTGGTGCAGTGTTAGCGCAACTAAACTCTGAGTGGGTAGAGAAACCTTGTAAATATCTTAGTAGGTGCTTGACCAAGCAGGAGCGCAACTGCGCAACAACTGAAAAATAGGATTTTGTGGTGGTTTTGGGCAGTGTTCCAGCTGAAACCCTATATTTCTTTGCTTCGAAGGAAATTTATAAGTACGCAAGGGAAGGAATGATTGCCCTTGTGTCCTGCCATTGATATTTGGGATTTCTCAGGTCTGAAAAATCTGATCACATAGTGTAAGAGATGGTAGCCACAACTTTTTAAAAGAATTTGTACATCTCCTTGGTGAGACCAGACCATCATTGGTGTATGAGTTTATAATTTCTCATAATAGTGCTTTAATGCCCTGGGAATACCCTCACTGTTTACTATCATTGAGCCAGTATTCTTCCGTTATTCATGCAATGTAGGGAAACAGACTACTTGGCATTTCCCTATGTTCCAGGAGCTTTGTTTTATTCTTCTCAGGGTACAAATTTCTTATTCAGTAGGTCAGTTAATACTCTTATGTCTTCCTAGTTAGTTTCTGAAAGTCCTATACCATGCCTGTGAAAGCAATCATTTTGCCACAGAATTTTAAATCTCTTTCTGGGGCTTATTTTTTCATGTTTTTGTTCTTTTTGGCTGTTGATAAACGTAGTCTCCCTCTAATTAATATTCCAGGGCATTCCATCACTTCTGTTGGTCATCCACATTGTGGGAGTGCAGAGGCATCTGCGAGTTACCGGAAATGTTAGGCAGACCACTTGGTAAGGTTTTCTCAACAAATGCCATTGTATTATTTTTACAAGGTTGGATAAACGCCTCACTATCCCTACTCTAATGAGGATTTCTCTGCCTAAAACAACTAAAGGAAACACTCTAATAAAGGATATCTGTCCCTCACACTTATACATACAAGAAATGAATACAGACATGCATGGTAGTTCAAAACAATAATGATTGTAACCACAGTCTCTTTGAATCTGGGGAAATTCCCCTTCCCAGCTTTCTGCTTAACAGTTCAAGAAAAGAAAATAAGGAAATCCCTGTCTGCAACAAAGTTCAAGCACAGTATAATTTAGCTTCTTCAGATAAAGAACAACTTTGCAGTTCATCAATAGAGACAAGAATTGTCTTGGTCAGATGATTTACCACAACTCATAATTTTAAAGAAACAAAACTGCTTAGCAGCTTTGCACAGTTTCCTTCTTCAGTGGGACAAGCACATAAAACCACTTTGTAGCACTTCTTCAACTTCCACCTGGTTTACTCCTGTGCCAGGCCTATTACCTTCAAATGTTTGCCATCCAGGTATACTTCCCTGCCGGAACAGCGTTTCACAACAAGAAGTGCTTTTGTAATGGTCAACTGACAAGAGGTTCACAATGGTTTGGCAGTATTCAACAAATTTCAGTTTCAAAATTCTCAACGACTAGGGAAAACAAAGTTCACATTGTGCTATTGAATGGTGTGCAGGGGACGGGAGTTCCTATTACCAATAGGAACCTCATTTTGTTCATGTAATTGTTGACTTTTTGATACCAGAGTCATTTTTTCGCCCCGGGCACCCAGAAAAAACGGATTAGTTTCAGGTCCAATGGATTAGAAAAAATAAGGAATTTCTGAAGTTTTACATTGAATTTACATAAGACAGGGTGTGCTTCCCCTACCTGTTTTCTGTTCCACATTTGTGCTCTCCAACACTCCTCTATAAACAATGCTCCTCTCCTTCTGAACATCTGTCTCAGAAGGGGTTAGAAGGCAGCCTCTTTTGTCACTCTTGTTTCCCCACTACAGCCGCAACCAAACATTCATAAGCACAGGGTCTTTCTCTGCCCCTCTCTTGGCTTTGGCAATGTGAGTCTACACCAGTGATCTTCAAACTTTTTTGGCCTGGGCCCCCCCCGAGCAAAGTTTGGGCAGGCTGGGCCCCCCCAAAAGTGCCAGATGGACAGTATGTAGAAATCGCTATGAACTTTTGTGTGCCGTCACCGCACCCTACTCCCAGTACAGACCCTGGGCTCTCCCCACCCTACTCCCACTACTATCCCAGTGCTGCCGCCCATCCTGCTCCCACCACAGTCCTATAACACAAGCATAAACACATCCATACACATTTAAATAAACAATATATCACCATAAACGTACCTCGCATGGTTGCTAAAATGCCCCGCTCCAGGTTGCTCTGCCCGTATGTGCGAGGAGGCGCAGGAGCACCCCCTCGCACATACATACATGCAGTGCCCCAGCCAGCATTTCCAATGAGCTATGCAAGGCTGGTGAAGCAAAACACCCCCAGCGTTGCATGACTCAGTGATCATGTGTGGCTGGGGAAATGAACTGTCAAAGGCAAACAGAGTTTCCCTTTGACAGTTCAGCCAGCCCAGGAGCACTCTCTCAGCTGGAAAAAGCAGCTGAGGGAGTGCTCAGTGTTTCACTGGGCTGTCTCCTCGGCTCCTCCATAATGGGTGAGGTGGCCAGTGGTGGACGCCCCCTCACCCATTATCGATGAGCCGCAGGCTTGGACTGGCCTATAGGGCAATAGGCCGATGACCGTACCAAAAATGCAAAATGCTAGTGTAGGCCAGTAAAAATGGGCCACTTTTTTGGCCAATGTGGGCCAGTTTGAGGAGTTACTTCACTATGTAGCTAGTAGTTTTGACCATTGTTGCTGAATAAATGTTCTTTAAACATCACCATTTGTTTACATTTGAACAAAAAACACCCCCTTGGGTACTATTCAAACAGTCTGTGACTAAACACTGAATATCCATTTGCAACTGCTGGCCATTTTTTCATTGGTGCCTAAGACCGTTTTATGGCCCAGTCTGACCATGTGAGCTGCCCCTTCCCATTTCCTCCAATCTAAAAAAAAAAAAAAAAATTATTTTTTTTTACATCTGGCGCCCCCCCCCTCTCCTCCCCCTGGAGCGGCGGTCCCCATAGTTTGAAGACCTCTGGTCTAGACCAACATTTAACCTATGTTGTATAAAATATGAGCAACAGGTTTCACCGCTTACAGATCTTTCGTTTGCCTCTTTCTGTTGTTATCAAAATGTGTTAATTTGTATATGCCTTGACTTCAGTAGCTTTTGGCTTGGGCAATACTTGTGGGCATTACCTTTCACCAATATTGGCCTGTTCGGGGGGCTCGGGTTTTCCATAGACTTACACGACTAAAGTTATAGTCAATTGGTTTTGTTTAACAGGACTTTCGCTACTGCTCAATGGGTTAGTATTCAAAATTGCTTTGGGTACTGATTTCACTCACGTGCGAGTGTTACATTCGATGTTTTCCAATTGTTTGTTATTCAAAATTAACTTCACGGTTACTTTCACTCATATGCGAGTGCTGCTCTTCAACTGAATGCCTGTCTGGGATACACAAATGGGTAACGAGCGCTCTAGGGTCACTACCAGCTTGTGGACTCACTTTATAAGTCTTGCGTCTCTTGTCCCTTTGCCGCTCACAGGACTTCTTCTTCTGCGTCTCCTCGCAATCAAGCAAACTGCTTCTTGGAGTCCGCATTCACCCACACCACCTGCAACAGAAGCGTCTGTCACTCCGGATAACCTCTGGTGCACACCAGCCACCGGAGACCGCATCTCATTTGCTTCTGAGGCCCTCTGGTGCATACCAGCCACCAGAGATAGCCTCGAAGCCTTCAGGTGCATGCCAGCCACCTGAGATGGCCTCCTGTGAATGTACGTTTCCCTTGCCTTCACTTCTCGCTACACAGCCTCTGCACTTCAGGATTCGAGAGTCCCAGATCCTCTCAGGACCAACAGCCACGTTCTGCCACGCAGTGGTCCTGGCGTTTTCTCTCTCTCTCAGCCTTCTGCTTGGGCTGCAATCAAGTAGCACACTGCTTCTGCTGTTGGCACTCTCTGCTCCTCTGCTTTCCTGCTTTCTCTATGGCCTGCACCTGAGGGGGCTTTTTAAGCCTTTCTATCTCCCTCAGGTGTGGGTCATTCAAATTAATGATCTGATCACTCCTGCAACATTGTACCTTTTTAGCACTCTTCCTCGTCCAAGTATTTAGGGAATTATGGGACTTGAAGTCTCTAATGGTAAAGTCAGTTTTCCGAGTTGGATTTTTACTTTTAAGCTCAAATCTGTTCTTTACAATATTATTAAAAGGAACCCCACAAGGATTAGTTATCAAGCCTGATTGAAAAGAGGAAGTTGGTTCTTTTTGGCTGTTGTTCACAGATTTCCTTTCACTATACCTTTAGGTGTTATAGGGGTTATTCGCTTTACAAGTCTCTAGGATTTTGGATGGCTGTTTATTTTTCACAATGCCTAGAAGCTGATTGTTTTTACCCTTCTTTATATGTGTATGTTGTGGAACGAAAGGGTGATTATCAGAACAAGCCATTAGATATTTTGGCATTAAGGAGACATCCTCCCTAGAGCAAGAAAAATGCAGCATCCCTCCCCACGGATTCCTCTCACTCCCCTGGTTCTTTTCTTCTCCCAGGTGATCCTCCCGCAGTATACCACCCCAAGGTCAGGATCAGGAAGTGTCTGCCTTTTCCTGACCACCTGGGAGGACACTTTAGGCATTCGTTTAGTGAGGGATTTGTAGGATTCATCTCCCATACTTGGGGTTTGGATAACTTCCCACATCTTCATCCTGATATATGGTGAGGTGTTCAACATAAGCAACACTACACATCTAATCAGTATGACTAACCCAAAATGGCTGGCATAGTAAGTAGTTCACTAGGAGCATCAGTTTACAAAAAATGTTGGCTTCCTTATTCCTCCAGCCACTGAGCTGGTAGATTCCAAATGTTATGGTGATGTATGTGTTGCCAGCAAAGCCCTCTGGGATTCACCATTGGTGGGTGTGGCACAATGCAGTTCTGGGCACAAGGCAGTGGTCATGGGATGAGACCAGTTGTAGAATAAGTTGCATTTTGATCTGTGAAGGGAACACCAATCGAAAAACAGGCTAGATTTCTGGTCACAGCACATTACAAGCAGCTATTACACGATCGATAATTTTCTTTGACAGAAGAAATTGCACAGGTTTTGGGGTACTGAGGTGTAATGATTGAGCACATGGGCACGGGAAGAGTCAGATCCCTCCAACAGATACAAAGGTCTTCAGGTAGCAGAGTATCTCTGCAGTCATTGGACACTTTGTGGGTCTGTTTCTGTTTCATGCAATGAGGTCCATATGGAGCCAATTCTTTAATTTAAAAAAAAAACATTTATTTACTTGATTTAATTGTACAAAACAATTTTTACAAGACAAAATTCCCACATTAGTTAGGATAAGTCCTTTTTAGGTTTCCATCATGTTCTAATAAGGTCCTGCATCGGAAGTGTCCAACATAAAGAAGGGAGGGGAGGCAGGGTTTCATTTTCTATTCAGACTAGGCCATCAAGTAAGTAGGCCAATACTTCAAAAGAAGCCCACCACTGCAATGACCCAAGAAGTCTTCTCCACACTCATGAAACGGCACCACCATTCGTCCTCGTCATAAAAATGGAAATGCCTAAGTAAGTGCCCTAGATGCAGGGAGCGAGGGCCTATTACCACTGAACAATTCAACAGTAAATGTTTAATTGTTTCCGTCTTTTCTGGCAGCTTGCAAAATCTGCATGATTTTTCCTCAGACAGATTTCTTCTTGCTAGAATTTCCCTTGTATGTAAAATATTCAGGCAAATTCTTAGAAAATTCTCCCAGAGATTTTTGTCCGGACATTTTGTCAGATATGGTTTTAAGACATTTACTTTAGACGTATAAGGAGGTAATTCTTGAGTCAATTTAGTGGCTAATGATGTTTCCAGTGTCTCTATCCAGTCTCTCTCCATGATGCTCTGTTTAACCTTTACTGGGTTATGGATAAGTTCCTCTTGGGTACTACCAGCCCAGTGTAGGAGAGAATGGATCCTCAATGCCCATTCCGAAAGCATTTTGCTGGACCCTGATTGAATTTCCTGGTGTATTTCTTTCAGGATCAATGGATGTGAATGGAGTAAGGTCTTTCAATATAGCATAGTCTCATTTCGGGCCACTATTGATCCCAATGATTGCAATGAGAGTTCACTCCTTATTAGGGCAATTGGAAGCGATTGTGGGAGATTGAGGACTTTTCTCCAGTAAAACCCCTCTAGTCTCGGCCAGAAGTTTGCTGGAAGGTTAGGTAGCGCTTCTACCCCATAAGTCAAGCTTGGAATGACTTTTGTCTTGTAGAAAATCAATGTTGGTGACATTGTGAAACACCCGAACTTATTTGCTACCACTCCAGACTGTGAGATGAGAAGACGAGCTTTTGACATGATGCTCTCCTGCATCAGTGTTTCTTTGTTGCTTTTGTTTAAAATGACACCCAAGTATTTGAAGTTGTTCACAATTTCAATTTGGGTATTGTCCACTGTCCATGAGAATTTCCCCACTTTCCTAGAGGTACCTCCAAGTGTCATGATTTTTGCTTTCTCAAGTTTCATCAGAAGGTGGTTCTCTCTGAGGGAGACATTCAGATTGTTGATCTGCCTCTGCAGGCCAATTGGGGTTAGGTCCATGAGGATGATATCGTCTGCGTATCACAATCTTGATATTTTGCTCTTTCCCAATGTCGGGGGGAATAAACAAACTCTATCCTCACAGTCTTTATAGTCCGCCATATAGGCATTATAAAGCGCAGGAGCCAAGGGGCAGCCCTTTTTCACCCCTCTTCCCGTCTTAATCCATGCTGATAAGAGGCCTTGATTGTTCAGACGGACACACATTGTGGTTTCGGAGTAGAGGGCCTTTATAGAGTCCAGAATCCCCAAGGAGCAAGCATGTTGGTGTAATTTGGACCACAATAGTGGCCTATCTACCCGGTCAAAGGCCTGCACCAAATCAATGAATGCCATATAGACTTTAGGCCTGCCCTTGAACACTTTTGCTTTTAATGTGATCACAGCGAGAATGTTTGCTGTAGTCCCAATGTTTTTCACAAAACCAGCCTGCAAAGGATCGGACAGTCCGGTAGTGGAGATCCATGATTGGAATTTGTCTAGAATTAATACGCCAAAGAGTTTTCCTATAGAGTCTAATAACGCTATCGGGCGATGGATTCTCTTTTGATCCCTTTTTAAAAATTGGCACCATTATTGCCTTTTTCCAAGACAATGGGATCGTAGAAGACTGGACACAATTTGTGAAGACCTCCTTTATGAAGATGGACCAGGATTCGATATTGTTCTTGATATAAAAATTAGTTATGCCATCTGGACCAGCCGCCCTGGACCCATTAAGATGTTTTATTTTCCATTTGATCGTTTCTAGGTCCAGCGGAATTGACCAGTCCCCCTTTGCGGTACCTAAACGGGAGCCGTTCATGGTATCCGAGACACCATAGAGGTCCTCAAAGTGGGATATCCATGTCTGTTCACCAATTGAATTTTGCAATGCCTGGTTGGTAGTTTTTGAATTGTCCTTTATTAATGACCAGAACTCTTGTGCGTTGTGACCACAGATAGCACAAAGCATGCTTTCTGCGTCGTCTTGGAGATGTTGGATTTTAGATGACTTCAACCACGATATGTAGTTTCTAACTGCCACGGTTGCTTCTTCCTTTTTTTTTTGATAGAGTTTAAATTTGCTGCATCCCGTTTTAATTTTCTTACCCACTTTCTTCGGTCTACAAGTTGTCATTAAATGTGTGTTGGAATACGTTATTTTCTATTGCACTCTTTCCTTTTTTACGTTTGAATGCCGTTAGAAGAGGTGTATAGTAGACCGAAAATGTTGTGGTGGTTACATCGCTGGGTTTTAATTTCACATATAGCTGAGTGAGTTTTGTGATTGCAACTTCTGACAATCTTAACCTAGTACCACTCTGGTTGAGATCTAGGTTCGGGTTAGTAAAACAAACCTCTCTCCTCCGTAAGCGCCAGGTAAAAGTTAGCATGTTATGGTTGCTGTAGTTAGTCCTAATGACTATGAATGATTCCAGTAAGGACAGTAGGCTACGGGAAACCTGGATGTAATCAATCGTGGCCGTTTGATCCATTCGCTCCCAGGTAGGGATGATTTCATTCAAGGAAACAAGCCACTGCTGGAGATTATGCATCTCTCTAGAGTTTAATAAATTGGACCATAGGCTGGATCTTCCTTGGGGAGAGTTGAGTCGATGAGTTAAATCAATGTTCAAGTCTCCAGCGATAATGACGTGACTTGATTTGGACGTGATCAAAAATCCATCTATTAAATTCTCCATTTGAACAATAAAATCATCGTTAGTTATTCGCTTAGGGTTCCAATAGGTATTGATCAACAAGATCTCAGCCTGTTTGGTGGTTTCAGAAGGGCTTCCGGGAAATACCCAGGCCAACGTTATGGCCAGGATGAATTTGGATGCTAATAACGCCTTTAATATTGACAAACCACTGCCCGATCTAATGGCGGTGATAAGGCCAGATCTTGGTCTGCCCTTCTCTCCTTTATGGGCCGGGGAGTGCACCAGTTGAAAGCCGTCCAAAACTGGTTTCTCGACCAGCCAAGTTTCTTGCAAACGCAAGGCATCAAAGTTTGCAAAATGTACATGGATTTGATGGCCAGGTGTGAGAAGCCCCTGGTATTCCAGGAGCCCAACTTCAAGTCGACATCTATAAGATCTGGTACAAATGCCTCCTGGTTCAAAATGCTTCGAAAAAAACCATCTGATGGCTATTTCTTTCTTGGTTGTTCCTTTAGGAAGTCCATTCTATCTCTTCTTCGATCAACAAGAAGAGCTGTTTCTCTTTTGGTTTTCCCAGCATCCCTCTTTGCTTCACCCAAAAGGTCCTCTTGCTGGAAGTTTTGACGTGAAGATAAGTTGGTTAGATGGTCCTTGTGCGTCTGACGCTTTTCAGGGCTTGCTTTCCTGTATGCATCCTGTTGAATGTTGGATTGATGTAAAGGTCGTGAATCCCGATTTTCAGTGTTAGTGTGTGAAGCATCCCCCGTTAATCTCCTTGTGTAATGAGGTCTTTGAAAATCACTATCTTGAGCTTTAAACATAAAAATGTTCGGTCGTTGGGATGTCATTTCAGGATAGGGTGTAGGAGAAGATACTTCTCCTGATAAGTTGGTCAAGTCAAAGCCCATGTTATACAGTTTTCTTCTTGTTCTCCATATTTGTTGTTGAATGTCATTGGAGCCTGTATGGGGGTAAGAGCTGTCTTTTCTTCCGTTAGGATTAGATTCAAGGACTTTAATGTCATTCGTGATGTCAATTTGAGAAAGACGGATCTCGTAGAACAGTTTTGCTAGAGCCCTTCGATTTAATGTCCAGTTGTCTTGCTTTTCATATGATCTTTGAAGTTTGAAAGTTCTTGTCAAGGTTTCTTTTTGCCTATTTGAGACGGAGTGATTGTGGGAAGGTTTTACACCCCTCTGATCATGCACCCTGGATCTGTTGTGAACTCTTATGTCGACCGGAGAGGACCTCCGATCCATTACTCTATCTTGCTGATCGTGAGCTATAAGTAAGGCAGTGGGTCGATGACCTTGATGTAATTGATCTCAAAAGCCACCGCCATGTTTTTTCTCGTATTGTTCCTTTTCGGTCCGCCGCCCCTCCTCGACACTTTCTCTTCTCTGAGGAACTTTCCTCTTTTTCAGGGACATAGGCTTAGTCGAAGGGGAGTCAAGGAGCAGGGCCTTTGTTTTAGGCTCTTCTGTTGCTCTGTTTTCCCAGGTTTCTGGTTTTTTCCTTTTTTGCTGATTAATAGACAGGATTTCAGATTCAGATTCTTCAACTGTATAAATGCTCATGTTCATTAAATCAATCGAACTACAAGAAGCATCTTGCGATCTTTCCGGACTCGAGAAGACAGTCATAGACTTTTCCGTCGGCTTCAGCTTAAACACTCTTCTATTTTGAACCAGAGAGGAGTCCTTGTCTGAGTTTGTTGGGCTCTAGAATTGGAGTTGTTTGTCGAAGCCGAGGTCGCTTCCAGTCGAAGAACAGGAGTCTTGACTTTCAAGACCTTCTTTCGTCTTTGAACTGGTTCACTGGGTCCTTTGTGTTGAAAAATTTGAAATGTAGATGGGATCTTGATTGTGGAAAAATCAATTGCTTTGGATGCTGGATGAATAGAAGCACTTAAAAGCCACCGAACCGTTTTTCTTGGGTGCATTGATGGTCGGAGCTTGAGGGGGTTGCCCCACCGTTGCTTGCGTCTTCTTCAGTGGAATGACCTTTGTAGATGGAGGGAGCCCTCTCAAAGGTCGTCGGGATTGCTCATTCTCTGTGGAGATGTGCTCTACACAGTCAGAGATGTTATTTTCCTTTGTTAAGTAGCATTCAGTAGTTTGAGTACCTTGCGAGAGTGGAGAGTTAGACAACGTGCAAACTTGAGGGCCGGCCAACCCCTCTGCAGAGTGGTCAGATCTTTCATTACCAATATACCCTTCACCATCACGCCAGTGGTGTTGCTGGGCGGACACAAACCCCTCTAAAAAGTTAAGCTTGGTATGCATATACGCAATTAGAGTATTTTGGTCCTTCAGAGTGTCATTGATTGCTTCATAGAGCTTACCAAAAGGAGCCAAAGCAATAGTGACTATGGACAGAATGGTCATTGGATCAAATTTTTTAGGAGGGGTATCATTCGATGTCCTAGATGTTATTTCACTCACCCGTCTTGGTGGCAAAGGGGAACCAATGCTTTGGTTAGGGCCGATGCTTTTGTCAAGTGACTTACCACCCTCCGTAGTTGGAGGTTCCCAAAAAGGATTGGGAGGCCGAGGAGGGGGAGGTAGACCCCTTTCTGGGGGGGCATAATATCATTCTCAGGAGCTGGAGGTGGCAAAACCACCCCCCTGGAATCACAAGATGGTGAAGGTCCTCCATTTCACTTCTCGGCATCACGAGGGGCTTTTGCCTGGGCACCCTCCCCAAGAATTGTCCCACCATGGTCCAGCTGGACAACGGAAGTAGGCCTCATGTTTTGCAAGTCACTTGGTTCACATGGAAAATTTTTCACCAATTCTCTCCTCCCCTTCGAAACATCCAGTGTTAGCCGAGATGTTTCAATTTGTTGGTTTACCATCTCATCCTTGGAGATAGGTTGCAGCGTCTTGTTGGTACTTCTTTCCAAGAGAAGGGGCGTCTTTAATAGTAGATTTAAATTCGAGAGGTCGAGAGGTGTGTGGCAGTATCTTCCACAATGGCCAACAACTCAGCATCCGATAAATCTTGTAGGCCTTCATTTCCAAAACGTGTTTTTTTACTAAAGAACTCTTTCAATGTGGTCGTGGACATTGGGGTATGAGGGTTCAAAGGTCTTTTACCCCCCACTAGCCCTCTTTTATACGCTGCCTTTGCCCGCACCGTCCTCTGGGAGAACATTTTGTGGCCACTGCCCAATGTTCTCGCCTTAATAGGTTGATCCAGATTACCACTTACTGGTGGATCATCCAAGCATGGAGGGTCAGTTGTTGAAACAATGGAGGACATTTTCAAAGAATCCGTAGGGCAGGGACTCTGATTCTGGGTTTCGGCCGATGCAAGTTTCGATGGACTTGGAACAGGACAGACTTCAGGGGATAACCCTACGTCCACGATAGGGTCCCCTCCCACCTCTGCCAAAAGCTGTTCCTCCGATGTGGCACTGGGAGAGTGGGGAAAATATTGGTCTTCCTCAATCCCCGGGGGAGTCCTCAAATCTTCTTCTCCCCTAATGTTGTGGATCATTATCACAACCTTGTCCCCCGAGACGGCAATGCCCCCCGCCGATATGTCCCGTTGGACTTCACGGTCACGTGCGACCAGTTCAAGGTCAAGCGGGAGAGGGAGCATCGGGAGTCCTGCACCTCAGGAGTTCGTAAGGGGGCACTTCACCGGATCCAGGTCCGGCATGTGCTGCGAGGGGCAGAAGATGCCTGGAGTGGACGGCACCAGAGGTAAGGAGGGGGCCTGAACCGCTCCCTTAGATTTAATCAGCGCTGTAAGAAGAGGGGGAGGGGATTGGAGGAGTGCGGTAAAGTCAGACACCTCGTTATCCTCTTTTGTAGAGGGCATTGAGTTCATACCCGCTGATTCAATTGGAGGAAACTGAAAGTCACTTACTGTGGAAGGCTCTGCTGCTCTCGTTACTCGAGCACGGATTGCTTCCGGATGATGTTTTTGCCGGGATTTCAACAGGGAACTCTGGTCCTCCGGCCGCTCGAGTCCTTCTGGGGAAGTAAGAGTGTTCTTAAACAGGCCAAGAAGGAAGAGTTTTGAGCTTCTTAACGTACGTTGGTCACGCTCTCCTATACAAAGTTTCCTTTTTGAAGACTCAACCTGAGTCGCCATAAACTGCGGACCCGCCTGCCTCTCTGGCTCCCCCAGGCGCTCTGTCAGGATTCTGGGTCACGAGAGAGAAGGCAACGGCAGCGGGTAAGTCCAGAATGGATTCCAGTCACACGGTCCCGCGGGCCCGTGGACTGCAGACTGCCCTTATCAGTCCCTTCGCGGTCCGCTTCGGGGAGGACTGGAATTATGTAGCTGGAGGGCTCGGGTCCACACGCCTCCAAGCACACGCCTCCAGTTGTAGAAAGTGAAGAGGTACTATTACACTGTACCAACGCTCCGTGCAGATACTGCACACTGCCCTTGTCAGTCCCTTCGTGGTCCGCTTTGCGGAGGACTGGAATTATGTAGCTGGAGGGCTCGGGTCCACACACCTCCAAGCAATCGCCTCCAGTTGTAGAAAGTGAAGAGGTACTATTACACTGTACCAATGCTCCGTGCAGATACTGCAGACTGCCCTTGTCAGTCCCTTTGCGGTCCACTTCGTGGAGGACTGGAATTATGTAGCTGTAGGGCTCGGGTCCACACGCCTCCAAGCACACGCCTCCAGTTGTAGAAAGTGAAGAAGTACTATTACACTGTACCAACGCTCCGTGCAGATACTGCAGACTGCCCTTGTCAGTCCCTTCGCAATTCTTTAATTGCATTTTCACATGCGGACGGTTTGCTGAAGCCTGCAGTCAATTTGCATGCTCACAATTTTCATGCTCACTAATACCACATCTCTGCCTTTTTTGCATGCTCCACAGAATCAGTTCAGATAACAAAACTGCCAATTGAGATAATAATAGTTGAGGTATTTGCAGGGCAAACTTCATAACTCTCAGAACATGGGCCTTAATGGATTTTGTCCACGATCAAATCAATTCTCGCCCCTCCTGTCTTTCTTCCAGATCCCATCTCGGTCAGCTTTACCTTCTCTGTACAATACGCATTTCTGAGCTTGACAGCATTGCTCACCCTTGAACTACCCTAGTGAGAAAAGGGGGAGAATTCTGGTACATTCGCAACGGTTGAAAGGCTGTTTCAACATTGGCAATCACATGAGGGCTCGTGCAAATACAGCATAAGAGTGGTATTGCACACACTTTCCCCCGGTGCAAATGCAATTAGCACTACTGAAAAAATGTATCAACTGCCAAAATCATATTCTTTCAATGCATTCTTGCACAGACTACATTGCCGGTATCCTGGCAGTAAATCCTCCAGAATGCCGGCAAATGGAATTACTGTTACTGGCACTTGGTCTGGCGGTATTACTGTGTATGCCACATTAGTCCGGTATTACAGGAGCCGGTATCATCGGCACCTCTCATACCTGCAATTTTTACCAGTAGAGTGGCGGGATTACCTCCAACACTTAGCTGGAGGTGATGCCTCCACCCCACCGGCCAATTTATAGTTGGCCGGTGGGCAAACGTGCTGGTATACGCTTATTCCGGCACGTTAATTACGCACCAGCCAACTTGTAATGTGGCCCATGTTTGCTCTAGCACTAGTGTGAAGTGTAAAACATGCCTTAAAAGAAAGTGTTTTGCACATGTGCAATTTTTGCCCTAGTTTTAATTGCACGAGAACAAGACCCTAAGTATTTTGGTTCTGGTGCTAATTTGCTTGTCCACGTGCAATGTTTACACACGTGCAAATGTACTGAAACACTTCTCACGAGCTGTACTTGTACCATTGCAACATTTGTCCCTGACGAAAGAAATTGCTGATTTCTTGACACAGGCCTCTACATACTTTCGAACTCTACAAGTAGAAATTCGGTTGAAGATTAAATGCATTGGCAGAATTTAAATAATTGAATTGAGCAATGCTTTTTGCCTGTAAAATGTAGCCAGTAGTTTGTTCTGAGCGAACTGAGGAAATAATGCTGGCAAATCTTACTTGCAAACCACTTAAGAGCTCGCTTACATGTTTAGCAAATTAGCAGAACTGATTTAGTGCAGTTAGATTTAATGAATGCTGATACTTATTGGGTCCTGACATATCGCAGTCATTATTTGCGAATCCTAATGTAAACAGAACATTCATGGCTCCACACTAAAGAAAATTAACTGCTAATGGAAGAAATAAAAATAGGCATTCCAGTTGTGAAACAAAAAGAACATCGCGATGCGGGAATCAAAGTAGCTGTTACTTTTATGGAATGATACGCATGCCGGTCGCCAATTACCATAATTAACTTTTCTTCTCTGGTGAAGGTTCTGTGCATATTCCAACAGATGAATACGCCGGGATCACCGTTCACTGACTGCAAAAGGGATAAGTCAAATTAACGGGGCGAGGTGGACGTGGTTCTGACGGGAGCCAAGCAAATTACTTTTGACAGGGTTAACACACCGCAGCAGAAATGGGACAGTAAATCAGTTATAAGCAGTTTTCAGTTAGGGTTTCTATGCGAAAAGTAGGGCCACAAACACATTACCTCCCTTCCCCCTTTCCTCGTTCCAATCCTTTCAGATGGAAATCGCTCTGCCTACCAGGCAGCCCCCTCGATTTCCAGACTAAGGGCCTGATTTTCACACATGTTTCAATGGGACTTTCCAATGTTAAAACATGTTTGTAAATCAGGCCCTGGGAATTTTACCCTAGTCCTTAACCGGGACTATAAAGCCCCGCACGTGCCCACCCGTCTACCTATGTCAGAGCCCTACGAGGACAGCCAATACGAAAGACTGGGAGAGGAAGGGTGGGACTTAAGAACTGTGACGAGTCACGAGGACTCAGGGCCAGATTACGGATGATTACCACAGGACCATGTTAAGCACTATTGGGGCCCACCCAGGGCACGGACATCTAATATTATAGATGGGTGTTATACAAAATGGGAATGATTCAAACGTCATTCTCTCCATCTTCAAGGGAATATCAGCAAACCAATTGATGTAATTTAACACATTTAATCTGGGTTTGTCTTTTGTATTTTAAAGATTTAAATACTTCCAAAACAATGGTGTGTGACATTTTCATTTATAAACGTGCATAAAAACCTTTGCCTTTTACCAAAAAGCAAACCGTTTCTTGTGTCACATGAGCAGACCGTACATTATGCTTGCTCGAGGCCTGCAACATCTGGTCCGCTCTCTTCTGTCTACCAGCCCTTCCACCCAAATGGCCTACATAAGAAGAAAGATCAAGTAATGGGCTAAACGATTTCAGCAGCATGCAAAAAGGCAAACCTCACATGAGATAGCACAGAAATGTAAGATGTATGAGATGATTTGACCAGGATCACTGTATCGTCTGCTGGCAAATCCAGGATAGAAGCATGAACGCTTTGGTTCCATAGTCTTGAATTTGGATATTTATTCACCTCTTGGACTTACAGTTTATGCCATCGTCGGAGGCGATTGTCTAGGTTTTACAACACCCCGTCTGAACAAACTAATTTCTACACTTTCACCATACAGATGATATGTTCGTTTTTATAGCAAGCCCTATCTGGTGCAGGTACATTGCAGATAATAACAGATGTTTTTCTGCAAAACCAATTACATATGCAGACAGGTTTATAAACTTCAGACATAGCGAAGGCTCAGCCAGCCGTGCTGGAATGTGATATTCTAGTTTTGTATATGAACACATATCTTTGCAATGGGAGCTTCACACACTGATCTAACTTCTGAACCATTGTGGCACTCAATCAATATGCATTTCACCGTTGCCTATTGCACTTGATCAGCATAATTCCCACAGGAAGGAAAGAATGCTACAGAGTTGTGCCATAAGGAACACACAAACTATGTATACCACAATGAACATAGAAAGCAATACATGATGAATTGATCAAGCCAGAATGTACTTGTCAAAACAGAAAGGCAATGGGTTCAGAGCCTTAGCAGCACCCCATTAAATATCCTGACGTGTGCTTTTTAAGACTAGTGAACAATGGGATCTTACTTCTTCAGATCAGGCAGCACTATGGGGCCCCCTCGAAGATGGGGGGCCCTGGGCAAGTGCCCCTTTCTCCCTCCCATAAAAAACGTCTTTGGATTACCATACGTAATCTGCCCCTTACCTCCAGTCCCCCCTTTCTCATCACAGTTGTTACAGATTGAACATTTTACAAGCAGTATCGACTCCATTCAGCTGCCACAACATAGAAAAACAACCCAGGCACCCACCCCGAAGAATGCCTGAAGAGATGTATTTGAACAGTTGTGGTCTAAATTAGAGAGTCTCGAAGAACTCTATAACCAAACTCTGATGACAAGTCTCCTCTCATGGATAAGATAAATGATAGTGCCTGACAAAGGTGTGAGATGATGACAGTTGGGATGGAGGAGGCATCAGCTGCAAGGAAAGGGTTAACGGAGAGAGGATGCAGGAGGAGAAAGAGGAGGAGCCTCGAGGGGAAGAGGCAGTTAAATGAATAAAGAGTTTCAAGTAAGACGCATTGTGTCCTCCATTCCTGCGTGAAGGTATGTGTCGGGAGATCCCGGATATTGCTCTACCCATTATTTATTTATTTATTTGTATTGTGCTGACAGTCCGCACGTATTAGGGTGCAGACGAAGAGCCAAGGACAAACAGGAAAGACAAACAAGTGATCACAAGACCTATGCGAGTACCAGAACACTTAGAGCATTTCTCGGCCTAAGAGGAACCGTTCATCGTGGAAATTTATTTGAAAAGGAGGTTTTTAGTTTCTTCCGAAAAGTAAGATGGTTAGCCTCCAGCCTTAGGCTGAGTGGAAGCTTATTCCACCTTAACGCTGAGCAGTTAGGGAAGGCTCTTTCCATGCCGTATTCTTTCTTGTGGCTCATTCCTGTTATTAATCCCTGGGCTTTTGATCTTAAAGCCCGGGTAGGGTTATAAAAAGGGATTTTAGATTTCAAGTAGGCAGGTGCTTTTCCGTACAAGCACTTATGTGTCAGGGTCAATGATTTAAAGTGTATGCGATCTTCAATTTTCAACCAGTGAAGGTCACGTCTGGCTTCACTGGCTGAAGGACCATGAGGGAGGCTGGCAGCAGTACATGAGAGTATGCTGCCACAATGGCTGTACCCCGCTCATTTGCTTTAGGTGGAGGATGACAGCTTCTTACCCATGAAACTAGAACCAGAATCAACGAAGAGAGAATCTGAACAATGAAACAGAGCATTCCGGTCAATGTGCACCTTCAAGGCCCTGACCAAATCCAATGTATACGGCTAATTCATCTTCCAGAGTCTCTGGTGAGGGAAAGAAAAGATGCACAAAGCAATGTCCCAAGTTCTGTGGAAGAAGGAAGCGACCTTGGGCACAAAAGAGGATGCATTGTATCACACTGCAGCCGTTTGTATGGTCTCCTTGTGCTCTGGTGGGTCTGAAAGCAAAGGGGCTGAGGTAGGTTAGTGGGGAAATGCAAGCTATCTCTGATGCTGTGTTGATGCTTGCAGACTGACCTTTTACCTGTTCCTTATGTCAGAAGTATCTGCTTCCAGCAAAGACAGACAGGTCGTCTCAATGAGGAGACACGCTTTTATATGCAGTTGAGGGGAGGAGATTTCTGGATGAGCAAACACTTAACATCTATAGTGAATTTGTGTAGCACCTCTCTGCCATGTGAGGATTCCCCTCCCGTAATAAGGACTGTGATGAGGAAGATGGACGAGCAGGTAATGAGCTATTGCTGTGCAATGTTGCTCCATGGCTGGGCCACTCTAGCAACGTTTGCATTGATTTATCCCCTGTAGGACCAGTGCAACAGCTTCATTTAGGCTGACTAGACTGTGCAAAAGCAACATTTTACAGTTGTCTACTGGCGCGAGTAGCAGTTCAGAATTGCCCGCCAGCGTTGCAATGTACTCATTCCGTGCAGTGCAGCAGCTCCTGTAAGGGGTACACGGACACCACATATAATTGTCATGCTTTTCAGTTCACAAGAAACAACAAATGTCAAATCGAAAGCTCCATTATTTGTCACAGTAGATTCACAGCACAAATGAATAATGCATCTTCAAAATGATGTATGCAGTAAGTACAATTAGACCTATGAAGAAAGGAATAATTTTTTATTTTTTTTTATTTGTGTTTTAATCTGTAAAGATTTTTACAAAAAGAAAAAGAAGAAGTAATTTTCTGTTTATCTCTGTTTGTCTAATCTCCTTTCTTAAGTCTCTGTGGAGCTGTCCATGGAACAACTTATGTATTGTGATAAGGAAAGTGGAGAGATGCAAGGCGCCACTAGGTCTGTTAAGTCTTGGAAGCTTTCTTGTAAGCTGCGTAGGATGTTATAAGATGCCAACAGCCAAGGGGTGTTGTCCCCCGCTATTAACCTTGCCCAGCAAAGTGCTTCGTCCTGCATCCCAATGTCAGGTATGGTGATCTTAACTTCAAGGTTCCTGGACAAGAGAGCATCAAGTGGCGGATGGTCTCCACTGTTTCCGTTTGTCTACAGAATCTGCAGGCATTTGTTGTCGCCTGTCTCCGTATGAGCAAAATCTCGTTTGTGCGTAACAAGTTCAATCTTGCTCTTAGTATCAAGGACCTTGCTTGCTTGGAAGCAAATTGTTTAATAAATGGTTGAAGTTCGTTCAGTTTACGAATGTTCACCGGCAGATGTCTCGTTAGCTTGTTTGAGGCTGCTTTCTCAACTGTTTTGATCCAGTCGAGTTCCTTCACTCTGTTCAGTACTTTTACTGGGTTGTTGCTGAGAGTTTCGTCATCCGCTGAAACGTCTCGGAGAATTTCTTTGATTCAATTTGACCAGCTGTTTAACATCAGACAGTTTTGGGCATTTGTTTCTTGTAGGATCAGATGGTATACTGAGTGATTGTCCGCAAGTTGGCATTTGCGGTAGAGCATTATGGAGTTGCATCTAACCGATCCCTCGAGGGAAAGTAGACTGAGTTCTTGTCTTATACAGGCTATAGGTACACATTTTGGGAGCCCCAGGATTGCTCACCAAAATGTTGCCTCTAGGGTAGGCCAAAGAGACGAAGGAATGCTGGGCATGGCATCAGCTCCATAAACTAGGGTTGGGACCACCCTCATTTTATAAAAATTGATAACTGGGATCAAAGAAAATCGACCAAATTTTTTATCAATGGCTTTGCCTTGTGCCGTGGGTTTTCTTGTTTTTTCTTTTAGGAGATTTTGCATTCCTATCTCAGTTTTGGAGTTATCCAGAATGACACCCAGGTATTTAAATTCTGCCACGCTTTCGATCTGGTTTTTGTTCAGCACTATTTTCGTTTTAGCGTTGGTTTTGGCGGTTTTGGAGAGAGAGATGAATTTGGTCTTATTTTCATTTATCTCCAGATTGTTTCTTTCCATCTATAACTGCAGGTTGCTCAGCTGACGTTGTAGTCCTATTGGTGTATAATCTAGGAGTATCACGTTGTCCGCGTGCAAGAGCCTTCCCACGTGTGATTTCCCGAGTTTTGGAGCAAAGCTTCGGACAGTTTCTTCAGATGTTTTGATATCACCAAGGAATGCCAAAAACAGCGCCGGAGCCAGAGGGCATCCTTGTTTGACCCCCCTTTGTGTGGGGATCGGAGTGGATAAGAGTCCTTGCTGGTCCAAGCGCACCCTCATGCCGGTTTCTGAGTACAGCGCTTTGATAGGTTCAAGGATAGAGTGAGGACAATTCCATGCCTCTAACTTCTCCCATAAAAGTGACCTATCTATGCGGTCAAAGGCCTGTGTAAGGTCCACAAAGACAGCGAAGATCTTGGGGCCTCCCTCTAGCACTTTGTGTTTCATGATGTTCATTATCAAGATGTTTGCGGAAGTGCCGAGGTTTTTCTTAAACCCTGATTGTAGGTGGTCCACGCAAGGTGCCGTTTTTGCCCATGCTTTAAATTCATTAAGAAGGAGGGACCCAAACACTTTGCCTATACAATCTAACAAGGCAATTGGGCGGTAGTTTGCCGGGTCGCTCTTGTTCCCTTTTTTAAAAATGGGCACAACCGTCGCTGACTTCCATGATGGCGGGATTGATTTTGATTTGGCACATCTACGAAAGATTTCAGACAGGAGCGCTGACCATTCTTCGAGGTGTGCCTTTAGGTCCACGTTTGTGATCCCGTCAGGACTGGGAACTCTGGAATTCTTGAGTGACCTGATCTGTTGGCTTATGTCTTCACGGTCATCCAGAATGATCCATTGAGTTGATTCAGAAGTCTGCTTGACTTCCCTGGTTGTTTCTGGTGGTGCAAAAAGAGTTTTAAAAAAGGTCACCCAGTCAGATTCTCCTACGTTGTTGATTATAGTTGATTTCTCTTGCGGTGTAGTAGAGTTTAAGAGTGACCAGAATTCACGGCTTTTGTTCCCTTGTATTGCGTTTGGATTTCCTCAGCGTCTTGCTGGTATAGTGTCGCCCGGTGGTGCTTTAGCCATGATTTATATACCCTGGTGGCCTCTATAACTGTGTTGTTTGTTTTTATAGATCCACTGGCTAGTGCAGTCCTTTTTACTTTCCGTAGGGCTTTCCTTTTTTCGACCAAAAGTTTGTCGTATACGTGCTTCCTGGATTCTACGTTGTTTTTAGGCCCCCTCTTCTTTTTGTAGATCTCTAATATGGCAAATAGTCAGGCTCGTTTGCTAGGGTGCCGTCGTTTTGTGCACAGTACTTTTGTTTGAGATCAATTATTGCTTTAACTGACAATTTTATTTTTGTTCCTCTGGTGTTTGTTTCCAATAGCATGGTTGACTTTGAAATTGGACTCTGGTTTGTGGGCCATGAAAAGTACAGCAAATTATGGTCACTTTTACTGGTCCTTCTCACCCCGAATTCCGTGGTTAATCTGGCCAGACTGTCAGAGACATAGATGTAGTCAATCGTAGCGCTGGATACACCATTTTCCCATGTAGGGATGGAAGGTTCTTTAGGTAGGACCTCACTCATGTTTAGTAGTCCTCTAGAAGACATCAATTTTGACCATGCCATCCCTCTTGAGACCGTAGCTGAGGCTTTTTGGGCTGAGTGGTCTTTATATATTTCCTGACAGCAAGAAGCATTAATATCAGCACACAGCAATAGGTGTAAAGCTGCCTGCGTGGCGGTGGCCATGTCAATGGCTTGTTCGATCGATCTTAGAAAGTTGCTGGTTTCTATGGCAGATGGATTCCAGTAAATGTTCATTATGACTATGGTCGGTTTTACATTTTTTGTTTTATTTGTTTTTGACTCGGTCAGGTTTGCGCTGATCATAAGTAAGAATTGGTTGCTTCTTAACACTTTGGCGTGTGACAGGCCACAGTTATGTCGAATCGCTGTCAAGATTCCTGAGGAGGGTGGTCCCAGCGGGCCCTTTTTGGCGGGAGACAGAAAAATTTCATATCCGTCGAGGGAGGGGGGCTCTGTTAACCAAGTCTCCTGGAAACAGAGGACGTCAAATTCAGTTAGTTTTACGTCACTGGGAGCCGTGAGGTGACCGTGACCTCTTGTGTTCCAAGAGCAAAGCTTCAGTCCGTTTGTTGGTGCCTTGTATGGCGTTGCAGTTGGTCGGCGTGCTCCGGAATCGAGGGTTGCTAGCTTTTGTGTTGTTTTTGTAGCATTTTAGGCAGCCAAGCCCACAAGTTTCTTGTCGGAGATTTGGTAGAGAAGGCCACCGACTTAGCTGATGTCACGTCACGTGGAACACATATGTGACAGCATGCCCCAGGGAGGTCCACTAGCCAACACACACCAAGATGACAAGATGAAAGACGTTGCTTACACAGGCAGAGAACACACAATGGAGCCCAGCAATGTGCTAATACAGTCCTTGCTCTTGTACAATCAGAACATGAAGGGATGTTAAATTAAGTGCGGTACACGGAATTCTGCATTAGGAATAATCCACGGCACCCATTACAGTTGTAGTTTTCATGCACGCCAGCTACTGCTGTAGAAATTAGCTCAAACGCCTTTTTTCTAGAATTCCATTCGGAATTTTAATCTAGAATACATTGCATTTGATTTTGTGAATGTACTGAATAAGAATACTGAGGGGTTCATTAACATGAATAATGTATTCAAGTAACGCCCATTCATGGATGCTATTGTTTATATGTGTGGTATGAATGTAAGACAGACCCCAAGGTAAGAATGAAATAGAATGCCCACAAATAGCTGACAGCTAGAACCAATGGATACAAGAAACAAAGGCAGAGCACATGGAATCAGCAGTGCACACCCTAGAACTGAGTGGTACATCCATTGTATATCAACGATGACGCTAGGCACAATGATACATGTATGCAATTCATATAACTTTACATCTCTTTTTTTTCTGTTTGCATTGCAGGTTGTTCTGTTTGTAGACACTGTGGGCCTAATTTTTCAGTGGGTGGTTAATGACATGTAATGTGGCAGACAGGCACTCTAAAACGTTCTGCGCCATTTTGGAATGTTTTACTTGGATGGAGAGGGGATACAGACGGGCCGGTTCATGGGAAATGCCACTGCGCCAGCCTGGACGATTAAGAAAAGGAAAACTGCCAGATCAGCTACCTTTGCACGCTCCCCCGGGCGCAAATAAACGCACCCTTCAAACAGTGTGCACAGTCCCCCGTAAGCAGGCCTGTGACTCGGGGAGCCTGTGCAGGGTCCCCTGTAACTGTAACCGGCACCCCGACAACATCCATATGAATATTTGTAACTCAACAATAACCCGGGAAATGTGCGTGCGGACCCAGGTAAAATGTTCCTGCACCCCTCTACGCAGCTTACGCACACCCCTACGTTACATTGGAACCCTGATTGAGTACATGCACCCCGAAATCCAACATGTGATCCTACTGCCTCTTTTCTGGTGGGTGTGTAAAAAGGCTGAGGCACGTATGCCCGCAAGGATGACTATGTATTTTCTACAACCCATCAAAAAAAAACATTTTGTCTAACTAAGAGGGCTAGTGACAGGGTCCTTACATAGAATGTTCATGCTACCATGTTTCAATCCAATTAATATGCCACCCTCCTAGAGGTTCGCACATGTTATAGCAAGTGTATTGCCCTTTGGTTTTCTAGCAAGATTTATCTGAAAATGCTTGCACACAATGGTGTAGTAGGTATTGCTCTCAAATTAATTGTGTGCCATGTGGCAATCAATACATCATGCATTCATATATAGAATACTTTCTTTCACTTCGAATCCTACATTTAGAGGTCTACATTTTCTACATGGGAAATTGACCATTAACATGTATCAGTAAATTAATAAGCCCTCATGCTGTTCATCAAAGAGATAACATGATAAAACAGCTGCTCCACGTTGAATCTGGAGATCAGTGCTTTACTTTCCTCAGCACCCCACTCAGATCACGTGATGAGGGCACAATCTTCAAGGCAAGAAAACCTGGCAGCCGACACTGACATTATCCAGAAAGCTACTCATTGAAGAGCGCAAATCTCAATAGTGTGGGGCTCTGATTTTACATGTTGAATACTGGCCATCAATTTGTCAGAAAATAAACACGAATCTCTACCAATCAGCATTGAGACACTGTGTGAACATGGACACCCTGCAGCCAATTAGGACATTAGTCCATGTTTACCTTTCTCAGCATTTTACTGAGATCCAGTGTGTTACACAGAAAGCTATTCTGACAAGATTGAAGTGCGCGTAGTGCACAGGCAAATGTAGCAACAGTGTGCTTTTGGTTCACTGATTTTTTTTTTTAAGGTGTAGATTAGATTTAACAACAGCAGATTTTATATTTAAAAAAATTTTTTATACCTCCCGTACCCATTTGTACCTGGATCCTTACGAAAAGGCCACTGTTATTAGATGAATGACACCGAGCAAGGTTCACATGTCTCACATTTATCATTGATATACCTCGAATTTTGGATTACTTGGTGAGATTTCTAATTTGTATCCTGCGAAATCAATTTGGTACATTAGCTATATTCATTTATACACGTTCAAGGTAGTCCTCACTTTGGAATCAAGCAGTAAAGCTACTTTGAAAAAAATATATCACAATAGCGTATGAATTTCAGAATATTTCAGATGACAATTGGTGAGTTTCGAAATGCATTAGATGGAACTTTGTGGTGCTTTGTGCAGGGACAAATGTGAGCCTATGACATGTCAATGGGGGTTGTGTCTGTTGACTGGAACACACAAGAAGTAATCACTGCATGTTTTTGTGACTTGAAACTGCACCGTGTGGAGAAAGGTATTTATGGTATGATTCTATCTGAATATTAAATATGAAATGTTAAAGGTATTTGTACCGCGCACTGTCACCAACGGAGTTGGTCCCCAGGCGCTCTGGCAGATCTGCAAATGAGAAGGTGGGATGGGTAAGTAGGTGAAGCGGGAGTAGGTTAGTGAGAGGAGTGGTGTTCTGTTGGCAGCTTCAACTCGGTATACACCGGGTGCTGAGCTTCGGTGCGAGTATTGATTCGATGTCAGTCCTCGTGTGCTGTTGGTGTTGCTTATGTGTTGTTGAGGTGTTGTGAAGTGCGTGCAGGTTGTTGTGCGAGAGATGGTTGTGTGAGATTTTGAGTGAGATAAGTCTGCAGAAATGCTGGGGTTTTGTTAGTCGGTTGTATGAAGGTTAACAGAAGTTCAGAAATCTGTCCAAGTGTGGCACTCACCAATCCTCCCAATTTCATCGGGGTGGGCAAAAGGCTACGCCTGGCAGGGTTTTGGTTTGTGTGGGGCACTCCCTGTGCTGTTCTAACGCGCTTTGTAAGTGTTACGATTGCTCCTTGCCGTTCTATTCTAGCCAGTTCTGTAGGTGTTCTAATGCCGACGGATTGATTAATGTGGGTTGGGTGTCTATTCTCCTCCTTGGTGCTGGGCTTGTGTGGCGGACTCCTCTCAAACTTTCTATCTAAATGCGTCTGCCGGTTTGGATAGGGTACGTCCGGGGCGAGTGGGTGAGTCATTTAGGGCTTTCGTCTGGGTCTGAGTATGTGATCAGTTTCTGGAGGCCTGCTTTGTGGCTAGTTCCCATGATATCTTATGGTCTGTCGAGTTATCGGTTCTTTGGGTTCACTGTTTGTCCATTTGAGAGTGGCCGATGGAGTGGCCATTCTAGTGCGTCGCTGTTGTGGTAACGCTGTGAAGAGCCATGATTTGAGGAGTTTCCTGAATGCTAGGTGATTTGTTGTGTTCCGTATATTCTTAGGTAGGTCATTCCAGGTTTTTGGTGCCTGGTGAGAGAAAGAGGATCCTCCAAGTTTTCTTCTGTTATAGGGTTTTGGTTCCAGGCGGATGTCGGTGGTTGATCTCAGTGTTCTTGTTGGTTGATGTAGGCGTAGTTTATCGCTTAGGAATTCTGCGCCTTGTTTGTGTATTGCTCTGTGTGTGATGCACATGGACTTGAACTTTATTCGCTGTTTTAATGGTAGCCAGTGTAGTATTTTTTAGCGCAGGTGTGATGTGTTCTCTTCTTGGTACCTTGAGGAGTCTGGCTGCTGCATTTTGTATGCATTGTAGTTTTTTTAGAAGTCGTTCGGGCATGCCCAGGTATAGCCTATTGGCGTAGTCCACTCTGGACATGATCAGAGCGATGATGGTAAGTGTTTTGTTGGTGAACGACAGGAACGGTAGGATCCTTTATGCTGCTTGCAGGAGGAAGAAACATTTCTTGAGTAGAGAGTTTACTTGTGGCCCTAGAGTGAGGTTGTTATCCATCAGGATCCCTAGATTCTTTTCAGTTGATGATGGTTCTGGTGTGGTGCCGAGCTCTCTTGGCCACGGGATGTAGCTGATGTCTCCTCCCTTTATCTCATCATTTTCATTTTTTGTCTCATGTTTCATTTTTGTGCTTTGTCTATTTACATTTGTTTAGCTTGTTTATTTACCTTGTAATTTAATTCTCTAATAGAGGTTTACATTCATGATAACCTATTATTTGTATTTATTGATGTAACCATATATGTTGAAATTATGAATGTAAACTTGTTGCTCTGTTTAGAATTTGCAACCTGCGTTATGGTCGCAGCTTTTGTCAGCGAAACATATGTTGGCACAATTAAAAGACTTTTTTACATGAGCCACAATAAGTCTTATTAATCACATTAATACGTTATTGCAAAATTGTTATCAATAGGATGGCTGTGAACGGTGCTTCTTACACAATGTTAATGAGATGTTGAATGAATAAAGATTAACTATCTACAACATATGATAATAATAATATTTGTATGAGTTTGTGGGAAACATATTCACTAATTTGTGCACACATTGATTGCCCTTTGATCTGTCTTTTCTCACAGAATAAATGGTCATTCTAAACTTTTTCTAATTCTCATTATTGTTTGGGCTCCTTTTAACTTTTGTATTTCTGCTACACATATGCTTCTTTTTCACAATAGGCATCTTGCGTGGCCACAGTCCATGTTACGTACTAACACTATCCCTGGCTGCTTCACCATCATAACGATGGGTGCTTTTATTCTCTCTCGCCCAACCCATTGAAAAATGGGCATATATGGGCATATACATGTATGGAGACTGCAAGTAAGTTGTTTACCTTTGATTCATTCATGCTGGTCTATATTTTAATGTTTGGCTCTCGAGACACTACTAACGTACACCACCACACTCTCGTTCGTCATTAGTACGTGATGGTTTACTGTTTGTGTATGAATAAGAATTTGATTAATTCCTTAACTTTTGTGTTAGATGATTCTTTTGTTATTGTGTTTTTTGTGTTACTCATGCATATGGTTTATGAAAACCGTGAAGGCCAAACGCTCAGAAAAGTTAAAATCAAGTATGTAATTTTAATTTTTACCAAGTTGATAAACTGAGTGAAAACCTCAGCTTTTTTATTATATAAAATTATGAGGGTAATTCTGTCACTGAAATGCTCCATTCTCCTCTAGCCTCCCCCTCTCTATCCCTCTGACCACTCCTCTCTCCTGGAGTGACCACTGCCTTCTCTCCTCTCATCTTTCACTCTCTTCCCCCCAAGCCAGGCTCACCCCAACACTGCCACCTACTTTCTTGGACATCCGACCTATGAAGCGTGTGTCAGTTGAGGCTTTCACTGCTACCTTCTCTCCCCCCTCTCGTCCTCTGGCTGACTCACACCCGGACACTACCCTGTCCCTTCTCTATTCATCCATTTCTGATACTCTTGATGTTCTTGCCCCTGTCATGAAGATCCGCTTGAAGCCCAAATCCAAGTGTAATTCCTGGTATGACGCCGACCTAGCTACACTTAAACGTAAGTGTAGGGCGGCTGAGAGGAAATGGAGGGCTTTGTGTTCAGCCTCTGACAAACTGGCCTGTCGCCTGCTCCAAAGGCCATACCGACTCTCTGTTCGTACCAAGAGGAGAGTCCATATTCAAGCCTGTGTCTCTGCGGCATCTAACAACTGGGCTGAATTCTTCAAAATCTGCAAGGAGCTTGCCAACCCTGCTGCAGTCTCTACCCCTCCTCTTGCCTCCCAAGCTCTCTGTAATGACCTTGCCTCTCACTTTATCTCAAAAACCCAGGACATCTTGTCCACCCTCTCCTCCCCTCCACCTCCTATTCCCCCTCAGTCTGTGCCATCTAACCCTCCTTTAACCACCCCCCTCCCTCCTTCTCTTCCTTTCCTCTCTTCTCCCCTGATGAAGTCGCCAGACAAGTCCGATCTATGAAGGCCTCGTCAAAACAGGTTCATCCCTTTTCCTCTAAAACCATCAATGACCACATTGACACCCTCGCTCTGGTCCTTGCCGATTTATGCAACCATTCCTTTGCTTCAGGATCCTTACCCTCCCCACTGAAACACTCCCTTCTGCATCCTCTTCTCAAGAAACCCAGAGCTGATCCTTCCTGTCTGGCTAACTATCACCCAATCTCCATTACTCCCTTTCTGGGCAAACTCTTGGAAAAGCTGGCCATCTCTCATCTTAACCTTCATCCTGATTCTGTTGGCTGTCTACATGACCACCAGTCTGGTTTCAGAGCAGCCAGAAGCACGGAAACTGCTCTCCTGAGCATCCGTGAAGATCTGTTCTCCAACCTTGACTCTAATATTCCCTCTGTCCTCATCCTACTTGATCTCTCTATTGCCTTCAACACAGTCAACCACACCATCCTGCTAAACCGTTTCCGTGAGAACCTGGGTATCACTGACCAGGCTCTGGCCTGGCTGACCTCTTTCCTCTCTGATCGACCCTCCCAGGTCCAACTGGGGTCCTTCCTATCATCTATCCTCCTCTCTACCTGTGGTGTTCCACAGGGGTCTAACCTCTTGCCCAGGCTTTTCAACCAATACCTGGAAACTCTCGCCCACTGCATTGCCACTGTATACTCAAATTTTCAGTGCTATGCTGACGACACTCAACTCATTTTCAGGCTGCCCTCGGCCACCTCCTCTCCCTCCCTCATCTCTGATTGCCTAACTGCCATTCGAGATTGGTGTGCCACCAATGATCTTTGTCTGAATGCCAGCAAGACAGAGATCCTCCTCATCGGCAACCCTTCTCCATCCTTTCCCCTCTCTCTCTGGCCAGACTTGCTTGGCCCTCCTCCTATCCCCACCTGTGAGGCTAAGAACCTCTGGGTCATCTTTGACTTCACACTATCTTTCTCCGCTCACATTTCTGAGGACTCTAAAAAGTCAAACTTCCTACTGTTATTCCATCTCAGTTAAACTAGATTCAAATATTATTTGAGCATTGCATGGTGATATATAACATATATTGTGAATTATACGGAATCAAATTGGACATTGTCTTACATGAAGGATGAACTATCATTATTGGTCAAAGCACATTTTATGAAGCTTTCTGCCTCTTAAAATTTTCTTTTAAATGTCTTAACTGTTGTAAAAAAAATTGAACTTTTTGTAAAATGAAATTTTATTTGTATTATGTAAACAATTTTGAAAGGGTGAATGATCCAGCCAACCAAAATAAACAAATAATTTTAAAAAAAAACTTCCTACTGCACCTCCTCAGAGGTACTCTTCCTTTCATCTCCTTCCCCCAGAAGCTCACTGTCTCCCAAGCTCTGGTTCGCTCTAGGTTGGACTATTGTAACAGTCTCTTTCTAAATCTACCAGCCATGGGATCGTATCCCTCCAGCTCTGAATTCTCTCCATTTGCTCCCAGTGGATGCAAGGATTAAATTTAAAACCCTCTGCATTGTCCACAAAGCTTTCTGGGGCCTGGGTCCAAAATACCTTCAGCTATCCCTCTGCAAATACCTCCCCTCTCGAGCTCTTTGCTCCTCTACCTCTAACTCCCTCAGGGTCAGTCGTTTCTCAAAGAAACGAGCTGGGGTTCTCTGTCTTCGGCTGGGGCCTCCCTCTGGAACAGCCTCCCTGCCACTCTAAAACTTGAGGAGAACCATCTCTGGTTCCTGAAGCACCTCAAGACCTTCCTCTTTGCATTTGCCTTTGCTCCCCCTCTCCCTTGCTGATCTGCTCTCTCTTGGCACTGTGCACCTGGCCAACCTCTGTCCTGGGGACTGTATCTGTACCCATACAGGCCCCCCCCATTTTCTTCTTTTATGCATTTATCAGACTTACTCGTTCTACTGCCGTAAACACAGCACTTGCCACTTGCTGGCTGCACTACCCCTGTTTATTGCTCCACCATCTATTTTATTTGTATTTATTATTATTTATCTGTCTATCCTCTGCTCCACACTTTCCACTCTCCCCCTTCCATGCACTTTTACCCTTTCCCTTTTCCATGCACTTGCACGTTCTCAATGTCACTGGGCATAGTAAGATCGTTGTTTATTCTCCCCTGTTCCCCTCCCTTGCCTTGTCGCTCTCTGAAACACTTGTGTACGAGCGCGATACAAATAAAATATCATGTCATATCATATAATTCCAAAATTATAGCGCAAGCATGCGCTTTACTGAGAAAGTCTCATTACACTCTCAGCATCAGCCCTGCAGTGCCGCAGGACAGGTTTTAAGGTGACAAGTGCATTCCTGACAGCTGCTGGAACACAAACATCACAGCAGACAGTGGCTACACCTCTGATTCAAATTATTATAATTGTGTAACTTAAGCAGCCTGGTGGCACACTAAACTGTAAATATGAGCCATGCCTGGTTGTGGCGTGGCGGCTCCTAGGATCACACAATTATAAAGGGACAGTAATTTGATACCATATTTATTTATTTATTGAGCATTTATATGGTGCTTATACATCAAACAAGTGTTTCCAGGTGCCACAAGTCAATGGGGGTACATGGGAGAAATAACAATAATGGTACTACTAGGCCTTGTGACTTTCGGATCATGAAAGTGCAGTAAAAGGTAGAGCAGGGAGAGGGGCAGAGGGAGAAGTGCAGTGGCAGGGGGTCAAGGGGCTGGGCAAGTGCTAAGGGAGGCCCAGCAGGGAAAGTGCTCAGTCAAGGGGATAGGGGTAAGCTAGTGCGAGGGAGGGGAGATGGACCAGACTCAGTACGCCAGTCAGGTAAGGATGACCAAGGTCAAGTTTTGGTAAGGGGCAAGGGGATGCTGGTGGAAGGAGGGCTTGCCCCAGTAAGGCACATGAAGGCTACAGGACACAGACATAGAGACAGGTGGAACTAGCAGTGGAGGGGGAGGGAGGAGAAGAAAAGAAGGTCTTGAGAAGCTTCCGGAATTTAAGGAGACCCGGGTCAAGACAGAGAGGGGCAGGAAGGCCATTCCAGAGGCAGGCGCGTGCCATACTAGTATCAGATTTGTGAGCAGGGCTGCAGCTATATAAGGGTTGATGTGCATTCGTTTTTGGCCTGGCTGTCTCCATAAATGCCATGTGGGACAATGGCCATCAAGCTGCCTTTTGACCCTTCTGCAGGAGGGGTAACACCTACTTCCCAGGGCACAGAAACTCTCCCCAGGATATCTCATGGGAGTCTGTGCTTCAAAGGCATTCCTGACATAACAAAGTCACACTCACATAATGGTGTGAAGTCAGTAGACATGTGAAGAAGGCAGAGGTCGAGTAGCCATAGGATGAGAGCTTAGAGAGGGTTCCACTATCTTGATTTCCCTTAGGCTCGCCACAACTTCCTGCCCCCCTCATTCTCTGTAGAGCACGACACTCTGGATACTATGGCAGATGGGAAAGGGAACAACAACCTTGATTGGACCCTTACAGGAGGCTTACTTTGGACCTATTTCCTCTGACATGTTGCCCTTATAAGGAATTGACCACACCTCCTTCTTTGATTCATATTTAGACTCTCAAGACAAGAAGAAGACTGCACTGGACCTTTCCTGGGAGTACAGTCCATTCCAAAGTCCTCTGCCAGGAAGGTGAAGACAGAAGGCATCCAAAGCAGAGGCAAGCTCTGTCCGCTAACCATCCACAGAGAACAGCATGGGCGAACTGCTGTGAACCAAGGCTTCTCTGCTGGCTGTACTGGTTGTACTGGAACCAGGACAAATGTTTACTGGAGGTGAAGGACCCATATGGGTGCCAGCCGACTTCCTGGAGTGAAGCGCAGAACTTAAGGATTCACATTATCTTCACTTGTTAGAGTTTATGTTGCAGTCAAACCAAACTCAATACTTTGGAGCATGAACGTCAATCTCTTTATACCAATTGGTCCAGGAATACTGTGTCTTCTGCATAAACGAGTATGGCTATGCAACGAGACACCAATCTGGGTTGAAACGTGTTGACCCTTCTGAAGCAGGAATATTTCCCAGATAAAGATTAAACATAATGGTGGCTATTCAACACCTTTTTCGACATTTGTTTTTGTGTTGAGTCCCCCGCATCTAATGTCCTGGAAGCGGGGGACACCCCTGCAATCCCGGAAGCTCATTATACTATTATTTATTTTTTATTTAGGCTTTATATTGTTATACGATACTGAAAACCTTTTGTCTTTTCATCATTATGTCCTTAAAATGACTTATTTCTCATCCCAACCTTCCAGTTGCGACGGTACATATTTCTGAGGATGGGATCCTTCATCTTTTGGTAGCTTCAATCCTCTCAAATAGTATTATCAGGAATTTGATCAATGCCAAAGTAATCACAATGTGCTCCCCTGCAAGAAGCACCCTCCAGCAATCTTCCTCTGTCCTTGAAGCATATTTCTTGATCCCTTCCCTCAAGAGTTTCATTCTTACATCCTTGACCGCAGGGCAAAATAGCACCAAGTGATTTAGTGTTTCTTGCGAATATTTTGCTAGACAAAGTCTGCACACTACGTCTCTTCCACTCCCATTTCTAGGACTCAAATCTCAAAAATTGATATCTGAAGTACCAGTTGGGGAATAGGCATATATATTTTGGCAAAATGTTTAAGCTCCTGGTTTCCTGTAGGGGTTTCCCATACAGTTTATAAGTTTGTCTTTCATCCTGAGTGGTTATCCATTCCTGTATGTATAGTTTTATTTAATCTTCTCTGGATTCTCAAGCAAACTATTGTCAGACTCCCCCAGGTCTATTATAATTGCTTGGAAGATGGCTCTCCACTCCATTAGTGTAGTTTTGTTGTTATTTTCAAGAGCTTTCTTTAGCACCGCAAATCCTCCCCTTGGGGTTTCTTCAATACATTACATGTAAAGGGAAATTGATTTCCAGGTCACTTTGGCTTTCATCGATGTTAGGCCTAATTCCAACCGAACTGCCTGGATCGTTGTATTTTTCGGCAGCCGGAGTACTCTTTTCCAGAATATTCCCTCTATCTTTGACCAGTTCTCTGCATGGAATGAGAAGTAAGTTTCTGCTCTGTAAGTTAGAATCGGGAGAGCCTACAGCCGAAAAAAGGAAACCAACGGGGTTATCGAGAAACCACAGAATCTCTTGAGGAGTAATCTTCCCTGGCTCACCACATTTTTTGCATTGGTTCTCAGGGTCTCCAATCTTGGAGCGTCTGTTTCGCTTGTGTTCAGACAGACTCCAAGATAGGTAAATGACTTTACCTCTGGGATTTGATCTCCTAGTAAAAATCATGCCTTCAATTATTTACGGGTCCCTCCTGTAGCCTCTCCAAACAACATAATCTTTGATTTCTTCAGATTTATCTTAAGACCATTCGCCTCTACATATTTTTGTAGGGCATCTATCTGCTGTTGTAAACCTTTTGGCGTTTGGTCCACCAATACGACACCATCTGCGTATAGCAGACGTCCTATAGGAGATCCGGCAATTTTTTGGTGGGAAACATTGGGTGTTTGTGAAGGTGTCTTTTAGGTCCGATATGAACAGGTTGAATAATTCAGGTGCCAGTGGGCATCCTTCTTTTAGCCCTTTGTTGGTGAGAATTTGGCTCGAAAGAAGACCTGATCTATCCATCTGGACCCTTGTAGAGGTTCCTGAATAATGGTCCTTTATTAGTTCTAGAACATCATCGGGGCAGCCCCACTTTTCTAGCTGGTTCCATAATTTTGGCTGTTTTACGGTGTCAAAGGCCTGAGGTTTATTAATGCTGTGCACATCTTTAGATCTTCCTTCCTCTCTACTTGTGTCTTATGGATGTTAATTATGAAGATGTTCAAACATGTCCCTACACCCTTCACAAACCCTGCTTGCCATTCGTCTCTGTGATCAGTCACAATGCTCCACTTTGCCAGGGCCTTCAGGATTAATTGTGCTAATACTACCGGCCACGTCCAGCAGTGCAATTGGTCGATAGTTGCTCAACACCGACCTTACCCCCTTCTTGTAGATCGGGATTATCACTGCTGCTTTCCATGTCATCGGTATTTTTTGTGATTTAATAATATGTTCCAATAAAGTGAACAGATATGTTGACCATTGAATCGGGTCTTGCTTTAGTAATGCACTTGTCATCACGTCTGGCCTGGGTGCTCTTGAATTGTTAGTTTTCTTGATGATCTCCTGTACTGAAGTTATGGCGATATCTGTAAGGTGCCACACTTTGTTCTTTCTTTTCAAGCTGGATGGGTCTGTTCGTTCAAAGTAAAAAATAAAACGTGGCGAAATGTCTTATCCAAGTTGTCACTGATATGGGATTTGTCAAAAGGGCCTCTTGTGGTGAATCTAGGCCATTTATTATTGTCCAAATTTCTGCTGTGTGTTTTGAGCCGATCTTTTCAAGCATTACTTCAGCATCTCACTGCAACAAACTTTTCTTACATAGTCTTGTCCAATTTTGATATTGTTGTTTTAATCTATGGATTGTTAAGGATGCCTTGCTTGTAGGTATCTTGTTTAACAGGCGGATAGTTTAGTTTAGTTTAATATTTGTAATGCGCACCGCACCCTGGGTATCAGGGCGCAAAAAGGCAGAAAGAATATTCTCAGCTTGGGTTACATTGCTGTACATTTGTTTACATAGAGAAGGGTGCAGTGGATACAATACAGTACATAAATGGGAGAACTTAATATACAATAGGTTTTTTCATACAGATACGATTAAACAGGCCATATATAAAAGAATTATCTATATACAATGGGTTTTTAATACAATACAGTGAAGATGTGTTGATTTAGTGTCTTCTTTTTCTTAGGGTACACAAAAAAGCTGGGTTGAAAAACCAAGCTAATCTCTAAGGCTTATCTGAGCGCTGCTTATACCCACGGTGTGGTGCTCATTTATCGACCTCGGAAGGATGAATTGGGCCCTGCTGGGAAGGCTCTGCAGGGATGTGAAAGTGAGTGCTCTACTCGCTGTGCTATCTGACCGACCGATCTTGTCATCCCACTCGTGCTCTGACAATGCGTATGTCGATAGGTCCAGCAAGTCTTTCATGTCAGCATCCACGTCCTCCTCGATGAGTACTGCTAGTTCTCGATCTTTAATTATCTTTTGTTTTTTCGGGTTTTTATCTTTATCCTTAAGGTCGAGTTTGTATAAGTATCAAGCAAAGTGAATGCCTTTCACAATGTATTATTTAAACATTGCCTGAACAAATCTTAAGGTTTACATACAAGCCCATAGTAAAAGAGGCCTATACTTGTGATAAGCTTTGTTGGGCGGGATAATGCAAATATATTTTGTATTTAATAATAGATGACAAAGTCAAGCAAATGTTGATGATATCACAAACTGCGACTGACAGTGAAGCTGTAGAGCCTTATTCACCATGATGCCATTATATCATAACCAATGTATATTAATTGAAGCAGGTTGTGGAGCCTAATAAACACAATAATCGGTTTAAATGAATAAAGTTCATGAAAATTGTATTATAAAAAGCTACTAATTATTTCCTGACTATACATGAAAAAAAATCAGACTGGGTGTGATTTCCATTTTTTTTAAACAGTCGTACATGCAGGGCTTTAAGTGGGCCGGGGCCTACCGGGGCTGGGCCCCGGCAGGCTCTGAAATTTCGTTTTGAGGCGGGGCCCTGGCGGGGCCCACTAATATTCCCTGGCAGCCCCGGCCACTACACAAAAAGGCATTTTTTTCTACAGCCTGAAGCTCTCGCTCGTGAGCGAGAACTTCAGGCTGCAGAAAAAAATGCCTTTCAGCCATAATGGTGGCGCCGCACCTGCGAGGCATCCCTTTAATCAAGTGATGCACGTGGGCCGGCGCCACCATTATGGAGAAAACGTGAGGCCGCTGGAAGCAGAGGCCTTGCATTCTAAATACTGAAGCTCCCGCGGATTCGCTGGAGTTTCAGTCTTTAGGAAAAAGGCCTCTGCTTCCAGTGGTCTCACCCCTTCAGCCTTAATGGTGATGCTGCGCCTCCCCAGCTGGCGAGGGGCAGCATCACCATTAAGGCTGAATAGGCGAGGCGCTGTCCCCTGCCAGGCAAGCCTATACAAAATAAATGCAGAGATCAGCACCCTCTCCCCCATTGGGGAGAGGGTGCTAATCTCTACAAAAGGCTGGGGTGACAGTAGCCCATTGAGCCGGGGCTCGTCAAGGGAGCGTGGCCTAACGGGCCCTGAAGACCCCCGTTGTTAAGCCACGCCCCCTCGATCAGCCCCGGCTCGATTTGTAGTGCCACTTAAGGCACTGCGTACATGCCAGACAAATGTTATCATCACAAACCAATGTGTGAGACACCTGGGGGTATTCTCACACTTACTCCGCTTGGATCCTCTTTTCAGGCGACCAGGGAAAGGCCATCGGTTTTAGATGCTGACCCTGGGGGTGGAGAAGCGAGGGAGGATCACCTGGGTGGAGGGTCCTTGGAGATTGGCGAGAGGATATCCACAGGCGATACATGGTATCCCCCTTCCCGTATTGAAGACCAGAATAACCCTCCCCCGGCCTTTATGGGCTATTGTAGTACATTTCTCCATAATGTAAATCATTTAACACACTGTAGTACTGGGACGAGGAAGAGGCAACTCAGAGAGATGAACACTTGTAGGTCATTTCACCACTCTAGCACTGAGATGAGGAAGAGGTCTGCAGAGTATTTTAAAGATCCGGCATGCCCCTTTAATTATGGTCAGGCAATTGGACTAAGTGACCATCACCTGTCGCCACTTCGAAAGCCCAACAAATATAATAATGTGGACTTTTTTGTTGGAAGAGGTTGCACAGCAGGCTGGAACGTGGAGTCAGCTGGAGCTGGAAGCCAGAGCCAGAGAAACAAGAGCAGGACACGCGAGTGCGGAAAGCTGAGTCAGGCGAGTAGCAGAGATGCTGCGGCCCAGGCAGGCTAAGATAAGGTTGGGAAGTCTTTTGCACCCACCGTCTCGGGCGCAAGCAGGAGCTGTGGCGCACTGAAGAACTCTTGTAATCGAGGATCAGAGGGAGAGCGAGCAACAGTCACTATGAACTTGGCAAGAAAGAAGGAGAGGCTGTGGAAGCGTGAAAGGCACCGCAGGAAACGGAAAAGGAGCCGAACAGAGCTGCAGTGTGAAGTCGGTGAGTGCAGATGGGAAACACTCATACTGTGGCACTAAGAAAACCGGCAATAAGCCGTTCTTGAATGTTGAACATTGTGGAAACCGTCATAAGTACTTTTTAATGTTGAAGCAAGTGCTTATAGGCCTGAAAGAAGTGAAGATATTTTCAAGGATGAAACAGATATCTTTTTGAATACCGAACAAACTGAAAGCATTATTGAATACAGTACAGAATAAAAGCAACATGAAAGTATGATTGAATAAGCATTTCTGAATGCTGCAAAGAGATGAAGCAAGTTATGAGAATGTTTTGAATAAAATCAGAGCAACGTGGTGCAAATGGCGAATACAACAGAACAAGTTGATTGAAATAGAAGTGTTGGCAAAAGAAATACAATCCCAAGAAGGGTGTGAGAAGAGAAACAAGTATTGACACAAGCCAAGTGCTCAAGGAACCAGAGGTTGAATGAAAACCTGTATTGGGAAGGGCTAATGAAGTTTTCCCAGAGTAAACCAGTGAATGGTGATCAAGCTAACTACGATAAAGTGTTGGAAGAGGATAAATCTGATACAAGAAGTACTTTTCACTGTCAAGGGAAAGCAGTGGACAAATGTGGCAAAAGCTGATGAAGAGGGGTATCGGTTGGCTGACCTGTGATGGGTGGATTGTGTGGTCTGCTAACTGCGCCCAGACCGAGAGAACCCCTGCATGGGAGCAACATTAAAGAATTACAGCCAAGAAAGGGTAATAGGTTGCGTGACCTGAAGTGGGTGGACCATATGGTCTGTCAACTGCACCTAGACTGAGTGCCCTGCATGAAAAGCAAGTAAAGAGAAGAATCAAGAGTGTACATATCCAGAGTAAGTCAATGAAAATATGGAAAGACTTGTGTTGTAACAGACGTGCATTGGTGAACCAGAGGAATCACCCTTGGTAAGAGGATTGGGGAGGACCTCAATCCTTTGAAAACTGTTAAGCGTGAACTGTGAACTTTCTGTTTTGAACTTGGGGAATTAAACTCCAAGACATTATGGAACTCTCTTAAACTTGGGGACGGGAAGCCTGAGAGTTTTGTGGAACTGTTTTATACTTGGAGAAGGTGAGCTGAAAAGTAAGCCCGGAGCTGAAAGAAACTTTGTTTGGAACACTTTTTTCTTTTATTGTTGACATCCCTACACACTGTTTAGTTTTAGTTGTGATGGAAGGAATAGGTTTTGGACACAGTCAGACTTTTTAAAAAAGAAAAAATGTTCGGCTTGGCAATCAGGAGATACATTACATTGAGCATGGAATCAGAGCAGAGTGTGCTTAGATCAGCGGTGCATAAAGATTCTTGAACGTACAAACATGACTACTTAAGTAGTCCGATTTCGGCTCACTGCTGTACATTACAATTTATACCACATCAACCAAATATTCTTGTCCCTCCCTGCTGCGTGATGAGTAGCTATGTTTCTGTCCCAATTCAGGGGGGTTGATTAGCTAAATATATACAAAAGTCTGCCCATATATCCCTGGGCCTGGACGTGCTAGGCAGTGACCCGACATAAACCTCCTCACAATTTTCCACCCACACCAAGTCTGCCAACCACTCCTTGTTACCCAGTGGAGACTGATCCTTCCACTTCTGTAGAATACACCGTTTGGCTATTATACAACCCATATTGACAAATGCTCTCGATCGCTTCGCTGGAATATTGGGCCACAGGCCAAATAAAGCCCCCATAGGTGACCATGCAATCGGTACCCCTATTGACATTGTATTGATTACTGATTCCCAAAAAGCACTCAAACAGTTACAACTACAGAGCATGTGTATGTGATCTGCATCCACCAAACGGCATTGCAGGCATGCATTGTTCGCTTGCTGGCACATCGTACCAACTTTGCTCGGTGTGTAATACAATCTATTGAGTATCTTATATTGCACTAATTTAAACCTGGCATTCAATTATACAGTCTTAGTATGGAAACACATTTGTTTCCACTGATCATCCGACAGGTCTATGCCCATGTCCGCTGCAAACTTTCTCCTCACCTTGCCCAGTATCATTTTGTAAATTACGGCTACCAGCCTGTGCCCTCCCCAGGAGTTGGCAATGTACGCCAGCAGGTGATCTTCAGGGGGCTCCCACCATGTTGATACCACTGCTTGCAGCCTGTAGTATTGTATCATGTCCAGGGCTGTTCCCACGTGTGCTTGTTTCCACGTGTGTGGTGCAATAAATGTCCCCTCCTGGAACATAGAACCCAGTGCTCTGTATCCTAACTGCTCCCAATGTGAAACTAACAATGTATCCAACGTTGGGGTAAGGCCAGGGAATCTCCATAATGGCAACCAATTATGGTATGGACGTGTCACACCAAATCTTGCATAAATGTGGTGCCATGCGGTCACCGTACCCAAGATAGGGTTGTATGGGCAGTGATCTCTATATGCTCCATCAAGCAATAATGTCTTACGTCGGAGTCGCCCGCCGCCATTCCCTCTAGTTTAACATGCAGTGGTGCTTGCCCATTTCCATACCAACTGTGCCAGCGCCGCTAGCCATTACATCTCAAAGCGCGGCGCTGTAAATCCACCCTTGTCATATGGCACTTTCATTTCCGACCACTTTTTCCGCACAGCATCAGTATGCCACAAAAATTGTCCCAGGATCCCATGAACCCTCGAAAAAGAGGCTGGCCCGGCCAGAGAGTAACATTACCAAAAACGTAAAGTAGCTTAGGCAATATTATCATTTTAATGAGGGCCAGCCACCCCGCCAGTGATAAGGGAGTCTTTGTCCTCCTTGTTTTCTCTGTCACGTATTGCTCCTGGTAAATGGAATTCTTGCACAGGAGTGCATTCTTATCTCTCGACACCACTATCCCAAGATACCTAATCTGATCTGGTGCTCACTTCGAAGGAAAGTCCCCATGAGGTTACCTCCTAGCAGGTGCTAGTGGGAAAGTCTCAGATTTAATGTAGTTGACTTTAAGTCTGGAATACTTGCCGACTTCCATAATATCCCACATTATTGGATCTATATTTATGTATGGGTCCCTAACATACAGCAGGATATCATCTGCATATAAAGAGATTATCTCTGGGATTCCCCTCAGATGTATCCCCCTCTTTCCGTGATGCTCTCTGACCAGGTCGCATTCGGTGAATAATAACAGAGATAGAGGACAGCCTTGATGGGTTCCTTCACCAAGGAGAAACTGTTCGGAAACTTGTGCATTCACCAACACCCTGGCCCCTGGTTGGGTATTTAGGATTTGGATATATCGGATATGATTTGATATTTTATTTGTCTCGCGCTCATACACATGTGTTTCAGGGCACGAAGAAGCAAGGGAGGGGAACAAGGGAAGACAAAACAGCAATCTTACTGGGCCCAGTGACATTGAGACCACGCAAGTGCAGGGGAGAGGGAAGGGGGGAAAGTGCAAGGGAGTGGTAGAAAGTGCTGAACAAGGGATAAAACAACAACAAATGGTAGTGCTGCCAGCAAAGTGGCAAGTGTGAGGTATAAGGGGCAGGCAAGGGGTGTCTGATAAGTGCAGCTAAGGGGACTGTAGGGTAACAGATACAGACCCAAGTACAAGAGTTGCCAGAAGGCAGTGTGTGTCTTGGTGGGCAGGGACCTGGGCCCAAAAATCAGAGGGTAGCCAGGTCCACGAAGCCGAGCCCAGCCGATCATATTCAAGGCCAGCCCCATATTCCCCAGCATGGCAAGAAGATACTCCCATGACACCATATCGAACGCTTTGTGAGCATCCAGTGTTATTGCCACCGCTGATGCCTCAGGGGCAAGGGACACAGGGCCTCATTACACGGATGGCGGTAAGGGTTTACCGGTACCAGTATTTTACCAGTACCGGTAAATCCTTATCGCCTTACTACGAGGTCCCTTTGCGGGTTGGGAATTTAACGCCTGCTTTTTGCAGGCGTTAAACACCAACCCGCAAAGGGACCAGGGAGCTAATTACGGTACTGCAATTTGCGGTACTGTAATTAGCGCTTTCCCCATTCCCATAGAGCGCTATGGGGCAAAAATGGGAATGGGGAAGGGCAATGGTGGAAGGGGGAATTACCGCCCCTCCAACCTTGGAATAGGGCGGTAATTCCCCTTTGCACCAAGGCGGTATTTTACCGGGCGGAACCATGGCGCTAATAGCGCCATGGTTCACCGCCATCCGTGTAATGAGGCCCACAGACAGACTTAAATTGAACTCTTGAAATCGGACTGTCCTTAGTTTCTCTAGGTAGGGAAATCCCACCTTAGCTTAGGGCAAGTTAGGCCTTCATCAATCCTGACATTTACATGAAATAAAGTAAGTTTGTTTGAACTTTGACTCAGTTGTCTGTGTCTTGCTTCATGATGCCTTCACAAATGTTATTATGAAATGTAACATTTGTGAGAGCTGTGCATAATCCTCTAAGGATTAAAAAAGCATGTCTAGATTTTACAAATAAGGTTAACACATCATTTTAAATTCTGACATTAATAACTTTGATATTCTGAGTAGAGTGAAGTTTCCATTTTTGGTGAAGCAAGTTTAGAAACTTACCCGCTCACGTATTATGTTTCCAGTGTCTGATATATATGTCTACCCCTATTGCTCTAGCTTCTGCTGATCGTTTGCTGGAAAAATGTAGCCCCTGTGGACTGGGATGGAGTGGCTCATCTGGATCATTTCTCATAACACTATAGCACTGGGGTGCAACAGTTCCTGGAGGGTCAGATGACCTTACAAAGCTGGGGTGGTGCTATCTACTGCCAGAGTCTTAGAGGATCAACGTAATATCTGGATGTATCCTGCGTTAGCTAAGAAACACCCAGACCACCGACCAAGAAAGAAGTGCCCAGGACAACTCATTGGGCCTCATTACGACCCTGGCGTTAAGGGGTTTACGCCAGCGTTAGCTGCGCCGACCCCTTACCGCCAATTACGAGGTCCCCTAGCGCCATGGTGCTTTTAACACCTGCTTTTAGCAGGTGTTAAAATCCATGGCGCTAAGGGACCATGGAGTTAATTACGCCACCGTAATTTACGGTGGCGTAATTAACGCCTTCCCCACTCCCATTATGCCCTATGGGGCAAAAATGGGAATGGGGAAGGGTAAATGGGGATTGGAGACTTACCGCCCCGCCAAGGTCGGAATGGGGCGGTAAGTCCGCCAACCACCATGGCGTAAACGTAGTTTACGCCATGGTGGTAAAGTCACGGCCCAGGCGGTAACTTACCGCCTGGGTCGTAATGAGGCCCATTATTCCATAGACTGAAAGTGACTGTTTGAACCATTCAGGGACAGGGCGCTGGCCTCAAATGAGAGGGACGGACTGTACAAAATGGTCCTTAATAATTAAGTTAGATAATCTTTCTTGATGTTGTTATGAATCAAATCTCCTGCTGACATTAGGACAAATTATCTTGGAATTGTCTGTCGATACCTTGTTTGACACAGCTCAATCCCCGGGCTGCTTTCAAATTGTGGGTTAATGGCATGAACGCACTCACTACATCTACTGTACTCTTTTGGTGAGCCTCTGCTCCCGGTCACAACTTACATGCTGGCACTCCAGTTTGAGGGAACCCCATAAGTTTACTCATACAACAGGAGCAGCCCTCCTGGGAGGATTTTCCTCCATGTTGGGTTTGAGGGTTCCCTGATGTTTAGAATGGGGATGGATGGGTTGATCCTCGAGATCCACTTCTAGGAGTTGCATCACTCGGCAGGTGGCTTCCTCTGCCCTCTTGAACACTCATCTTCTTCTCCATTGCCCCTCATAGTTGTGACCTCATCCCACTACCCTTCGTGTTTCCTGGCTAGAGTGCCAACGCTGCTTTCAGGCCCTAGCACACTAGCTCCCATCCTTCCGCAAACTGGAGGATGAAGTCAAACCATCCACTGCACCATCATGTACTGTAATGCCTCACCAACAACATTAAGAACAAAAGCGGAGTGTAAGATGACGGCATATATAGGATAGCTCTTCATCTACAACACTAACATTGGGCAATTCAGTAGTCTGGGAACTCTATCTCGCTCAGCGATTTCTTTCAATAAAGTCAACTGCAGCACCACAGTCTGTGAAAAAGTGTGCTTTATTATTCCTTGTTTAGATGGATGCACCATGGTGTGCACTTGAATTAGCAACAAATCTCTCACTCTCTTTTCTGGTATTGCGTGGAGTTACTTTTTACACACAATCCAGGTCACATTAATGTAAGTCATTCTGATAAATAAGTAGAAACACAGCCACTCAGCCATAGGGCATCTTATGACCTCCAATTTAACAGCATTTAAATGTTCTAGGCTAGGATGATGTTTGAAACCCTTGAGAAATTAAGTTCTTATACCCATATCCACAAAGTAAGATTAAGTTGTTAATTTGCACTGGAAGGGCCTTCTCTATGTTACTTGTTTGATAAAATCCTTGAATCAGGTACTGAGTAGTTTGTGGTCCTGGCATCCATCCTGACAGTATGTGTTCGTTTGTGGTTTGTGTGCACACGCAAGATAAGTTTTGCTGCTCTTAATGGCACTGGTCCCGGTGTCTCTCATGCGGCTCTGTGGATGTTGATGTGTTGTCTATCTGATCACCCTTTAGTGGTACATGCTTTTTTATGGGTGTGGCTATACACGTAACATGCTACACAGGGGTGATTTTATGTCATAGCATGGCTGTGTTATTGGTAATTTCATTCCTTGCTCACAAGTTGTTTAGTGTCATTTATTTTGTTCCAGACGACAACAGTGTACCCCATGATGAGTTTGTGGAGTGGTTTCACTGTAAAGGGGCTACTTTCTTCTGTATGTGTGCATGTGTGTGTGTGTGTGTGTATGTGTTGGGTTGCATACTTGTCAGAATATCTTGCACAGCATAGCCTTGAATTGGATTTGTCTTTCCACCAAAATTTGTTTAGTATGATTTAAAATGTCTTTGTTGGAATCACTTTGGAATGATAGGAGCATGATCTGTTTCTGTATTGTTGCGAGGGTGTGTGAGTAATATTTCGTGAAAAATCTTCTTGTATACTGTTAGAAAATACTGTGGAAAGAGGTGGACTGTTGTTGCTGTATTGAAACTGGAATACGACATGTTGCCTACTTTGATGATACAGTATTTGTGATTGAATGAGTGTCTGGTTTGCTCCAAAAGTTATGTAATGTGATGTGACCTATCAAGCTGTATGGTAATGATTCATAGTAGCAGGTGGGCATTTGGTTGGTTTGGTAATCCTTTAAATGCTGTCACAATGGCAGATGGGCCCCTTTGTGGCATGGACTTGAAATCAGGCGATTCCTCGTTTATAACGACATACTTTAAAGTGGTGCGCTTATTTATTAAGATTTCTTTGTAAAGTGTTTGGGGGAGAAGTAATGTTTTTTTATTGGCAATGGGTGGAATTTCATTTTTCAGGTTCCCTTTTGTAAGTGGCCTTTGAATTGATGTGAAAATGACACACACAACCTGGATTTTGTGCCGGGGAATTGTGTTGCATGGGGGGGCCTGTTATTGTAAGGGCTCTAAATGTTTATCTGAGAAGTTTTTTTATTCTATGAATAGTGGTTAGAAGCATTTACACACCTTTGTAATATGCACACATTTAATCTTACTTTGTTCTGATGTGGCCATCTTTGGCAGATATATGTTTTGGGGGTGAATGTAGAATTCTATTTCAGGTATTTTCTGTACCTGGCGTCATTTTGGGCTATTTTGAGCAGGGGTGATGCAGTTTGTTATCATGTGATTATTTATTTATTTATTTATTGTTTGCTTTTTAGGTGCTTATACAATAAGGAAATAATGTTTCAAAGCACCCACAGGTCAGGGAGGGGGCAGGGGAGGGAAATACATTACAACACAATATTAAGAATAGAGTGGGAGGGGCAAACCTACTATGCCTTGTGAGTATTCAGAACAGGCAAGTGCAGAAAGGAAGAGGGAAGGTGATAAGTGCTGGTGGGTCCGAGCTCGAGAGAGAGACATAGACAAAGTGCTAGGAATGTTGAGTGCTACACGGCCTGGGGCGCGGGAGGTGTAAGTGAGAGCCTCCAGAGTGGAGGGTGGGCAGATGCTAAGTGCTGTGGATAGACAGGAGCTGGGAAGAATTAGTGTGGGAGGTCAAAGCCCTGAGGGTGCCCAAGGGCCAAGTACACTGATTCAGTAACTGTGGGATTAGTAGAGGAGAGAAGGAGGGAAAGAGGAGGAAAAGAGGAAGGTGTTAAGGAGCTTCCAGAATTTGAGGAGATGTTGCTTGAGGTTCAGAGGGAGGGGGAGGCTATTCCAGAGGAGGGAGTCCACAGAGGAAAGTGAGCTACCCCCAGCCCTCTGTTTAGCAAAACGCTTTAAACACAGAGAGTTGGTGCCAGAGGACAGCAGTGGTCTAAAGGGAGAGTATTTAGTAAGATAAAGTTGAAGATAGCGTGGTCCCCGGGTCCAGAGAGCATTGTGGCTGATGCAGAGCGATTTGAATTTAATCCGTGCAGCAACCAGGAGCCAGTGAAGACTTTTTAGTGCAGGAGAGATGCGGTCCCAGGGCTTAAGGCCAAGGATAAGTCTTGCTGCCCTATTCTGGATAAGCTGGAGGGGTCGCTGAGTTGAAGAGGGAAGATTCAGGAAGATGCTGTTACAGTAGTCAAGTCTAGAGAGAACCAGGGCTTGAGTCACATTGAGCCTCTGAGGGAAAATGAGAAAAGGTAACATTCCTTTGAGAAGGAAGAGCTGTTAGTTGGACTTCTTGGCAATGTACTGAGTGTGAGGGATGAAGGAGAGAGAGATGAGTCGGAGATGATTCCAAGGTTTCCATCTTCAGTTAAAGGTGAAGAGGGAGAGCCCAAGGAGGAAGGCTAGAGTGAGGGGAAGAAGGAGAGAGCAGGGGTCCCAATGGGAAGGATCTTAGTTTTACAGGTGTTGATGCAGAGATCATTGGAGGTGCACCAGGACTGGATGGCACATAGGCAGTCAGGGATGATGGAGGGTGCAAGAGGGTCAGCAGGGAGTCTGAGGAAGAGCTGTATGTTCTCTGCATAACACTGGAAGTTGGAGGAGAAGGAGGAGAGGAGGCGTGCAAGGAGAGCAAGTTAGATGTTAAAGAGCAAGGGGGAGAGTATAGAGCCTAGGGGGACACCACATGGAGCCTTTGAACTAGGATAGAATGATTTAATGTGTCAAATGCAGAAGACAGATCAAGAAGGATGCGGACAGTTGGAGAGTTGGAGTCCAAAGATGCAAGCAGTTCTTCACAGGTGTTCAGAAGAGCAGTTTCCGTGCTTCTGGATGCTCTGAATCCAGATTGATGGTCGTGGAGGCCATCAACAAGTTCAGTGTGAGAGTTGAGTTGGGGCAAGGCCAGCTTCTCAATGAGCTTCCCCAGGAAGGGGGTGATGGAGATAAGGCGGTAGCTGGCAGGGCAGGTAGGATCAGAGGATTTTTTTTAGGAGTGGGTGCACAAGGGAGTGTTTGAGGGGTGAGGGGAATGATCCAGTGACAAAAGAGTGATTGCAGAAATCAGTGAGAGCAGGGTTATCAGAGCCAATATCATCCTTGATGGTCCTGGATGAACAAGGGGAGACCTGTTCAGAAGAGGCCTTCATGGGGCGGACACCTATGGTAACTTCTTCAGGTGTGACTGGAGAGAAGGAGGAAAAGGAGGAAGGAGGAGGAGGGAAGGGGAAGTGTGGTGGGATTCTGGGAAGGGATGTGAGGGAGTGTACAGAGGGAGGTCAGAATGTCCTGAGTTTTGTGGCAAAGTGTGAGGCCAATGTATTGCAGAGGTCCTGGGAAGGAGAAGGGTAGGAGGAGACTGTGGAGGGGTTGGCTAGTTCCCTGCAGATTTTGAAAAGCTCAGCTTAGTTATTGGATGTGTCAGAGACCCGTGCCTGGATGTGGGCGCTTTTCTTTGCATGGATGGCAAGTCTGCATTGCCTTTGGTGGTGGTGGGGGTGAGGGGCGGACAAGGGGAGGGCATACCTAGGTAACCTCACACAGCGTAGAAGAACCTGTGGTGTGGTGAATTACGGATCGCCTGCAAGATAACTCCTTGACTTTATGCAAATAAAGCTGCTGTGGCATTAAGACTTCCAACTTTACAATTGTGTCATGTGGTTATTCCAGTAAATGCTTCACTGCCGGGTACATGGGGGGAGGGGGAGTGGGGTGGCCGTTCAGGGACAAGGTGCGGGAGGAGGGGGAGGCGCGGCCATGGGATGCCCCCGCTATGTGGGCTGCGCGGGGGCCGGGTTCCCTCTTGTGTGCTTTCAGTGTCCTTCGGAACAGCGCAGCGCTGCGTTAAATGTTGTAAATAGGCAGGTCCTTCTAAGCGAGCGTTGTCATAGCTTCGAGTGCGCGGTCTAACAACGTGAGTTACACACAAGCCATCACCGCAACAAAGACAAGCGTTAAACAAATTGAGTTTGTGACCTGTAGATACTGCCCTTCGTTACCTCTGGTCTATCAAAGTTGTAAAAGTGGCACGATTTGAGACTGACCTAACGGCATGTCAACTTAAGTATACGAGGGTAAGGTTCTTTGTAACAGGGTGAAAGGTTTTGCCATCTAAGAGGGGAGGCTATATGGAGTACTCGGGCACCGAGATCCACCCACCACCCTCTGTCTGAGCGCGTAGGAGAGCAGGGTGACGCTTAACATGGCTGGCATTGGTCTATTTCATCGGGAAGGGGAGATGATTTGGAATTGGGGGTCGGTGTAGGTTTGTGTCGCCCTAAAGCCACTGGTAGTGGGCCGAGTGGCGCCTTGGCCGTCTGTTGTGGTGCACGTGGGTTGGGGTGGTGTAGAGTGAGGTTCGAGTGTCTGTGCAACATCAATGGTTTTTGTATAGTGAACCGACGGGGGTGCTGCTTTTGCGCTGTGCCTGCCACTCCTGTACTGTAGTCGTGGGTTGGATAGTACCGGGATGCCCCATGTAAGGGGGCGCAGGGGATTGCAGAGACTTGTAATGCAGCTTCAAAGCCACTGCTGTGTAGGAGTGGAGTTCCGGGGTGTGCACTCTTGGAACTGGCCGATGGTATCAACGAGGGTGACTCAACAAATTCAAGTTTTATTTCACATGTCGGTACAAATGTCGCATTTATGTATCAGTGAAAGTTAAAGTGCAAATGCTGCAATTCGCATGTTAGCGCACCACACATTCTTTGGTTGTGTGAGTTGCCCGAACAGAGTTGTCTGCATGCACTGCGGAGTGCTCTGGTGGGAGCAAGGTAGGGTGTTCTGTGAGATCAGGGGGGATGGGGAGGACGGGGGTGCAGTGTGGGACTGATGAGTGCATGTCGGAGAGGCTTGTGGCGTATAGGTGTGGTTTAGCACCGGAGCCTTGGGGGTACATTTGTGGGAGACCAGTGGGGTGGATACATGGGGGTCATTATGGGGTGGGCGACAGAACATTTTCAAGCTCGAATTAATAATGGTACATGAGTGTAGGTAGGATTAGCTGCGAAAGATTGGTATAAGTAAAGTTGCGTGTTACATCATTGCTATTAGCTTTGAATGACGAAATTGTTGTTACTCATGTATTTTGTACCTGTAAAGCATTACTTATAATAGTGAATTTTTTGTTAATTCGTTGTCTGTTAAGTTTTTAAAAGTTGAGGGCACATTGCGGTTCGCCCAGTTTTTATTTGTTTCATAGTTGTCCCTCTTGCATATAAAGCGAAAGGCACGGCCTTTAGTGAGTTGGGCTACGATATGTGCATGAACTTTGAGCCATCGGCAAGAGTTCACGTGTTGCCTTATTTTCCATAAGTGCAAACTCATAGGTAATACGTATTGGGGGCATCACTTTAGCCAAATGTATCCCGTATGCCCAATGATTGGTTGGGCAGCTTGTGGAGCTTTGGCAACATCTAACCCGTAAGCTCTCTGGAGAACTCCTTCATGAAATGCATTTTGGGTTACCCCCATTAAACTATGCAGTTCCCAAAGGTTGGATATTTAATTCGGAGAGAATGGCCTTAGGTTTGCCGGTTGGCCACCGTGCCAGGGGGCGAGTAGTATTTGCGGGTGAAATTCAGACAGTCAGCTATGGGTATTCGGAAATGACACTTATGACTGCAAGTATCAGCATTGCACTGATCTCGGAGGCCGCAGTACCACTTGGTTGAATGGGGGGGAAATAATGTACTTGGCAGCGAGAGGACTGGGAGTGGGGCACCTGGCAGTAGGTTAAACAGATTTCAATAAGTTGGTTAGACACTATACACAGGGGGCAGGGGAACGGGCATGTGAACAGCAGATGGACGTTTGGGCAGAATGTCCTTCCATGGACAGGAGATTAAGTTTACAGGTAAAATGAAAGCACTAATTGTAGTAACATGGAAAATACAGCACAGGAACCAATTTGAAAATACACGTGGGAGGCCATGCACACGAGACACACATCCCCTGGGTGGATGAACAGTGAGGCTCGGAGCTGTCGTGCTGGGTATTCAGGAGGCACATGGGCTTGGCTTAAACTGGTGACTCTCTTTCATGGAGAGAGGGAAGAGTTATGTCCAGTGCCGCAGAATTGGGGTCCCAATGGAGCTGAAGGGGACGGGCCCACAAGTTGGGGCAGTTGTTTCGACCTGACTTCGCCAGCCACCTCTTCTCATTGAAACCTTTTCAGTGCTTGCAGTACCCATGGGGCTAATGACCTGCATTTGTACTTCGCAGAGACAGGGCACCAAGGCTTTGCCAAACAGCCTCCGCATGCAGCACTGCATCGCAAGCACAAGAGTCGAGCATTTACATGTTTACATACATCTCACATGTCACCAAGCCCCCATGGAGGCGTGTCCTGCCGAGTGGACTCGCGTGAAACACAGACCTTCAATTGGTTCACCAGACCATAAGCATAAGTGAAACTATGCATCCAGCCGTGAGAACGGTTGTAGGTGAAAGGATCTAAAACAAAAGGATCGAATACAATAGTTTTGAGTCAAAAGGACCGAAAAATAAAAGGTCCATTTTTTTTATTATTATTTTTTTCGGGGGTTCCCCCCCCAAGCCCCGGTTTCTAGTGTAAAAAACACTTTTTTTACCTACACAGAAACCCCCACATTTTAAAAAAGGCATTCAACCTTTTTTTTCGGTCCTTTTGACTCGAAACTATTGTATTCGATCCTTTTGTTTTTGATCCTTTGACTGGACACCTTGAGAACACGAAGGCAAAGACAGACAATCATTGTGTTCATCCAAATGTACCCATGTGCTCCAGACCCAGCTTTACAGACACGCAAAACGGAGCAGAGGATTGTTGCGGGGTGCCAAAGAGGGGGGTTGTACTTTCAGATCTGTAATTCGCAAATACAAGAATGGAAGAATTGGCTGCATGGGCAAAAGGGGAAGTTATTTGAGTAGCGGAATGTTTAATTGGCTGTCAAGCGCACATAACCAGACTGTTTCTAGGCGCTAAGGTGAACATTATCTGTGACCGAGCGCAGTACCAGGTTGGGGGGCACGTTTTGTGGGAGAGAGGGCTGCAGAAACAGCACAAATGGAATTGCAACACAAGGGGTCCAAACACACTGAAACACTATGCATGGAAAATAAATGACTTATTTAAATACCGGCAGGCCCAGATAAATCTAGGGGTAAACGTGCACCATCACACCTTATATGTAATCAGAAAAAAAAAACACACCACTATGCCTGAAGGTACACAGACCAAAGTACAAACCTTTCTGGGAACACCTAACAGTAGTTAAGTCAAAACATTTTCATACACATTAAGCACAGGTCACACCCATTGTTGGGGATTAAAACCAATGGTTACTTTCACAATTACATTCAGTAATGCAAGGGCAGTAGACCCTACCAGTGGTTCAGCAACTCCCAATACAAATCACATACAAAGTCAACAGGACTATATACTTTGTGTTAATAGTGGAACATTTATTCAGCTGCTTATTCTAAGAAAAGAAAACCTCTGGGTTCCCTGTGGGGGTCAGGGGGAGGCGCCAACAATGTGCGAAGTGATGCCAATAATGTGGGAAGTGAATTTCGTCGGCTGCCGAAGACATGCTTATGATCTATTTGTTCTGCAAGAAAACAGCTAATAATGTGGCAAAGTGAATTCATGTGTCATGACCTATACTAATACATTTTGTCATTTGTTTTCAAGGTGGCAACGTTCATTGGGCAGCTAATGGAAAGTCACAAAGGGCTCACCTGGCCTACAAGGCAGCCGCTCCCCACAAATAGTGATGGTTATCCAGAAGGGGAGAGGGTGGAAACAGGGGTTGCAATACCATACATATCTACTTCGGGTACAGTTATGCAAACATGCTATGTATAGCATACATAAATAGCAAAGCACAATCAAATAAAAGCCAATTCCCAATCTAATACTATAAGGATGGATATCATAAATCGCCAGATGGGGGCTAATGCTTTGGGTGGAAAGGAGAAGCCAGAGGGGAGATGCTTGTGTCAACGGAAGGCTGTTAAACAGAAGGGATGGCTCAATAGGTCTCCTCAAGCTATCATTTATTTGGGTCCGATTTGGGGGAACATGTACTTTGTCCTACATTTGGGGTGCTCAGTGGCTCAGACAAGATTTGGGAGTCGGGGGGAGTTCACCCCAACTATGTAAGGTAGGGAGCACTGCAGATTCCGGGAGATTATGCAACCCGACAGGAGCAAGTTGTAAGTGGACAAATTCAGTTCAGCAGTAAACAGGAGGTTTTGCAATATTACTTCCTTGCGCCTAGCTATCGATACCTTGGTTTACATAGGGCCGTGGGGCCATGTGAGAAAACTCCCAAACCGTACAGGCAATTAACAGTTAGATTCAATTAGGAGGGGGGCACTCCCACCTTGCCCCCCCCCTAGGAGGGAGGGGTGTCCTCAGGCCCAGCCACATCTGCCTGAGCTCCGGGGAAACGGATGTAAGGCGGGGGGACTGCCGAGCCCAGTCTCTTTCTTCAGCCCCCCCACCTGAAGTGTCACCCGCCCTCAGCTAACAGTGGATAGCGAATATATGTAGAGGCATTTCTTGGTGTCCAGAATTAAGGGTTAAGTCATGGGTCATAAGGTTTCTGATGGTCAAAACAAGCAAGTCACCCTTTGGTTAAGGTGGGGATTTATTTGCTTTAAGTGGGTTTCGAGTGTGTATGTTTTCGCTTGTGACGGGAGGGAAGGGGCCCCAGGCTACAATAGATTAGGTGATGCTGGAAACTCAGTGGACACAAGAGAGATACTTTCTCACAAGGGTGAAGGACGGGGCCGGTGCTCCTCTACAGTTTCGACAAGCCGCCGGACACTTCCGGATGGCTTTTCTAATGTATTATTGTGGGGATGAGTGTGGATGTGTGCTGGGTAAGTGCAAATTGTTGGGAAGTCCCTTGCCCAGGGCGAGTCACGACCTGGTGTCTGGGGGGAACTCTCTGCCGCCGGCAACCAGCAGAGAGTCATGGCGGAGTCACAGGTCGATCCCCTAGAAAGCATTGACAGATCGGATAGGGGACTGCGCATCCAATAGCTTAGAAGTAACGGTGGCCAGGCGTACTAGACTCAGGGGAGGCCCCGGAAAAAGGGGCAGCAGTTAGGGGGCTTCGAAGACCTTCCAACTCCAAATGCGGGGGGAGGGTTGGGGAATGGAAGGGAAGGGAGAATGGAAACTGTGGAAAAAGTCAGGGAAAGTTTTGGGGGAATGAGAAGAATGTGTTACAGGAAGGTTTGGGTAAATGAAGAATTGAGGGACTGGATAACGAGGGTGGGGTAAGGAAGGAGTTGGATAAGGAATAAACTGTGGAAGGGGAAGCATTTAGGGGAAAGTGAAGAGTGAGGGACTGAAAGGGTTCTGGGGTGGGTAAAGGTTGGCAGCTCTGGGAGGAATTAGGCTGTTGGGGAAAAAACTTGCGGGGGATGATGGCTAAGAACCAGGGGGAGGGGCAGGCAACTTGTGGAATAGATTGAACTGAATATGGAAGTAAGGGGTGGAGGCAATGGGGGAGCAGAAAGAGACTCAGGAACGAAGGGGGGTGTTAGATGGGGGAAGGGGCCTGGGTGGGGGAGAAGGAAAGGTTTTGGAATTACAACAAAAGTAAGATCAATGAAGACGGGTAGGATGGGAAATCAAGAACTGGGAATTAGAATAGTAGCATAATAGACAGAACAAGGGAATAGAAAATGGAAGTGAAGGAAAGTAGTGAACACTAAGCAACATAATTATGATGTTAGAATGGTAGAACAAGGGAATTGAAATTAGAATGAAAGGAAATATTTGAAATTGGTAAAGGAAATCAAGAATTAAAGACAAAAGTGTACTGTGAAAAGTAAACAAAGAAATGGCATGGGTAGAGAAGGAACTGTGTATGGAGGGACGGTCTAACCCGGCAGGGTCCTCAGGACACTGACGGAGGGGTTGCTTAAGAAACCACACCCAGCATAGAATAATTAGAATAATCTTGAGGTGTGGTTGCGAAACGGATCACCTGTAAGATAACTCCTGGCTTTATGCAATGAAGCTTGCTGGCAAATTTGTGACTTTCACCTTTGAAAACTGGTGTGGGATGTCCCCGCTATAGTCCGGCCAATTCTGGGCTTAGTTCAGCACGCTCTAACTGGCTTCGGAGGTAAAGCAGATAGTGCCCAGGAGCTTTGGTTGAGCGGTTTGAAACAGGGCACCTGCCTTTCTGGAAGTCGCGGCTCGCCCACTGGGTGCACAACCTGGATTTCATCATGTTCTATTCACTCTGGGCTAAATTGCCTGAACTGACAGCATGCAGCTCTTGAAAGCTGCCCCTTCTCTGAGCTCTTAAGCTGCGAGACAGCTAATAGTGCTTCCTTTGTGTGTGACCGACTGACAGGGACTCAGATTTCTGAATGTTGCTTCCTTCTGGTGGCACAATAGAAAGTTGGAGGCAGATTAGTAATCAGAGACACAAGCACTTTGAGGGTGTTATAGCGCAAAACCTATTCACAGAGCTATGATACTGTGATCTATTATCAAGTGCCACACAGACACTGTAGTACAGAATGTAGTGTTGAACTGATTGGGCCTGAGCTGAGGATGGCTGGGTGGTGGTGGGTCTACTCCTTTGTCAGTAATGTTTATACCCATCCACGTTCCTGTCAGTGTCTACACGTGACTGTAAATGCCCATAAGAGTAACCAGTATTCTAGACTACAGCTGGTCTGCCCTTCAGTGATGCATCCTGAATGTCTAGTGAAAGGCTTTACTACAAGTGGCGACGAGGATAGCCAGAAACCATATAGAACATGGAGGAAAAAAAAAGAAAGAAGGACTGTAAAATGCGCTTACAAAGGAGCTGCAGATACAAAAGTACAGTAAGGAGAGCTGTGCTTTACTACACTGGGTTACATCAAATGGCCATTATGATGCTCTGTCTACAAACTGCTGTTGTAAACAGGTGGGCATTCCCACCCACTAATGAATTGGGGAAAACGGAAATCTGTTTATATTTCTAATTATCCAGATTCGAATTCATTGTGGGTAACATTTTGAGATTATTTGTTTTGGACTGCCATGTCTGGGTAGTAAAAAAAGAGGTACCGGCCATCCCCATTTTTGTGTTGACCTCAGCATTGTAGTATGTGATGGCATGGTTCTTCTTTGGGGTATTTTATATATGAAAATAGATTTGAAGTGTTAATGCCACCTCACACCTTAGCACCTTTGCGCCTTGAAACAGTTGTGTATAGGCAGGTTATAAATGCCATATCATATCATTTTACGATCTAAGGTATTGGTCTGTGATTAGCCCTTACTTGTTGGTGCCATAGCTTCACACCATTGAATGGCACTAGTATATTCCATGCCATGCTGTTATGTATTCAGTATTTTAATTGCTGGATGTTGCCTATAGAGGCACAGGTCCACCCTACTGATGAGGTCCAACCAGACCGAAACATGTTTGTGGGGTTGCTGTTGGTACTCTTGTTCAGAGGAGAATTGCCTAGAATTTCGGTGCTGGACTGCCCCAGTGCAGGCGCAAAGACTGATATGTTTTGGGTATTTCTCCTCTGTGAAAGACAGTGAGCTAAAGACTCTGGGTAAGGTTCTTGTAACTGGGACTAATGCATTGTTGCTTGGAAATGTCATTGCAAGATATCATCCAGGCATTTATGACTCGAGGGCAAAGGTGAATATCATGATAGAATGTAAATGGGGAACACCTACTTTGACCTTTTCCTATTTCTTTTGTTGTTCGTACATAGGTATATTAAACATGTACTTAATTTGGCCTGGCCTATTTTTTGTGTTTTCTTTTGAATGGATAATCATATATCCTCTTGTATAGTGCTCCATGCCATAGTGTTTCTGCTTCTAATTGTTGTAATAACTTGTTGATATTACCCAATGCATTGGAATTCAAATGTATCAAACTCGGAATGATAATGGGCTGACTTGGAAATGCCACCAGCTTCAAACCTGGAAAGTGCAGGCTTCCCCCTGGATCTATCACAGGTGAAAATTAAACTGTGTGCTCTCAACCCACACTCAGAGCCAGCCCAAGGCATGGGAAATCTGAGCGGGTGCCCGCCCTCAACTTACCAAGTAATGTTTTAACAAGATTTGTATCATACAATTTTTGTTGTAATTTTTAGGGTGGGAGTGCCAAGCATGCTTCCCGCCTGGGGTGCAATCTGGCCTAAGACCTGGGGTTCAATGTGGGCTAAAACCGGCCCTGACAACAATAATTAGCAGAATAAAAACGGGGCACACAGTAACTTAAAAACAAGTGACTCAGAACAAAACATATTCCGGTTGAGCCCGGCCGTTGCTACCAATTTCTCTCTACCCGTTAGTAACCCCCCCACCGGACCCACATCACCGTGTCCTATGTCCACTTCTATCTAAAACAGGCAGCCACTCAGTGCCATGCTATTAGCAGGTTCCTATACAGACACCACCATCAGTGCCCCAACACATCACATACCCCACATCACTTTTCTTTCAGTGCCGACACAGCCTTTCGGCACCGACAAACTCGTTTCTCTCTGCCGACACAGCCTTTCGGCCCTGACAAACACGTGTCTCCCTGCCGACACAGCCTTTCGGCACCGACAAACACGTTTCTCCCTGCCTATACCGTCATCGCTTCGCGATGTCCACCTATCCTAGCGCTCTTTTCTACTCTAATCAGCCCCCCCATCCCGCTTCCGCTGTATGCTTCTGGACCCGAAGTTAACGGCCCCAGGTGTCCCCTTTCCGCCTTGCCTTCCCCCGACCAGGGCTTCGCCGTGGCACCTGCACTCCCTGTGCCCTCTCCCCCCAGGCCTCCCTACGAGACCTAGCCCAGCGCCCCCCACCCCCGGCATCTTCAGTGGTCCCTAGCCCTGACCGTTCGTTTCTCTGGTTTGCTCCTCCCCTCTCCTGGTCCCAAGGGTCCCCCCCTTAGTTTGCCTCGGCCCACCCCCCCAGCTTTTTCCCCCTGCAGATCCTAGGCTCTCTTTCCCCCAAAGGCCGACTTCCCCAGCCCCATTCATACCCCCTCAGCCTTGCGCTTGCCCCCCCTCTTCACCTCCTTGAACCTTTTGCCCCCCCTGGTTCCCTCTTACCACCCTTCAAGCCCAATTTTGACCCCCCTCATCCCCCTTTGTATCCTTCCTTCCGTTATCCCTTCCCCCCATCTGTTTCTTTGACCACTCTGCTTGTGCCACCATACCTTCATCTCGGTCCCCCCCAACTCCCAACTTCCCTTGTAGACCTTTGTTTTCACTTTGTTTTCCAATGTATTCTTTCCACCCCCCCCCCACATTTTTGAGGTCGGAATGGCTTCCAAGCCCCCTAAACCCTCCCCTTTTTTCCCCAGGGCCTCCCCCGAGTCTGTTACTCTTGGGCGCCGTAGGATCTAAGCTGTTGGCTGAGCATTCCCCTATGGGCCTGCCAGTACTTTGCTAAAGGGATCGACCTGTGAAACCTCCAAGACTCTCTGCTGGTTACCGGCGGCAGAGAGTTCCCCCCGCCTGAACAGGTCGCTCCATAGCCAGCCTTCCGCTTGCTCCCCCTCACTCAGCTGCTCCTTGGTAGGGATGGGGGGGGGGTGAAGTTTGTCACAGAAGACTGTGTCCCCTCACGTAAAGGCAGGGGTTATTTTGAAACTTCATCTTGGCGCATCCCTGACTTAAATGCGTGATACCCTTACATAAAGTCATTCACAACTTAAGTATCTTCATTACCGTGTGTACATATTGTGCCATGCCGAACACACGTAGATGTGTTACTCGTGCTCTACCCTAGCAACCCAATTTGCGGTGTCCGGTTCTGTACCCTTTAATATTGTGCCTCCCTTCGCCCCCCGTTGTACCGGACCGAGCACCCCACTCCCCAGCAGCTCTCTGCTCAGGGTGAGGGGGCTCAAAGCGAATGTGTGCTGCCCCCAGTCCTTCCTGAGTTGTCCCTCTCCTTGTGCAGGGCGGGCCCTTCCCTCCTTTGGCCCGCCCCCCCCCCCCCATCTTTGGAGGAGAGGGAGAGGTTGGCTGGGCAACCCCCACTAAGGGGCGAACGCGCCCGCCATGCCTCCTGCGTCGGCGCGTTCGCCCGCCAGAGATGGCGGGGAAAGCGGGTGAAACGTTCCTTCCCAAGCGTACATAAAACAACAAAGGCCCCTCCCCCAATGTACCATAGGCACACAAACCAAACGCTGGCGCTCGCCAAACATTGCATGTGCTGGAGCATTCTCGCGACTTCTGTGCAGATTTCCACTACTCTGTGAGGGGGAGCGGGACCAAGAGGGTGCACCAGGGGGGTGTCAAAGGCTTTATCTAGCACGCCCCTCTCTTGATCCAGAGGTTCTTAGAGACCCCAGGTGCTAGAATTGGCCCACACAGCTGCTGACAGCAGCAGTAGAAGCACCTTGGCCGATCATGCTCACTGCTGCTCAGAGCGAGAGATTTAATAGCACTTTCTTTTTTGTTTACTCTATTGCAAATGATGCATGATGTTGGGAGTCGGACTGGCGCCCCATAGAAGCTGGCACCTCACTGCCTGGTGCAGAGACCGGCCTGACTGTTGTGCGGAGAAACGTCTTAACATTTGTTTGCTGTTCTCCTTTTTTACAGAGACATTCATTATTGTGATTTTAACTAAACGTTAAATACCATTTGTGTTTGTTTTTATTGCTGTGTGTTCTAAGGTTACTGGTGCCAGCATCAGCTTTGGAGGAGTGAGGCTTTCTTTTCGAGCAGTGGAAAACGGTGTAACAGTGTTTAACACAATGGGTTGAGTGAGTGTTCTGTATAAATTGCCATACGTATTAAGTGGCAAATATTTGTTTTTAGTACGTTTAGTAAGAGAAGATGTTTTGTTAGGCCATGGTGTGCTTCATGTTCATGCAGACTCCTTTCCTCATAGAGCACTGTTTTATTAGGCAAATGTTTCCTCCCAGAAGAAATGATGATCGATGTGTACTGAGGTATGGTTTTTCATCCACAGTTAAAAATATGTTCCATTTGTAGATAGACACTATAACAGTCAGGGAAATATTCAGAGAACAATTTCCTTCTTCACCATTATAAACAAAGTCTGTAGAAAACACACAAAAGATGTATGGAGAAGAATCAAGTGAGTGTCATTTAATGTGTAATTGAATTAGGCTCACAAATACTAGCATTGACCTTAGAAAAGAAGCACACCATATCGCTATCAGGGGGTGCTATGCCTAGGTCCACGGTGGTGTGCCGCCTATCTAAAAGAAAAGGGGAGAAAAGCTGTCCCTCCACTATACAAAACATCTTTTGCTTTTTGTGCTGTTAAAAACACTTTACAGCCTGTAATCAGAGCCCAAATGGGTTCTACTTATTCACCAAAGTTATAACATTCCAGAAGGGAATTTGTGTCAATTAAATTGCTTTCATTCACCCACAGTGCCGCGTGTTCAAAAACAAGGTGCAGGCTGTGTGTCCCTAAAAAAGGTTAAAAAGGGAGCATAATCTACATCGCTCCATGCACGAACACGAGGGGGAAAGTGCCAGTTATATACTACACACTCGTATCCAGTGTTGCACAAAGGATATCAGAATGGAAGAGGTCGACTGGTTTCGATGACTCCAATTGTTATGTGATCTTCTTCAGGGCCAGAAGGTTCAAATTGTAGTAATCGGGGAGATCCATTGTCCAATATAGTGAGTATCAGGCAGCCATCTCGTGACCTAAGGAAAGGGGAAACATATATGCAAGTAATTGCTATATGGGCCTGCTACAAAAAGGCAATAATACCTAGCTCAAATGAGTACATATTGCCATATTTGTGGGCGAAAACAAACAACAATATCCAGGGGCCGCAGACCCCCGCACACACACCGTTGCACACACACACCCACATTAGAGCACCTACCTACCTTGCACCTATCAGTTGGTGCTAGCTCGGTAGGGTGCTCTGAATAGGAACAGCAGATAGCAGTCTCGTATGTTAACCACCTGACTGCAAAGTGAATAAAAGGGGAGAGTGATTCCCGTGGTGCCACACATCATATTATCTGTTAAAATCCTCTGGGTTGAATAGGGGTCTGTCTAGGAAGGGCCAGGAGAGGTCTGCAGTGGGCTCCCAGAACCTGTGTCAGCAGCGTCTGTGCACTTACCTTCCAAAGTGGATGTTCAGTTCAGTGCAGTCAGTCATGTGCTTTCTCAGCTCCTCCAGTGTGCCACACGCGATGGAGCGGGGCCGTCTTGAACTTGCTACTCAGTGGGTTGTTAGCCTTGTGCACGGTATGTCAATGCGAAATTGCTGGACATAATGTGGTGATTTCTTTTGCATGACAGTAATGGCAATATTTAGAATTTAAAAACAATCTTCAATAAAGTGTCATAGATGGGGGACCAGCTCAGTTGGTCCTGTTTAAAGTATAGACCCGTTCCTCGTACACAGGGGACTTCATCCTAATACTGTGTGCTATGCTGGGTGAGGTATGTGGTCCTATATGGTGAGGACCACAATACTGTGCTACAAGGGTGCCATGTTAGAAGATGCTGTTAAAACATGGTTCTGTCAGATATGCTGTTGTTTGTTTCAGAAAGCCAACCGGTTGCATAAATGAATAGATGAATGGGTGTGGCAACAGCGCAGTTGGGGTCTCTGGAGTGATACCCATAGACAGACTAGTGTCATACCGCCTTTGCTTGTGTTGGAAAGTGGCAAATGGGATCCGAGAACATGATCCATGGTATCTCCGGTCTCAGTGGTCTGTTCAATGTTAGCGATTAGTACCACTCCATCCTTCGGACGGTATATTGATGCTACAGACAATCTTAGCCCCAGGATTAGGTAGCAAAGGGATGGGAGCCCCATCCATATCACGCAATGTGCATCAGTCAGGCAGGCTGTTTAATGTCAGATGTGTAAGTCATCTCTTCCTGGGCTCAGAGGGGAGCCTGGGGATGATGTACTGCAACCTACCAATGGTCCACCGATCTGGGTATTCCTGTCCGCATGTGGTCCCGTTACGGTCAAGTCATGCCATTGGATTTCTTCTTTCAGATCATTCATACAGGTTCCTAGATGGAACATTCCCTTTTTAATAGGAATGTCTTCAAAATCCTCACCTTGGCGCAGTGGGTTGAGTTTTCCAAGGATGGCCCGTTTAAAGGCATCCGCACCATGGCCCATCTCTTCAAAATGTGATATCATTGGTGCAGCCAACTTGTGTGTGTGAATACAATACTTGTGCTCAATAAGCCTCTTTTTTATTGCTCGTACTGTCATTCCCACATATCATAGTGAGCATGGGCATGTTTATTTGTTTGTTTGTTTATTTATTTAGTATAGCGCGCAAAACCCAGAGGTAACAGGGCGCAACAGAGGTCAGGAAGATAGGATTACATAAAAACTTGGTTACAGAATAAGATAGGCATGAGAAAAAGAGCATTGCATTTACAGTTACATTGTGTGGGATGTGCATATATACATATAATTGAGCGAAAGCTTACAAATTTACATATTTAGTGCTGTGCATAGGGGCAGTTCGGTTGCATTTACATATTTACATATTTAAGGCTGTGCATGGTAGTCAGGTTATAGCACTGGCATGATCAGATTAGATGGCAGGGTTAGTCGTGAGGATCATTGGCCCGCAGCCAAGTGAGGGTGTTTCGCCTGAAGCTATAGTAGGATTGGTCTGTCCTAATGTAGAGTGGGAGGGCGTTCCAGTGTTGGGCTGCCAAGACAGGGAAACTGCTGCCGCCGGTTTTCTTTTGTCTGAAATTGGGTACCTGCAGGCAGTAGGAATTAATCGATCTGGTGGGGCGGGTGGACGTTTTTTTCTTTATTCTGGATGCGAGATAGGGGGGGGCTGCGTTGTTTAAACATTTGTAGGTGAGTGATGCCGTTTTGAGGGAGATGCGGTCGTGGATTTTAAGCCATTTGTGTTCTCTCCTTTTGTTGGAGATGTGTTCCTTAGAGGGTAGGTTGAGGGCTGTTCTGAGAGCGTTGTTTTGTAGTGTCTGTAGTTTGTTGGTTATGCATTTGTTGGCTCCTAGGTACATGGCGTTGCAATAGTCCAGTCTGGATAGTATTAGGGCGTTGGCTATGATGATGCAGCTAGCTTGGGTGAGGAAGGCTCTACTTGCCCTAATTAGCTTGCATGTGTAGGCGGTGGAGGATGCTAGTGAGTTAACTTGTTTTTTTAGTGACATGGTTGCATCAAGGTGAAAGCCTAGTGTTTTCACTGTTTTGGCCACTGTGATGGTGTTGCCATCAATGTTGAAGGCCTTATAGTTGGAACTGAGTTTTTTGAGATTGGTATTGGATCCGAGGAGCAGGATTTCGGTTTTCTCATCATTTAGACATAGACCGTGTGTGGCCATCCATGCCTGAATGATGAGATATATTTTGTTTACCAAGGCCGTATCTGAAGCGTAGTTGCCTGAAAGGGGTATGAGGATCTGGGTGTCATCTGCATAATTGGTATATGAGACACCCAGTCTGTCCAACTTGTCAAATAGGGGCTTGGTAAAGATGTTGTAGAGGGTGGGAGAGACGCAGGAGCCTTGGGGCACCCCACAGGTTATTTTAATGGGGTCTGCTGAGGCTAGGGTGGAGAAGACCCTCATAGTTCGGTTGTCCAAGAATGATTGGATCCAGGCTATGGCCTCTTTCGAGAAGTGGGCTGCTGAGGCCAGGTGTTCGCACAGGACTGCGTGATCTACCAGGTCAAATGCTGCCGACAGATCGAGGAGTAGTAACATGGCAGTGTTCCCTTTGTCGTTAATCTCATTGATCTGGGTTTTAAGATCGATTAAGGCTGTCTCGGTGCCGTGCTTCGGTCTGAAGCCTGATTGGTGGGTGCCTAGTAGTTTGTGAGTTTCAAGATATTGCTGAATCTGCAGGTATGCTACTCTATCTATTATCTTTAACAGGAATGGCACCGTGGTGATGGGCCTGTAATTGGTGGGAATAGCGGGGTCTAGGGTTTGCTTCTTGAGGAGAGGCAGGACCCAAGATTCTTTGAGGTTACTTGGTATGGTGTTGGAGGAGAAGGATGCGTTGATCAGCTTGGTTATAAAGGGGGCTAGATCCCTAGCAGCATCCTTGATTATCTGGGGAGGGCAGTTGTCGCCTTTGCAGTTAGATGGTTTAAGTGAGGCTATAACTTTTTCTGTTTCTGGGATAGATATTTTGGTAAATCTGAAGAGATTCTGGCCTGGACGGTTGGCTGTTTTGTCGTGGTTGCTGGGAGATGCTTCATTGGTGGTGAGAGAGTCTTTTTTCAGAGCGATTTTGGTTTGGAGAGTTTTGATTTTATTAGTTAGGGCGTTTTGGACGCTGGTGCACCATACTTTATCTTTAATTATATTGTCTGGTGGTGGTGGGTGATGAGGTATATCACCCCTGAGCTGTTGCAATTAGTGAACTGCTTCTGTAGCCAGAGCTTTCTCCATCAGATGTCAATGTTGGTACTCTGGCATGTTTGTGAGCACACAGAGCACCAACCACATGGAGCATGTCCTGTCAGTCGTTCTGTGGGCCGTATGGTATGTTCTCCATCCCTTTCAGCATTAGTCTCTCTTACCTTGGGTAAAGTGTGGCCAGTCTGTCGCAGAGATTCTGTATCTTTGTAATGTCTAAGTAGCGTAGTTTGAGGGGGGTGTTGCCTGTTTTGAGGATCAGCCAGAGTTTTTTAATCTACTTTTTTAGTTGGTTAAAGAGTGGAGAGTAACTGAACACTGCCATGATGGTGCCCCTTGGTGGCGCTTTTGGTCCCTACCTGGGTCATGTAGTCCCCTGGCTTTGTACAGGTGTGCCTATATCTCAGAAATTGGTCAAAAGGGAGGTTATCTCACAGTGCCCGTGGATGCTAACTGTTATATGCCATTCATGAATTATGGTCCGTGGATTTCTTATAGACCTTGGATATGTGGTTACCTTCGCTAGCCATGATTAGGAGGTCTAAGAAATTAATTTCCTCTTTACTGGCCTCTAAGCTGAAATGATGGCACAGGTTACATCCATTCAACCAAACCTTGAAGGAATCAAGCTCTTGTGTTGACCGTTCCAAGATCAGAATGATGTCATTGTTATACCAGTGCCAGATGCAAAGGTGCTGCTTAAAGGGATTAGTTGCAAGATATATGTGCTCATGCTCAAAAAGATGTACATACAAATGTGCCACACTGGGGTCAAATGTGGCACCCATGGCAGTCCCTGAGATTTGCTGGTAGAATGTTTCTTCATATAAGAAGATATTTTTGGTAAGGGCTATTTCTGCCAACTGTGATATGATATGATATGTCATTTGTAACGCACCTATACACAGGTGTTTCTAGGCACAACAAGACAAGGGAGGGAAGACAGAGGGAAGACAAGACAAACAATCTTACTAGGCCTTGTGTCATTCAGATGAATGCTGGGGCATGTCCCATAAGTCAATTGTGGAGTTGAGTAGGTGCTATAGGGTAACCAGGGCCTCCTCTTGTGGGATCGTGGTGTACAGCGCCTCAATATCCACGGTGAATAGCCATTGCATCTCTGGATCAAATTTGAGGGTATTGAGGGCATTCAGCATATCGGTGGAATCCTTCACAAATTACTGCATTTTGGGACTATCATCTCCAATAAAAAAAAATCAACGAATTCGGATAGGGTCTCCAAGACTGAATTGATGCTGGGCACAATTGGTTGTCCCTGAGGCAGGTTTAAGCATTCATTGATTTTTTTTAGTGTAGAGGAGGAGCCAAAAGCATCTACCGGAAGTCCCGCCCCAAACCTGCCTATATGTTGGGAACCAGAGATAGTGATAAAGACGATACCGGTAATGATGCCAATGACACAAGCAGTCTTTGAAGCAAAGTGCTCATTAAGAAAGCCATTCTTTATGTTTCCACGAAGAGCTGACAGTCAGCTGGGGAAGATCTCCGAAGAGCGGTAGAAGATGAATGAAAGAGCAGACTGGTGACATCACATGATGTAACATGACGCCCTGAGAAGAGATAATGGTGAAGCACGTAAAGAGAACATATAGAATCCGATGGTGAAGTAATAAATCGAGTAACCTGTTACGTGTAAAATGAAGATTACACGTGTGAAGACCACGGAAGAAAATGCAAATCGTTTTATAAATGTACTGAGCCAGTAACTCAAGTAGACTAAGTGATCTTAGAAGCTAGCTATACGTAGTATAATAGACTTCAGGCGGTGCCGCCAAGGTATAAATAAGTATGTCAAGATATATATAAGCATAAGAAATCTGGATATTCCACATTGTGTTTTAGAAAAGTGGGATCTCATGAGCAGGAAGCCTGAAGTGTGTTGCAGTTAACAAACATTAGCAGATGAGCAAGGAATAATCAAGGAGGCTTGCCTGACCCAGTGTCAAAAAGCCCAGTGCAGCTGAGAACTGGTTGTCTATTCAAAGGATACAATTAATACAAGAGACAAGTCAAGCTACTGCCAAGGTGCAGCTGAGAGCTAGACTTAATACCATTTAATATTGAATTGAAGCTCAAATTGTGGTCTTCAGACACGTGACCTAGATGGAAATAGACTCCAGCAGATGACGTAGAGGTGAGAAGATGCAAGTATACCCATACTCCCTTTTTATTCCCAGGAGTTTGTGAAGCCTGCAAGGCCATGTTTAAAGGCTAATTTTATGACAGACAGCTTGAGTGATGATAGATGTTGGGCTAATTGGGTGGGGAGGTATGGTCAAGACCAACCACCTGCACCTGGAGCACCAGCTTGTGCGCTACTAGCGAGTGGAACATTCCAGAAGGGTACAAACGTGCCAACCAATGATAGAGGGCCACGTAGCAAAGAGCCCTATAGTTTGTGAACCAATAGATTGTTGTGTATTTTGTGACGATGAAGAGGACTTGCACTGCAGGAAGGCTTAGTTATTCACTGATAGTAGAGACCCAATCACGACATGAAACCCCATAGAAAGTATTTGTAAAGGTTTCCCATTACCCAACCACAGCCCCACATATGTTTCTACAATTTGCCATGTAGCATGATGTCAATGATGACAAGTTTTCAGTATAAAAGTGTTTTTTATGAAAATCTTTGAGCTTGATACTGTTGACATCCTTAGATGTCCGTTGTACTACCTGTTTTAGATAATTGTTAATAAAACAGCGTACCTTTTGCCAACTTCCTGAGTCGACCTTATTATTGATGTTTGATTAATTTCTGCATCCCCATCCTTCCCATAAGAGCGCCTTAAAGAGCCCCTCGGGTTCACGTGGTAGCAGGTCGGATGGTTTAAAATAAATGGTATGTCACTTTAGTAGACTTGAGATTCTCGCATAATCCGACACCCTCCGCCATCTAGCTGGAAGGAGGCAAAGTTTCCTGTGGAGAACGGCCAATATAGTCAAGCTTACAAGTAAAGAAGATACAGGTGGAATGGGTCCCTCTTTGACAAAATCCCTCCTGGTTTCCACAGGCGCTGAGTGGACTGAAGGCATCAGTAGCCGGATTGAAGGAGGGGAGACGATACCGAGGGCCTACAGCTGAAAAGTGAATGGTGAGTAGACTAAGAGACTGGCAAATTGTGGGGAAAGGGGTTATGATAGAATAAAGTAACGGGGGGTTGTCTTAGTGTGTGATGGGGAAATGTCAAAGATATATGATAGAGGGTTAAGGAGAGATATATAGTGTCTCGAATCCCGCCAGTCCTCGTTCAAGAAGCGTAGAAGAAGTAATTTCAAATTCCAAGTGGATAAAAATAGGCTACACGCAGATAGATTTGAGAAAGGAATAGACTTAAACTCCCATTAGGGGGTATTTTAGGGGCAAGTGAAAAGAGGTGTCATGACGTGCATATGAGAGTCGACTACGTTTTTATCTGTTTGTGGATTTTATGTTTCAAAGAAAAAAGAGACAAAGTTATTATCTACTCTAAGTTAATATCGACGTCGATCATAGAAAACATTGAAATTATTGTGAAGTGAAGGTTTTGAGTGGCGAGTGTGAAGCACGCTTATATTTATTATTTTTTTGAAAGTGCATTCTTGTGTAAACACTGGTAAGTATAGAGAGTTAATTGAGACTTGTCAAGAAGACACACTACTGATGCACATGTGCAAAATGTTCCCCAAACATATGCCCAAGATCAAACAGTACAGTGCAGAATGGGTAACAGGCATGGCAGAAGAGATGTTTATGCCATGGCCACAAAGGGGATCACTGTCAAAAGCAGTTTTGCAGCACATTACCGCATACCTGCATGCAGCATTCACGGGAAAGAAAATAGAGAAAAGGTTAGTTATCCTAGAGCTCTGGAAAATGTACCAGGGGGAGCGAGAGGATCTGCCTCCTGAAGAATGGATGCTTAACCAAAGCAAGGAGAAGGGTGTTGAGCCTTCTGCTCCCCCTACTCTGTTGGAAATAAACAGCAATAGTACAGATGATATAGGGCTGTATCCACTAAAGGAACTGGAAGTGACAACAAGAGGATATAGCAATCCAACATTCGAACCACCTTGGTATAGCAGTGGTGATAGTTTAGAAGAGAGTAAGAGAAAGGGAGAAACCTTTAAAGCCTTGCAATACAAGGAGGAGAAAAGTGAACGACTGAATGTATCATTAGAGATAGAACAAGAAATTAAGAGAAGGAAAGGGGAAAAAGATAAAGCTGACGAGATAACGCTTGTGCAGAATGAATGGATGGGTGGATAGATATTGCTTAAACTTGATGGGAAAAGCATTGAGGAAGTTAGGCAAGGAGAAGATGAAGCCGAACAAGATAAAGACAGGGAATGAGACAAAAGATTGAGGGAAGATGAGAATAAGAGAAAGAATAGACAACTGAAAGAACAAATGTATCAGGAAGAACAGCAAAGAGAGGAAGAAAGGGCAGTGGAGCAAAGGAGACATGACAATAGACAGAGAACACTCAAAGAACATGACAGGTTAGAAAAGAAGAGAGAAGAAGAAGAAGAACAGAAATTGCGAGACAAAAGAATGCAAAGATGAAGAGATGAGGAAGTGCGTAGAGCAGACGAGAAGGGAAGAGAAAAGGAAGGAGGAGGAAAGAGTTAAATGGGAAGCAAAGAAATTAAGAGAATTCGATGAAAAAATGGAATGAAAAAGGAGACAAAGAGAACGCGACATTGAGCAAATTCGAAAGCGGCTATTGGAACCATGTCCAGAGATATCATAGAGTCATATAGAGAAGTTCCTCCCGCCACAGGGAGTAGCAATAGAGCCGCTAGGGTAAACATATATGAGAGTTTTCAGATAGGAAGCACCGGAGATAGGATTGATAACGCTTATTGAGAGATGGGGACAAAAGGTGAATCAGGAAGCAAGGCAAAAGAAGATCGATCTATAACTGACCAATCGCGAGTCAAAGAAGGAAGCCTGTTTAATCTCGAGCACAGAGCCTTGTTGTTAGACAGGTTGACTTTGAACAGAGGTGAGAGGGACGAAAGCCATACTAGTTGGGGACTAGATATGTCAGACGAGGACAGAGAAGCCTTCCAAGGGGAAGAAGGAGAAAGTGCATGTGGTCCCGAAGGATTCATGCTCTTGGAAAAGGAAGTAAGATGGTCGGATCAAGAAAAATTCAAAGATAGAACGCCAGAGCCTACAGTATATTCTAAGTGCTGTAAAGAATGAGCGAATAGTGAGAGAGGAGAATCGCCGCCATATTTGAGCTGACTAAGGTTATTGGCAGGAAGAAGGCGATGCAGAACCATTGTCCCTTCTATGGATAGACAGACAATGGGCACCAATGGCGGAGCTGGGTATATGCAGTTCGTCTTGTTAGAGAAAGGAGGAGCTAGGCCACAGTATATCCCATGGCCACAGATGGATAAGGATAATTTAAGATGTAACCTTCACAACTTGATGATGGGCGTGGGAAAATGTATTTATGAACTAGAAAAATGACAGGAGGGACTCCTATCAGCCATTCTTGGGGTAAGGGCTGACAACATTTGGGCACAAGCAGGCTATTCTAGTGTCGTGGCACAGAATATTGCTCATGATGGAGCACCATTCAACAATTGTAGGGCAGATATTTGGAGAGCGCTGAGAGTACAGTATCCTGATACCTCAGATATTGTTGTAATTATGGCACTTAAAGTGCAAGAAGGGGAAAATCCGCTTGTTTACATTCAGACTATTCAGGAACTGTGGTCTTTGGAAATGAGGGAGCCTTGGGGGAAATCAGTTGCTGTATTTTACCACATTTTATGTCAAGAACTGCCAGAGCAAGTGCAGAGGTAGCTCAAGCAGTTAGTGGGTATGGAAGAAAAACCATGGGCAGAATAAAGTTGACCATAGAGTATCACTGTCGACTGTGGCAAGAGAAGAATAAAAAAAAGAGGAAACCAGAAAGCTTGAAGAAGCCAAGCTGGTACAGAAGACATTGTCAAAATACACGTTAGAATGGGTAGTTTTGACAAGTGGAGAAGGTCTAGGGATGCAGCAACCTATCTGTGCATCACATGGAAATAATCAACATCAAATGGACCAAAGAGGAAGTGGGTTCATGCAGAGAGGCCGAGGAATGGGTTTCCGAGGAAGGGGTGTTTTTCAGAATGACCAAAACAGTTTTCAGAACATGCAGAATGACAATCAGAATTTGCAAGGAGGGCAGATTAGAAGAGCGCCTATTGTATGCTGGGCATGGGGCATGACGGGCCAAATTGCACAAATGTGTGGAAGTCAAGGATATGTACAGAATGGGCAAATCCTCAAGAGCAGCGACTGCTTACCCTCCGGCGTATAGTCCACAAGTTAGAACTGGATTTGCACAAGATCCGACAGTGTATCAGCAGCAAGCGCCGCAAATACAGCAGGCACAGCAAATGCAGCAAGCACCATTGAGTCCGCTGCAAGGGCAGTCACAACACGCACCCATGAAAATACAGCAGACTGCAAACATGGGACAACTAATGACAACTAGAGTGGGAGGTGCTGCTGTGATGAATGGGAATCCTTTCACGGGTACTGGGATGAAGATATATCCACAATAGGACAGCTCACAGGGTGACTTGATGTGTTCCGTACCGTCGGTAACACCAGATCCTCAATAGGAACTGAAGGTTGATGTATCGATAGGAGGCAAATCTTTTTCTTTTTTGGTAGACACAGGTGCAATTCGCTTATGTATACAGGAGGGAACATTTCCGTTATCGGGAAATGTCATGAATGCTCAAGGCTTCTCTGGAGATACAAGCAGAGTCCTTTTACAGAAGTATTGCTAATTTCTGTGGGAGAATGTGATATGTCTGCACCTTTACTGTATTCACGGCAAACACCAGTTAATATTTTGGGGAGAGATTTAATGACAAAGCTTAACATGATGGTTTCATTTACTGATGATGACATAGTGTGTTCCACTCCTGGGATACACTATTTAAATGTGGGCGAATTCATAATCGCATTTACAGGGCATGTGGCTCTGTGAGGAGTGCTACTCGAAACTGAGATTTTTCTGTATGGGATACTCATTTTGTTATCATGGTTGCCTGGCTTAGTGGGAAAGACTATTGAGAATACCTGATGAGTTTCTGTTTAGACCACAGATACCTTTGGATGAAGAGGGGGGGAAGAGTTATCCCTCTAGAATTAGTAGCAGCTGTAGTACGAGGGGAATTAGCCATGCTTGAAGGATGGGATGAGGGAAGGCCATGGAGAACAGTCATTGCTATTGGAGAAGGGTATAGACTGATTGATGTCACAGATGAGGATTTGTTTAAAGACGATCCAGCAGGCGATGAGTTGATATTTGAGATGAATATTACATATAGGATTAGGATAGAAAAAAGAGAAGTTCAGCAGCAAATGATGATAGTACGGCAGCGTCCAGAATATTTTGGCGAGGATTTAGACAAAGTGCCAACCTTGTTATGGACTACAGGCCCCTATGACGTAGGCCTATTGAAGGGAGTAGGAGAGGTTCAGATTAAGATGAAACCAGGAGCAATTCTACCTCGAGCAAGCAGTATACCATGTCTCGGGAGGCAGATGAAGGAATTTTAAAAACCATTTCAGCATTAATGGAACAGTGTATTCTAATGACGTCAGAGTCACTATGCAATACTGCAGTGAATCCGATTAAAGAATGTAAAGGAGGGTCATGGCATTTAATTCAGGATATGAGAACAATTAACCAGATTGTAGAGGCAGAGTGTCCTCTAGTTCCAAATCCTGCTACGATATTGTGTAATACTCCTGTTGAAGCACGATATTTCACAGTGATTGATTTAAAAAATGTTTTTTTCCCAATCCCATTGCATAAAGACTCTCAGGATCTGATGTCATTTACGTCCAGTCAGGCAAAACTGAAAAGCACAAGATTACCTCAGGGGTACTGTGAGTCTCCATTCATCTTTAATAGGGTCCTTCAGATGGACCTAGGCAATGTTGAATTGAAAGGGAAAATGTTGTACTTTAATACGTAGATGATATTTTCGTCTGCAGCACGACAGAAGACGAGTGCAGGGAAGACTTGATTCAGTTAATAATTATTCTAGCAGAAAAGGGATATAAGGTGGACAAGGAAAAGCTACAGTATTGCCAAAAGGAGGTGTTGTATACAGGCCAGTTGATTTCACATGAGGGAAAAAAGGTTACACCTGAACGAGCAGAGGCAATTATGAAAACAGCAAAACCGCACACGATAAAGCAGATGCAACAGTTTTTGGGATTGTGAAACTATGTTAGAGCGTGGGTATTTGATTATAGTTCATACACAACACCACTTTTGTAGGCTCTTAAGATGGTACAAGCGAACAAAGATAACATAGAATGGACTGAGGAGATGAGGAAGGATTTGATGAATTAAAGAAAGCAATTTGTACAGCTCCAGTTTTAGGGATTCCCAATTATTCTGAAGATTTTCACTTGTTTTCACATACAAATGGGACAGTTCTGACAGCAGTGTTAACACAAAGAATTACTCTAGGGTATAAACCTCTGACATGTAACAGTGGGATTTTATACCCAGTTATGAGACGACAATTTCCTTGCTAACATTCGCTGGCTACAGCCACGTTCACCATTGAGAAATATAGTTATGGGATGTTCTATTACATTATATGTGGAGCATGCCTTGTTTGCAATTTTGGAAAAACCTAAGGGTACACTGACGAACCAGAGAGATTCTGCATTTGAAGTAGTTATATCAGATCCTGCTATTAAGATAGTCAGTTGCAGTATAGTGAACCCTGCCACATTTGTAGCTGAGCCCGTGGCAGAGGGTGAGCAGGTACATGATTGCGCTAGCTATGAGGAGTTGTATGATGACATAACGCGTGTAAATGAAAACGCATTGTCAGGAGGGGAATTTCTCTTTATTGATGGGTCATCGAAGATCGATCACAATAATGGAGAAAGAATGACTGGTTCAGCTGTAGTGAAATATAGAGAAAACGGGGAATTTGAAACGGTGCCAAGCTTAAGGCTGCCATCTAATTTTTCAGCACAGGCAGCAGAATTGGTGGCGCTTATTATCGTGCTTGAGAAATACGAAGGAGATGAAGTGACAGTGTACAGTGACTTCACCTAGGTGAAGTCACTGTGCACGCAGGGTTAGCACGTTGGATTAGGAGGGGCTACCTCTGAGCGGACGGCACTCCAGTGCATCACACAGTATTATTGGAATGGCTTATCAAGGCACTATAGCTCTCAGCAACCATTGCAATAGTTAAATGCGCCGCAAATACTAAGAAAACTGATTTTATTTCACGCGGAAATGAAGAAGCAGACCAAGAGGAAAAAGGGTTACAGATTCTTCAGATATTTCAAGTTTTGACACTCCTAGTATAATGACGGGGGTGACTATGGCTAGGGTAATGCAAGACGGATTTAATAATTTGCCGAAAACACAGTTGATGGAAGTTCAAGGAAGTGCTCTACAGGATGAGAAGGAGTTATGGGAAAAAGGGGGTGTTCTTTATCCCCCACTGAAGCCTTATGGCGGCAAAACAGCACTGAAAAGCCAGTGTTGCCAGTAGCATTACTAAAGGTAGCGCTTGAACAGCTGCACTGTCCTGCGCATGTAACATGGGAAAGCCTCGGGGAAGCCATTGCGGAGGACTGGATTGTACCGAACCTGTTAGAACACGTTGCATTTTATGTAGTAAATTGCATTGTATGTCAAATGTTACGCAATGCAACACCAAGCCCAACCAAAATGGCAGATGAGCTGGGACACATATTTGCTCTCGAATCAACAAGCAAGAGACCGTATGCTTTATATTGCCTTGGAAATGGCAGTAACAGTTACGAGTCTTGATATCGCTGCCAAAAGGCTTCCATTCAGGTAGGATCCATGCTTCAGATGACATTTGTCTGTGAGACAAAACAATGGGAAGGGGCGCGATGGAGCACCATGCATGGGATCACAATAGAGGGGATTAGGGACTGTTAGCTGCAAAGCATTACAGGGTTTTTATTTGTTTTATCTTTTCCCTCCCCCTCAACGATCGGAACAATGGGACTCTTTCGGATTGCATCATTACGATCGATTCTTCTGACAATAGAGAACTGCAACTCTGCATTTGCAAGGATATATAGGTAATTACCTACAATTCCTTATTTATATAGAGCTGAGTTCTGGACAGCAATTAATAGTTTCAAGAAGTCTTGTTGGGTATTTTTTGCTTTCTCGCCTTTGCCTATGTTTACACATATATTAGACGGCCGCGGTAGTGGCGTGTAGTTATGGTTAAGTTGCTCATCTCATTGGAAGAGCACTTTTTGGATGGCTTATAACTTCACTCCCCCTGGACGAATCCTCACCAAACTTTGCTAAAAAAGTATATGGCCAACTCTAAAAATGTTTGCTAAGTTTAGTGAGGTTTGGTCAAGGGGGGCAAAGTTATAGGGCGGGTCCCAAAACATTTTTTTTCTCCATGTTTTGAATGGAGAAAAGGTTTGCTCACGCCTACAGCCTAAACCGCTGCACGGATTTTAACCAAATTTGTGGCAGGAGCAGCAGCTTGTCCCGAAAGCGTGATTTTGTAAATTTGGTGGAAATCTGTCCAGTAGTTTTTTTTAAAACAGGAAAAATGTAGGTACATTTTTTTGTGATATCTGGGTTCGGTCCACTGACCCATTTCCCTGTTCAGTCCGCAGATATTCGCTTAGAGGGTGACGTGATGTTCACAGACATCGGACGTGTCCACTGAATGGATGGTGAAAAGCGTGAAGTGCATCAGATTTTTGGAAATGCCCACCATGTTGGATTTGCAGACTTCGGCCGATGTCCACGGACACCGCGGTACAAACATATAAAAAAACACAACACTACTCTTGTCAAACCTATCAAACAATCTCTGGGGAGGTGAGGGGTGATGTGGATGGGATATGGGCATATGAAGTCAAAAAACAGCATTTTTTCAAAGTAAAATTCCGTGAACAGTCCTGTGAAGTTCGGGGACACTTCAGATGTTCAGGGACAGTTCTTGGATGGCTTATAACTTTGGCATCACTCAATGAAACTCTATTCTAGACCTGGTACTGAAAGGATTTACAAAGTCTGGTGGGATTCTGTAAAGTGGGGGCAAAATTAGAGGGGGGTTCACAAAATAATATAAAGGCTTATAAATGTGGTGCCATTTGAATAATCTGCACAAATGTTTGCAAGACGATTTTTAATCTAGATATACATGTTCATACAAAATATGGTGGGATTCTGTCAAGAGGGGGCAAAATTAGAGGGGGGGTTCAAAAAAATTGTAAAGGCTTATAAATGTGGTGCCATTAGACGAATCTGTACAAAAGTTTGCAAAACGATTTTAAATCTAGATATAAATGTTTTTGTAAAGTTTGGTGGGATTTTCTCAAGTGGGGGTTAAATTAGATGGGGTCTTAACATTTTTAAATGTTTGTGTAAAGTCTGAATGGATTTTGTCAAGTTGGGGGCTAAATTATATGACTATTGTGGGTACATACATTTGCACACTTTTGAAAAAAAACATGGGCGGATTTCAAGCAAACTCGTGTAAGGAGCATTGGCAAGAACCTGAAAGCATTGTTTTGCAAACGTGCCTGTGTTTTATTTTTTGACAAGTGTCATAATGTAGGTACAAAAAAATAGTGATCTACCTTTGGTGACTGAGGTATACCCTGTAGCCATGGGCAGTGGCCAGATTGTCCAGGTCATGGTATAAGGTCATGACCCGGACAATCTGGCTACTGGCCTTGACTGCGAGGGATGAAAAATGGTGTTAAAGTGGCCATGTCCACCTGGGACCGGCTATGTGATAAAGTTATTCAAAGGTAGGATAGGTTTGAAAGGGAAAAAAAATGTGCTTGTGTTAATATGGTCATAGGGTTCTGACTTCGCCTTCTGAAGGCTGCCATGGAAAGGGAAGAGGAGTTCTGTACTGAGCACCACCTTCTCTTTCCATGATGGCCATCTTGGAAAAGGATTTTCCTTCCTACAGCGTGATGCCGCAGGCATCCTGCTGTAGGAAGAAAAGTCTATTTTTTAGCACCCTGGGTTCTCGCTTTTGGAACCAGGGGTGCTAATGGCCTTTATCCGCCATTGTAGGAGCTGCAATGGAGGATAATGGTCCGGAGCCCTCATTATTTATTTATTTATTTATAACCCGCCAAAGCCTGCAGGCATCAGGGCGCACAAAGACACACTTCGCTTGGGCCGATAACTTGGGCTCCCGGGCCCTTATCCCCCGTTCCAATCTCTAGAAACCGGGATGAATGCAACATTATTCCAATTAGCATAACACGAAATGCTTATGGTAATGTGGGAAAAACATATTGAGTCGATGTATGGTCATGTGGCGCTGTCCGGAAGGTTCACAGTGATGTCAGACGTTTGCGGACATCGACGGAAGCAAAAACAGTGGAAAAAGTATCAAAGTGTTAAAAAGGATGCTAGAAGGTGGGAAATGGCAGAGTTTTAAGGTGAAATGTAAATTGGACACAAACGTTGCTATATTGGGGTAAGTATGATATTAGTACGTTGTAGTAAAATAGCATGCACTGGTAAAAACCCATGGAATTCTCTAAAAAAAACTTTGTTAAAGAGACGTTATGGTTAAGTTGCACAAAAAACAACGTATACAATTCAATCAAAACACTTTGTTAAAGGGACTTTATGGTTAAGTTGTACTAATAAAAACCTAAGAAATTCAATGAAAAAACTTTGTTAAAGGGACTTTATGGCTAAGTTGCACCAATAAAAACCTACACAATTCAATGAAAAAACATAGTTAAACAAACTTTATGGTTCAGTTGCACTAATAAAAACCTATGAATTTCAATGAAAAATTGTAGTTAAGGGGACGTTATGGTTAAGTTGCACTAATAAAAACCTATGATATTCAATGGAAAAACTTTGTCCTGGGACGTTATGGTTACAGGTAAAACCGAAAAACCTCAGAAATTCGTCAGTTATGATAAACTAAGCAACCATAACTCGCGCTGCCACCGTACACTGCTAAGACTAACACCCAGGATATCAAAGATGACATCACAAATGGAATTTATGGCATCACTGATGACATCATATATCTGGCTCACTTATTTTTGTTCACTGAAATATCTAGGGCAGGTGATTTTGTTCACTGACATTCAGAATATTAAAATTCAAAAGGTGCTGTTTATCTAGACGTTAACCTTGCCATATGTTCTTAAAGTACTTTCCTCATGGTTTGGTCTCAGCACATGGTGCACATAGATGGGACAATAGGCCAGCCTCAAACACACAATTCATTTATAAACATGAAGATAAACTTTAATGCTGCTAACATTTTCTGATGATGCAGTTTCTTTCTTCCTTAGTTTAACTGTTTATGCCTCTGATTTGTATGCATTGTGGGTCTTCATATGTATTGTTTGTACTAGCACAAGTGTGTAATAAGTCTTGAATTGTTAGCTAGTTATTACATGTTTAACATTACACAATCACCCCTGACATCATGTCACCAACATTATAAACACAACCTCTTGTAGGGACTTTTCATAAAAATGTATTTCACATGTGATGTCATCAGTGATGTCATCAATGACATTTGTGATGTCATCTTTGATATCCTGGGTGTTAGTCTTAGCAGTGCACGGTGGCGGCGTGAGTTATGGTCGCTTAGCTTACCATAACTGGTGAATTTTCATAGATTTTTATTAGTGCAACTTTAACATAACATCCCCTTAACTAAGTTTTGTCATTGAATATATATATACATTAGGTAAATGATTTCACAAAATTGAGGCTTAGCCCGCCATTAATTCTTTATTAATGCTTTGACAGTACCATGCACAGTTTGTGTCATGCACGCCAATGGTTTAGTCAGTTAACACCAACCAAGCCCGCATTTTCTTTCTCTTTCCTCCCTTTTACCTAGGTTGGATTCTACATACAAAGGATCATAAGGTACACTTACCATAGTGCACGTATGGTTTGATGTGATACATTACACACTCTTCTGCATTGAAGAATGTACACTAACTGAGACATATGTCTTTGTATTTCTTATCATTATTCCTGTTACTGTCCTTGTTGGATATGCCAAAGGTATCCTTTATTTTGTTAATGAATATGGCACATATTGGGCCTCATTCTAAGCTTGCCGGTCTGGTAAAAACAATACCGGTAAGCTTGCTGGTACCATTATTACCGGAACGGCAAACTACGAGGTCTGCTCGTGTGTGTCTTTTCGCCTGCCAGGTCTGACCTGGTGGGCGAACCAGCACCCCTGAACAGACCATGTCAGATGAACCGGCACCATTCACGAATGGTGCCGGTGCATCCGGCCTCCCCATTCCCATTGAGTCCAATTCGACTCAATGGGAATGGGGACTAATATTTTCCGGCGCCCGGGAATGGGCAATTACTGGGTCAGCCCGGACCATGATTCCCTGGTAATTGCCCATTCACGGGCTGGAAAAAAAATGATTCAGGCTGCAGCCATGCCGGTTTTATGGCACAGCGACCGCTGGTCTCAAAATGAGGCCCAATATCTTGATATGGGATTGTTTGGTACAATTTCCTGATGCCACCTTTGGTTTGTTGCTCTGGCTTTTCTATGGTTTTTGAAAACTGATGTTCTCAATCATTAAATATTAATGATGTATAATGTGACACAATACCGCAGCCCTCGAAGAAGAGCAGAGCTTGAAACACGTGTCGGCTGCTCCAAACCCAACTCACCTTGTGCGAACAACATTAAAAAACGATTCCGGACACATCCGCAGTGTGTTTGTATCATTGTTTATACTTGTTTCAACATGTTGGAGTCTTGAGCAGAGGCTCCGTGACCGGATACACTCACCCGCTGCTTCTGTCCATGTATAATCAGATTGCATATTATTAATTTCATGGTACTAGCGCTAGGGTCTTACAGTTCTTTTCTGCTTCCTGGTTTCATTATTAATTAATTTATTTATTTAGCATTTGTATGGCGCCGATACAGCACAAAGTGTTTCAAGGTGCCACAAGATAAGAGGGGGTTGGGGGGCAGAGGAGAAAATTACAATAACGGTCCTACTAGGCCTTGTGACATTCAGATTGTGCAAGTGCAGTAACTAGAAGTGCAGGGGGAGGGAGCTGATCGGGGCAAGGGAAGGAAGCAGAGGGGGTGACGGAGAAGTGCTGGAGGGAGGGGGCCGAAAGGGCTGGGCAAGTGATAAGAGGGGTTAGGGGGCAAGTGCCTGGGAACAAATATAACAAGGGGGTCAATAGTGCAGCGATGGGGTGGACCGGCCTCAAGGCAAGCCAGGGGAAGGGTGCCCATAGGCAAGTGCTGGTAAAGAGTGCAGGGGAAGACTGGTTGAGGGAGGGCCTGGCCCCGGTAGGGCTCATAAGGGACGCACTCAACCAGTTGCAGTGTCAGGTGGAGACTAACAAGGGAGGGGGAGAGGGAAGGAGTAGGAGAAAAGGAAGGTCTTGAGGAGCTTCTGGAAGCTTAAAGGAGATCTGGCTCAAGTCGGAGATGGGCAGGGAGGCCGTTCCACAGGGCGGCTCCTGACGAAGAACAAGATCTACCCTCCACTCTCTGCTTTGAGAAGTGTCTGACCTGCAGAGAGTTGGAGCTAGAGGACCGAAGTACTCTAGCATGAAGGTATTTAGGGGGAGAGAGGTGGATGTAGCCGGGTCCCAGGCCCCAGAATCCCCTGTGGATGATGCAGAGGGTCTTCAATTTGATCCTTGCAACCACTGGGAGCCACTGGAGAGACTTTAGGGCTGGAGAGATGCGGTCCCTGGGCTTGAGGCCAAGGATAAATCTTGCAGCCCTATTCTGGATTAGTTGAAGAGGGCAGAGGGAGGAGAAAGGAAGATTAAGAAAGAGGCTGTTGCAGTAGTCCCGCCTGGAGAGGACCAGAACTCTGGAGACATTGAGTTTCTGGGGGAAGGTGGGGAAAGGGAGAATGCCTCTGAGGATGTGAAGCTGATAGTGGGCCTTCTTGGCAAGGTCAGAGATATGAGGTAGGAAGGAAAGAGAGGAGTCAAAGATGACAACCAGGTTTTTGGCATCATACGATTATGAGGGGAGAGGACCCAGGTATGGCGGCCAGAGAGTAGAAGGGAAGGAAGGGGCAGGGGTCCCAATGAGCAGGATCTTATTGGTGTTAAGGCAGAGATCATTAGAAGCACACCATGCCTGAATTGCAGTCAGACAATTGGGAAGGAGAGAGGAAGAGGAGGTGGAAGAGGGAGGACGCTTAGAGGAGAGCTGCGTGTTGTCAGCATAGCACTGGGAACGAGGCGAGAAGGTGGATATTAGGTGGGGAAAGAGGGGAAAGGTAAATGATGAAAAGCCACAGCGAGAGGATAGAGCCCTAAGGCTGCCGTAAGTAGAGAGTGGAGTAGAGGAGAGAAAAGGGCTCAATTGCCCTTGCGAGTGCTGATTTAAAAGGAAAGAGGTCAACCAATCCAGTGCCTAGTCCGTAATGCCGAGGATATCACTGAGCCGATTTATGAGGGTGGAGTGATTGACCATGTCAAAGGCAGAGGACAGGTCAAGGAGGATGAGAACGGAACGGGGGTTGGAATCAAGGTTAGAGAGCAAGTCCTCACAGGTGTTCAGGAGAGGAGTTTCCATGCCTTTGGCTGCTCTGTAGCCAGACTAGTGGTCGTGGAGACAACCAACAGGTTCAGTATGGTGGATTAGTTGGGAGATGACCAACTTCTCTAGGAAGTTGCGGAAGAATGGGGTTGTGGAGATAGGGCTGTATTTAGCCAGGCAGGAAGGTTCCGCAGATGGCCTTTTTAGGAGAGGGTGCGAAAGGGAGTGCTTGAGGGGGTGATGGGATGGAGCCAGTGGCAAAAGAGTGGTCGCAGAACTCAGCCAATGAGGGAGCGAGAGAGGCAATGTTGTCGTTGATAGTTCTAGTGGAGTAGGAAAGCACCTGTTTGGAGGAGACTTTCATAGAGCAAACTGTCATGGTGACCGCATCCAGTGCTGTGGGTGAGAGGAGGAGAGTAGGGGGCATATGGGGGAGGGGGGCCAAGGGAGGCAGTATGAGGGCAAAAACTAGAAACACAAGTTAGAACTTCCTGATATTGACGTTTTCCTCTGTCAGTAAGTAGAGCTTCACATGGAGTATTACTAGCTCTTCCATTGTGTGCCCATTATCTGATGTTGAAGTCAAAGTGTAGCCATTTTATACCCAGGCATAATATTTTCAGTTAGTTTAAAAGCAGGTATCACCATTTAGATTTAGTTTGATTTAAAATGTATAAAAGCCTTTAACCATTTCTTGTTTTTTTGACTGTATATGCTTCAAATAATACAGTGATGGACTGGCCTACTGGAATTCCGGCCACCGCCGGAAACAGATTAGAATTGTTTGGGATGGTTTTATAAGCCAGAAAGATGGGCCGCTGAAATAAAAATTTAAAGCATACACTACACGTCATGTCCACGATGTGCGTGTGTGTAACTTTCAACAACTTTCTTCCAGTGCTTGTCCTTTAATGAGGACACCGTTTCGACTCGGGCCATGGGGCGCGGCGCTCAAAGTGGTGGGAAGTTGCGGAACGTGTTACATTTGAACACTTACTTGTTGCTTCACTTCTTCAGTAAGTTCAGTTTGAATAAATTACACACAGAAGAAGCAATCACAGCCTTGCAGCCTCGCTCGAGCATTCATGTTAATTAGACACGTGACGTGACATTGTCTAGGGGGCTGTCAAGGCCTGTGGCTGCCTGGCACTTCCTGCTGCTCTGCTCATGCATATTCTGCCTGGAGGTGCTGGGTGCGTGTGCTCGAAAGCGACACATCCAGGAGGCCAAGAGCAGATATAGTTGGAGGAGCTTGAGATGAGCACAACAAGAGAACGAGTGAGGATGGCAAGCTTAGGCCTACTCAAAGAGGCCGATTTTGTGCACGCGGGACAGCAGGCTAGTCTCCTCTGCTCTGAGTGCTGCTGACTGTTTGACTGAGTCAGTCAGAATCAGAGGACGAAAAAAGGAGCGAATCATAACATAAGGTAAACAAGTAAAGAATTGCAGTGAAGTTAGTCGAAAGGGAAGGCGGTGGGGTGGGATGGGGATGTACTGGGCAAGTGGTAATAATGGCAGCAAAGGACTGAGCAGAGGGAGCAGAGAGCATGGCTCATGCATGGTCATTCACTCACATGGGTTTGAATTGTGGTGTGGCTCTGGAATGCTAGTGTTTTGAATATAAATGTAGTTATATAATATAAGTTAAATTATATAAATTGTGGTCGTGGAGCACGTTCAATCCAGTGGAGGAACAGGGAAGCACATTGTGCACGATGGTGTACTTGTACTGTACAGGAATGGGGTAACATTGACAAACGCTGATATGACCCGGTGGAAAGGTCTCAGGTCTCGGTGAGGCCTGTCTGGAAGTGTTGATCTGTCACGGCCTGATTCCAGCCTGTGTTCCTGTCACAAAGAAATCATTATCCATTGCATTCCCGGTAATCCCCCACACAAACCCATGCAATGTGTTGTGCAGCGGCAGGTGCCTGCTCCTGTTGAATTACACGCGACTTCATTTCACAGCCCATCATAAAAATCCACTTCCAAGGAAACCCGCAGAATTCCCTGTGCTTCAAGTGACTCTGCTGCCAACACGAAGGTAATATATTTGTTTGCAGTGTAAACACTCGAATTATGCTGCCTGGAGTTTCAGCTAAACTAATTACTGCCACCTCACCTCCCTGTTAAGTACCAGAAAAAGAAACACTTTTATACCCTTCTGTTTCTTAATACCCCTGTGTACGTGTTTGAAGGTCCTTCCTCTGGAGAAGATAGGTGGAATGCGATCACAGACCCTGCTTCAAGTCACAGACCCAGATCGGGCCCTCTGCCCTTAGTGCCGGCAGCAGCGGTCCATCATCGCTCATGGGCAGCCTCGGGTAGGCCAAGCAGGTTCGGTGCACAGTGCACGGTCACTCTTTGCAATCTCATCTGAAAGTATGCCATTTCAGGGGGGTCAATCCATCAAACATGGTACCGCCATATCAGTACAAAAGGAATAATGCGGGCTCTACTCTGCCTTTCATCTCATCGACGCAATGAGTTTCCATACATTCACCATTCACTAGATGAGATGGCATAATCCATGAGGTGCATTATGGTAAACGCCTATACCGTGCATTATAGCATAGGTATAGTACAGTATGGTAAATGGTGTTTAACATTGTGGTAGGTGTGGGTGCTCTAGTACATTTATAAAGTATATGTAGAGTACTTTGCAGTAGATGCCCTGGAAAAGTACATTAGTAAAGATGGCATAGAAGATCGGGCACTGCATGGCAGCTGACACAGCATATCATGGCATTTTTGTGATTTTACAATTACTAAAGGAGCTCAATCTGAGTGCATCGGCATGGGTCATAGCTTTTTGAAAGTTCCTATGGTATATGTCATTTAAAACGAGCCTGTACACAAGTGTTTATAAGTGCGACAAGACAAGGGGGGGGGGAGAGAGGGAGGACATGACAAACGATCTTACTAGGCCTTGTGTTATTCAGATTGTGCAAGTGTGACATCGCAAAAGTGCAGGGGGAAGGGAGAAGGGGAAAGTGTCAGGGGGAGGGAAGGGGAAGTGCCATCAGGGCAGCATTGCTCTGAGTGAGTGCAGCCAGGGCAGCACGGCTCTGGGTAAGTGCAAGGAGGCAGGGGGCTGCAGAGGCTACAGTTACAGCCCCTAAGTGCGCTGTAGGCCTGGAGGCAGTGCATGGGAGACTGATCATGAAGGAGCCTGGTACCCAGTGAGACTCTGGCGGTAGCCAAGCAACTGGTCGGCGCAGCAGACAGGTAGGCCAGCAGGGGAGAGAGAGAGAAAAAGCAGAGGAGAAAAGAAAGGTGTTGAGCAGCTTCCGGCAACTTCAGGTTGTCCGGCTCAAGTTTGAGAGGGGGAGGGAGGCCTTCCAGTGGGAGGCACCTGCAGAGGAGAGCGATCTACCCCCCACTCTCAGCCTGGAGAAGCGTCTGATACTCAGATAGTCGGAGGTAGCTGAGCAAAGGGCTCGAGAAGGAAGGTATTTTGGGAGAGAGAGTTGGATGTAGTGCGGGCCCCGGCCCCAGAAAGCCTTGTGGTCGATGCATAGGGTCTTGAACTTGATCTTTGTAGTCATCGGGAGCCAGTGTAGAGATTTCAAGGCTGGAGAGATACGGTCCCTGGGCTTGAGGACAAGGATAAGTCTTGCAGTCCTGGAGTAGAGGAAGGCAGACTGAGAAAGAGGCTGTTGCAGTAGTCCAGCCTAGAGAGAACCAGAGCTCTGGAGACAGCTTCTGGGGGAAAGTAAGAAAAGTAAGAATACCTCTCAGGAGGTGCAGCTGGTAGTGGTCCTTCCTGGCATGTTCTGTGATATGAGGAGAGAAGGAGAGAGTGAAATTGAAGATGACACCATGTTTTTTTTGCCTCACAGGAAGGCGAAGGAAGAGGGCCCAAGGATGGTGGCCAGAGTGAGAGAGGGAAAGCGGGAGCAGGGGTCCCAATGAGAAGGATCTCCGTCTTACTGACATTAAGGCAGAAATCGTTGGAGGCACACCTATCCTGAATCACGGATAGACAGTCAGGAATGAGCAAGAGAGGATAGGAGGCTGAGGGGAGCCTGAAAGAGAGCTGACTGTCATCCGCATAACACTGAAAGTTAAAAGAGAAGGTAGAGATCAGGGGGGCCAAATGGGCCAAATAGACATTGAAGATTCAGGGTGAGAGGACAGAGCCCTGGGGAACACCACATGTGGAGAGAGGTGTGGTGGAAAGAAAGGACCCAAGTTGTACCTGGGAGGGTCGGTTCAGGGGGGAGGAGGTCAACCACTCCAGGGCCTGATCCGTGATGCCCAGGTTCTCGCAGAGTCGATTGATCAGGATGGTGTGATCGACCATGTCAAAAGCAGTGGAAAGGTCAAGGAGGACGAGTACAGAAGGAAGGCTGGAATCAAGATTGAAGAGCAGTTCTTCATGGGTGTTCAGGAAAGCAGTTTCCATTCCTCTGGCTGCTCTGAAGCCAGAATGATGGTCATGGAGACAACCAACAGATTCAGTTTGGAGAGTAAGCTGGGAGATGGCCAGCCTTACCACCAGGAGTTTGCTCTGGAAAGGAGTGACAGAGATTGGGCGATAGTTTGCCAGACAGGTAGGGAAGGCAGAAGGCTTTTTAAGGAGGGGATGCTTGAGAAGACAGGGGAATGAACCAGTGACTAAAGAGTTTTTGCAGAAATCACCCAAGGCTGGAGCGAGGGTGTCAATGTGGTCCTTGATGGTTCTGGAGGAGCAGGGGAGCACCTGTTTGGACGACACTTTCATAGATCGGACTTGTTTAGAAACATCCAAATATACAGTAAAGTTCCCACAGTAAGGGAACTCCCGTCCCCAGCACTCAATCACTGGCTAATAGAAGCCAAATATTAGATGTAGAAGTTAGATAAGTGGTCTTAATATGACTTGATATGTAAAAGTAAGTTTACTTACACTTTCTAAGCAATACGTCAAAAAAGACTATTTATGTACATTATGTAGTTCTGACTTCTCAAGACTGCACCGAGTAGGAATTAGCACAACAACTTAACTGGTTAGCATAGTTTCATTTTTATTTTATTTTATTTTATTTTATGGTGCCCTTAAACTGACACGTGTTTCACCTGGTTGCAGCCTTTTTGAAAACCGGGCATAGTCTGTGATTTTTCAGTTTTTGCAATTGTGTTCATTTGATGTACACAAACACATTTTATGAATCAATAGCATGACAGTAAAACATAATAAGCATAAATTATGAATCATGACATTGTAAAACACAAAACAGTTTGTTATGTACAGTTTATAATGATCATGGATCAACCATACAAGAAGGACTGCAAATGTGGGGTTGTTATAGGGGAGGAGTGTGGGGTGAGAGAGAGGAGAAAAACAGTGTATTGAAAAAATAATAATTATTTGTGTTAAAGAAAAATGCGGTCACTTGTGAAACATAGATGCAATTGACAAATTAAATATAAGGGATGCACTTACCAATGCTTTGAAGTATAATATGTCTTGGGTTAGATCCCTCAGTTCCTGTAAGTAATAGTATTTATTTATTTATTTATTTATTTATTTATTTATTTATTTATAATATGCTCATAGCCAAAAAATGGCTTTACATATACAAACAATTTACACATACAAACAGTTTAAAACACAGATTCGCACAATCCGAATTGTTAAAAAACGGTTTTCATACAAAAATACCCTAGTAAGTAATAGTAAGCTGCCCATTGATGTGGTTGAAAAATTGCACTGGGCGGTTAGGTGAAGAAACTCCTTATTTTTACAGTACAATATTATGCACAAAACAACTAGGACATATATTGTAATGTGCAGTTGTGTATTTCCCTTTTCCATGCTTGCAGTCTAGCCCTCATGGCTGCGGCTGAATTTAGAGCCGCTCCCTCATAAAAGTATCTAGCTGTGTCATCGTTACTGGGCTTGCTCACACCGTATTATGCTAATGTCTTTACGAAATGGATTAGGTGAAAGATGCTTCTGAAAAGCAGCTTACCATGCTTCAAATCCATGCTCTGATGAGCGTCGGCTCGTTCTGTTTGGGAGCCGGGCGCCATAGCTAGAATTGTATTCTTTGGTTACCGAGGTAACCGAACGCAAAGTTACCACGTTGCTAACGCAATACGTTGTGTAGTCAGTAGTCCCTTTTCCTTGGGGCTTGCTCAGTTAATCAACGCCGCCATCTTGTAGCGGAGTGCAAATGCATACAAGTGTGCTTGGTCATGTGACATGATTATAACAACCTGAATATGTATTTGGGTGTGAACAGTCCAAAATGTATTATTTAAGAAAGCAATGAATCCGTGTATGATTTCAATTATTAAAGTTCGGATCCCCCTTGTTTGAAAACTGAAAAATCACAGACTATGCCCGCTTTTGAAAAAGGCTGAAACCGGCCAAAACACGTGTCAGTTTAAAGGCACCGTAAAATAAAATAAAATAAAAATGAAACTATGCTAACCAATTAAGTTGTTGTGCTAATTCCTATTCGGCGCAGTCTTGAGAAGTCAGAACTACATAGCAATTATTAGCGGTTTCTGGCTATATCCGCTTCTCTAACAAGACGCGACGAATCACCAACATAAAACTAAAGACAGCAGTTAATAAGACAACAGCTTACCCAAAGAAATAGGCCCATAGAGGAGATGCCGCACGAGCAGCTTTTACTAAAGCCAGCCATTGCTTCTTTTATATTCATGTTTATTAGTCTGTTAGTCATATAAATATTCTTGCAAAAGACATCTTCAAACCCAGTCCTGTAGTATCCATAGTTTTCTCTTAAATAAAATGCCCAGCGCGTTTCGAGCTGATGCACTCTTCTTCAGGGGGTCATGATTACTTCATATGGCTGTAGTTTAACAGATAATGGGATTCTGTGAGTCATAATATACGGGAGTTCCTTACTGTGGGAACTTTACTTGATATTTGCATATTCTACGATCCATGTGCCAGGATCATATTTTCTCCCCTGCACATCAAGATCATTATGTTTTTCATTTAAGGCCAAATTACGTTACTTTGAATATCCACTAACAAGGTGAGCAGTGTACATTCTCTGTTTCAGAGAGAAAGGGGAGAAAGGAGGATGAGAGGGGGAAGCGGACTGAGGGTGCCCGAGGGAGGTAGAGGGAGAGGAAGAGGAGAGTGAGGACAGGGGTTCTGGAGTTTTAGTTTAAAGTGAGAATCCAGAGCCGTACAGAGGGCATGGGAGGAAACAGAAGTGGCAGAGACTGCACAAGGATCGGCCAGCTCTTTGCAGATTTCAAAGAGTTTTGCCATGTGGTTAGAGGCTGCAGAGACACAGGCTTGGATGTGGACTCTCTTCTAGGAAAGGACAGAGAGTCTGTATTGCCTTTGAAGCAGGTGGCAGGCCTGTTTGTCAGAAGAGCGCACAAAGCCCTCCACTTCCTTTCAGCCATTCTGCACTTGATTTTCAGGGCGGTGAGGTCGGAGTCATACCAAGAGTTGCACTTGGAGGTAGGCTTCAGATGGATTCTCATGACAGGAGCAACGATGTCTAGAGCATTGGAGATAGAAAGATGCTGGTTAGAAAGAGCTGTGTCAGAGTGTGAGTCAGCCGCTGGAGTAGTAGGAGCAGAGAAAGTAGAGGCAAAGGCATCCACTGACACGCGCTCCATGGATCGAATGAGTGAGAAGGTAGGTGGCAGTGTTGGGGCAGGCTTTGCCTAAGGTACAGTGAGTTTTAGGTGAGAGGAAAGCAGAAAGTGGTCAGTCCAAGAGAGAGAGGTGGAGAGAGTGTTAGAGAGGGGGATGTCTGAGGAGATGATAACATCCAAGGTGTGTATGGCTGAGTGTGTCAGACCAGAGGGTAGAATGGAAAGAGAGAGTGTTGCAGAGGTTAGAAGCATCAGCCCACTCTTAGAGGAAGAGGGCAACCTGGCCAGGAGGCCTGTAGATGGTGGCCACAGTCAGAGAGAGGCAAGGAGAGACAGAGAGCCTGCAGACGCGCCATTCAAAGGAGGAGTAAGCACAGACCGACTCTGGAAAGATCAGAGCTACTCCACCTTCAGGTCAGTTGGTTCTGGGCTCAGAGAGGATCATGTAACCAACAGGGAGGTGAGTGTCAAAACTTGGGACAGAGCTGGCCATGAACCATGTCTCGGTGAGAGCGGGGACATCCAGGTAAAGTTCTTTGAGGAGGTGGCAGATGTCAGGGGAGTGTTTGACAGCAGAGCGGGAGTTGAGACTAGCGATGTGGAGCAGTTTGCTACATTTGACTTATGTCTTCTGGGGTGGGTTACAGGCTTGGGGTACACCCAGTGGAAGTAGTAGAGGGGCCTGAGATTGAGCAGAGGTGGCAGCCAGAGGTGGGATAGTAGCCAGAGAGGAGGAGAGAGGTGCCAGAGAGGTGGCAGAGGCAGTAGGTGACAGAGGAGCCAGAGAGGTGCTAGTATGAGTTTCAGGAGAGGGAAGTAAGTTGATAAGGCGTGGGAGACACCTATCAAAAAGGAGGAGATTGGGCTGTGGGCCCTGGACAAGGACAGTGCCGTTCAGATCCACATTGATGATGATCTTGGACGAGTGGAGGGAGGCCAAGAGGACCGTCCATCAAGTGCCACCATTAATGGGAGAGGAAGAGATTGGAGAGACAGCCAAGACCATATGAGGGGTCCATAGGTCTGGTAAGGGAACGACAAAGAGGATGTCAGTGTGAGTCTGTCTAGAGGAAACACTGATGTAGCTATCAGCGATAGGGAGTCCAGGGTTGGAGACTAGGATGTCCCTCTAGAGATTCTTCCTTTCAGACTTAGTGCAAGGGATAGGATAGTCAATAGAGTAGCCATTAGAGAAGATGGGGGGATGTAAAGCACCATAGAGGGTGCGAGGAGGAAAGTGGAGGAGGAGGGAGCAAAAGAGAGAAGGAGGGACACAGCCCTGTGCCGCACAACGCATGAAGCACAGAGGGTGGGGCCACACAGTAGGGAGCACACAGGAGGAGCAGACAGGAGACACACAACAGTACAATGGTACCTCCAGCGGGGTGGGGGACCGAAAGAGTGGGAGACAGCCTAATGGGACATAGTTCACAGTACAACAGTGCAAACACCACCCAGATTCAACTTTCGTAAAAAGAGGGAAAAGCCCCAGTTACAAACACAGCAGCAATGCAAATGCGATACTCCTGAGTAAATGTGGAGGGTAGCTGAACAAGTAGAATTATCTAAGTTGCTAAAGAGTGGCGCGGTTGCAAAATAGTAATACTTTGAGGGGTGGGCCATTTTTGTGGAGTGCAGTGATTGCTGCCCCCCCCTGACCGCACCAAACCTACCTGGTTGGGAGCAGCAGGTTGACGGCTGCAGGCCTCTTGCTTCCCCGGCAGACACCATCTGGAGCTGCTTCCACTGGAGATGTCCTTTGCCTCAGGATCCTTCACTGCAGGGGGCTGCAATGGGCAGTGGGGCTGCCTTGTGAGTGTCACTAATAAGGTGTCGCAGGTCAGGGGGGGCTGCAAGACACCAATCAGCCATCAGAGGGCAGGAAGTGAGGCGGGCTGAGAGAGAGAAAGAGGGAGGCAGCGCGAAAGGGCGAGCAAGAGGCAACAGGCGGAGCAGGCAGCAGTATGCCAGAGGAAAAATAAACAAATGAAAATGAGAGTCAGATAGGGAACGAAATTCGTATGTTTCCAAACTAAAATGAGAGTGCAGAGCTCAGATGATGCAGGTTACCTGGTTTGCTACTCAGGGGAAGTCCTCGGGAGCTCGGCTGCAGAGGCCTAAGCCCTGCTGCAGCTTCCGTTGGTTCGGGTCTAAGGACAAACACCAATCAGCCATCAGAGTGCGGTAAGAGAGGCGGGCTGGGAGAGAGAAAGACGGAGGCAGTGAGGAAGGGAGAGCAAGGGGCAGCAGGCGCTGAGTGCGCAGGGGGAAAAAGTTGCTTTGTGTTGAACATTAAAACGCTGGGGCTCATTTTGAAGAGTGTCTAAAAGATGCTCAAATTACATTTGCAATAACAGATACTTTTGATGTGTTTCAGTGCGCTACAATTTTTTCATGTGGTTTGAAATTGCTGAAAGACTGCATTGAATGAAGAAAACACAGTGGGACATAGTTACAAAGCGTTTTCAATGGGATACCGCCAACGGGAGTAGTGTTAAGGCTGTAAATCCCCATTTTTTTAAGAGTCCATAGGACTCCATGGGGATTTTCAGTGCTATTATTGCTGGTGGTAATAGTGCCGAAAACGGTCAAAACCAGGCAGAAAGTGAAGATGTTTTACTTGGAGGTGAAACTCCCACTTACTGCCCAACTCATGATTGGGCTGACACTTAAATGTGGCGGTAATATCGTTAAGGGCTACACCCCAACTCATGATGAGACAAATTTTATTTGAATGCTGAGCTCATGTGATTTAGAAGGTTAGCTTCTTTTTTTATGTTCCATGGATGGATGACAGTCTCCTCTCAGTGACTACTTACCCCTTTTGCACCAGCCTTCCATTATAATTATAATTTTGTAATTGTTCTTTTACAATGCACTTAATACTAGAGACTGGTTTCTAAGCACGGGATCGGGGTTCGAACCTGTGTTGCCACTGCGTTGTCTTGCTTACAAGACACACGTGTTGCCCCTGAGATTCGTCTCCTGGCTTCATTCCTTGACTTACATTGCTTTAAAAGCCATGCTCCATCCACAGTCACAGGTGGCATTTCAGTAAATGTCACAAAATGGGGGAAGCACACTGAGTACTTTTTATAGGCGAAAATACATAAGGTGATTGGCGCTCATGTTGGAATGGTCTAAAGTAGCAGGCAGCGGCCCCTCACTTTTATTGCAGCCCTGGAAAAGGCAGGCTGGTACTAATGCTAGAAATTAAAAGTGTGTGGCCAACAGCTGTCAATTTGGGCATAGTATATGTTTCCATGTATCATTCTGTAAGGTTGACTACCGTCAGAACTGAATAAAAAAAGAACTAAAAGCACTTTGAGATAAATAGGGTTTAAAAAATAATGCATGTAAAGTTAAGTAGTTGTGATTTGAAAGTAATGTATTGCATTTTCAGTGCATACGTTACTTGAAATGAAATACAATATTTAAAAAATCCCAACACTCATCTTCCATGTTTGCTTGCAAATAACATTTTATAGCAAATTGGCCTTGTTTTCATGGACACTTATAGTTGGTATCTCTTCACTGTCACTCACGAATGTCCCTAGAACTTTCTTTCTTTGTGGGGGCTGGGTTGGCCTGGCACTGCTGTCTGGCAGAAGTAGTCCAGAGCAAGGGGCAAGAAGATGTTGTGATTAATGGCTAGGTTCTTTTAAATCTTAGCAGTTAGCGCCGATGGGTTTTGCAGTGCTGCAAAGAAAGAAAAAAGCGCCAGACAGCTAAAAACGAAATAATGGGGGAGAGAGGAAAAAGAGTGAGGGTAGAAGGATGGAGAAAGATAGTTGACATGAAATGTGGTAGAGAGACAGGAAGGAAACACTGGAATACAGGAAGGAAAGGAGGGGAGGAAGGAAGCCATGGAAAGAAAGGGAAGAGAATGGGAGTGGAAGCAAGAAAAAAGAAAGAAAAAAAGGAAAGATAGCAAAGAAGGAAGACAGGAATGAAGGAGCAAAGAAAGAAGACATTCATAAGGAAGGGAAAGTAGGAAGGAAGAAAGGAAAGCTGAAAAGACAGAATGAGGAAGGATGAAAAAACAGAATGAGGAAATCAAGAAGGAACTACTTGCTCCTATCTTAGTACTATAAGATAGCTCAGCGGGCTGTGCACTCTCTGAGTGATCTGCAGGTTGCATGTTCGAATCCTGGCAAGGCCGACTAAGCCTTTGATCTTTCTGAGGTCAATAAATGAGTACCAACTTCAGTTCTGATAATAATTGTATGTAGATATATTCTATGTACAGGGCTTTGGCAAAAGTGCTGTACAGATAACAGATTATCGTTATACAATGCCAGGGCCATTGCTACTGCTTTGAGTGCCTGGATGAGTTGCTCAAAAGTCTCAAGTGTTTACACAAAAAATGACATGCAACAAACACCACCTCCCATAAGTAGCGTTTTCTGGAAAGTCGTTTAATTGCTGCGATACACGGACGAGGCACACTTTTTGTGGGATGCCCAGGCCTATTCCGTGTCCCAGTCTAACTATGTTCAAATAAACTGCAGTTGCCCAGCAGGGAACTGCATACTGTGTGCTGAATCAACGCTCTCAGGGCCTGATTCACGGAAGAGTTTTATAATAGTGCAATCCCATTGGAAAATGCTCTGTGAATCAGGCTGTCACTCTCCCTGCAACATTATAAATGAATGACACTCATCCCCAACGATTCCTAGGTGTTACAGGCTTTGGATTGGTAAAATAAAGCTTCTATAACATTCCATGTTTTTAATTATAGTGTTGGCTGAAAGTGCAAAGCCATGACTTGCCAAAATATTCCTGTAGTGCAAAGTTTCGGATTTGCGTAATAATGCATTTGTAGCTTGCGGTCATGTTTCCTTCCTGTAGAATACTCATCCAACCAGGTGTTTGCCTGACCCCGACATGACAGCATCAGTCAAGCCCTGCATGGTTGAATACTTACACAATGAAACATTCGTCCAATCAGGATTTACTTGACAGCGTGGCAGTGTCAGGTACACTCTTGTTGGATGACTACTCATATCACTCCATTCTACTGCCACCACCAGGTTTGGACTGGCCTATAGGGCAATAGGCCCATGGCCAAACCAAAAACACAGAAATGTTGGTGACAGCCAGTTTTTTTGGCCATTTTGGGCCAGTTTGATGAGTTAATTCACTCTGTGCCTAGTTATTTGGCCATACAGTGCTGAATAATCTTTAAAATGCACAATTTGCATCACACTTGATCAAAAAACTCTCCTTGGTTACTATTCAAACAGTTGGCCTCATTACAAGTGTGCTGGTCCAGAAACAAGGGTGCCGGTAAACTTATCGGCACCCTTGTTTCCGGACCGGCACACTACAAGTTTGCCTGCCGGAGCTGCTGTGCCCAACAAGGCTGACCCTGCCGGACACAGCGGCCACGGTAGGCAAGCCGCCATGGAAGCACCAGCACCGTTAATAATTGTGCCGGTGCGTCTGTGTTCCCCATTCCCGTAGAGTCGGGAATGGGGAATTACTATTTACCGGCGCCTGACTTTCCGGACCGCCGGGCTGTAATCCCCTGATGTTACCGGCAAGTCAGGCACTGGTAAATATTTATGGGTCCGTCTGCAACCCACCGGTATTACCAGCACAGTTACCGCCAGACCCTTAATGAGGCCCAGTGTCACAAAAGGAATGAATAGCCATTTGCAACTGTGGGCTACTTTTTCATTGGTGCCCGAGACAATTTTAAGGCCCAGTCCGACCCTGGAACTTGTCCATTCTGGCCATGAAGTTCTCATCTATGTACCCTGACTGCTTGTTCCACAGAAGATGCTGAGTTTTCTGCTTGATAGTATCCCGGAGCCCTGAAAAAAGAGCAGTATAATTCTTAATTACTCCTTCATGATTCAGCCTTGGAGCCAGAGTCATACATTGCCAAGTTACTCATCATTGGCTCAGCTATTAAGGCACGAGAAAGGAGGCTTGCGTCTGTGAAATATTTTCAACTCATGTCTTAAGCCAGTTGAAAGGTGAGAGCATTTTCATTGCTTTGAGTGTCCTTAACAAAGGTCAGATGTGATGTCACACTTTCATAAAACATGCCTGGGCAGGCATTCATTTTATCAACGCTGTTTTAGCACCAGATGTGCATTGTTCTGTTGGTATCTGACGACAGTGCATTTTCGCCCACTATGGCAATCAAGAGCACTCATCAGAGGTATTGTAATTTGGCTGGGTAATAACAGTGATCCCCTTTTACGCCCGGTCTAATATCCTGGCAGATAGCCTCTACATTGAATGTGGGGGTGGGGTGGAGAGCAGATAAGAACGAAGGCCCCTTTCAAATGTTGGTTGATGTGAGCATTACAGGAGCCCAGGGCTGCAACCACCATGAAACACGGTGTGAGCGGTAGAGCGAAGCAGGGAAGGCAGTTTTATGCAAACCATCAGTCAGGGCCACATCACAGGGAAGGGGAAAGAAAAAATGCTACGCCACAAGGTCAAAACCCCCAACGGATGTTCAAGCATCAGTACTGTTTTAGCTTGTCAGAGGTAATTCCATTTTGATAGGCTCTTCCGTCTTCTCCTTGGCACTTCTGAGGACCATACTCCACTCTGTGGTTCGCTTGATACAGCCATATGAACATGTGAGCATATCCCTCCTATTTTGGTTAATCTCAGGCAACCTGTCTACATGAGCTCAATGGCACTAGGAAGGTAGTTTAACCCTTTGACTTCCGGCCTGTACAAGGGACCAAAGGGCTTGGAATGTAATGATTCCCAGTGGCAATTAGGACTCATGTGCGCATGCATTTGTAAAACTGTAATTTTTTCAGATGTTTAAATGCACTGAATGGCAATCAAATTATCAATAGTATACAGATGTGAGTTGGCACTTGTGGCCTAATCAGCACCAAAAGATGTGACTCAGGGAAATAATAAGAATAATCAGGAGAATCAACTAAGCCCAAAACCACCTCGTAGAAGCGATGTTTTATTGCAACTCATAAGATCTTGTATTGAAGCTTTTTGGTTTTTACAAAGTGCAAGTGTACTGAGTGGCATTGCCCTAGCACCATGCACACTGGATGCTACTTGTACTTAAATGTAAAAGGAATCTACTGCAGCATGATTTTAAACAAACACTAAAAGAGAAAATGTGCCTGTGTGCACCTAGTCACTAATAAATACTTATATGATCAAAGAAAGTGTTCGGTGTCAGTATAACATACAATGTGCACATGAATCTAAGTGATGGATCAGTTAAATTGTGTCTTTTTCAGACAAGATTTGTAGTGCCTAGACTTGTATGCCCCTTGCTTGAGGGTAGTATGCATCCATGCCAAACACTCTTATTTTATTGAAGCCGAGCGCAGGAAACTTGAGCCACTGTTTTTCACTTAGGGATTTGAAACAAAGATATAGCCACATTATCTGTAACGAAAATACACGTAGTAAACTTGACGTTCAGTGATTGATGCTAAGATGAAATGTAGAAGGCAGAGAAAGCATCTCCTATTTCAGAGCTAATCCCCGATTGCTTCGATACAACCCACAAAGGCCTTAGTGCTTTCCAAATGATGGTGTCACAGTTCACCTGAATGGGAAAGAGGACATCCAAAGGCTGACCCTAACCTAAGACGGATCCTTGGAGCCTGGGCAGCAATGGCTGGTGAGTGCGAGCAAACATTTTTTTTTAAAACAATTTTTATTGATTTTGTTCCAAACAAACAACCAAACTTGCAGTACATATTACAGTATTTCAAATGTATGCAACTCAAACAATGTCTACTGCATCTCCCGTTCTCTCCCACCCGCCCAAGCCTACACTACTTCTGCTTCTTCATCTTGTTAAGGGAAACCCTCTCCTGTGTTTTCTGCTGGGTCCTGGTCGCTCGACCAGTCTTGAGTGGACCCAAACAGTGTGGCTATTAAATGTTTCCAGGCTGTCAGGGTTTCTGCTTCTTCCTCCCCTCCAGTGTTGCTAGCTTCCTGCCATACTGCAGTTTCAGCTTCTGGCCATTTCTGAAGGTCTTTCCACCATATTTCTATCCTTGGTCTGTGGCAAGCCTTCCATCCCATGGCGACTCTACGCTTTGCAAGTATATATGCCAAATCCTTTAGTTTACTTACATGTTTAAGTTTACGTGGTCTAGGAAAAACCCCTACCAGACATGCCCATGCTATTTCAACAGTTATCTTAATCCCTTTTTCTTCCAATCTGTGGGCTACTTCTCCGCAGAATTTCTCAATTTCTGGGCATGCCCAGAACACATGTGTCATCCCAGCGTTTTCTTCGCACATTTGGGGCATGTTTGTCGTTCTGCGTTTTTAAATTTAGCTATCCTCTGGGTTGTCATAAAAGCCCTGTGGGTTATATACAGTTGTATTTGCTGTAGCCTCGCATTCCTTGACACTTACTTGTGGTACCCCTGAGCCCGCTCCCACATCCCATCACTCATGGGGGCACCCACTTCTTCCTCCCAGTCCTGTCTCAGTTGTACCACTTCCTTCCCCACTCTGGACATCACCAGCTCATATATCCTGGATATCTCGTGCCCTCCTTCTGCTATGTCATACATCACTTCTATGGCGGCATCCGGTTGCTCCTCTAGTACTATTTCGGACCGTATCGCTTTGATTCGCCACACCATCCTATGATATGTAATATACTGTCCTGCATGCAACCCCGTTTCCTCCATAAACATCCCAAATTCCTTAATCCTCCCCTCTTGCCATATGTCTCCCACTGTTGCTATCCCTACCGGTTCCCAGTGCTTCCTGATCATCTTCATTAATTGGCCTTCTTTTCCCGTCAATGCGACCAGTGGCACTTGCAGGGAACACGGGGTTGGGTTCTCCATTACCTGACAGGCCTTATGCCATATTTCCCAACCCAATGTCATCCTCTCAGGGCGCTCTTTCATATTTGATTTGGGCAGCCATATCATTTCTTTCAGGAAGAATAGGGCACATTCCAGTCTAAACAACCTAGATTCTGAGGTTGGGTCATCTGACAGCCATTTTGCCACGTACTGCAATTGGCTCGCTAGATAGTAAATCTCATAGTTTGGCAATTTTATACCCACCTTATCATACGAATTTTGTAACTTCCAAAGGGCGATTCTGTTCCTCATCCCGTGCCAGAGAAATTCCCTGCATATGCTATGCATACTAGCAAAAAATCGTCTTGGGATCAGATATGGTATGTTCCCGAAATAATGCAATAATCTCGGCAGTACTACCATTTTCAGTATCGCCCCTCTTCCCATCATCGCCAAGGGGAGCTTCATCCAGAACTTTATACTATTTTCGATGCTCTTGACCGCTTTCTCAGTATTATGTTGGTGCTCTACCTCCACCGTATGGTAAATGTCTATCCCAAGATATCCAAATGTGTTGATCTCCCATGGTATTTGTAAGACTGGTAATTGATCTTGCAGGATCCTACCCAGCGGAAATTGCTCCATTACTTCCAAAACATATTGGAGGTTTTCTTCGGGGTATCGTAGATACAACAACATATCGTCAGCATACAGAGACTAAGTGCGGCTCCCCATTTATTTTAATCCCTAATATTTCATACTGTTGCCTTGGATATATCGCCTGGGGTTCTAGTGATAAGATATACAGCATAGGGGACCACGGGCATCCCTGTCTAGTACCCATATGAAGTTGCCACCTCTCCGATATTATCGATCCCGTTTTGACCCTGGCCAACGGTGCACTATATAGCAGTTTAACCCATTTAAGATACCCAGGCCCTATCCCCTAACTGGACAGGGCTGCAATCAGCCAAGGCCATTTGACTGAATCAAAGGCTTTTATTGCATCCACTGATACAATTGCAATTTCACCCACGTCCCCTTTCGTGTGTTCTATAACTCGGTGAAGACGTCTGAGGTTGTTGGATATATTATTATGTGGGACATATCCGGTCTGGTCGGGGTGTATTAGTTTATTGATGATCCGTCTCATTCTATTTGCCAGAACCGCTGTGAGTATTTTGCTATCTTGATTAAGCATTGACAGCGGTCTGAATGATCCGCAATCTTTGCCAGGCTTTTTGGGTTTAGGGAGTGGTATGATAATCGCCTCTCTCAGGGACTCCGGCAACTTCCCTGGTTCGTATGCCTCATTAAGCATTGCTAAAAGCGAGGGGAGCACCTCATTTCTATACATTTTATAGAATTCAATAGGGAGTCCGTCAGCCCCCGGAGTCTTGCTGGTGGGTAGCTGCACTACCACCTCTTCTAGTTCCTCTAGGGTGATTGGGGCATCCAGTTCCTCTCGCTCATTCATGCTGATTCGCGGCATGCCTATGTCTTCCAGTGTTTCCCTTATTTCCCTACAATCGCTTCCTCCTTCATCCCCATACAATTGTTGGTAGTACTCTAAGAATATGCGATTCACACCCTCTTGGGTGTCCACTATACACCCATCCTCTTTCGCTATTTCTCTAATCGTAGATCTGGGGGTCTCACTCTTATATAGCCATGCCAGCACCCTCCCTGGCTTATCTCCTCCAGCGTGTTGTCTCTCTATATACTTTTTATAGTTTAAATTGCACAGTCTCTCCCAATGTCCCGCACATTTCTGTTGCAGCCTGAGTATGGTTTCAGTATCTTCCTTGGTGTTACCCTCCCTGCTCAGCGCTGTTTCTAGCTCTTCTTCAGCTTCCTGTAGTTCTATTAATATCCCTCCTTGTAGTCCTTTGGACTTAGCTATGGCTACCCCCCTCACTACCACTTTAAAGGCTTCCCACAGCCTACCAGCTGACTCAACACTGCCAGTGTTGGTCTCAAAGTAACTTATTATTTCTTCTCTCAAATCTTCCCTGAACATTGTATCTTTTAACGCCTCCACTCTGAGGTGCCACGTTGGTATCCTTGCTCTTGAGGGTCGCGGTATTGCCATGTTAGGACCAATGGCGAGTGGTCTGATAGGACCCTCGCTTTATATTCTGTCTGTACTATTCCTGTCAATAGCTCCTGTGTGACAAACATGTAGTCTAGCGTGGTGTGCAGATTCTGTGGGGCTGAGTGATGTGAATACTGCCTGTCCTGCGGGTGGCACACCCTCCATGCGTCCTCAAACCTGAAGTCCGTTAACAATAACTGCAACGCCCTAGCGGCCGGGGTGGGACTGCCTATTTTGTCATCTGACCTATCTACCTTCGGGTTCAGTGTGCAGTTAAAGTCACCTCCCCAGTTAACCCCACGCCCCCCCAAATACATGCTCATTTTTTTGTAGGGTCTTGAAGTATGCCGCTGTGTCTTGGTTTGGGGCATATGTATTTATAATGCATAATTTTTTATTTTCCACCAGCCCCCTTATTGAAACCATCCTCCCATCCGTTTCCACCGTGGACTGTAGTAACTGGAATGGGACATGCAGTGATACCCAGGTAATCATCCCCCTAGCGTAAGATGAGTATGCTGCGCCACCAACAGTCCCCTTCCACTTCTTCTGGATCACCTCTAACCTTTCTTTTGTGAGGTGGGTTTCTTGTATCAGGGCTATGTCTATTTTCTGTCTGCGCAGTTACAGCATAACCTTATTGCTTTTTAGGTAGCTAGTAAGCCCTCTGACATTCCAGGTGACTACCTTAAGGTCCTCCATAATCCAGTATCATCCCTCTCCTCCCCTTTTAAGTCTCCCGTATCACTTATCCTGTCCATCTCGATCCTGGCCGTCTTCAGACTCTGGGCCTCCCTGGGTGTCCAGCCAGCATGCGGCTTCCTCCGAGGTTTTGAAAAAGTGTGCTTTCCCTTTGTGTAGGACCTTAAGTTTTGCAGGGTACAAAAGCATGTATTTGAACCCGGCGTTCCTCAACCTTCTTTTCACCGCGATGTAGCTGTACCGGTGTCTCTGTACCTGCATGGTATAATCCGGGTATGCAGTGATGTTTGCCGCAGCTCGCGTTATTGTTCCTTCTTTCCGAAAAAATTCCAAGATCTTTTCCCTGTCTCTGTAATTTAATATCTTTGCGATTATGGCTCGTGGAGGGGCCCTGGGTTGCGGTCTTCTCATCAGGGCCCTATGCGCTTGTTCAATCACAAACCCCTGGGAGAGCTTGCCTGCCCCTATTTCCTGAATGAACATGTTTTCCACATAGTCTGTGGGGTCCTGGCCTTCTTCCCCTTCCGATAGGCCCACCATGCGTATGTTATTGCTTCTGGCCCTCCCTTCGGCTTCCTCTGCTCGCTTTTCCAAGTTAGTCATTTGTTGCTTTAAAATATCGACTTCTTTAGCATTGGTGGTGCTAACATCGGTGTTGGTTTTAACAGCGCTTTCTAAGCCACTTGTTTGGTCCGCTAGTGCTCTTACATCCTGTGTTCGTAAATTGACCTCTATCCCTACAGCGTCTATCTTGGTTTCCAATGCCACTTTGAGGTCTGCCATCGCGGCTCCACACGAGGATTTCAGTTCCGTTATGGCCGCCAGGATCTGGCGGTCGTTCCTCGGTGCAGTCATCTCTTCTGGTGTAGTATCCGTGGACTGCGCAGGCGTGGTCAAGGCATGCTGTGATTTGGCGAATATGTCCATCGTTGGTTGCTTGCCTTTATCTTTGCCTCCTTTAAGCGCCATTGCCCCGGTGGTCACAGGTCTAGTCCTTCTACTGTTTGGGTTTATGTTTTTCTCCTTGTATTTTAGTGATTGTGCTGGTCCACAACTTGGCGTCTCGGGTGTTGGGTTCACTGCGGCCTTGTCTGCTGCATGCGCTTAGTCTTTTGTGTGCAGGTCGCTCTTGTATGCAACCTGCAGTTCTAATCCAATGGCCTCCTGCCCTGGAGCGCTTCGCTGTGTCGCGGGGGCTTGGCGCTGCACCAATTCCTGCTTATGACTTAGCTCAGTTACCTCTGGTCCACATATTTCCACAACACGGTGTGCGCCTCCTACTCTCAGGTGGCGTGTGCACCAGTACTTCCAGCGGGTCAAGGCTCTCTTCCAGAGTCAGTGTGTTGTTTTAGAGGAGGGTGGGTATTACTATAGTTCTGCCTGAGTGGTGGCACTATGCAGGGTTATCCTTGCCTCATTGTTATTTTGTTGCCATCAGTCAGCCAGTGTTTGTTGCTGTCTCCCCCAAGGGTGTTCTTCTTACCACCACCTTATCTGCCCACCTCCAGCTTTGTTCATTTATAAGATGTGCACTTTCTTTCATACCAAGTTTCCCTGACTGCGTACCTTTGGTTTGGTTTGGTTCATCTGTCCTCGTGGAGCCATCAGTGAGCAGCCAGTCGATGCCCTCTCTTGGTCTGTGTTCCCAAGGCGCTGTCTTCCGTGCTTTGCAGCACTCTGGCGCTCCCGTGTTCTGTTGTCCCTCTGTGTTGTCACTTATTGTTGGCAGGGGCAGCTTCCGGACCTGGGTGCACTGCGCTCTATTGATGTTGGCATGTCCCTTATTTGAGGCATGCCACTTGTACATGTTGTTCGTATGAAGCCCATTGGTAAGAGGTGTTTCTCCTGCTGTTTAATATATCTCTATTATAAGGGTTGCGTGTGCTTATAGCAACCTGCCTTCTTACGGCGCTGTTGAGAAGTGGCTATGTTTGTGCTCCTAGCATTCACTAAATGTTACAGCCTTCCGGAGCTTCTCCGTGCCTGCGTTATGCCACATCCAATGTCCTAGTGGCCGCGCCTGCAGCACTTTTGTGTCCACGTTTTCCACTTTATGCTACAGCTGCCCGTGTGCCGGCTGTTGCTGCTGCGCATGCAGTCGCTGCGTTCCGCCCAATTCCTGGGCGTTTTGCATGCTTCTTTTGGGGGGTTCGGGCATCAGCACGCGGCTGTCCTCATTCTTCTGGAGGAGTTCTTCCTGCATCACTGGTCACCCATTTGGCCGCCCTTTTAGGCCCCTAGCCTTCGGGTACTCTAGCGCCAACAGCTGATTGCAGCTGTACGTTTGTCTTCTTGCTCGATTAATGTTTGTTCATATGAATGCACACCTGATTCCTGGCTGCAGCATTCTTCACCGCTGGGTCAGTCCGCGCATCCCAAGGGTCCTTTGTTTCAGACTCGCCGCCATCTTGCTGCCATCCCTGCGTCTTCGTTCGGCAGCTTCAAAGTTTCATATCTTTTGTCAGTTTCGTCGGATTTACTCAGGGAAGCGTGCATCAGATCCCGCTTCCCTTCCCATTGATATGATATGATAGTTTATTTATATAGCGCCTATACACAATGTGTTTCAAAGCGCTTCAAGTCAAGGAAGGGAACAAGGGAAAATTCAACAACATTCTTACATGCCAGGAACAGTAAGGATGTGAAATTTACTATCGTACTCGGCCTGACGACATTTCAGATAGTGCTAGTGCTAAGACATAGATAAGGGAGGGGGAGAGTGGGAAGGAAATGGAAACAGACAGGTGACTACCATACTAGGCCTGATGACATTTCTGGTAGAGCCGGAGGAAAACAAAAGGTGAGGGAGAGGGGTGCAGAAAGGGAGGGGAGGAACAAAACAAGTGACTATCGTACTAGGCCTGACAATGTTTCAGATAGTGCTGGAGGCAGGGGGGGTAACAGTAAGGGGATAGAGGAGCGACAGACGAGGTTGCTATCATAGTAGGTCCAGGGACAATTCTGATAGAGTAAGTGCATAGAAGAAAGTAAGGGGAGGAGGGGAGGAGATAGGAAAAGGGAGAGGGGAGGGGAGGAGAGAACAGAGAGTAAGCAGTCAAAAAGAGTGGAGAAGCAAGAGAGGAGAGCGAATACAATTGCAGAAGTCAGCAGTAACACATAATGTTGCAAGCCAGGATACAAGATGAAGATGGAACAGCATGATTCAGGGCCACCATGAGTACAAGATGCAAAGGAAGTCCAGCATGAGAGTTGAGAAGGGTGACGCACCGTGAATCAATGAAGTCCATAAAAGTAAAATCCAGCATTGGCCAAAAGACGGTGATGGTGAAACCAGAATGTATCAGAACAGACTCCTGTGTGCAGGAAGGGGGGGTGCACAAGGGAACAACACAGGGGGGGGCAGAGAGGGTGGGATGGCCTGTTGGGACAGAGTGTGTAAACACATGTTGGTGCATGCTAACCTGCTGTCTTAGCAGGGGGTCGGACCCTGGATCCTCCTGGTCCAAACATGTCCAAACAACAATAGCCTTCTGTTCTTCTTGAAATTGGTGGTCTTAAAGCTTGCGCTCGATCAGATCTGTTTTTCGGACCAGGGAGCACTCAAGAGAACAGCCTATTCCATGGCTGCCAGGTCACGCCCCCCCAAGTGCGAGCAAACTTAATTTCATGAATGCCCCTTTGTTTTTAAAGAGGGCCAGGAAATGGGTGAAGCCAGGGTAGCATGCATGCTCATGGAGAGTGAGGGTGAATTTCACCATTTTGTAACTCCAAGCATGATTAGTATCTGCCGGCCAGCAACTGCACAAGGAGCAAAGTAACCTGCGAACTGCTGAAAACAAGGGAGGGGATTACACAAGAGCGATGTCACCATTGGATTCTAATGGAGTGCTTCGAAGCCACCAGTCTCCTACTAGGATTGAGGTATAAATGGAGTGGAAGAGCCTAGCTTTACTGATAACTGTTGGAGTTGCAGGACTCTACGCCTCTGCCAATGGGAGTGAAGACAGCAAATCAAAATAGGTAGCGGGACCCTTCCCTAAACATACCTGGGGAGCAGATAAAGCATTTGTTGAAATGACCAGGAGGTTGGCTGCGGCTGTGGATAAGTGACCAAGATGCCCAGATACCCAAAGGGATACTGTGTGCCTAAAAGGAACGTATCCATATTAATGAGAAGAACATTTCAGGTGGTTATTTGGAGAAGAACTATCCGCATCAAAGAAGGCCAAGCATGCTATTCCCAGCTTGTTGCCTGCAAGGTCTTTAAGCCATTTTCTAGATGTTGAGACAAACCAACAAAACACTGTTAAACAGCAGACCTTCCCACAGTGTAACTCTGCATGAGCCATCAAGCCTGTTAGACACAGTTGAACCGCCCGCTCAAGCCAACGAATCCTACTCATTGCAAAGATATAATCGCTGCCACAAAGACCTGTCAAAATGCCGAGCATTTTTGAGACACCCAGAATGAAACTCAGCTTTGACGCATTGATTGCTGATCAAGACTGTGAAGGCTCCTCGACTTGAAATACAGCTGCAGTGCCCAAGCACCAACAAGCCCATAATGTCACCCACTTGACGACACAGCCGAATCAGATAAGTACCACTGAAACATCTCTCGACTGTTGAACGAGAGCTCAAACCTATGCAAAGTGTTGCAATCCAGGAGACTAGATGCCAGTCCTAGGGACATATGTTACCCGGACCTCAGGCCTTACCTTGGAATTTAGAGACCTACAACCTTACTGTTTTTAGGAAAGGGTTGAAGACTCATCTTTTCAGATGATGAACTGGGATACGGGGGATTATGACCACCTCATGGCTTAGCGCAGACGTTCCTATTGTATTGTTTTGTTTTTCGTTGTTTGCCTAAGCGCCCTGATGCCCACGGGCTATCGGCGCTATACAAAAAATAAATACATACATACATACAGAGAATGGTTGTGTCACCATTTCCCCTCCCTTGGACACAAAGAGGATTCGAAAGACCATTTCTGTGTTTTTATTCTTTTAATGTTGCCTATTTTTGCTATACCACATGCAGTAGATTTTCATTTTCCCCATTTGTCGATTAGTATGTATTCAACTGGTATTTCCTGTGTCTTCCTTTGCCGGTGTTGGTGGTTACTGTCTTAGGACACTGTTGTTACGATTTCTTTATTTTTTATTATTTCATTAAAGTGTATTTGGTTACTTAAACCTTTTAACCTTGTATCACAAAAAAGAATCCAGTAAAAACATTTAATATCATTACTTCAGTTAATATCATACAAACAGTTCTCTAACACCACTAAACCAATTTCATATTTCTGTATCATAAATACAGTTTAAAATATCTTGATTAAATTAACATCTGTGGTAAAAAGCTAAAAATCACTTCTTAATCTTATCTACATTTCAGTCTATTTAAAAAAATGCAGCACAGTCAACATTAGATCTCAAATATTACTCTTCAATTTTAAGTAATTCTTGTATTTCTTTCCAAATGTAAAACATGGTGTAATTCAGCACCATGCTTGAACCAGAAAAGACAAAAAGCCCATGTTTGGTCCATTTGCATATGTTCCAATGGGAAGCAGAGTTGTAACAAATTGGATTCTTCTCTGTAGGAGAACAAGGATGAGTAGAGGTAAAATGGCCCACTCAGCCCTCACACTTCCACAAACCAAACCTCAACGCAATCATAAAGGTAAAATAGGGACAGTTGAGAGATATACCTCCTTTGCCTTTTGTGGTAATGTGGGCTGACAGAAGGCTATGCTTTCAAGAGGGGTGTGAAGGTGAACCAGTAGTGACCCAAACAACACAGTATCACAGCCCAAAATAAAGCCAATGTCCAAACAAGGTTCTGTAAATATATATATACTTTAATTAAACACACCATCTGCACATACAACGAAAAGAAATTACTATACAAAAACGCACCCTGAAGGAAGAATGGAATAGATACAGCAGATTGGAGAAAGTAGCACTTTGAGGGTAGTTCCAGGGGTGGTAGGTAAGGTATTACCATAAAAAGGATATCTTGTAGTATACAGGAGCGATCGTGACCTAATGAGTCTGTATGGTCCAAGTGGACCATGGGGCAGTTCAGAGTCAACAGTACCTGCATTCATGTTGGTGGATGACTCAGACCCGGGTTTGAACATTGATTCAAACTGATCAGGCTCAGTTCGGCACGTAGGATCGTGGAGGCCCTGACAGCAATAATATTAATAATAATAATAATAATAATAATAATAATAATAATAATAATGTGGCAGTTCTTGGGATAGCTGGCCTGAGCCGTGCTTGTAACCCCTGGTTAGAGTCGGCGAGTTACTCTCCAGAGATTCAGTTTGGGTCTCAGCGTTGAGCAGTCGATTTGGGCCTAGCAGGTGACATCCTTCGCTAGGACACAATGCAGTGTTGAGCTGGTTTAGATGGAAGCAATAGTTCAGCTGGTTGGAGGAAACTCAGACACCAGCGCCTTCACTCTTGCTCAAGATGCGGGGGATACAGAGCAACCAGTTTGGTGCGGTAGGACAGGGTGCTTTGGCTGGTCTGGCCCGCTGGTGCTGTGAGGACTATGCAGAGGACTCAAGGACAGGATGCTTCCGTTCATGGATCCATTGCAAAGTGGTTGCTCATGGTCCACAGCACTGTTCCCTCCCGATGTACCCTGGGAGTGTTTAGGGGACAGATCTTTCTAATGTCTTGGACGATCCTTCTTCACCTCAGGCTGAGGTCTTTGGAGGGTGCAACTCTCCCAAAGGAAGAGTAGTGAGTTCTTCAGAATGGCTCTGCAGCCTTAAAAGATCCAAGAGGAACTGAAAGGAATCTGCTGAATGGGTACAAGAACCCTTCTTTTAAGGGCAAAAGTCCTCAGGTGATTGGCCTAAAGCTAGCCTGCCTTAGTGGCCCAATTCCTGCTCTGAGCTGGAGTGGACATTGCCTTGTTGATGTTACATACAAATTGCTTTGCTCCAGAGAAAGTGGAGGGGAAAGGGAAAGAGAGACCTGAGAAAGAAGATGGTGGATAACGTCTTCCAGTGACTAGAGCCCTCCTGCCTTCCCTACTCCTGCCCCCTTCCCTCCTTACTGACAACAAAGGCCTTTAGACATGCAGCACCCTGGTGCGACGTTATTCCTTCTGAATGGATGTGCTCCGTTGATGCCTGGGCCCAGGACAGCTGCCTGCTGTGCAGCTCTGTCTGGGCGAGTGTGTTACCGGCCCTCTCAAAGGGAATCAAAGCGAGGCTGGGACCTCTAGGTTTTTGTCTCGCCATTTGGCAGTATTGGCCCGTCTGACCCAAATACACATTCCCTTCCACAGCAAAGCTGACTCACAGGAGCTAACACATGTGCAATATCAATTTGGATGTGGCGACCATGATCATAAGCAGTGCCATGCATTATGTCTAAACTCATGCATAGCTTATTTTTAGAGATTACCCTGCCACCAGCATGGGGTACCCATGATCACTGTAGTTTTGGTACAGGAGCATATCTTGAAATGCCACCCCTGTGCTACAGTGACTTGGCCTTCGCTGCGGCAGTCGAGTGGTCATCATGTAACCTTTGAACCAGCTCTGGGCCACGAGCAGAGCAGGGCACAAGTACACTGTGCTTTAGGCAAGGAGTTGATGACAAAGGGGGATCTGGTTAGCAGGTTACCCTTTAGGGAAGTGATCGGCCACATCATTTTATATATGAATACAAGTTTTAAAAAACAGGGCTTTGCACCTTTGTCAATTCCTCACAACTGTATGTTTCAGTAAAGATGCCTTTATATAGAGAATTGCTTCAACGTTCCTTTTATTTTGCTACTGAACGTTTTTGTTTGCTTTGACACATTCTTTTGCTGACCTTCTCTATGGAAAGTATATTGTGCCCTTAGCACACACTACCAAAGCAAGGTTCACTTTTGTTGATTTACCTGAATGATTGAAACACCTCTCATCCAAGATATAGTACAAGTTTGGACATCGCGCATAGAAGCCTTTGCGCCCCGTTGGATTTTACATGAATTGTAATGCAAATTGTGCAATTTAAAGAATATTTATTCAGCAACAATGGTCAAACCTAGCCGCGTAGTGAAGTAACTCATCAAACTGTCCCACATTGGGAAAAAAAGTGGCCCACTTTGACCCAAAAAACAGGCCCACACTGGTGTTTTGAGTTGTTGGTTCGGGCATTGCCATCTTGCCTTTTAGGCCAGTCCGAGTCTGGGGGCAAACACTTCGGGCATCTCCCTATTGCCCTATAGGCTACTGCTAGTGTGGGCTTTAAAGAGATCAAGCAGGCTGGTAGTCTAGGAAGAGGCTGTGTGGAACCTGCTCTACTCTCCGCCCCCTGCAACTGCGAGACTTGTCCTTGGCCTCAAGCCCAGGGATCGTATCTCTCCAGGACTGGAATCGCTGCACTGGCTCCCAGTGGCTGCGAGGATTAAGTTCAAAACCCTCTGCATCATCCACAAGGCCTTCTGGGGCCTGGGGCATCAATACCTTCAACTCTGTCTTCCTAAATACCTTCCTTCTCGAGCTCTTCGCTCATCTGCCTCAAACTCCCTCAGGGTCAGTCGCTTCTCCAAGCAACGAGTTGGTGGTAGATCTCTTTCTTCGGCTGGGGCCTCACTTTGGAACAGCCTCCCTGCCTCCCTTAAACTTGAGGAGAATCATCTTCGGTTCCCAAAGCACCTCAAAACCTTTCTCTTTGCTTCTGCTTTTTCTCCTCCTCTCCCTTGCTGACTTCCTGGCTGACACTGATATTGCACTGGTTGCCTGGCCGCCCTCTGATCTCGAGCCCAGGTCCCCTCCCCCGCCAGTCGCACTGCTGCACTGCCCTCCTGGCAACCCTGCAATTGGGGACTGTTTCTGTATCCCTACAGTCCCACTACCAGCACTTGACACCTGATGTCTGCACTTACCCTTGCACTTGCCAACTGCTGGCCGTACTTTTACTTATTGTTTATTTATTTTCTTATCCCATGTACTGCACTGTCCTCCTCTCCCTCCACCCACACTCTCTGCCCTCCCCTTCCCATGCACTTGCGTGACCTGAATGACAGTTGGCCTAGTAGGAGCATTGTCTGTCTTCCCTCTGTTCCCCTCCCTGGCCTCATCGCGCCTTGAAAAACTTGTGTATAGGAGCGTTATAAATGCCATATCATATCATATCATATCATTCCTACAATTTAGTGTAATGAAATGGCCTGAAAGCATGCAAGCCTACTAACTAATTCTCTTCAGTTTACAAGTCCCTGTGACTTGTACTAAATGCCAATCGTATGCTGCTTAATACTTTTTTGTAAACTCAACATATTTCTAGGTTTTAAAACTCCTATAGAACAATAATGGGGTTTAAGGGTCTAGAAGGGATGTCTTGCTTGTGTTTAATGTACAAACCATAGAACAGTTCTACAACCACAATCAGATTGTTCGATGTATTTCCCTTTAGGGAACACGTTTTCAGAATTCTTTTTGTTTCTTAGTTTCTTTCTCTTTAGTACATCGCGGGGGGTGCATAGTTTTCTTCAAAGAAAGCATTTACAGACTACTTCATGGGAAATTTGTTTTAATGTGGGTGTGTTAGACTAATGGATTCACCAATGTCTGACCCCAAAGAAGTTCAGAAAAGGCAATAGACCTCACAGTCGAGCCATGTTTAAATGAAAATGTCTGACTCACACAGTGAGGAATTCCGTTGTGTGTTTGTTTTAGACAAGGCGGGGGTTTACATCCCTTGATCACAATTTGCTAATGTTATGATGACACTCTCGCTAAAAGCAGGGCACAGAACATAAAGGGTTTCCACGTGGAACGCCAAACCATAAGACAAAGGTGAAAGCGGCATTGCCAAAGCCAACAGATGAGATTTCTGTTTTGTGAACATGTATTATACCCTGGAAGGGATTGGCACAATATGCTGAGATACAACATTTTGACAGACATTGGAACCATACGCCAAGGCACTGACACATCGTACAGGTATTGCATTACAATGTTCTGGTATGACATCGCATGGCAGCGATTGCTATGAAATGCCATGTAATACCATTACTGGCAGGTATTGCAACCCTATACCCGTGTTCTCACACTGTTTGCCATGTAGTGCTTTCATACTGGGATGATTTCAAAAGAACCTCAGACTCGGAAGGTTGTGTCGCACTAATCCTTCTCGAGCTCTCGACGGCTTTCAACAACATTGACCACTGCACCCTCACAAACTCCACTTCCTCGGCTTCAGGGATGCAGCTTTGAAGTGGATCTCCTCCTTCCTCTCCAACGGATCACAAATAATACACTTGCCTCCCTTCTCCTTGACTCTGCGCCCTGTCACCAACAAAGTACCAAAGGGCGCATCTCACCCCTGCACTTTAACCTCTACTTGAGCCCCCTCCCTGGTATCATAAACTCTCACGACCTGTCTTGCTACAACTACACAGATGAATCACAAATCATATTCAAGATCCCAAAGGAACCTCGCCACAGCTCCACCGATCTCACTTCATGGCTCACAGAAATCGGCCACTGGATGACGGCTAACCACCTTGTTCCTGAACAAAGAAATTCTGAAATCATGATCTGCGGGAGGACTGCCCTCTTCTGAACTTAGAAAACTACAACAAATTCAAAACACTGCAGCAAGTCTCCTTCTTGCCCTAGGCCGTAAAGAACACATCACACCCGCTCTCCGTGCCCTTCACTGGCTACCGATTGGGCGATGGTCCACCTTTAAGGTTATGTGCATCACCCACCGTGCTCTACACAACACAGGCGAAGAATACCTACAATACATGCTTATACCCTATAGGCCTCATTCTCTGTCCAAGTTCGCACTATATGGAACTCTATCCCATTCAACATCCGCCGCAAAGCGGATCACCTCTTTACGGAAGGCGATCAAGACCTGGCTCTTCCCTTCTCGATCTTGATCGACCTAGTCCACCTCATGAGTGAACTGTCACCCTGTGAAAGGTAGGTGTGGGCATCAATGAGTCCTGCGAGGTGGCAACAAGACAGTAGAGCACACACAGAAAGGATTCCAGTCGATCAGCATGATACGATCTGAATCCGAATTCCCTCATCACAACTATATATCAGCAAGGACTCAATTGGTACGTATTGCACTCCAACTCAATGGAAGATAGCCGTATGCCTCCTGGGGCATGGCCACCCACCCACATACATCTGCAACTATCCACTACTCAAACTCATAACGCACATCACCTCTGCCACTAGAATGCAGAGTACCCCCAAAAAATGTGGTCTAGCTTGGCACATAATCAGTCTCCTTGTCTCACATACTCTCCTGAAAGCCTACCACAGAACCTATCCACAAGCCAGATCTACATGGGTTGCCAGCAGGGACTTAGCCTCCCCTACCTACCTTTGTACTGGCTTAAATGAACAGACATATTCTAAAAATCCTCCTTTGAATTCTCATACCTCAGACTTTGGTCCTCCAAGGGCGTTCACCTACAGCACTTTGAGGCCATATCAATGGCATTAGTTGCTATACAAATGCCATGTACCATAACATATATCAGATTGTATATAGTACTAAGCACTGTAATAACTTAGCATTAGTATCTGCATTTGAAGTAAATAATGGTTTTCAGTTGACTGTTACAAAGTTTACAAAGGCCTATATTGTAGAAAAAGGTCATTTAACTGTTAATGCTGCTATCACGAGAAAAAAATAAAACCTTGCATCACTGCAGACACTGGGAGCAAAGCAAAAATTGGATCTCGTTTTTTGTTTGTTTGTTTGTTCATTTGTATTGCACACCGGGCCCAAGAGTATCAGGGTGCAGAGGTTACAAGAAAGTTCACACCTTGGTTACAGAGGCAAAAATACAATACAAAGAGAGATCAATACAGGGAAGTGCAAATTAAACAGTAAGAACAAACGAAGAAGAATACAGTTACAAGGCATGCTGTTGAAAGGCAATCAAAGGTTAAAGGACTGTAGGGCAGGTGTCAGGCCTTACTGGTCATGGGCTTTAAACCGATTGACAAGTTTCTACCTAAACTGAAGATATGACTGATCCACTCGTATAGTAGGGGGCAGCGAGTTCCCTAGCCCAGCAGCTTTAACAGGAAAGCTACAACCCCCCACCTTGGATAGTTTAGTTCTTGGGACAGTGAGGCCGTTGGCATTCACTGATCTAGTGGGCCTGGCTGAAGATTTTCTGCACAATCTTTCGCTAAGGTAAAGGGGGTGCTGCGTTATTGAGACATTTGTACGTAAGCGAGGCAGTTTTAAGCTGGATTTTGTCTTCTGAATTTGGAGATGTGGTCTCCCCTGGAGATGCCTAAAGCAGCTCTGAGAGCATTGTTCTGGAAGTTTTGCATTATCTTCAGGATGGATTTATTGGAACCAATGTATAGAGCGTTACAGTAGTCTAGTTTAGACAATTTGAGGGCTCTGGCAAGGGTGGTACAGCTATCTTTAGAAAGAAAAGCTTTGCCTGCTCTAATGAGTTTGCATGTATATGCAGTCGTGGGTGCCATAGAGTTGACTTGTTTGTTTCTCTCACAGTTTTTGGGACGCTGCAGGCATTTCGAATTTAGAATTGTTCACTTCTTTGAAATTCAACATCACTACTGACAGTGCATAAAAAGAAATATGATCTTCAGTGAACTGCTTAATGTTTCATTTATAATGTCAGTGAAGTTGTTATTAAAACCCACGACCCTTAACAATTATTAACGCCCGAAATGCCGCTTGAAAATAAAGTGGGGAACAGATAAAAAGAATAATCAATTGTTTGACCATAGCAATTGTCAACAAAGTGCAGAAGCTGGTCGCCGTTTTGTTTTCGGATTCTGTGGAACGGCAGTGTAAAATATTGTAGCTGTGGATTGCTGTGACTCAAGGCTGATTGGCTGAGGCTAACTCCACCCTTCCTCACTTTGTTTTAATTTAGCAGTATTGCTTGGAGCAGCAGGCTGTACCGGTTGGTTACAGCCCCCAGCGCACAGGCTCAGAGCTTTTTCCAACAGGTGTGGCCTCCTGCTCCAAAGATAAGATGGCGAAAATGTTTTCATGCAGGAGCACCGTTGGAAATACAAATAGAAAAAAACAGTCGTAAGCCTGCTCAAAACATATGGTTAAGCTCGTGATTCGGGCAGCATTACCAGTTTCTCACTCCACGCATGTGCTAATAGGTTATTTGATGTGGCATGTTGTCCCGCCATATACCATGATTTTCTGTTACATGTCCAGTTGCTAACTACATGTGGAAGATGTAGAAAACAATTAGCCCATGTGGTAGATCACAGAACACAGAAACGTGTCTGCTTATTATTTAAAAAGGTTTTATTCTTGTCAGAATGGATAATGGGATACGCACCTATAGATGGGGGTCCTCTACAAAGAAAAATAGGGTTCTCATTTATGAACAACCTAAACAAGGAAAGGGATACACTGTAGTGCAACCCGGATTTCCTCCATGTTAGGGATTCTGGATGGGATACTGGTCTCCCTCTGCGTCTCTAAACTGGGTTTCAGCTATATAGCACCCAACCCTCTTCTTGCTACTATGCGTCGAGACTGTCTCAGGGTCACAGTGCCCAGCTCTTGGCCCTCTAAATACAGTCTCAGGTATGTAGCGGCCAGCCCACTTCTTGTAAACTCCCAGGGATGTAGTGCCCAGATCACTACTGAAAATATAGTGCCTTGCTCACTCCTTGACAGTCTCAGTTTTTCGGGATATAGTGCCTTGTTCACTTATTAAGTGGTTCAGGGTTATCCTGCCCCGCCTGCGCTTTGTAAACTACCAGGGATATATGGTTGAGCTCACGTTCAGTGGTATAGCGCACAGCTGGCTTTTAGGGACTTGTTGATAGCCTCAGGGTTGTAGTCAGTGCCATGCTGGCTTTGCCTTTAGGGATATAGGGCCGTCGTTGATTGAGAAGTCAATCTCGATATTCTCGTCCTCGGGCTGGGTTGGACATCCTAGGCAATGCGTTGGTCTGCCTTTTTTTATCAGGAGAATAAGGTGCCCTGGGTTCACCTGGGATCGTAGCTTTATCAGGCACTTGGATGTCTCCAGGTTTCTCCAGAAATCCTTTATCCATAACTCTCCTCTAGGCGCTATGGTTGCTTTGATCAACTGTAAGTGTCTCAGTGCTTACAGTTGAATCCGCCAGTTTAACTGTAAAGTTTGTCCTTTAATAGCAATCTCTTAGCGGTTTCTCTCCTTATGGTTTTCTCCTTTGCTTCGGCTGAAATCTTGCTCTCTCTTCTGGTCATCGGTAACTGCCACACTCAGGGGTGAACTGGGAACCAAAAGAGGCCCTGGAACTAATTTTCAAAGTGGCCCATATTACATATTTTCAGCAAGACTAATTCTTTTCCCATGAGAAAATGCGCAAATACCACACAAAAGAGGCCTAGCGTGCAAAGGCCACTGGGAAATCTCGAGAGTTCCCAATAGGCCAGTCCACCCCTGGCCACACTTGGTCCACTTCTATTGAGCCTTACAATGTTATGTCTCACCAACATGGCCTTGCATTGCTTAGGCCCAGTTACACTCACCTGAGTCCTTCTGGTCGTTTTTCTGGCCTAATCTGGTAACCTCTTCTACCGGCAACCTTGCCTCGCTCTGCTCCGGCTTTAAACGGCCCGGTGGCAATTGTGAGGTAGGCAAAAGTCCAGCCTACTATGCCTGCCTCTGCAATTGTTCCGCGTATGTGTCTGGCAGCTCTGGCAGCTCCAGCAGCCACAGTCTTCTAGCATGAGGTGTCTCTGTACTGCTTCACATCTAACATTGTGAACAGGTTCAATGGAGGGAAGTAGGTGCTCCGGTCCAGGTGTCTGCACTGTTAAAGTAGTGTTTTATGGGGCATGGGATCAGCAGTGTTGAGTAATTTCAGTTGATTGTATCTAACAATTATCATCACAAGTCATGTTCTGGTTCTCCTGAAGATGGTCAAGGCGGGAAACAACTGCCTAAAAAGGAAACAGGGAAATGGACAAGGGTGGAGGGGTGACCGAACATTACCTTGGTCCATGAAGGCAGTCTCCCTACCCATTTGGTAAGGGGGCATGGTTTTGGAATTAGAGGAGGGCTCTGAGAATCACATCCATGTCTCCCCTCAGTTAGCAAATGTCACTGGCTCAAGGGTTGTGGTAGGCTGGGTTTCCTAATTCCCAGACACTTCCTCAGTCCTTGGGATGGCTCAGAAAACTGACATTATCACACCAAACACTGCCAGCAGATTGGCATCATATCCTAAGTATTGCCATCATATGCTCGGCTATTGCCATTGTTTGCTAGGTAATGTCATGACATTTTCTGTTATATGGAACTATTTTTATTGCTATGATTCATGTGTCTGATATGGCCATCATCTGACCTGTTATCACTTCATCCATCATATGACTTCCTACTCACATCACATGCATTTATGGCTTAAATCTAACAACTATTCTAGTATATGACCAGGTATTCCCACCATTTGCCAGATATTACCAACCTGTGTGTAGATGAACCATATCTCAGGAATAGTCATTATATATTAGAAATGTACATCAGGTATCCAGGTACTCACACAGTTTGCCAGATATTATCATTTCCCATCTGCTCCCTTCGCTTGTCAGGTTTTTGCCAGTGACAGACAGTATTTGCTGGGGTATGTCAGGTTTTGTACTCACACCATACACAGGGCCTCATCATGAGTTTGCGGTGGTAGTGCTATTACCGCTGCATTTAAGGGTCTGCCAAGTCACGGCTTCGGCTGATTTCCCCCAGCTCTTAGCTGGGGGGAAATCTGCCGAAATTTCGCGCTCTTACCGCCGGCGGGAAATCCGGGGCATTCCCGAATGGGCTCAGTGGGGAGTGGGGATTTCTCGTTCCGCCAAACCCGTGATCCGGTGCATATAGCGCCGGTGGGTTTGGCGGTAGGGCTAATAACACCGGCGTTACTGCCCAACTCCTGATAAGGCCCACAATGTTTTCAATCATATTCCCACTTAGTCATATGCCAAGGCACTAAAGCTATTTGAAAGATATTGACATCAAATGGCAATGTACCCATACCTTTTGCTAGATTTTGCAATGTTGTGACAGGTAATCTCACGATGTACCAGTGCCTTTTTTTATTAGATCCACAGCCTCATTCCATATGCTTAGTTTTTCCATCAAAGCACATATACACCATTTTCACACGTTCACATTATTTTCACAGGTATGCATATGGTGTTACATATATTGCCTTCACTTGTCCAGATGCTAGGGAAATTTGACAGGTATTAGCAACAAATACCCAAGTACTCATGCCATTGCCAGATTTTTCAATCAAAAGCTTAGGTACCCGTTTCAGTTGTTAGTTATTGGCAGTCTATATTCAATTACTTTTACTATGAGACAATTGCCAGCATATCCTCACGTGCTATCATTGTTTGCCATTTCTTGCCAAATACGCAGGTACTCATAAACGTCAAAAGGTATTCCACCATAAACCAGTTATTTCCTTAAAAAGGCCCAAGTACTCAAACCATTTGGCAAACTATGCCATCTAATGCAGGCATGCCCCTACTATATGCTCTTTATTGCCAATGATGCCAAAACACCCAATCATTTGCCAGGCCTTGGCATTATATGCAAGGCATTGTACCATTAGGCCACAATATTCCTATTATCTGAAAGGTAATGTCCTGATATTGCCGGGTACTGACACCAATGCCACTCTTTTTAATTGGAGAGCAGATACTTGTAATCTATGCACAGGTTATCTCATTGTTTGCCAGGTAATGACAGGAGATGCCCAGGTGCATGCATTGTTTGCCAGTTAATGGCATCATTTGTCTAGCACCTCATATTATTGCCGAGTATTGCCATACAAATCCAGGTCCTCAGAGCATTGCCAGGTATTGCCCTCAAAAACGTAGTACTCACACAATTGCCTTGTATTGCCATCATATCCCCATGCACTCCATAGCAGGAAAGGAAAGTAGGGTCCTTGCTGCTCGTCCCAGTCTCCCTCCCCAGACCTTTTGCCGAGAGGCACAGTCTTCTGCTCCACAGCAGAGATATAAGGAATCGTGGGTTCGTTTAATGAGCAGGACGATTTTTCCATTAAGTCAAGGTATGCACTAACGCATACATTAAGCAAAGGGACACACATTTTCTGGAGGACCTCCGAGGGAAGTAAATAAACGGGCAGGTCTGATACCCAACTTCTCACACTATTTTCCACACAATGAACAAGTTTGGGATGGTGAACTGAATATTTATTGATCGTGGCAAAATGTCCGCAATTTATCTGCTCAGGGACCAATTTAAACGTACATTAATTTTTTAATTTTTTTTTTATCCCTCGCTCTCCAGGTTTGGTATTTTGCAATATATGCGACCACATTGCCCCGAAGGTCAAATCACCTATGCAAAATTTGATCAAATTGGTAATTAGGACAATTGTTTTAAGTCAAATAGGCTAATACCAATGAAACAGACGAGTCATTGCATGCCGAATTGTGCATTATTTCACATGGTACATCGTCTGCTGCTGTACTCACTCCATTCTATCTTCCATAACTACATGAACATTGATTTAAAAAAAATGATAAAACACATTTCAAGTTGATTTTATTAAAATATGTCATGCCACATTTGTGAAAAGTTGCATACATTGACACTGGAAGAGTGGAAAAGCCATAATTATGCTGAGAACCTCAGATTATTGCACGAAATAACAGTATTTAATACATTGGGTAATGTGGGGGTAACAATCCAAATAACTATTAATGAGGGAAAGATGAAGGCAGAACAGACACAGTGTGACATTGAATTCTGGAACAGAGGTCAATATAGGAACACAGCAGCATTGGGGAAAATAACACACAGAGGACATAGAGGAGCAAAGTGGACCTGCAAATTGTAGCTGTGGGAGCAAGAAGGTACTGAAAGAGTACTTACAGATGAAATGTAGGGCAGCCAGGCCATTCTGTTATTTAAGGACAGTGCAAAGAAAGTGTATTTGAAGGGGTGTAGGAAGAGTAAGCCAGTGAATAGAAGGTTTTAGGAATAGACTGATGTGAGTGTTAAACGTAGATTGAGAAGGGCCTTCACATCCAGGTTCACATGCACACATCCAACAATCACCACAACCTCTTCCTCCTGCATCTCTTCCCACATGCTCTTCCCACATTCCCAAACACTGCACTTAACTTTCCCTCAAACAGAAGCCTGGCACCACACATCATGCCACAACTCTTACTGAGTTTCAAGCTTTTTACCATCTTGTGTGTTGCTGTTTGGGACTGGTCATGCAATTCCCCCCACTTTGTTCTTTTCTCCACCTTTCTGCAGTTCCCATGCTGTGCAACTTGTGTCACCCCATCCCTTACTGGTTGAATCCATGTGTTTCAGATGTTTCGTCGCAGACGACTCGTTTATGACTTCTGGCCATTGTCATTAGTTCTTGTTTTAAGCTGCTTTTTTCTTCTCTTTTCTATTCTGTGACTACTCCTGTTCCCTACTTTTCTAGTCCTTCCCTCAGCAGTTTCATGACTTGTCGAACTTAACTCATATTCCTTTTTCTTCTTCCATGCCTCCTCCTATTACATTTCACTTGCTGTATGTTCGCTCAGCTGGTGTGACTTGTCCCATTCCATTTTGGATGCAGTCTCTTGACTTCATGTGCAATTTCTTTGACTGACTGATACACAACTCCCTTCTTTTGACACTTTTACCCTTGCACCCTTCTTTGCTTTCACATCAAAATGTTCGCATTCCCCCACCTTTCTGACGTAGGCAGCACCACTGGCTTTTTAATCTGCTTTTGCTCCTTCACCCTCTTGCTCTCTTCTAACCGTTTCTTCTTTTGAATACCATTTTGCATCCTTTTCTAAAGCTTTTCCTATATCATTTCCGATCATGTATCGTCCCCTGGACCTCTTTCTTTTTTCTGCGATGAATCAGATTCCCTACTCTCTTCTGCTCTTCCTCTTTACTTTCTTTTTTCCTTTTTGGGGATTTTAACTTCCATCTGTACACCACTCGTATTTCTTCTTCCCTCCCTCTGGTTGAGTCTCACCATTTTACTCAGTGTTCCAGTCCCTTCTTTCATGCTTCTGAATCATCTCTTGATTTGTTTTTTCTTAATTTCCTGCCAATTCTTCTATTTCTTCTGCCTCTTTCTATCCTTCCGATCACCTTGTACTTTCTTTTTCAGACTAGTCTTTCCTTTCTTCAGGCACTTCCTCTCCTTTTCCTACCGTCTCCCGTCATAATCTGAATTCTTTTGAGACTTTAAGATTGATCTCCTTCCTGTAAAACGCTCTCGCTTACCCATTCAATCTTCCATCTCTTTTAGTTAGTGCTCCTCTTTCTCATCTTAACTCCAGTCTTCTTTCTACTTTTGATTCACTTCATCCAGTGTTGTCCTTCCACCCTTCCTGCAAATCACCCGGTTTAGTCCTGATTGTCTCTCTTTGTGGTCTCTGAATGGTTCAGGAAGAAACGTGGCTACACTCTCAATCTTAACCTGCTTTTCTCTTTGTACTCCTCCAATGACACCTCTCCTCTTACTGCTAAACAGCAATTAATTTAGGATCTCATTGTTTCTCTTTCCCCACATTCTTGTTGTGTATTTTACCTTCTAAATTGCATTCTGCCACCCCTTCTACTGACCCTTCCTTTGCATCCACTCTCTCTCATGGACTTGGCCAACTTTTATTCCAACAAAATAGTCCAGCTTCATTCCTCTCTTTCTTCTCCTCTTCTGTTTCTCCCCAAGCTCTTTTTGTTTCTGCTCCATGTTCACCTTATTTCTCTCTTTCCTCTTTTCCTTTTTCTACAATTCTCACACTGCCATATTTATCTCAAAATGCTCTCTCTGCAGCTTTCCCCACAATCCTTTACCTTATTCCTTAATTCCTAAGGTTTTCCCTCATCAAACCCCATTCTTGACCCCCCTTTTTAACCTGTCAATTTCCTTGTCAGCCCCTCTGACTGTAACCATGTTATTATTCCAATTCTAATGAAACCTTCTTTAGATGCCTCTCTTCATTTAAATGTTCATCCTTTCTAGTCTAAGGTTTTCAAACCTATTGTCTACACCCAAACTGCTACTTCCCTCAATCAACACTCTTCTCCCTTTACATAATTGGGGTTACATCCTCTACAATCAACTCTTAATGCCCTTGTGTGCATTACTATCTCTCTTCTCTCTTGTTACAACTCTAGGCCCTCATCTATTCTTATTCTACTTGATCTCTCGGTGGCCTTTGACACTGTTGATCATTCTACACTTCTTACTACTCTTTCACCCTAGAGCTTCTCTGGTTCTGTTGTACAATGGTTTCAGTTGTATGATATCTACCTGACCGTACTTTTTTGGTGTCTTGTGCGAGTAAGAGGTCCTCCTCTTTTCTCTTACGGTTTGGGGCCTAATTCACAGAAGGGTTTTATAATGGCAAAACTCCATTGGAAGACACTCTGTGAATAAGGGCCACAGTGTTCTCCAGGCTTCCTTGCTGGTACCTTTTCTTTTTTCACTCTATACTAGCCCTTATCTATTGTTGCTTCCTTTGGTCTTTCCTATCACGTTTATGAATATGATTCTTAGAGCTTGACCATATATTCTTGGCCACATCCTGCTTTGCCAGAGCACTATGTGCCCCATCTCAGGGCCCTGCCTGAAAAAGGAAGCTTCCTGGGCCTACAGCACCGAGGGGTCTGCCTGAAGGTGTGAAAGCCTTCTGGAGCATTGTGATGGGCTTCCAGATAGACTCGTGACTGTCTGGAGCTTCATTTTCAATGTTCCCCCATTTGGGCTTGATAGGGCCGAAAAGGGCCTAGTGCCAGAACCCCTGCTCAGGCCAAGACTTCACCAAGCTCACCTATGTTTAAATGGTTATATATCATGTTTGAATGCAGTCTGTTGTGCAACCCAAAGTGCCCTAAAGTGGGCAGTGGGAGCCACGAGGCACTGTAAACACAGCCATAGAATCAAAATCAAGTCAGGAAACCCCTTCCGAATTGTCCTGAAAATGTCTTCTCAGGCAACCCAGGTCTATTCAGTGTGGATCCTCCCCGTGATTTCCCTGCTGGCAACCCTCAGGTTGGGTTCCTGCTATCTATTGGATTTAGGTAGCTGTGATGCATGGCCTCTTCCGTAACATACTGAAAACATGACACTTTTTGGATCCAAAATGTGAACTAAAAGCCCTTCCCAAACCTGACACTCTTATTACTTTACTAAGAAGTGCATGGACCATTCCAATGTACCCCCGAAGATATGTACAAGTAAAGTTATGTCCAGGCCTGGATCTGCGAGAGTAACAATTTCAGTCAACCCCCTTCCCTGAGGTGTCAGGGAAGAAGAAGCTGTATATGTATCCAATGAGATGGGTGGAAATATCCAGACCAGCACATATTGAAGAGATTAGCCAGATCTTTGCATATGTGACCAGTTCATGCACTGTATGGCCATGGCTGTCAGTCAATTAAACCAACACTCCACAAAACCATGGCAGGCCCAAAACAAATCAATCCCTGAATGGTGAACACGTACTTTCGTGGGTCATATGGAATGATGTATACATTGTGATTAGATAAGTGAGCCCCAGCTGGCCATTCTGTCTTGTTTGTCTCTTGGGATTTATGATGGAGGGATCTGGGCCTGAATGCCCCTGGGTATAAAACTAGAAATGTATTTTAAAAAGAAGTTTTTCCATTTTCTAAAGAAGAGACATATAGCATCGATTTAGTTAAACTCCGAAGAAATGTAGTTCCACAGTTTTGGTCCCCTGACTGGGAAAAACCTTTGACCTTTTATTTTTGCATCTGGAGGGTGCAATAACCAGAAGATGTTTATCCAACCAGCGTAAGGTTCTCTCTAGAGTGTAAAAAAGAATGTTAGATTTAAGATAAGCTGGTCCGAGATCATGTAGAAATGTGAAAACCAGACACAAGACTTTGAAAACAATGTGCTGGAGAACTGGAAGCCAATGAAGAGACAGTCGATAAGGAGAAACAGCGGTTCTTTAAGACATTTTCAAATTAATGCACACAGCAGCATTCTGAACCACCTGCAGCTGGTTCAAATAGCAGTTTGAGATAACAGCATAACGAGCATTAGCATAATCAAGGTGAGAAATGATGAGAGTCCCCAGAACAGATGCCTGTTTTTCTGCCTATAAGTAGCAACGTATTGTCTGAGAAGATGAAAGGCTGATCGAACTACTTCATTGACTTTGCATGTGAGGGAAAGATGTGACTCTCAGGTCACCCACATGTTCTCAATTCTTTTGGCAACGGAAGTAGGTAATCCAAACAACATCCATGGAGAGGAAGCAGAGTTAGTATCCTACAACAGATGTTTAGGACCCAACAGAATCACTTCTCTCTTAGAAGGGTTTGGTTGGAGACCATTAGTAGCATCCATTGTCTGACTTTCAGAACAAGACCCTTGAGATGGGAGAGATTCCCATTTGAGTCAGTTTTAAGCTACACCTCAGTATCATCGCCATAAGAATGGAAAAACAAATGATGTTTCTGAAAAAAAAACTCACAAGAGATTGCATATAAATATTGAACAGCAGTGAAGACAGAGATGATCCCTGTGGCACTCTTAAGGAGAGGGACTGGGCACAAAGATTCCTGCTTTGACTGTCTGATATCTTTATGCCAAAAATACTGCACAACCATGCATAGGTTTGGTCTGTCCTAACAGCAGAGGCTTTTCATGCGAGCAAGTAGGATGGTATCAACCGTGTCCCGTGCCACTAAGAGATCCAACATAACCCACAGGGGCAAATTACCCTTGTTGGCATGTCTCCAAATATTGTTCCACACTGTGACTAGTGCTGATTCTGTCCCGTGCCTTGGACGGAAACCAGATTGCAATATATAAAAAATATGATTTTCTTTAACATATTGAGAAAGTTGTAACAAAGCAACTTTCTTCAAGTTCCTAGAAATGCAAGGTGACCATGCTATAGGCCAAACGTTGCTCAATACTGGGGGATGAAGTGAAGACTTGTTTAACAAGGAGGAGATTAGTATTAATTTGAGTGTGGTCGGCATGACTCCTTGACCAAATTAACAATTTACAGCTACAAGATGCAAGATGTTGTGCTGCAATTGAAAAAGCAATTAGTGTTGGACCATATCCTCTGTAACCTCATGATATATTAACAATGGAGGACAGTGAGGATACAGGTCTGGACTTCAAGGAGAGGGTTACATGTCTTTCCATCGAATTTTTTCCATCGAGGGTTCGTTCCATTAAATCTTTTTCATTGAAAGATGTTTCATAGAAATTACCATACATAAAGTGCAAAGTGTTTATGCATCAAAACCCTTTCATCGAATAGGGTTTCATTATATAAACAGTTTTTACATTTTTTGCATGGAAAGTCACGGGAATATATACAGGGAGCTGTCCGGTGCTGAAATCTTTTCAATACAGCCACAATGTATTTCAGCACCGGGCAGCTCCCTCTAACTTGTGTAGTGTTAGCGAGTGAACTTGACACTTTTATTTTATTTTTTAATGGGGGATTCCCCCTCAAATCCCCAATAAAATAAAATAAAGGTCCCCAGTCCTGAAATTGCTTGCTGACACCTATTCAATACATTCACAATGTATTTAGCACTGGACAGCTCCCTCTAAGTTGTGTAGTGTTTATTTTTTATTAGGGGGGACCCTCCAAACCCCCATTTTCAAAACTGAACCCTTTCCTCAACCCATTGAATTTCCAACCCAAACATTCATACATCTATTTTTGAGGTATGTTTGAGTTAGAAATTCAATGAAAAAAAATCAATGAGTATGCTTTTCGATGGAAAAGCATTTCGTTGAATACATTTCGATGGATTCTATGAATCTTTTTTCGATGAAAAGGCTGCATGCTGAAGAAAAGGGATGTGAAGTACCCTTTTGAAGACTGGTACAAATTGATTCTATTTTGGATGTAAAACATTTGTTAAAGTCATTTGCTAAATGCCGAGTCGGCATACAATTGTGCGTGAAGCAGCTAGAGGTAACCAAAAATGTACCTTTGGTAAACCATTTTTAAGGCTAATTCCCAGCTTGAGGGACACATTGATGACAATAGAGAGATTTAGACTTAACTATAGCTTTTTATAATGTCAAAGCGCCTCTTTGATGTTTACCAGTGAATGTGAATCCCAAGCTCTGTCTGCCCAGAGGTAAGTACTCACTGTGGCAGTTCCAAAAAACACAGTCCAGGAATGGCCGACAGCCCGGTGAGTTAGTCTTTTGTCTCAGGTCGAGTTACAGGATCTGGCCGCCCACAGGTATTTGAACAACGGACCAACGGCAACCCAGATAACCCCAAAGAAGAACACGCATCCTTCCCATTGAGGTTGACCCCAAAGAATGAAAAAAATGGTGAGGGAAAAATGGCGAGGAAGCCACCAGGAATACAGAGGAACCCATCAAAACAAATGAAACAATGGTAAAGGCACAAGGGCAGATTCCTACCCCCATGCACACGACCAGGAGGAAAATTCGGTAACAAAAACAAAATGGCTGCAAACAGGACTTATATACATTACTACCCCACTGGCTACCAAGAAGGTACATTGGGCGATTTGGCCCAACCTCTCCTGAACATACATAGCTTGTGGCCCATCTCAACCCCTGCCCACTGCTCCTTGTTCTCAGGCCAATACCTGTGTATGGTTTCCTCATACAATTGTCATTATTATGGAATGTTAGTGCATTGGAATTTTCTTTTGTTTTCAGGAGATGATTTAGTGGTCCGGCATTCTTATTGTTATGATGGAGTGGTTCATTCGTTTGTAAGTGGTACATTTCCATATCTGTCATGCATATTTTTCGGAATGCATGGTGTGCAGGTCGCAAGAGGATGATCTAGCATTGGAGGTAGTGCATTTATTATATGCAGGCATGTTTTCTAGGTGTGCAATGTGCTGATTAAGCATTCAGTGATATGTAATATGTTGTAAGGAAGCCTAACTGCAAGCTGTGTGATGGTTCTGTGCTTTCATGCTGCGCCAGATCACCACTGAAGCTCTTTCAGAGCGCTTGATCCTTGTGCATGGTGTATTGTGCCCTCGCCCACGGTGCTCCAGGCCTCATTCTGCTTGGGGAATATGTTCTTAAACATTGATGTGTTTATTGCATTTTTTTCTTAGTAGGTCAATTTCAAATTGCGCACTTGTATGTGTTTCGGAGTTTTTTTGGTTTGTTTAGGAGAACCAGAACCCTATGGCTGGAACACTGTGAGAGGCAGAATTTCTCGCACCTTGAAAATTGAGAGAAATGTTTAACTGGGTTTTAATTTGGACGCGGACGTCCACCTGCGCTGGCTCTGCAGCTGGACATGTACTTCTATTATGGCAGAATGAAATGAACTTTCTGTTGAAAAAAACGTTCAAATCGAAAAGGTCACGTGCTTGGACTCTGCATGGACTCCAATTTCACATGCATTTACTGTGTACCTATTTTTGAAAACCCACATGTCTTTGGTAAGTACAGAAGAAGAAGATATTTTCTGGTTGCGGCAAAATAATTGTAACTTTTAGTTCATTTTTTAGTCATACTCCATTACATCAAATAAATGTATACAATATGGGGTACCTTTTTAAAGGCTTTTGCTGCTTTGTTGGTGGTGCAGTTTATGTTATTTTATTTTTATAATTCCATTGCCTTGTTTATTTCATCCACAACAAAGGTACGCAACAACTTGAGGCAGTATATTCCTGCATCCGTGAATTACTCATCAAGTTGCTATTTTCGCCTAGGTTTGGTGTAGCGCAATCCCCACGGGATGGGTATACTGTGTCTCAGGCTGAACCGCTTAAAGACAGAAGTAATCTTTCTCCCTGCCTCCAACGTCAACCCCACTCTGCTCACCCCCCTCACATTCCTTCCTGGCGCCCCCACCCCCCACTCATTGCTTGCAAGATTGCAACTCCCATTCACAGTGACCTGAAACTCTTCCAATTTGTCATGGCCACTGCCACCACACCCAGAATCAAGCTCTTAAACAATTGTGTAAGGTAGCATATATTGCATAAGGTGTTTTCTAAAAATCAATCACTCATTGTCTGTCCACAGATTTTAGGCCCTGCTCCACTTCTAAATCTAGGTGTTTTGCTAATTCTGTTCTCATCTAGTCTTTCTATGCATTTTAGGCCCTGCTCTTCCTTTGTATCTAGGTGATATGTAGCACTGCTCTTTGGACATGGATGGAACCCAGGATCTAAACATTGTTGTTTGTACAGCTAACCCACTTCTCCCCTGCCACACTGCACCTTTGTAATTTAGCAGAAGGAACGGGCTCGCCAACACACCCTGCACTCACATATAACACACACACTATTGCACAAACCGTTTTGCATAAGAACGAACCTACCGTTAACAACACAAATTCGAACTGTAGCTTCCCACATAACTCTCTATCTCTTTAAACACAATCCACCCTGTTTAGTTCATAGTTTACATCCACTGCGCCCATCCACACACCATTTAGACATGGGTGACTAGCTGGGTCTTGGCCACCCTGACATAACTTTAATGGCTGAAAGGCACACGTGCATAATAACACCTCCCAATTTCCCCAAATTTGGACTCCGTTCCCTCTGAGGCCGTTCAACCAACAAGCGTGTTGGGACCATAATTATGGTGAAAGGTGCTATACAAATGACAAAATGAATGAATGAATGAATTAGGAAATCTGCCCACACGTTATGCACCACTCAACTTAAACACTCAAATCTGCAGTTGTGCTCAGAATAATGGACTACTGTGCAAGCCTACTTCTTGGTCTAGCCCTTCACTGTTTTACTCTCCTCAACAAAGTCCTCAACAAGAATTTGAAAGTGATGTATTGATTGGTTGGTTGGTTGGTTATGGCTCTACCTCAGTTCCGTTGGCGAAGCTCGCTTGGTGCATGAATTGTGGCATAGCATTCAGGGATGCATATGCAGGGATACTTTCAAAACCTATTTCATTGACAACAATGCTCCAATAGAAGCATTTACCACTCTTATGTGGACCCTCTGAGACCAACAATTAAACGTCATTCAACAGCTGACAAGACAATTAAAATTGTTTTGTGATCAGAGTCCCTGATTCACAAACATCTTTACTAATCTGCGAAAAAAATACATTGTGTGAGTGGCGGGATACACCAAATTGAAATTGACAGCGTGAGTTTCTCGAGATGGCAGGTTGTTCGCTACCCACAGAATTTGCAGGCAGGAGGCATGTAGGGTGGATTGATTGTGGCGCATGGAAGAGCCAACGACATGCAGTTCATTTTCACGTTAAGTCCAAATGGTAGATACCAAAAATATAATTTCTTGGACTTTGACTTTTGGTTGTCCAGGCAGCGTCTGTGAGGGGAACTGGCCAGTGGTCGAAGTGTGCGGGGACGGTTGGCAGCAGTGCTCCTCTACTTTTTAAAATTAAGTTTGACTGTTCCTATACTTTTATTAAAAAAGAAACCATTCAGGGGTGGTTTTGTTTTAAATTAAAAGTGTCGGAAGAAATTGAACTTGCACTTTCAGTGCGCAGCACTGAATTTTCTCTTGAACATCAGGCGGATGTGTTTGGGGGTTTGTATTGTGCGTGGGAGGGGTCATGGCGATGGGGTTTGTGGGGAGCGTTGGCAGGCCAGTAGGGAACATAGTTCCATTACTTATTCTCATACACTGGGGCCGGCAGGAAAAACATATGGGGACTTTAACCGCAATTGGCCTTTCCTGGGGGGTGGGTGGGCAGCCCCGGAGCACCCAATACTCAGCGCCCCTGCTTGAACTGTATGCTTTATATAAATCAGTGAATGGGACAGAACACACTGAAACTGAACCTGACAAAAACAGAAATTGTGCTGGTTGGGACAGCACCTGAGTTTTGGCCTTCACACTTCTGGCCAACCCAGCTGAGGGCTGTCCTACCACCCAATCCATCCATTGCCAAGAACATAGGGGTCATTATTGGTGTCATTTCTTTTGACACCTCAAGTTAAACAATAGTGAAGACATATTTTGTTCCATCAACAAAATGCTCGGATATATTTCCTCTGCCAACACTTCGTTTTTTTAAAACTTGGTTAACACTTGGCAACAGCACAATATCACAAAACCTTACAGTCAGCACATAGGTACATAGGTAGGACAATTCAGTTACAGTTACTGTCCATTACTCCATCCACAGCCTTCTCATTGGGAGCATCTAAATTTGCCCTATCTTGTTCTGCCTGCTCTCTGAGGTATCACCGAAGGTCAGCCCATATATCCTTGGGTCTACTGCTGGAATGCACTAATGTCGCATCCACCGCCTCAGTGTCACTGGCCCAAATTACATCATTAAGCCACTCACGGCACAACAGCGGGTTGTGGCTTGTCCATTTGATTAAAATGCGTTTTCTTGCTAGTACTATAACCAACTTCAAAAACCTACGTTTCACTGCTGACATTTTGCCAACATAACCCAATATACACATTACCAGAGGCAATTCTGTGTGCAGAGCAAGGACTTCAAGTAAGATACTGGTCACCCTGTCCCAGTACTCACACAACCGGGGGCATGAGGGCAGCATATGTCGTAGGCCTGCATCATCCTCTGTACACCTGGGGGCATCTGCCCTCACCCCTCTGCCAACACTTTCACTGTAAGGTACAGACAACACTGGTGGGAGTAATATACATTGGGCCTCATTACGAGTTTGGAGTTAGCCATGCCATCATTACCGGCATGGCTACCCCCAAACTCGGGTCCGGGTCCCGCAAAAGGGGACTTACCGGGCCATTCCGACCTTGGAGCTCAATGGGAATGGGGAGGATACTAACAACGGGCCCGTTAGTGACGGGCCCCTTATTAGCATCCTGTTCTGCTAGCGGGTCCCGCTCTGCACGTCTGATCTGGCCAGGCCTACAGAGCGGGTCCCACTGCAGAACTCGTAATGTGGCAGCCCGGTATGCACATTGCCATTTCCTTACCGGCACCGTTCATACCGTGGCCGCCAGGGTCGTAATGAGGCAAATTGACTAATACAAAATCATGTATTTAGGAATTCTGAATAGCTATTATCGCGCCTGCAGAGAGTGCAAAACATGGTTGCAGGCCTACTAGTGCCGGTAGGAAATACTGAGCCTATAACTCCTGCATTGCACTCTACTTTGGCTGTCCATCAATATCCAAATTGAATTGAAAGTCCTGCGTAGCTCATTGTGCATAGCATAAACTCCGTTAGAGACAAACTTAGCTGAGATGGACAAACCAGTACCTAACGGTCTAATAACTCCAAATTGTTGGCTGCTCCCAGGTCTAAAAAAGTCAAAAATGGGGGTAGGGAGTTTACATAGCTAGGATCTATGCTATGAAACACAAATATTAGACGTTTCAAACCACTGTAGCTTCAGAAAGAAACAAAAAACAAACCTATATTTATGGGCAATGCTGCATGGGCATCCCACAAGCGAGGCAGGGTAACTGCTGTTACCATCGGCAGCTGGGAGAGGGGCAGCCCCAACCCCCCGCGCCTGTTCCTCTCCTTCCCCCCAGCTACGGAGACACGCAGTCTCGGCAGCACAAAAGCCACGGAAGGGTAAGGTGCAAACAGCCATCGCACCCTTCCTCCAAACAGCAAGGTGCTAAAGCGCAACAAGGAAACAACCATCAGGCAGGGCCCATGTTCAAAGATCTGCCCCCACCAGGAGGCCAGACAGTCGGCTATCCGGCCGGGGGCTGCGACAACAGCAGCCCCCATCACATACACAACAAAGACCCAGGGCCTCCCTGGGTCCTATAAATGAGAGCAGCATGCTCAGAGTAAACACAATCTGTTTGTGGACCCTGAACGGGGACCCAAGCAAACAGGAGGTTCACTGTTTACTCAGTGTCTTCCAAATCTTCATGCTTCTTTAGCAATTCTTGAAGTTCACTGTACATTGCAGTGTCTTTTTCCTTCCCGAACATTGTACTGTTCAAAGCATTTGCAATACAGCTTTAACGAAGGAAGAAGCGGCAACCGAACGGCCAGCGCGGACGCTGTCAACTTCAACATTTTTGGCATAGAACGAAAAGCGAGCGGCGAGCGTGTCCAAAACAAAACAAACAAAGACGCGTGCCGCGGAATCATCCCCAAAACCAGTGCGAACGAGGGAGAAGCTGCACACGAACAAGCACGGTGAGCGTGTCCAAAACAAAACAAACAAAGATGCGTGCCGCGGAATCATCCCCAAAACCAGTGCGAACGAAGGAGAAGCTGCACACGAACAAGCACGGCGCGGACGGCTTCCGATTCAACACTTTTAAGGTGAGCCACCGCGCTCGGGCTACGAGGGAGGGTAAATAGACATTTATGTCCGGAATTTCGATTACAGTGGACCGGAACCCCCGCGTTATAAGGCAGACGGGGCAAGATAACACAAGGCAGTTTTTAAACTCGGGCAGAGTCACAAGCCAGCTTGGGAGCGTGTCTTTGCTTTACAACCAGGCAGAGCTAGCGAACAGAGTTCCAAGCACGGCGGGCCCAAAGACTGCAGATTTAAAATATTTTCTGTAATATTGCAGGGCGACTTCACAGCGAAACCAATTTAAATTCAGTAAATCAAACCTGGGGGCTGCCCAATTTTCTGAACCCGGGCAAGAAGGCACCAGTCAACAGTTACCCAGCACGGGCAACAAATAGAACAGGCGCAAAGAACTCGCTGATAATAACGGTTTTAACTCCTTGATAAAACCCTTTTTCTTTTTCCCATAGCAGGCATAGAAAACATGGGGCCCAAACGGAAAACACAGGCACCCCCAACACCGGCACAGAAGCCCAAATCTCCACAATTGCTAGCAGCCATTGAAGGGGCAGACCACTACGGATGGGCATGGGTTAGAGAAAACATGTACGGCCTACCCAGAGAAGGAATTACCAGCCCACCCAGCCAGGAGGAGGTTTCTGCACCATTAAAAAGGAGAAAAATATCCAAAGGCGCCAAAAAAGGTACCAAAAAATTGTCAGAACTATGCGAGAATGTAGCGGAATTACAGCATCTAATGGTAGAAATAAGGGGGAAGCAGACACCGCCCACAAGGGAACCTGGCGCCTCAAACCCCACCATCACAATAGAACCTACAGTAACGGTTGTCAACCAACCCGTAACACCACCTATAGCAATCCCGCCACAACAAGCACAGCAGTCGCAAATAGCCCCTACAGCTATAAATGCAACAGCCCCCACAACTCCAGCAACTGATCCAGCAGGTGCCCTAAAAGCTTGGACAACCCCAGGCACAGACAACACGGGCGCGACAGGGGCACCCGGCAGCAATACAACTGACATTGTAACAATTTGTAATGCACAATTAGACCAGAAAATGAAATCCTTCCAAACAGAGATATTGAATAGATACAAAAGATGCCTGGCATGGAACATTGATACCACAATCAAAGAAGCCATATGGGCCAAACAATTTATAGAAATCTTTTCCCTAATAGAAGCCCAGCGCAAAGGGAAAGACGCTTTCAGATACCCCAAAAAAATAGAAGAAAAAGTTATTGCCAGAAACTCCTAGGTCGAACAAAACTGGGACAACTGGTTACAGGCTTTTGCCATCTTAGCAACAATATACGAAGAAAAATTTCCTTTGGATGGCAGGAAGATCTGGGCATACGTTGATAAAATAAGGGAAGTAAAAGTAACACAGAGGGGGAAGACATGGCTTGCATACGACATTAGATTTAGGAGGAGCATGTCAGAAAGGCCGGCCATTGAGTGGGATGAAGTCCAGAATGATTTATATACCCTCAACGCCGAACCTCCCCAGGAAGAAGATACCATGCAGTCTTCTTCCAAAAATAGCAAAAATTCTCAAGTAAGCAAATCCCATGACAATGATAAATCTAAAAAAGGGGAGCAGCCCTTTCAGAGGAACCAGCCTTGGGCGGCTAAAAATAATGCCCACAGACAGAACAAACAGTAGGCTGTCAAATCCAACATCCCGTGCAGATATTTTGGGAAAAACCAGTGTACATGGGGCAAAGAATGCTGGTACAAACACGCCTGCACAAACTGCAACGGCGACCACGCAGCAAGCAACTGCACCCGACTACCAGCCAAGAAAGAATGATATCCCAGTTTTAAAACCAGGACTAACGCCCATCAACCCGGGCAATTTTAGGGATGCCCTAAACAGCTACCCTGACAAGGAAACCAGCAGGATAATATTGCAAGGTTTCACCGAAGGGGTTTTCATCCCATTTAAGGGCACTAGGTCACAACACATCCCGATGAACCTAAAGTCAGTCAGGGACAACCCCCGGATAGTAGAAACCAAAATCAAGAAATAACTGCAACTTGGAAGGGTAGCAGGTCCCTGGGATTTCATGCCTTTAAAAGACTATTTAATATCTCCACTAGGCTTGGTCCCCAAAAAAGAACCCGGAAAAATGAGACTAATTCATCACCTCTCCTACCCTAAAGGCCAGTCTCTAAACGACAGCATACCACACACAGAATCCGCGGTATCTTACACGCATTTTCAAGAGGCGGTAAGGCTCATCCAAGACTGCGGCAGAAACACGCTGATGGCCAAACTGGACATCAAATCTGCTTTCAGACTCTTGCCAGTCCATCCAGAGTCACAGCAGTGGTTAGGTTTCACCTTTAACAACACATTCTACGTAGATAGATGCCTGCCCATGGGGTGCGCAGTATCCTGTGCACTATTTGAACAATTCAGTTCCTTTTTTCAATGGGCTTTCCTAGAACAGAGACCAGGGACAAAAACAGTGCACTACCTTGACGATTTCATGGTCATAGGGCCACCAAACTCCGAGGAATGCGGCCGGGCTTTAGCAAAACTCGAGCACATAGCCGCACAGTGGGGAGTTCCCCTAGCGAGGGAAAAAACCACCATACCAGACACAAACATAATTTTTCTGGGCATCGAAATAGATTCAGCAAAGGGACTCTGCAGAATCCCCCCCAAAAAATATCAGAACTCCTGGCAAAAATACAAAACCTGATAAGGAGAGAAAAGGGGACCGTAAAGGAAATACAATCCTTGGCAGGCAGCCTCAATTTTGCATCCAAAATAATACCTCAAGGAAGGATATTTGCCAGAAGCCTGGAGTTCAAAATCAAATCACTCACCAAACCACACTTGCATATCCGGCTAGGCAGAGAGGTGGAACAAGACCTGGAAACATGGGGAAAATTCCTCAGAGATTTCAACAGGATTTTACTGTGGCAAACGCCTCTAAATACCCGGTCAAACAGGGTCCTATACACCGACGCAGCTGGGAGCAAGGGGTTTGGAGCCATACTAGACTCCGAATGGGTGGAAGGACACTGGCCCAATTCATGGCAAACAGCAGGGTGGACAAGAAACATCACCCTACTAGAAATATTCCCCATCTGGCTAACATTACACATCTGGGACAGGCGACTAGCGAATCCGGAACTTTTTATCTGGTGCAAAAACATGGCTGTAGTGGGCTCCATAAACAGAAGGTCTACAAAATGCCATCTAGTACTAAAAGTACTACGAGCCATTACAACAGTCACACTACAAGTAAACGTTGTACTCAAAGCGAAGCACATTTCAGGGGCAGATAATAACATTGCTGATGCCTTATCTCGTTTCCAGTGGACAAGATTCCAAGAGCTAGCGCCGCACGCCCAAGAACAGATGACGCCAATACCAGCAGAATGCTGGACAATAATGTGAAGACAAGAATAACGGCATCAACGCCAACGCCAGAGAGCACAGGCCGGGATGCCCAACGAAAACCAGGCACCTCTAAAACGGGTGCCAACAACACATTGGCATCAACGCCAGCACCAGAGAGTGCAGGCCGGGATGACCAATACAAAGCAGGCACCTCTAAAACGGGTGCCAACAGCACATTGGCATCAAAGCCTGCGCCAGAGAGCCCAGGCCAGGATGCCCAACAAGAATCAGGCACATCAACAACGGGTGCCAACAACCTCACAGGCTTCCTAACAGAGATGGCAGAGAGGGGGGTGGCAAGCACCACTGCAACGCAGTACAGTAAGTGTTTGCAAACAGTATTTAAGGCCACAGGTGTAAACCACGCAGAACTTATAACGATTAAAGATATAGAACTATTTTTAAAATGGGCCCGGGAACAACGTTTCAAAAAGGATTGGGCAAAAAGACACCTGGTGGCAATTTCATACTTTACAAAAATTCGGGGCGATTCAGACCCCATCCAGAACGCCCTCAACACTTACGCAATGAAGGGATGGGGCAGAATAGAGGGTCCACAAGTGGACACCCGCCAACCCCTTGATTTCAGCAAACTGATGCAGATAGCAAGCAATTTGGAAGCCATATGTTGGCACCCATACGAGATAACGTTATTTAAAACAGCTTTTTTCCTAGCCTACTTTGGGGCTTTCCGGGTGGGGGAACTCATCGCTTCCAGCACCAAGGCCACAAACGGCCTGGGTGTCATGGAAATCAGGGTGAGGCAAGAGAGTGTTAACATAGAAATGCAACAGGCGAAAACGGGTGCGAAAGAACCAGCAATATTTGTTGCATCGATGAGGCAACAAACTGCCCAGTTTGCATCACCAACCTCTATTACGCGCAACGACCCAAAGTAGGGGGGAGCTTTTTAATCCACAAGGATACGTCGGCCCTAAGCCTCTACCAATTTAAAGGAGTGCTGATAAAAGCAATCAGCAGAGCAGGGTGGATCCCAAACAATTCAGCACTCACTCCTTCAGGATAGGTGCCACCACTGCAGCATGGCAAGGAGGTTTAGCACCGCAACTACTAAAAAACATAGGGGGATGGAAGTCAGACTGTTATAAAAGATATATCAGACCAAAATTGATATAGCCTTCCGCCCTAAAATTTGTCTGATTGAATCTGGAGTTTTTGCAAAACGCTGTACCGAATCAGCTCTAGTCTTATACTAAAACTGTTATTTCTCTGGCGATTACCGTAGTGTTCAAACTCTTCCTATTTCAGTCGTATGTTACCTCCTTTTCAGGATCAACGTAAACACACCGGTTTCTCTTTCTCATGTGCAAGGGTCAGTGCCAAGTGTCTTGTCTATATACGTGAAAACAGCTGTGTCTAAAACAAGAAATTCACACGTGACATCAACGTGTAGAGAGTGACTCCATTCAATATGTGCATACAGTGGCGGCCATCTTAAGGTGGATAAGACAGCTTATTTCTTTATATTGCGAGTTGCTTAGAACTCATTGATCACACTGATATGAATTGCTTAACCAATGGTACATCACGATTTACAATTGTCCCCCGTTGTCACCCCTGGAGTATCTCAAAACTCCTTCTGAGCCACGGAAGCCAAATGACCCCTCCCACCTTGGTTGGCACAGGCTCCTGAATGTTCAGTATCACAGGTAACCTCGAGGCAGCCAATGGGGGAAGAGGGTTAGGGAGAGGTTATGGATATGTAGGGGGTGTTTAGGGTAACCCCTGTGATATGTGCCTCTGCACAGTTTGTCATAACACTATATGCATCCTGGCGGTATATGCAGTTTACGGAAAACGCTTTCCCTTAGTTTTAGTACCTCTAAATATGGCTGAACTTTAGTAGTCATTACATGTGGATATTTTATTTTTAGATACGCAGCTCTCTGAAGTAGAGCGCTAATGTGTTTAGGTGTCGAACACACTTTTTTTCTGGGTCCATTTTGAATAATAGACAATCAACCCCATGATGGTGTTGCATGAATACTAGCTATGTAAACTTTAATAATGATACACAATTTTTTAATTTGCATTTTTGCTGCTCTAATGGATCTGGTGAATATACTTTCGATTCCCCCTGAAATAAGCTCCATTTAAGGGAATATGTGACAATTAGTTTAGTTTACTTTATAGCGCAACGTACACCCAAAAAAGGCATCATGGCGCTGTGTAGGCTTAGCAAAAAACGGGCAAACACAGATTAAATATATTCAGTTTAAATAGGAAAACGACATGTTTTGAACATTTCTGACAACTTAAGCAAGCAAAATATTGACAAACATGTTAAAGAAGAGTTAGATTGTAAGAAGTGTATTTTGTAAATTGACAGAAAATAAAATAGTATGGACACCCTTATGTCCTCTTTGCCTAAAATGTAAATCTAGGTTATGAAATTAAATCCTTGTGTTTGAAAACCGAACCAAACATCTGTGTTAGATGGAAAATTGGAGACATTAAATCGCATCCAATTATGAAAACAGATTGCATGCCATATGTGCCATTATGCTGAACATCTAAAGATTTCAAAGTACATGCCTAAATATATTTGTGAATTGTTTCATTTCAAGTCTAACCTAAGTCTGCCTTTTGACTGCAATATTGATTTGTAACTTGACAGTAGAACATGGGTACGCTAGTAAAGCAACAGTAACTCGCCTTCATTAGAGAGGCATTATAAAGGGAGCATGCTAAGAGTAAGGTTTTCGCAAGGAAAAGCCAGCCACCTTTCTTTGGGGGAAGTGGGGATTTTGATTATTTGCAGTGCTAAATGTTATCCATTTAAAAATGGTCATATGGTGCTACCCGAGGTAGAGTTAGTCTATAATAGCATTACCTTTGTGTCTGACTACACAGCATAGCTGTGTGTTGTATCCTGGCTTTGAGTAAGATAAGGATGTGCCTTGTCTTCTGCAAGTGTCCCACTGGTCATCCCACAAGATGTGGACTTTGAGTCGATGACAGCTCAGTGAATGTGGGATATGTGATAATGTATGTGTGTTCTGAGAATGGCACTTGGGAATCAAGCTGCATTGCCCAAGGATGGCCCATGAGTGTGCTCCCTTGTTTTCCTGAACTTCAAAAGCAATTGGAATCTTATAGTATAAGCACAATAAATCTATGTGTTTTGCACACCCTGGATCCGCTTATGTCCTACTGAGATACTCACTTAGAATATAACACTGGAGACAGGCTGTTCTTTGAAACAGACCTTAAGCATGTTGTTGAGGAGAGCACAGCAAGGAAAACACACCCACTGCCCCACAGACGTCTTCCATCCATCCATAAGCAAGCAGAATAAACCAATTAATGGCCATGTACTAGCAAAATGAGACAGGTGATCGAAGAAAAGCTACTAAATTGACCACTGAAGGTAAGGTAAGTGGTCTTATATTGCGCCCATCTGCCAATAATAGAGCCCTCGGTGCACATAAGAGGTCTTGAGCTGTTTGATGCACTGTAAAAGGGCTTAAAGTTAATTGCAGAGTGTCATCAAGAGGAAATTATTGTTGGGATGCTGGATAGACAGATTAGACAGAATCTCTAGACTGCCTGCTCTATGGAAAGGGGACTTTCTCAATTTGACAATCAAGATTAACCTGTGCCAATGAAACATTCACTGTCTGCAAAAAATATGTCTGTGGTAATGGGTTCTTGTCTGCTTGAAGCTTGACAAGGTGGAACTTTGCAAGGAATGCCTTCTGCCATTTTGCGAAGGGCAGTAGGTGGGACCCGGTTCCCAGAATGCTAGAGAAGTTGCCTTTCTGTTAACCGAGGATGTATGGAGAGCAGAGGGCATGAAGTGGTGCTTACCCAATAAAAATGGGGGCATTTTCAGACCGTCATGTTATCCTGCCTGCTTCATGTCGCTTCACTTAGCATCTTGGTGGTGCGGGGGGCTACATGTTACCCACAGGAGGGGGAAACCAATGAGAGGAACATTTGTATCTCGCAGGCTACATGCTCCTCACAAGAGGAGGATACTAAAGAGTAGAACATTCTTATGACCAAAGAAGCAACACTAAGGTCCAGAGGCGTTGCTGTGGGGGGGGGGGGGCTTAAGGGGCTATAGCCCTGGGTCTTTAGGTTGTAGCCCCGGATAGAAGCTCAGGGACTACAAAGAAAAGGCTAGCCCTGAGTCCCGACAGTCTCGACATTAGCGTAGCCCCAGATCCTTTCCAGACCTAGCAACACCCCTGCTAGGGTCTCTGGGTGCCATATGAACTGCCCTCCCGATTACAGTTCTGGTGGCGTAGTGGTGGGTCCTATCATCCAGGCAATGGGTGTAGAGTGCATGATTGGGCCATTCAGGATCAGCTCTGGAAGTTATTTACCTGTTGTTGCAGCGTCCAGAGAGCCTGTTTCAAGGTACTGTCTCTGTTGTGAAAAAGAAAATGCTGCTCAGCTCTGTGTTGCATGCTCCGCTGACTACAGGTTGTGTGATGCATTTGATGTAATTCCGCCACAAATTGAATTCAAGGAGTTGCCCATCCAGGGTCTTGTCAGTCTTCACTGCTACAATCTCCTGGCAGGTTTAAGGAATATAGCTCTGATCTCCTTAAAGCCCTAGGTGATGTGAAGCTTATTTTGTTTGTCTGAGTAAGTTTGTGTGGCATGTTTGAACTGGCATGGCTCTTTCTTAGGGGTTCCCTTCATGGCAGTAGCAGTCAGATTAGGAAACCATTTCCTTGTTTGGGCTGTTCTTGTGTTGCCTGAATACCTTACTGTTGTTGCCTTTCCTCATATTCACCTATTGTCACGTAAGCAAATCTAATTGTATGTAATATCATAATGCATATGGTTGTGAATGTATGTTCTCCACTACATTTAATAGGAAGTCCATATTTAAATTGGTAATGTGATTTGCTACATGGACCCCTCATGTCAGCGATCTAGTCAGTTGAAAGTAAGTTGGGCAATTAGGAGTAGTTCACTATTGCAATGGATTCTAATAATGTTATGACAATTTGTATACTTTCCACACGTTTTTCGGTGGTTCAACGTGCTGCAGTGTGCTGTATGCATGCTTGCTGTACGTTCAGGTGAGTGTTATTCCTTGGTATCAGGTTTGAATGCACGATCATTTCTGTCTTCCTAGTGCACGGGATGTTTTAATGCAGGTTTTGGGACAAGGGGGCACCGGTTCTTCAATTGTTGGCTTTCGTTACACCAAGGCATGTTCTCTTCCAGGTACCTTCTGTATTTGGAAGGGGTTCAGGTTGAGTTGATATACACTGTTTCTCCAAGGCATCATCATTATATCGGATATCACAATTTCTCCTAGACGTTCCCCTGATTAATACCTGCGTATGCCGGTGTTGAGATGTGTTACGCATTGAATTTGCCCATTTCTCAAATGGATCTTCCTCATAAACACCTGCGTATGTAGATGTTGAAGTGAGTTATAATTTGGAGGCCTCCATACTCCAAAGGATCATCTTGTTTGGCACCCCATGGATGTAGTTGTTAATCTTCTGGTTTGAAGCTGACGGGACTTGCCATGTCTCCAAGGTAACACCTCCTGTTGTCCTCTGATAAATGTCAGTGCGTACATTGATCTTCTGTCGCTAGCTGCTCAGCTCCACCTCATCTTTTCTCTTGACTTTTCTTTTGTCTGCTGTCCTGCTCTTCCTGCTTGGGTAGGTTGCTCAGGGATTAAAGCCCTTACATTCCAACCAAGGGACCACCTATGATGTTCAGGTGTGCCCTCTGTTCAACAAAGGTGGGACTGTAAGCACCCTTTCTCTGCTTTTTGGGTTTGCCTGCCATTATGACTGAGCAGTGGTTGCAGCTGATTCTTTTCTTGCTTGTCTCTACCCTGCCTCCTTCTTCCTCCAATACTAACTTGCATCAGAGTCTTGAGTTGATGGTGGATGTGTGTGATATTTAGGTGGTGTGCATTGGACTCCTCACTGTGGCGAAGGAAGGGTGCTGTGTTTTGGTTCTTGCTTTGAGTGATATATGCAGTGATTTGCCCTGCTGGACATCACAGAACGATGCTAGAATGTTGCTGAATTGGAGTAAATGCCTGCTCAGTGAATGGTGGATGGGTCATGATGTGTGTGTGTGTGTTGTTTGGTAGTGCTAATTGGGGCCTGAACTGATATGACTGACAATGGCCAGTGAGTGTGCTCCCTTGTCTTCATGAACTTGAAGACTAACTCGACCTTTTAATATATGTTCAAGAAAGCCCTGTGAAAGCTTTGTACATCCTACATCTGCGTCTTCTGTCTTGTTGAGAGAGTGACTTTGTATGTAACGAATTGGCTATATATAATGTGGGATGGCCCTCTTGTAGGACATTTCTTCGTTATTATACCAAAATACCCCACAATGTGGGCCTTATACATCTGAGTGTGAAGGGCTACACCACTACCATTTTTCATGACCCTCCCATGCATCTAGCCTGTACTGGAACATTGTTTTCATTGTCTTCTTGGGTCCTCATTCTTGAAGCCTGAATGATTTCTGGGGAAGGACCAGACTACTTGAACATGCACGTGGTTGAGTTCCTTTCCCCTGAGTACCCATTCCTTTCCACATTGGGGAAAGACAGAGTGAACAGTTGAATGGTGTCTGGACACCATGGGACTTCCTCTCACCACACGGATGCAGTAAATAAGGAGTAATCTCCACTGTTCTTGCAAGAGCAATAGACAGACTTTGTGTCCTCAAGCACCTTGCATGGAAGCACAAACCTAGGGTGCCGGGTAACCATGCCAATAAAAGAAGCCTACACAGATATTCAAGGTTGTTTTGCTTGCTTTTCTGGGAGCTTTGGCAAATTCGGATTATAAATGTTTGTTGGGGGCCGAGGGAAGTAAGTAAGTAGAAGGGCTTTGCCACCTGTATCTTCTTGAGCATGGCTTCAACATGGCTTGGTTCACCATGATATGAGTTAATTCCAGACATACACTCTGGTGCACCTTTCTCCAGCTGTCGCTCCTTTCAGCGCCATGCCCCATAGAATACAGTTGAGTCCCACGAAATATATGGACCAATTGTACACATAGATCCTCCACCTCTCCTTCCAATAGCTTCCAGGACATCTTATCTATCCCCCAACCCAAATATATATCCCCCTTGCCACTACTGAAGGCTCTATCATACTCCTCTTTTGCCTCTCTGACAGGTACAAAGTGCCATAACCTATGGCTGTGGGCTCTATACAAATGCAAGATAACATAACATAACATGTGCATGGCAAACAGTGGCAATGGCAATTGCCAGTTGCCATGGAAAACATGACCGCTGTCAGCAGAGCCTTAGTTTCAACAGACTGTGCCTGCTTTGCCTTACGGAGTCTGCTGAAGCTCAGCTGGTAGGCAGAGATCAAAATACTGATCCCTGCCTTGCAACTGGATGAGTTCCAGATCACCATCTGCCCTTTTACATAGGATTTTTGGAATCAAAGCTGATGGGGGCAGTGTATGAGCTTTTTACACAATCTCCTTGATGTTGCTAAATCTGCCTTGCTTTTCTGAGACCTAAAATGCCTCAGTTTTCCTTCTAAGAATTTCATGGCAGTAGAGTTTTCTCTCTTTTTTTGCAGCCATGTACGTCTCTTTTGTGCACTCTCCTTGAGAATCCTTCATCATTGGCCTTTCTTAAACTATTTTAATTGTAATCACTTGATTTATTGTGACCTTGACCAATTGGTAAATGCAGTGCAGCCTATAGGTTCAAAAGTAAGTAATTCAATTTATCATTATGACAAGTACATCATGAATGCAAATTGTAGTCAACGCTCCTGGCATCGTAGAGTGGGGGCACAAGCTTTCCACAACGTGCCCTCTGCTCCAAACAAATCCGTCCTGAACAAAATAATTGTTTCCACCAATTAATGGAATAAACATACCTTTCTGTTTAGGGAATAGATACATTACAATTCTTATGGCAATCCAACACGGGAGTTGGGAAAGGTTTCAAAACGGCAAGGAAACGCTTGCCTATGATTTTGTGCTTTTGTGACTTTGCAATGTTGTTTCACTTCTATTTTGCACATTATGGGCATCTATATTAAAATATATTTTAGATGCTAAAAATCTACATTGCAGTTTGCTAAAAGATAAAAATAGTGGTAGTAAAAATAGAAATGTAATTTGTGCCCAAATAAGACAAACCAAATGTGTTGAGATGTCTACATTTTGTCATTTGCTTTTAATTAAAGTGTATTCGGTTTAGAATAAATGACCGATTAATAAATTGTGTGCATTACCAGATAAACAGTCTTACAGTGTAAAATAAACACATTAGAATAAAAAAGAAAACACATTAATATGACACTTTTAAAACCTTATCCGAAAGATGAAAACAAATTAATCTTAAAAACCCCAGGCTTTCCGCAGACCACTGATAACCACAGCTAAAGCCACCTTCTACCAGAAGGCCATAGTTGAAGTTAACAAGAAAGCAAAGCCTTCTTCAAGGCAGTCAAACAGTGCAGCACCCCTCTACCCAACCCTCCAATTATTCAATCCATTGAGAAATCCACTGCAATCAGGTTTTTCATTGGCACAATCAGCAACAGCGTCAACAAATGGATGCAAACCACGTATGGACCACCTTCTAAACTCTATCCGTTAAGGGTCTTACAACACCCTAGAATTCTTCCTAACACTTTGATGACATCCTGCCAGCTTCCTTCCTCAAGACACTCTCCTCAGAAGCACTCCATGCATTCAGCGATCCTCGTAGCACTTCATGCATTCAGCGTTATCTTCAATGCATCTATCACCCAATAAACATGTCCCACTACTCTTAAAACTGGACAAATACTCCTGCTCCTAAAAAACAACACTGGACTTCAGTGACCTCAGCAGCGACTGCCCCATCACACACATTACTTCTTTGGTAAGATCTTTGAAAGAGCATTATCCACAAAGCTTCAAGCACACACCAACACAAACAACTTTCTTCGGAACTTCTTATCTAGCTTCAGATCCAGATGCAGCAGAGTGAATTTCACCATTCAAGTGCTAGAGAAATCTCTCTGCATCTTTAATGAAGGCCACCGCTGCCTACTGGTACTCCAAGCTCTCTCTGCGGTCTTCAACACAGTAGATCATAAAGCCCTCATTGGCATACTACACAACGCCATTGGGATTTAGTGAGACTGACCCCATTGGTCCAACTCATGGCTAGAAGACTGCCATCAGTTCGTCCGAATCATGTACACGTGGCAGGTGGCCTACAGTGGATTTCTATGGAGTCCGTCAGTTTTTTGCTAGTGCACAAAGCCTACAGAATCCCTAGGAATGCTCAGCATTTACTGGAGTATTTGTATGGCAGAGAGGACGGGAGCGGTGGAAACATAAGTAACGTTCCGCTCCTCCTCTCCGTTATACAAATCAATGAAAATGGGGCATACCGTAAGCAAAGTGTGTAAAAGCTTTACCCAAGGCTTTAACGCATTTTGTTTCCGGTACGCTGAGCTCAACATGACGTCCAATGCATTTCCAAACCTTTAAAAGCAGTCTTAGCTACAACACATCCAACTACATGTGTTTTGCATCCAACTTATCCTTCTCTATTGTTGAACCGCAGAGTGGATGAGTTTGTACTCCACAAAGGGGTTTCTTCTAGAGTGCATACAAGGTGTTGCAATGAAACACTATTGTGGTCCACAAGCTGCAGCCTAGATCCGCGTACATACGCAGTCCTCATGAAGGGAATTCTAAGAGTGTAGAATTAGGATACCACTGAGGGGGACTCGTTAAGAATGAAATCACCTACAACTTATTTGTAAAGTCAATTTCAACAATGATAATGCACACAACACTAAGAAGGCCACCATGTACCACAAATCACCAACAAATGCTTGACCTGTTCAACACAGGAAAGGCTTTGATCAGCTGAAAAAGAGAGAGATAGTACTAGGACCACTGTGATATTTAGCCATATCTGAGCGAAAAAAGACTAGCATGCAACTCAAACCCTAAATAGGAGGCCGAAGACATCAAGGGGGGAGTGATGCATTCAACTTCCACGACAAACGTTCATGACTGACCTAAAATGTCTGCTTTATCGGAAGCAACGACCAGACTATCTGTTTTTTACGTATCCTTGCTTAACAGCATTTCAAGGACCTATGCATACTGGGTTTATGAATTCTTCTCTTACTTTCATGAAAGGTCACATTAACATTTGTATACACCGTTTTTATTAAGAATCCAAACTTGCTGCTAATTTTATTGACCTCAGAGGGGTGAAACGCATTAGTGCTGGGATTAGAACGTGCAAACTGCTCATCGCGCATACATTGCAGCAGTGCGTGCTTACCTCATTGAACTATCTTACCACCAAAATTATGTAAATCATTCTACTCTTGGTGTCGTTTTTAATCCACAAAATATAGGGCCTCATTACGCGGTGATGATGGTAAAAACATGGCATCATAAATGCTTTCTAATTTGGAAATACCACCTGATCATCAGTTGGGATTGCATTGGACATTTAGCACCTGGGGTACGTAAAAAGTACTGCATGGAGTAAATAAATTATATTTACCTCATTATTATGGCATTTATGAAATTCTATGTTTTACATTAAAAGTACATATCCATTGAAATTTTCCATCGACTGGATATGTACTTTTACATGTAAAAGATAGCATTTCGATGCTTTTAATTTCTACATTAAAATGTTATATGGAGCTGTCCAGTGTGGATTTTCTGCACTGGCCAGCTCCTTTTAACGTTTTAATGTTTTTTTGTATATTGGGGGTTTCCCCCCAGCCCCCCTAACCCCCACACCCACTCCCCCTTAATCCTAACCCTAACCCAACCCTAGCCCTAACTCTAACCCTAACCCTAATTCTAACCCTTGCCCTAACCCTAACCCTAATTCTAACCCTTGCCCTAACCCTATTTCTAACCTTTGACCTAATTCAAACCCTAATTCTAATCCTTGCCCTAACCCTTACCCTAATTCTAACCTTTGCCCTAACCCCAACCCTAATTCTAACCCTTGCCCTAACACTAACCCTAATTCTAACCCTTGCATAACCCCAACCCTAATTTTAACCCTTAGCCTAAGCCTAATTCTAACTCTTGCCCTTGCCCTAACCCTAATTCTAACCCTTGCCCTAACCCTTGACCTAACTCCAACCCTAATTCTAACCCTTGCCCTAACCCTAATTCTAACCCTTGCCCTAACCCTAATTCTAACCGTTGCCCTAACCCTTGACCTAACTCCAACCCTAATTCTAATCCTTGCCCTAACCCTAACCCTAATTCTAACCCTTGCCCTAACCCCAACCCTAATTATAACCCTTGCGTATTCCCAACCCTAATTTTAACCCTTGCCCTAACCCTAATTCTAACCCTTGCCCTAACACCAACCCAAATTCTAACCATTTCCCTAACCCTAATTCTAACCCTTGCCCTAACCCTAAAATCCATCAAAATCATTGAATCTTATTAAAAGTAAAGGCATTTCGATGGAAATGATTTTCGTTGAATAAAATTCGATGGAATTGACTTAGATGCATTTGCATTTGATGAAAAGTCCAGATACCCTTGATGAGGCTAGTCTTGAGCTCTTTCCTGAAAAGTAGTAGTGAGCGGACAAGTATGGTGTTTATGGGAGGAGGTTCCAGATTCTGGGATAATAGACAGAGAAGGCCTGTCTTCTGGTTCTTTCTTTCCTGCATCAGTAGAGTTGAAGTCTGCAAATGTCCTGGCTTCTGGAAGATTGTAGGCCTCTGGAGACGCTGAGCTTCTTAGCGGGGTAGCTTGGAGATTCAAGAGGGATAGTCTTGTAAATGATGCACCAGGATTTGAAGGTGATATGTGCTTGCAGCAGGAGCCTATGAATTTCAGTCAGGATTAGGGTGATGTGGTCAAATTTGCTCAGTTCTTTAATGAGTCATACTGCAGAGTTTGAAAAGGTTCTTCATTAGCCGCTTGCTTAGTGGTTTTGTGTCTTGTGTCTTTCTTGTGCGCCTTGAGACCCTTGGGTGATCTAGGCACATTATAAGAATTAAAGTAAAGTAAAATATGCAGGACATATCTCAGGGGGGCCAGGGTGGTCGCCAGAAGGCCTTCCATGAGGGCATTGCCACCATCCAGGTTGGAGAGGAGCTGCAGATCTGATGTTTGCTGGGATGAAGAGCTTCATTTGTCTTGCCCAACAGGGAAAGTTGGTAGCAAGCAATTTGTGTCTTCCTTCCTTTATGCTCCTTGAATAGGAGGTGTCTGTCAATGTATAACCTAAGATAATTGGCTCAGGTGTTCAGCTTGACTGAAGCCCTTGAGGTTAATAGTTGAGGGCCAGAGTGACCTCTGGGTATTCAGGGTTGTTGGTCAGCAGTCGGAATTCAATTTTGGAGGAGATGACATCCAGGACTGTAACAATGGATGTTTACGATGTAGGTTATCATGAGGTAAATGCCTATTATCTGCGTTTTGGTGCCTGCAGATTTTTTTTGAAAATCAATTTTTATTAAGTTTTGTGCATGTATTACGACATTACATAGCATGTGTAAGCATGGATTAACAAAAAACCAATCGTAACACCCCACCTCCCCCTCCCCCCGTCTCTCTCCCCACCCCCCTACAGTTCAAGTTCTCATTAGTTGCTTGTTGCTTGTTTGACGGGTTTTTCGAAAACAGAAGTGTCGTTACACAGTTCACTTGGTGCGCCAAAGTCATGGGTCCAACTGGGAAAAGTTCACGATCAGGTCGGTGGGCAATGGTCCAGCGCCCCTGGGGGAAGGCCCCTGGCCCACGCACAGAGCATTAAACTGATCGGCCATATTTGTCAAAAAAGTGGAGCCAGATTTCCTCGATGTTGGACTTGGACTCATCGAGTAGGTGTGTGAGAAACTCCATGTCATAAATGGCCCACATCTTGGTCACCCACGCTTTTTCCCCCGGCATTTCAGGGTGTTTCCATTTTTGTGCCAGGCAGCATCTGCCTGCCACCAACATGACCTGGAGCATATGGTCCTGAGTGCCCTCCTGACCATCCCCAGTGTCGATTCTGAAGAGGAGGAGCCAAGGGCAGGAGGACCGGTCAACCCCTTTCACCCCTTTGATCCAGGCCAGTACCCTTTCCCAATAATTATGGACCACTGGGCATCCCCACCACATGTGGGTGTAATCCCCTCTCTCATTCCTACATTTCCAGAAGTGTGGGTTGTATCCTGGCTTCATCCTAGCAATCCTCTGCGGGGGGTAGTGCCATCGGTGTAGTATCTTGAGGGCTTGATGGCGATATTGGAGGGAGGCCGTGGATCGATTGGCCCGCCTGCACATCTCCGTCCATCTTTCATCATCAATCTCCTCTGCTAGGTCCCTACCCCATTGTGTGCGTGCCGGTGGAGGATCCCTGGGGGCTGAGAACAGGAAGAGCTTGTAAAGGCGAGATATTATCCCCTTAGAGCCCCTCGCAGATAGGAGAAGCTTTTCGAAATCCGTGAGATCCCTCCTGAGGGTGTCGCCCCAGGATGGCTCAGTGAGGACACCCTTAAGCTGGAGGTAGCGAAAGGGGGGCAGGGTACCTATTCCCAGGGCCTCCTCAAGGTCACTTAAGGGCAGGAAAGAACCCCCCACCCAAAGATGGCCAGCCCTGCTAAGGCCTGCCTCAAACCATGTCTGGTACGCCGCTGGCTCTGCTATTTTGGCCAAGAAAGAAGGGGCCCAAATGTAACTTAGTGGGGAGGGCCACGTTGTGAGCCACCTATAGTAACCTCCCTCCCCCCACAGGGACCACAGCACCTTCAAGATTGGATGATTCAGGACGCTTCTGGGGATCTTCTTCCTTGGGACCCAAAGCCATTCCTCTATTGTGACAGGGGCAAGGGGCCTATTGTCCATGGCAACCCATTGTTTTTTGTTTTTTCGTATCTGGGGAGAAGTGATCGACCAAAACCCTCAACTGAGATGCTCTGTGATATGTCTCCAGGTCGGGATAACCCACCCCCCCATCCTCCTTAGCCCTAGTCAACACCTCGTAGGAGATCCTATGCTTTTTACCCGACCAGAGGAAGTTGAGAAGGACTCGCTTCGTTTCCATAAAGAAGGTCTTGGGGATCAGCACCGGGAGCATTTGGAAGAGAAATAAAAACTTTGGGAGGAGAACCATTTTTATGAGGTTGAGGCGTGCCATCCAGGAGAGACCCGATCCCGCCCACCTCTCTACATCTCTTCTGATTGCGGACAAGAGGGGGGGAAGTTGGCCGTGTACAGCTCCTCAAGGTCACGCGAAATCTGTACTCCCAAATACCGGAATCCCTCTTCACTCCGTCTAAAGGGGAGCCCTTTCACAAAGGCCATCTCCGGATCGGACAGATTCCCACCTATAAACGCCACTGATTTATCCAGGTTGACTTTATACCCGGATAGCTCTCCCTAGCGCGAGAGGCCCTGTAGTAACCGGGGGACTGTTTGGGACGGTCTGGTGACATAGAGTAGCGCGTCATCCGCGAAGAGGCAGATTTTGCATTGCATGTCTCCCATCTGTACTCCCCTAATGGCCACATTATTGCGGACCGAGATTGCCCATGGTTCCATTACTAATGCATAACTTAGCGGGGACAAGGGGCATCCCTGCCTTGTGCCACGTTCGAGGGGGAACTCTCTCGATTCTGTCCCGTTTGCCACCACTCTAGCCGAGGGGGAAGAGTAAAGCGCGGCCATCCACCCCAGCCACCTTGGGCCCATCCCCAGAGATGTGAAAACCTCCCCCATAAAAGCCCAGCTGACCCTGTCGAAGGCTTTCTCTGCATCGAGAGCCAATAGGAGTGCACCCTCGTCTCGGACCCCCACTGTGGCAAGTATATGGAGTGTCTTCCGTAAGTTGTCGGAGCCGTGCCTGTTGAGGATGAATCCCGCCTGGTCAGGGTGTAAGGCAGTTCTCAAGTCTGGAGGCCAAGATTCTGGTAAAAATCTTGGCATCTAAGTTAAGGGGCGAGATGGGTCTATAGGACCCACATTCTGTTTGGTCTTTACCGGGCTTGGGTATGACGGTGATGAGGGCTTGCAGAAACGTCGGTGGAATTGAGTCTCAGCTCCTAATCTGATTGAACAATTTGGCCAAGGGTTTCACCAGGATCGATTGGGTTTGTTTATAGAAATCAGCCGTGTAGCCGTCTCCGCAAGGTGCCTTTCCTGCCTTCAGTCTCTTAATGGAATCCTCCACTTCCTCCTCTGAAATCTCCCCCTTGAGGGCCCCTAGATCCTCGTCAGATAGCCTGGGGAGGTGATGTTCCGCCAGGTAGGAGGAGATATCTTCCAATGATTCGCCCGCTTGCCTGGAATAAAGTTTGCTGTAATAGTCGGCAAAGCATACCGCTATTTTCTCCCGGCCCCCGTGAATCCTACCTTCCCCATCGCTAAGCCGGGCAACCCCCCTTTCCACCCTACAACCCCGGGACCTCTGTGCCAAAAGAGTCCCCACCCTGTCTCCCCGTTCATAGTATCTTTGCTTGGTGTACCGCATTTTCTTAATAAACTCCCCTATGAGAACCGTATGGAACTCTTGTCTTTTGCCCTGCATCTCCTCCAGGAGTCCATCTCGGTCTACCCCAGGAACGCCCAGTCTGGCCTGCAGGACCCCCAACTCCGCACGGAGCTTGCCCTCAATCAGGCCCCTTTCCCGTTTACGCCTCGAGACCTCCGCTATGAGGAGACCCCTAAAAGTGGCTTATCCGGCTTCCCATACCATGGACATGTCGGTCTCACCATTGTCGTTCGTTTCAAAATAAGCCAACATTTCTTGCTTCATAAAATCCCGAAATACGGCGTCCCTAAGAAGTGTGTCGTTGCACTGCCAACGGGAAGATCTTGGGGCGACGGGCGGTAACCAGTTAGCTACGAGTAATTCATGGTCCGACCACGTTATAGACTCCACCCTCGGCTGTTGAACCACCCCGTTCCCCTCTTCGGAAATTAGCAGGAGGTCAATTCTAGTGTAGGTACAGTGTGGGGGAGAGAAAAAGGTGTAACCGCCCTGGCCCGGATATGCTTTACGCCAGACGTCCACCCAATAATGGTCCCTCAAGAGGGTCTGCAGGGCCAGATTATCCTTGAAATCCCCTTGGGCACCCCTCCCTTGGCAGACCACCAGTCCAGACGGGGGTCAGCTACCAGGTTGAAGTCCCCGCCAAGTATCATGGTCCCTTCTGCCCATTCGTCCATGACATTAAAGATCCGAGTGAGGAGCTGCACTTGACCTGAATTGGGTGCGTATAAGGTGGCCAGGGTGATGCGTTGCCCCTCACAGAACCCCTTGACACCTAAGAATCGACCCCCAAAACCTCTCTTGGTTTCTACCCCCGTGAGATGGAGCGCCCTCCCCAGGAGAACACCCACCCCCTCCTTCTTGGAGCTGGCATGTGAGGCCCAGTAGTTGCAACCAATATCCTTCCCCTTAATTCTGGATTCTCTTCCCCGTTTGTAATGCGTTTCTTGTAGGAAGAGGACTGTTAGATGTTGTTTGCGGAACATATTGCTCGTAAGGGACCTCTTATTTTGGGAGTTAAGGCCCTTGACGTTCAGCGTGCCTATCCTCCCCTCAATCATTATCGTCTTTTAGGTTGTGCACCTTGAACCCCTCATAACATCTGCATTTCAGAGCCCGCTGCCAAGCAAGTTTCTGTGATTTGAACTGGTTTTCCCCCCTTCCTCCCTGTCTCTCTCGCTGGTCATTCCACCCCCACACCCCCAGGCCCAAGCCTCCCACCTGCCCCCTCCCCCCACCCCCTTTCCCTTGCAATGTAAGGCGTTCGTCCACGCCCCCCAAGTGTCGGGGTTGGTCAACGAACCACCAAGGACTCTAACCCCAGCCCCAGGATTTTCTTGTGTTAGGGAATCCCAATTCTTAAAGTCAATATAGGTCGACCCCACCAAATCCTCGGTGCAAATGTCCGAGGTGGAATTCTGGAACTGTGATCCCCTGCTTCAGCCTGTAAACTTCGAACTCAGACTTCCTGCGTGGGTCACCACAACAAAATAGTTAACATTTAATAAACTTCCGCCCGCCCTCCAACCCGGCGGGCCACAGTGTCCGGTCATTTGGTCGAAAATAAATGGTCGAATGACCATTTGATCGAATCAAAATGGTCGGAAAAAAAAGGTCGAATTTATTTATTTATTTATATATATTTTTTTTAGTTTGGTTGCTTAAAAAATATTTTTTAATAAAGAAAAAGGGTGGTTGGCGGGGGAACCCCCCCATAAAAAAAAAAACATTCAACCAACGTGGCGCCCAGCCGTGGCACCTCCGGGCCCCAGGTCCCCTTACTGCCAGAGCCTGGAATTGATGATCATCGTTGGATTTCCTCAACCTCCGGAAGGGCGATGCTGTTATGGCTTTAGATGGTCCTCGGAGGTCGTTGACCTTAGATTTGCCGCTGAGCTTTTCCGATCTGTCGGGGCCCCTCGGGGGGTCCCGGGCTCTTCCATCTTGGCCACCCGAGTGGCCCGCCTGGTCGCCAACCAGGTCGTCCGTGGCCCTTTGAATGTCTTCCTCAGACACCAAGCGGTGTTTCTCCCCCAGCCATTCAAATTCCAGATAGAAGGGGTGGCCCCAGCGGTATCTGACCCCTTTTCCCTGAAGCCATCTTGTGAGGTTCCCACACTTCCTTCTAATTGACAGGGTGAGGGCTGATAGGTCCTGAAAGATGGACACCCTGGAGTCGCCGTATTGAATATTGCCAAGGTTCCTCGCTTTCTCCAGAATTTTAGCTTTGTCCTTGTAATAGTGTAGCCGGGCCAGGACCGAACGCAGGCCTCTGCCCCCTCCGCCTGCCCGATGGACCCTGTCAAACTTGATCGCACCTTCGGCATCCGCCCCCAAGACAATCCTTACGATGTCATGTACTTTTCCCTCGAGGCCTTGTGTGGTTTCACCCTCGGCCTCCACTAAACCAAAAATACACAGGTTATTTCCTTCTCTCCCTGTTTTCCATATTGTCCACCTTGAGCCGGAGTTCTTCTTCGCGTCTTTCCATGTTTCGGAATCTGATTTCCATTTGGGTCTCAAGGAGAGTTGTGGAGAGCTGATTGTTTTCGACTCCCTCCATTCGGTCCTCCAAGGTGATGACTTTAGTCGTGAGGTCAGCCAATTTGGCACCCATGTCAGTCCTTATCCCGCGGATCTCCTCCAGAATCGTCTGGATATTGTTCTGGATGGCACCCAAGTCTGGGGGTGGGGTGGAGGGGCCCCCGGTCGCCATGACGCCCTCGCTGGCCACGAATTGGTATTTTGACAGGTTTTCTTTCCAGCTCATGGGAGGTTTGTTTTGGTCACCTGTTGTTGGCGGTCACCGCTTGGTCATCGGCTGTGCCTGGGTCCGTTAGGGCACGGGGTGGAGGGGGAGCGCGTTTTCCGTGGTCGTCGGTGACTCAGTATGTGCCAGGCTTATCTGGATCTGTTAGTTCCCCATGTGGTGGTGGTCTCCGGGTTTCTCGGCTAGGAGGCTCTGGAATTGCAGTGGTTGGGGCTATCTGAAGGCCAAGCGTGGATAGTGTCCCCTCTGGTGCCCCATTCAATCAAAGTACACTTCAAGTAGGCCTCCCTTAAGGGGTCGAGTCCCCCGAGGAGGATATGGGGGCACTGGGCGGGGGCCCTCACCTTCAGGGCGTGGCTTCCTGTGATCCCCAGGCCTTGCTGTAGTGGGGGGGTCCACTCAAAGAAGTCACAAGTGCCCCTGGATGCCTCCTCCAGTGACAGCGGAGGAGGGGTGTGTATTGGGGGGCGCGCTCGGCCCCCAGCTCCCGGACCCCACGGGTCACGGGGGACTCACTGTGTGGCGATGGCCTCCTGGTGGCCTGCAGGTCTGTTCAATGTGGGGAGGGTCGGGCACCCAATTTCCAGGGCCCCGTCACTGCTCTTTTTCAAGCGGCTCCGAGGTGTCTGCGTCCGGGGTCCTGGGATCACTCCAGGTTGCTGCCTGCTGCGATCGGGGGAGAGGGGGTCGGGGGCGCGCTCCCGCGTCGGCCCCCCGGCGATGTTGCTGCCCTGTAGGCAGGTGGCCCTCTCTGTCTCAGGCCTCAGCGGCTCTGCCACTGGAGTCGCGGGATGGGCGGAGGGGTCGGACCCCCCCACGCCGGGCCGCGTTGGCAGCGCCTCGCCAGACCCACGTCAAGTATCGTGGGCCGGGGTGGGAAGCCCCGACGCACCGCGGGTGCACAGCCTCGGGTTCTCCCCTGTGCGGCGCCGCCTCCTCCTCGCCCGAGGCTTTCTCACTCCGACAGTGGCCGCGTGTGCGCAGCTGCTGCGGCCTCCCTCAGTGTGTCGTGCCGAGAAGTGGGGGAGGGGCCGCGGGAACTTTCAAATCTGTAGAACTCGGCTCGGGGGTGTCAGATCGGCACCGGAGTTGGGTGTAGCGGGGGGGCACAAGTTCCCACAGCGTATGGTGGGGGTCACGTAGCTCGTGGGACCCTTGTTCCGTGCTAAAGCCGTTGTTCACCCGGGGCTGGGTACCGAGCTCGAAGCTCAGTCGACCCTCCTACCTGCACCCCCTGGTGGGCTCCGTGCCTGCAGATTTTGTATGGAGCTAGGATGGGTTCCAAACGGTTCCTTATAAAGTTTGGAAATCAAGCAGGAGAGGATGGGTCTTTGAGGGACTCCACAGGTGATGGGTAGAGTTGGTGATCTGGAGGAATACATTTGGATGAATTGGTGGAGGTTAGCAAGATAGGACTTGAACAAGCTAAATATAGTCTTCCATATTCCTGTTCGGTAACATGGCTGATAGGTTGAGGAGAATTAGGAGGCAAGCATGGGCATCGTTAAGGTTGATAAGAGCTTCAATGCATGTGTGTATTACTGGCCCCTTTGGGTGATTTTCTGTGCTTTCGAGGGGGCTGTCTTTGCAACCAATTAACATTTTTCAGATTCCTGTTTGTACTGAATTGTGTTTTAATGAGCGTTCTGTTAATACATACTGCAGGTAGGGAGTCTACACGAGGAAACCTGGTACATGGTGACCATTGTCTTGGTGCTTGTCGTTTCATGCTTCATCTCGGTTTGAAGACACTGTACTACAGTACTTCCTATGTATCCCATGTGGTAAATATTCGATGCAATAACAACTCATAATTAGCTGGTATCTTACAAAAAGGTGCTATTTAACAATGCTACATTTGTACCGTTATGGCTGTATTAATCACGAGGGTTATTTTGTGATCCAGCTCTTGATCTTAAATTAACTTATAGAAATATAAAAATGATAATGATATGATATGGCATTTATAAAGGGAAGAAATTGGGGTCATGGTGATAAGACGTTCTCGCCATTGGCTCCCTACCGCCCAAATAACATTTGGCTCCCTACCACCCAAAACACATTTAGCTCTGGTTTCAAACATGGCTTCATCTTAGCATAAATCTCACTATGCTTGTGAGTAGAGCACAGAAAAATGGGTCTTTTCATAAACTGACGTAATACACTCATCACGAGTTGGGCGGTATCCCCAGCGGTATTACTGCCGGGGCTATTAGCGTTATCGCCAAACCGCCGGTGCTATTAGTGCCAGATCACGGGTTTGGCAGAACGGTAAATTCCCATTCCCCATTGGGCCCATTCGGGAATTCCCCATTCCCTGTTGGGCCCAATGAGGAATTTTCCACGCTACTACCACCGGCGGTATTAGCGCAGCAGTAATAGCACCAAAAATTGGCAAAATCGTGGCAGATTTGCCCCCAGCTCAGAGCTGGGGGTAAATCCTGCCAAACCTGTGATTTGGTGGACCCTAAAATGTGGCGTAAAATAGCATTAGCACCACATTTAAGGGTTACCACCAAACTCATGATGAGGCAGTATGTGTTTTATGCAAATGGAAGTCCTTGTGCAGATCTATTTGAAAAGCACATCCATAATATAATGCTAATGGTCTTTTCTGCTAAGTAGAAATGGCATTATAATGAGCATATTTAGTCGTGGGATGAATATTTAATCCGCAACATTACAAATAAAGCAATAATCTTTTCAAAGCAAGGATGCGACTATACCAAAACAGACTCATTTAAAGGTTCCATGGAGATATTTCATTGTATTTATACCAGTGAAGTTAAGTATGAATTGCTACAGGCCTGCCATGCTGCCCTTTACCCAAGGCAGACAATGATGACCATGTACCAGGCTTCCTCGTATAACCTCCCTACCTGCAGTAGGCCTTTACAGAACGCTCATTAAAGCACAATTCAGTACAAACCGGAATCTGCACTATGTTCATGGGTTGCAAAGACAGCCCCCTGGGAAAGCACGGAAGATCCTCCGAAGGGGGCACTGACACACGGGCGCATTGCAGAGGTATTCAGCAAGTGGAAACACATGTAGCACAGGGAAGTGATGCTAGCTGGCCCGCCATGAGACATGCATGCGATAAAGGAGTACACACCTTTGATAGTAAATAAGCAGAATGCCTCCAATTCCTAGGATGCAGCATTAACAATGGGGGCTCCCTACCCTACAATTTGCTGTTTGGGAAAATAGGCAAAAGACAATGGCTTGCAATGACTTGACTAGGAAAAACCAGCGTCAAGTCTGAAGAGCTGCCCAAGAAAACATATCTGGGTCGGAGGTTATAGGGTGTGCTTCCGCCTAGGGACATTGGTAGCATACACGTTAATGTAAACAAGTAAAGTGTCATTGCTAGAAACTACCTCTTGCTCTTGTAAGTGTTCGTGTGTGATACAACTGATGCTTTATCTAACACTTAAGGCTATCATTCATCTCAAATCAGGTTCCCTGATTGTTGTTGTGAAGAAAACATATCCACAAAGGCAGTCATGATTACTGAAAACATCGGGGACTTAAAATAAAAATAAAAATCAGAGGACAAGGTACAAGAAAAGTGTGCGAGGAGGCAGTGCAAAGATGAAACACAGCATACACAGTTGAGGTATTTTATTTACTTTATTGTTCATTTATAACGTGCTTAATTCCAGCGAGAGGTTTCTAAGCGCAGGATTGGGATTTGAATGTGTGTTGCGCCGCGTTGTCTTGCTTACAAGACAAACACTTTGCCCCTGAGCTATCCTTCCTCCCGTCCTCTATATAGTGATACATAGAGTGCAAACCTAGCGGGCAGCTACACGGGTGCTGGTGGGGGTGGGAGGACTCTGGGCTTCTTACATCACACCCCTGCTGTCTAAGAAACTGAAGATCACCAACCCGTGCAGCAAGTCAAAAAGATGCTCCTGGAAAACCTGGACTTACATCCTAAGTACTCTTGCTTAAAAGGGAAGGTGTAGACTTTTGGCACTGACTGTTCCCCTCTGTAATCACTCGCTGCAGCTGTGTGACCACTCCACATTAGGCCATTCACCGGATTTGTTTGCAAGTGATCATCAAGGCCTTCCCACAAGTGTGACGGTGTGGATCAGACAACATCACAATGAATCTTTATAGTCAACTGTAGACATGGCGACCGTGTGAAGACCCTTTGCCCCGCCACTTAGAAGCCCGCACTTGCTTCACTAAGCACAGGTGGATTCAGAGGCAAGGCAAACGACCTGGCGCAGTTCCGGAGGTTTCCGAACACAAGGGCCTCAATGACTCCCAGAAGAAACCCCCACTTATCAATGTACTACACAGATTGCAGCATGTTCCTTCAGTTGCTGCGAAAGCCCTGGGTGAGGCACTTTGGGTCTTCTGGGGGTACGCTTTTTTCCTTTCAGAACCCCAGAGGGGGGGGGACATGAACCAATAGGAAGGTCTAAAAAGGAAAAGGAATCACCAATAGGCTTCAGCTCATGTCAATCACCCTTTGTAAATGCCCTGGGGGTCCCTGATGGAGCCCTAAGCAAGGATCAGAGAGAAGAAGGCCCTGCAAGTGGGGATTTCACTCAGTGATTGCCAACACAGCTGGGAAGTACCTCTCAGACATAATGTTTGTTAGACTGCATGCGAGGGCCCTGAAACCTAAGTAGAGGCATCTAATACCACACTCCTGATGTAAGGCACCCTCTGCATACGACCAACATTAAATGGGATGGGAACACGCTCTCTGTGTGCATGCATCCCTTCCACCTGTCGAAAATTGACCCACCCACCCATGTATTTCTTTTTATTTTGCCCACATTCGCTTGCTCCCAAATAAATACTTTATTTTATCTCTTTTGGGTTCCCTAATTTCAGACAAATGTCAAGCAAACAGCAATGGGGCAATGGTCTGAGTGGCTACCTCGTTCCCAGCCAATGCTTGCGCAATTAGGAATTGATATTGTAAATCTTCGAATTCTGAGAAATCTTGTTAGACAAAGACACAGAACTTTTGGGGTACTTTGTATTTTCACTTCAAATATCATGTATTCCCCCTTTTTGAATAAAAATGTATTATTGAGTACACTTCCAGTTCTGTGTCTTTACAAAACAGTTTTGAAGATGCCTTCCCTGCAGCAGCAGAGGTTATACTGGTGTGGGGTCAGTAATATCAGGTTTTTTTTTAAGTGGGTACGTGGCACTAGGGCCATCGCTGCAACACTGTTTGAATAATCACAAAAGAAAACTTGGTATAAGCAAATGACTCCTCTAATAAGGTTATAATGACTGCGGGCTATACTGGCTGGTAATTGCCTGCTGCCATGAAGCGAGGGCAATACCGAGCAGGGCCTGCAGTTACCATGCTGGTATGGCCTGTGACCATTACCACCATTACCATCCTGGGTTAGGTGAATAGCAGAAACGCCGAGGAAAAAGCAAAGTAGAAAAAAAAGAAAAGGTAGACGCGTGGTGATGTTAGCGGACACGGAACTGGGTAGGAAATGTGGTGTGTGCAGAGACGTAGCCAGGATTGTCTAACAAGTGGAGCCTGAAGCTAATGTAGTTGGGCCCACTGCGGTGACATTAACATCTGTGAATGTCCACACAGCTCTACAGTGTGGGTATTTACAGATTTTGGGTTGCCCTTGCCCTCTTAGGCACTACCCTTTCAACGCCTATGGGTGTGTGATGCCTGAGTAAAGGGATGGGAGCCAAGCAAAGTGACAGAGACAGCAGCCAGAGAAGGTGGCGAGCCTGGTGGTACAGATCAGTGTAAGAAGCGGAAGCAAGAGGCACCTCAGAAGACAGGATGGATGGCAAAGCGACCAGCAGGGGAAACTGGCAGCAGGGCAGTTAGTGGTGAGAGAACATGGGCCTGTACCAACATTTAATCCCCATGTTTCCTGTACTGCTAATGAAATAAGTGCAGAAGCAAGGTGCTAATGAGTTTTGTAAGCGATAGAGTTTTTCATTTCTGAGGTTTGTCCAACCATCGTGTCTCCTGTAATTATTGTAGGAAGTTATGCATGTTAGCCATTTTTGTATGCACAATCTACACACATGCTATCTTACCGGTTTGCTATTTTTGGTTGTGATAGAATGACATCTAACACAGGTGTAAAAGCCCGAGGTTTTTGGACATTCATTAGTAAATAAAAAGATGCATTTAATTATATTTCTGAAAGGAAGTTCTGCTAAACAGGTCACCCTTCCAAATTGCTTCATGCAAAAATTATGGTACACCCAGGTGCCTTGCTCAAACTGGTCTGCTGGCATGGCAGTGTCAGCTATGTTGTGGCCCAGAGAAGGTTCAAAGATCGTCCGTGTATCCCTGACAGCTGCTGTAACCCAAAGTTTAGGGAGCATTTTAATTTCTGCACTTCTGATCTAAATAATGATCATTGTCGGCTTTAATTAGTCTGGTGGCAGGAATTGTTATTGATACGAGCATGCAAGTATGAAAGCCAAAAGTAATTTGATATCATGCTCGTGTTATTTCTGTATGCCCAGGCCAACTATGCCAGGGCAATGTATATAATGATAATGATGTGTTATTTATACAGCGCCTTAATCCAAAGCGCTTTACAGAGAACATATTTACATACAATATCACCCAACCGAAATTGGTACACATTTATCGAACTCGGAAGGATGAAAGGCTGAGTTGGCCTTGCCGGGATTTGAACCTGCGACCTGCAGATCAAGCTCAGATCTCAGCAGCGAGCGCTCAACTTTACCGGCTATATAGTCATGGATAGACTGGTTGTCTCCACTTTCTAACACACGAGGGGCACTTCTTCTCCCAGGAAATAGAAACCTGCTCTAGGAGGACTCCTGGGAATGGTGCTTCAAAGGCAGCACTGCTTTAACAAAACCAGCTTCACACCTGTGTGCTGCACACCAGAGTTCCTGTTAAAATCGTCAGGCATGGGAAAGGTGGCAGAGTTAGTGTAGACTGGGAGGGAAGGGAGGCTTGAAGAGGGGCCTCACCATCTTGGTTTTCAGTCGGGGTTTTCTTTCTTTCTGTCCCCACTATTCCCTGCAAGTCAAGGCACTATGGGTATGACATCAGAAGGCATCGGTCAATCGCTTGTGACAACAACTTGGATTGGGCTCCTTACAGCGGGCTTGCCTCAACCTTGGTTCGACTGCAGCTAAAGTACCCAGAGGCCCGGCTCGGTGCTGTTGAGCTCCTTAAGATAAAATGCACTGTTTAGAGGTTGTTTCCCCATTGTCTACTTCCTGGGGTCATACTGACTTTTAAGCCCCTTTTCCATCTTGTTATTCAAGACATATCCGTTTTGAACAGTGCTATTGTATCAATTTCTTGCTTGAACACCCCAGCTCAATTATCCAGAGTACCATACTACATGAGTCTACACTGTGTGTGTTCTCTTCACTAGTGTAGGTTTTTAAGTGTGTTAGTTAGTTGATTGCATTTTTGCTGTTTAATTAAAGCCAATGGGCCTCATTCCAAATATGGCATTAAGTCATTGTAAATATGCCAGTTTACCACCGAAAACATTTACTGTTACCACCACTCTGTCGCATGGGTTATCATGGGATAGTGAGTGGTGGTATGGTGGTGTATAGTCAAACTATGGAACTCTATACTGAAGGAAATAAGAACAACAGAAGACCACCTTACCTTCAGAAAATTATTGAAACCCTGGCTATTGAATTCACAGAGACAAGCATAATAACTGGCACCTCCCACAACTCATATCCGGACATAAGGCAAGTCTCAGGAGAATAGCTCAGCGGCAATGTGCTCGCCTTGGAAGCAAGACGACACAGAGCAACAATGGTTTGATCCCTGGGTTTGTGCTTAGAAACCTCTGGGTATTAAGCACGTTATAAATAACCTATCATATCATAATTATGGGACAGTATGGATCCTGGAACCGACAATAAAATAATCACACACTGCTAACCACCCCATGCTCCTCTCCTGCATACTGCCCATGTACCTTACATGCCCAAAATGGCTAGCCATACTACACACAAAACACACAAGCCACACATCCGCCACAAGAACAAACAGCCGCAAACAACAAACAATCCAGATACTGGATGTTACCCCTGCGGACACAAGAAGCCCTGTGCACACAATCCAAGCACACTCAGAAAGCCGACACACACAGACCACCAGTTTCTCCTGGTCCTTCAAGCATCAACAGGAGAGCATCCCTCTTTTCTCACTAACCCACACCACCAACTTTCTTACAGAGCCACGTGAGCATCTGTAGACCATCCAAATGTTAGCAGTTCATGGTATAAAGGAACATAACACAACATAACATTTTTGGAGCCCATAGAAATCAATGAGGATTTTTTGCAGATTGGTAATTGCATTCAGTAAATCGGCCAATTTGTAGCCTTAATGTGGGGGAATTAGTTTCAGCATCAAAATGGAGTCAAATGATGGAAAAGGGCAGGCGATACCTAAGGAGAACAGGGCAATGCGAATGTAATCTGCATGGATAGTAAACAAATTCAAGACTTCTTGAACACTACGAGGATCAAGAAGAATTTCACTCTCACCACTATGGAAGAGACTTTCAACAAAGTTATTAAAAGCTAGGTGAACACTGTGTATCATATGGCAATCTTGGCTCTCACCCCCTGTCTCCCACTTTCTGCTTTTGCTCCCTTTTCCTCTCTGTCTCTTTCTGCTTCATGCTTTGTCACTCTCTCTTTCTATGTGGGGGAAGGTAACATTGTCAGTGGACCATTTGCTAAGGCCACCTCAGGCGTATTTTGAGCCAAAACCAGTATCTTGGGGAGGCAGCTTTTTCTTTTTTTTCAAAAGCATCTTTTAAACAAAAAACAATAATGGGCATTTTTATTGTAACTAACATTGTACACAGATTCTTTTTTAAATTGTCCAATGTTAATATTTAATTACCACTTCCAGATTTACATTTAGATATAATAAGAGACTTGTGTCATTGAGTAAAGCACACTATCAAACCCTAGAATACCCATACACATTAATTTCTATTAGAAGGTTATCAATAATGGATAGTCTGGCACTCCTCTTGTACTCTGTCAAAATACTAATATTTAAAAATAATGAGAAAGGAGAAGGTGTCACATAACATCAGTGAAGGTTCTATGCAGCTTTGCATAAAATCAAAGAGCATTTTGAGGACACAATTATTGCCACAGATCTTTACATTTAACAACTCTGTCTGTGATAATAAAAAATAGGGGTGTATGCTTCAACCACTAAGCACATAATGCACCTTGGGCTTGGTGCAAATTTCATTTTTCACAACACACACCCTAACTTTAAAATGTCGGTATCATTGAACCTTATATACCGATTTGGACAGCATCAGAATGTGGATGTGAGGGCACAGTGGCTATGACATCAGTCCCCCTGTTTGAGTGAAAGGGTAATCAGGAACAGAATGTTGGTGGCATTAGCAGAAGGTGGGCTGTGTACATGCTCGGTTCTCAAGACACAGACATCCTAGGAGGATTATTTATATAGCATCCTATGAACAAGAGCATATCATGATTCAAGGAGCTTGTTGGGTTAATATGCAACTTTGACAAAAGGTCACCAACACATAAATTAAGCTGGATAATAAATTAGACTTCCTGAAGGGGCAAAACTCAACAAGGATTTAACATCGACATGTGTTGATCTTTTTAAGGACACGTTATTGACAAGAACAAATCTTCTTGGTAAATTGACATGGCAACTCTTGTTATTCCCTTCTTGAGATACCAAACAAGAGAGATCTTTTCTCACTGTCTCATAGGTTTGTACTTGCAGGCGTTTTGACACATGCAGTCAGCAGAGACAAGTGTCAGGCTACAGGAACCCTACAGAAAGTTGACAGTGGCACCCGTGGCAATTCATCAAGAAATTAAAAAAGGATGATGCCCCAGCCAGGAGTTCATTCCCTGTAAAGCTCACATACATTTTGAGTAATAGAATGCATCACCTGAAGACAACGTCGAGTGCAGGCGTACGTTAAAGAATTTGAGTTTTGCCCCTTCAGGAAGTCTAATGTTAAAGAATTTGGAGAGCAACCCCATTCATTAGCATGACTCTCTTGCTTCTTCACATGTAACAACCAGATTTGAAAATTACATTGGGCATTGATTACACCAAAGATGGAAGATGAGGTGTTCCCTGTAAGTGATTTCAATCCAGCACTCCAACTAAGTCAATGCCTAGTATGGGATGCCCAATGGAAACCCTTATTTATATATTTTTATGTCAAAAGTTCTTTTAATTCTGGATGATGTACCCTTATATAACGCCCCTCTCTTTGAATCCACCTGGCCTCACTGAACCAAAAAGAAGGTTTGTTTTGCAAATTAAAAGATTTATTTGAAGAATTGAACAATATATAGATTACACTTTTATGAATATGAATAATATCTGAATATCACACATGAATATGAACAATGATCAGCAAAGGGTAATATTACAATATCAACAATCTCTTTAATCAATTAGGAGTAGGAATAGGAAGAATAATGTAGCAGAGAATACTTTGTATGGTTCAAGGAAATGCAATGATAGGAAAGAATGCAACACAGAAATAAACTTGATATGAATTCAACCAAAGACAATGTGCCTCATTACGACCCAGGCGGTAAGTTACCGCCTGGGTCGTACCTTTACCGCCATGGCGTAAACTATGTTTACGCCATGGTGGTTGGCGGATTTACCGCCCCATTCCAAGGTGAGTGGGGCGGTAAATCCCCATTTCCCATTTACCCTTCCCCATTCCCATTTTTGCCCCATAGCGCATAATGGGAGTGGGGAAGGAGATAATTACGCCACCGTAAATTACGGTGCCGTAATTATCAATAAAAAAAGTTCCCTTAGCGCCATGGATTTAAACGCCTGCAAAAAGCAGGCGTTAAACTCATCATGGCGCTAAGGGACCTTGTAATCAGGCGTTAAGGGTCGGCGCCGTTTACGGCACCGTAAACCCCTTAACGCCTGACTCGTAATGAGGCCCAATGTAATCACTGTTTCCCCCTGTTATTACTCACTCCCCCCAATATGCAATATGAAGAGATGGAATGTGGGCACACAGGTTTCAGGAATAACAATCAACAATTGCAGATTCAATCCCGATTCCCCCCAGCAAGCAGAGAAAATAGGGCTGATTTTAAACAGGTCAAATGCTTTTGAATGTAATATGAAGTGATGAAAAAAATGCTAAAAATGATTTTAATTTGCTAAATAGGACTCAGAACTAGTGAGAGTTGCTTTGGATAGGTTCAGGGAAACACTAGCAATGATTGTTGAATGGTTAGCAGATGGAAAACGAAATTCAGAAGTTGAAAGCAAGAAATAGCTGTTTTTACATGGAGTGAAATTGAGCCAAATACGAAATTGTGGCAACTTTTTCAGCGCACGAAAAACGGGATTACAGCAAAACTATAAGGAGTTGGAATGCGGTTCTTAGTTCATTTGGAAGCTGAGGATATCAAACGTTACAGAGGTTTTAGTAAAGGTAGATTTTTCTCAAAAAGGTCAAGATTTCTAATTGAAAGATGCGCTGTTGAAGATTTAGAACAAAGATTTCTTAACACTAGGGAGTCTATGGAGCCGCAACCTACACGGACAGCACAGCCACCTATCCAGAGGCGCCTCCAGATGGTTTCTATCTGCCTGAGATGATTGCCTTTCTCCAGAAATTATATATTAGCGCCAAGATGCTTATGACTGCAATTATCACAGGATTATGTGGAGGAGAGAAAGATTTAGGATAGACTAAAGAGATTCAATAATGCAGTTATGGATATATTGGAACGAGTTGGATGGGATTACTTAATCCTAAGAGATGACTATGGACAGTTCTATGCTAAATACTTACAACTATGGCTTTGGAATGGAATGGGCCTGTCAAAGATCTGGTCAAAAGTTTGGCTTGGACTTCAGTCGCCACCGGACAGGATTCAGGGCACCTGGACTGCTCTCAGCAAGGCCCTTTGGTCTGCATGGCCTCTTGGACTGCATCTGACGGGTTCTGGGTTACAGCTCTGCTGGACTGATCTGGATCTTTGGTTTCCAGTGCGGGTTCTTGGTCAGAAGCAGCAAACAGCTCAGCCAGGCTGTTGAATGGTTTAGGTGCCCCTTGAAAGTTTTGGGGTTCAATCAGGTTGCAAGAGACTTTAAAGGCCTACTGAAAAGGGTTCAGCTTTTTGGGTTAGGCTTCTGCTTCAGGGTTCTGGAGTCTGGTTCTAGAGTCTGGTTCTGGAGTCTGGATCTAGAGAAGGGTTCTTCCTGCAGAGCGCTTCGCCGAAAACGGGTGCGAAAGAACCATCAATATTTGTTGCATCGATGAGGCAACAAACTGCCCAGTTTGCATCACCAACCTCTATTACGCGCAACGACCCAAAGTAGGGGGGAGCTTTTTAATCCACAAGGATACGTCGGCCCTAAGCCTCTACCAATTTAAAGGAGTGCTGATAAAAGCAATCAGCAGAGCAGGGTGGATCCCAAACAATTCGGCACTCACTCCTTCAGGATAGGTGCCACCACTGCAGCATGGCAAGGAGGTTTAGCACCGAACTACTAAAAAACATAGGGGGATGGAAGTCAGACTGTTATAAAAGATATATCAGACCAAAATTGATATAGCCTTCCGCCCTAAAATTTTCTTTCTTTTCCCCTCCCCCCACCACCACAGAAACAACAGGTGAATCGAGGACCACACTACGATCAGCATGGATAGTTGACCAGTCTTTCGTTTTCAGGACAGGCAGATGGGCTGAAGAGACCAAAGAAGGGCCACCGTTCAGAAACACCATTACTTCAGGGTGGGGATACAGAGGCCTACACTGGGCTGACGCCCACGAAACACTAGCAGAACTGGTGGCATACAGGGACCGCCCAGAATTCCTGATCATCGATCTACGGGGCAACGATCTAGTTAACACAGCTAGACGCATCCTATGCGAAGAAATCTGCTCCTCCCTAGCAGGCATTTCACACAACTGGAGGGGGACGGAAATATACTTCTCAGCCATCTTACCAAGAAAGAAATAGCTATGGGCCAACTGCTACAAATTTATAGACATATCTAGAAGAAAACTGAACAGGACGATAGAGAGATTCTGTATGACAAGAGGACTGGGTTTCATAAAACACCCAGCCATTACACTAGGCAACCCAGACCTTTTCCTCCATGACGGCACCCATCTGTCTAGCCAGGGCATGGAGCATTTCGGGAAATCAATACGCCTCTTACTCACAGGGGCTGTCTCTAGGGCATACTCTTGGGGGAACACGGTCAGCCGGGAACCTGCCTGTGTGTGGCGGCACGGGTCCGAGGGGGTAACCTCAGGACCCGGTGCCCAAAAGTATGATACCATCATGAAATGTGATATTGTTATTGTCATAACCCATATCTGTACAATAAAATTCTGCGGCCTTTTTATTGCCAACACTTGAAACAAGTTGTGAGCCTATCATTATGGGTGAGGGTTCAGGGTTCGGCCATTACCAATGCATGCATATGGGTTCAGCAGTTATTAAAATAAGTGATCTAACTTGTTTAGTGTTTTGGCAACAATAGTCCTTAAACACTTGGTGGTCACTCCCCAGTGTGACAGATGCCCTTTATAACTGACTCATAACATAGGCTGTTCTGGGAGGATAGCTTACGTGCTCGCCTTGGCAGCAAGACAAGACAAAGCAACACAGGTTTGATCCTCGGTCCGCGCTTAGAAACCTCTGGGTTTAAGCGCGTTATAAATACGCAACTAAGACAAAAAAATACGATTATGCAACTAAAAAAACAAACAATTCCTGTAACAGCGCCTTGATGCCTGCGGGCTGTGCGAGCGCTTTAAAAATACAAATAAATAACATAACATCACTCACCTTTCTTTTAAAAAAAGAGACACACATTCATGTCCAGAAGTATCTGTATGCAACCGTTTCTGAGGCGCCTAGTCTCCTCCTTTAGAAGCCATGTGCGAGGGGAAAATACAGTGCCTACATGGGTCTTCTCAGCCCTTTGCCAGCATTGGTCTGCACCAGATGGAAATGGCCATGCAAAGCATGAGCACTTCCATCATTGGCGTCTGTCACGTGAGATGTGCTCACTGACCCCTCCCTAACCCCCATTTCTATGGGCCCAGTTATGATATTTAAATATGTATGGCTGGGTTGTTTGGTCGAGAGTTCCTCGAGCCTGCAGCCACACCCTTTGCCCGTTCACAAACTCCTCATTTGAATCACGGTTAGGTCATAGTATGAGGAGCACTTCACATCTTGCATTCCACCTTCACATCATGTTCTTAAATCTTTCTAGAATTATCCTCCATTCACAATTTGAAATATTAGTTTTGCGTTATGCTCCAGACTAAATGCTACAGTGATTTAAAAGCTTCCAGACTGTCTTTGGCCAGACCCTTTGAATGTGCAGTAGCACAACTCATTAAAAAAATGAAAAACATGAAATGATGTGGAAAAGAGAATGAAAAGCAGTCATTCCTTCTATTATTATTATTATCGTAGCGGGCGTGGAATGCTCTTCAGCAACGTGACTCTGCAATAGATTCGTGTTTTAGGCACACTCTGTGATTTACTCTATTTCATTCAAAGAGGATTCATTTCCGCCACAAACGTGGGCATTCTGGAATTAAGGGCCTAAAGCCAACTTTTAGTAAGGAAATCTGTTGTTTCCATAACACACACCATAAAACATAGTGTAACATTAACATGATTTCTAAACAGCCACTGCCATTGGCTGAGAACCCAAGATCTGGAGGCATTTCCTGACTTTTTTGTTACGGAGAAGAATTTTGGGTGGGCATTGCAGCAAAATCATAATTTGTTTTCTAAAAATATTAAAATCAGACCTGGATCCTCCACTTGAGAAGCACACTACATCTTGCTTGGGACACATTGCAATTTCCCATATGCCATACTTGGCATACTTTACTGTGTTATCATCCACCTTTTTATTATTAAAGTGCACTGGAAAAGGTGAATATTTGGATGGTAATTGCAGAAATATAGTTCATTTGCAGTAGAAAAGAGCATCACACAGTGAATAAAACCCTCCAAATAAAAGGCCCATGATTTAAGGCTGTGAATTCTTGCATTGCACAACTTCACATTTTCCATAACCCTCCAATAAGAAAAGATGGCACTTTGCATAGGCTTCCTTCCACTTGTTTGTTTATTAACTTGTAGTGCGCACCAGGCCCGAAGGTATCAGGGCGCATTGCATAAGACAGCTTGCTTGGTTACAGAAAGTACAATTGCATAGATAAATTGACAAGATACAGAATATACAACAAAAGATAAAGAGTATACAATCCAGATAGGATGAATTGCTCAGCTTAGTTGAGGGAACGACTCTATTTTTTCAGTTAGTACACCATCTAATTTAATTAACCTTAATGGTACCATGCACAAGACACTTGACAAGCTATTTTGTAATCCGTTGTTCAACAATCCGTTGTAAAGGGTATTTTTTTATGGGTATTTTTTTTATTTTGCGAGAATCTACAATGAAAGCAAAACGCAGTACCGAATCAGCTCTAATCTTATACTAAAACTGTTATTTCTCTGGCGATTACCGTAGTGTACAAACTCTTCCTATTTCAGTCGTATGTTACCTCCTTTTCAGGATCAACGTAAACACACCGGTTTCTCTTTCTCATGTGCAAGGGTCAGTGCCAAGTGTCTTGTCTATATACATGAAAACAGCTGTGTCTAAAACAAGAAATTCACACGTGACATCAACGTGTAGAGAGTGACTCCATTCAATATGTGCATACAGTGGCGGCCATCTTAAGGTGGATAAGACAGCTTATTTCTTTATATTGCGAGTTGCTTAGAACTCATTGATCACACTGATATGAATTGCTTAACCAGTGTTACATCACGATTTACAATTGTCCCCCGTTGTCACCCCTGGAGTATCTCAAAACTCCTTCTGAGCCACGGAAGCCAAATGAAGTTGACCCCTCCCACCTTGGTTGGCACAGGCTCCTGAATGTTCAGTATCACAGGTAACCTCGAGGCAGCCAATGGGGGAAGAGGGTTAGGGAGAGGTTATGGATATGTAGGGGGTGTTTAGGGTAACCCCTGTGATATGTGCCTCTGCACAGTTTGTCATAACACTATATGCATCCTGGCGGTATATGCAGTTTACGGAAAACGCTTTCCCTTAGTTTTAGTACCTCTAAATATAGCTGAACTTTAGTAGTCATTACATGTGGATATTTTATTTTTAGATACGCAGCTCTCTGAAGTAGAGCGCTAATGTGTTTAGGTGTCGAACACACTTTTTTTCTGGGTCCATTTTGAATAATAGACAATCAACCCCATGATGGTGTTGCATGAATACTAGCTATGTAAACTTTAATAATGATACACAATTTTTTAATTTGCATTTTTGCTGCTCTAATGGATCTGATGAATATACTTTCGATTCCCCCTGAAATAAGCTCCATTTAAGGGAATATGTGACAATTAGTTTAGTTTACTTTATAGCGCAACGTACACCCAAAAAAGGCATCATGGCGCTGTGTAGGCTTAGCAAAAAACGGGCAAACACAGATTAAATATATTCAGTTTAAATAGGAAAACGACATGTTTTGAACATTTCTGACAACTTAAGCAAGCAAAATATTGACAAACATGTTAAAGAAGAGTTAGATTGTAAGAAGTGTATTTTGTAAATTGACAGAAAATAAAATAGTACGGACACCCTTATGTCCTCTTTGCCTAAAATGTAAATCTAGGTTATGAAATTAAATCCTTGTGTTTGAAAACCGAACCAAACATCTGTGTTAGATGGAAAATTGGAGACATTAAATCACATCCAATTATGAAAACAGATTGCATGCCATATGTGCCATTATGCTGAACATCTAAAGATTTCAAAGTACATGCCTAAATATATTTGTGAATTGTTTCATTTCAAGTCTAACCTAAGTCTGCCTTTTGACTGCAATATTGATTTGTAACTTGACAGTAGAACATGGGTACGCTAGTAAAGCAACAGTAACTCGCCTTCATTAGAGAGGCATTATAAAGGGAGCATGCTAAGAGTAAGGGTTTCGCAAGGAAAAGCCAGCCACCTTTCTTTGGGGGAAGTGGGGATTTTGATTATTTGCAGTGCTAAATGTTATCCATTTAAAAATGGTCATATGGTGCTACCCGAGGTAGAGATAGTCTATAATAGCATTACCTTTGTGTCTGACTACACAGAATAGCTGTGTGTTGTATCCTGGCTTTGAGTAAGATAAGGATGTGCCTTGTCTTCTGCAAGTGTCCCACTGGTCATCCCACAAGATGTGGACTTTGAGTCGATGACAGCTCAGTGAATGTGGGATATGTGATAATGTTTGTGTGTTCTGAGAATGGCACTTGGGAATCAAGCTGCATTGCCCGAGGATGGCCCATGAGTGTGCTCCCTTGTTTTCCTGAACTTCAAAAGCAATTGGAATCTTATAGTATAAGCACAATAAATCTATGTGTTTTGTACACCCTGGATCCGCTTATGTCCTACTGAGATACTCACTTAGAATATAACACTGGAGACAGGCTGTTCTTTGAAACAGACCTTAAGCATGTTGTTGAGGAGAGCACAGCATGGAAAACACACCCACTGCCCCACAGACGTCTTCCATCCATCCATAAGCAAGCAGAATAAACCAATTAATGGCCATGTACTAGCAAAATGAGACAGGTGATCGAAGAAAAGCTACTAAATTGACCACTGACGGTAAGGTAAGTGGTCTTATATTGCGCCCATCTGCCAATAATAGAGCCCTCGGTGCACATAAGAGGTCTTGAGCTGTTTGATGCACTGTAAAAGGGCTTAAAGTTAATTGCAGAGTGTCATCAAGAGGAAATTATTGTTGGGATGCTGGATAGACAGATTAGACAGAATCTCTACACTGCCTGCTCTATGGAAAGGGGACTTTCTCAATTTGACAATCAAGTTTAACCTGTGCCAATGAAACATTCACTGTCTGCAAAAAATATGTCTGTGGTAATGGGTTCTTGTCTGCTTGAAGCTTGACAAGGTGGAACTTTGCAAGGAATGCCTTCTGCCGTTTTGCGAAGGGCAGTAGGTGGGACCCGGTTCCCAGAATGCTAGAGAATTTGCCTTTCTGTTAACCGAGGATGTATGGAGAGCAGAGGGCATGAAGTGGTGCTTCCCCAGTAAAAATGGGGGCATTTTCAGACCGTCATGTTATCCTGCCTGCTTCATGTCGCTTCAGTTAGCATCTTGGTGGTGCGGGGGGCTACATGTTACCCACAGGAGGGGGAAACCAATGAGAGGAACATTTGTATCTCGCAGGCTACATGCTCCTCACAAGAGGAGGATACTAAAGAGTAGAACATTCTTATGACCAAAGAAGCAACACTAAGGTCCAGAGGCGTTGCTGTGGGGGGGGGGGGGCTTAAGGGGCTATAGCCCTGGGTCTTTAGGTTGTAGCCCCGGATAGAAGCAAAGAAAAGGCTAGCCCTGAGTCCCGACAGTCTCGACATTAGCGTAGCCCCAGATCCTTTCCAGACCTAGCAACACCCCTGCTAGGGTCTCTGGGTGCCATATGAACTGCCCTCCCGATTACAGTTCTGGTGGCGTAGTGGGGGGTGCTATCATCCAGGCAATGGGTGTAGAGTGCATGATTGGGCCATTCAGGATCAGCTCTGGAAGTTATTTACCTGTTGTTGGAGGGTCCAGAGAGCCTGTTTTAAGGTACTGTCTCTGTTGTGAAAAAGAAAATGCTGCTCAGCTCTGTGTTGCATGCTCCGCTGACTACAGGTTGTGTGATGCATTTGATGTAATTCCGCCACAAATTGAATTCAAGGAGTTGCCCACCTAGGTTCTTGTCAGCCTTCACTGCTACAATCTCCTGGCAGGTTTAAGGAATATAGCTCTGATCTCCTTAAAGCCCTAGGTGATGTGAAGCTTATTTTGTTTGTCTGTGTAAGTTTGTGTGGCATGTTTGAACTGGCATGGCTCTTTCTTAGGGGTTCCCTTCATGGCAGTAGCAGTCAGATTAGGAAACCATTTCCTTGTTTGGGCTGTTCTTGTGTTGCCTGAAAACCTTCCTGTTGGTGCCTTTCCTCATATTCACCTATTGTCACGTAAGCAAATCTAATTGTATGTTTTATCATAATGCTTATGGTTGTGAATGTATGTTCTCCACTACATTTAATAGGAGTCCATATTTAAATTGGTAATGTGATTTGCTACATGGGCCCCTCATCTCAGCGATCTAGTCAGTTGAAAGTAAGTTGGGCAATTAGGAGTAGTTCACTATTGCAATGGATTCTAATAATGTTATGACAATTTGTATACTTTCCACTTGTTTTTTGGTGGGTCAACGTGCTGCAGTGTGCTGTATGCATGCTTGCTGTACGTTCAGGCGAGTGTTATTGCTTGGTATCAGGTTTGAATGCATGATCATTTCTGTCTTCCTAGTGCACGGGATGTTTTAATGCAGGTTTTGGGACAATGGGGCACCGGTTCTTCAATTGTTGGCTTTCGTTACACCAAGGCATGTTCTCTTCCAGGTACCTTCTGTATTTGGAAGGGGTTCAGGTTGAGTTGATATACACTGTTACTCCAAGGCGTCATCATTATATCGGATATCACAATTTCTCCTAGACGTTTTCCTGATTAATACCTGCGTATGCCGGTGTTGAGATGTGTTATGCATTGAATTTGCCCATTTCTCAAATGGATCTTCCTCATAAACACCTGCGTATGTAGACGTTGAAGTGAATTATAATTTGGAGGCCTCCATACTCCAAAGGATCATCTTGTTTGGCACCCCATGTATGTAGTTGTTAATCTTCTGGTTTGAAGCTGACGGGACTTGCCATGTCTCCAAGGTAACACCTCCTGTTGTCCTCTGATAAATGTCAGTGCGTACATTGATCTTCTGTCGCTAGCTGCTCAGCTCCACCTCATCTTTTCTCTTGACTTTTCTTTTGTCTGCTGTCCTGCTCTTCCTGCTTGGGTAGGTTGTTCAGGGATTAAAGCCCTTACATTCCAACCAAGGGACCACCCATGATGTTCAGGTGTGCCCTCTGTTCAACAAAGGTGGGACTGTAAGCACCCTTTCTCTGCTTTTTGGGTTTGCCTGCCATTATGACTGAGCAATGGTTGCAGCTGATTCTTTTCTTGCTTGTCTCTACCCTGCCTCCTTCCTCCTCCAATACTAACTTGCATCGGAGTCTTGAGTTGATGGTGGATGTGTGTGATATTTAGGTGGTGTGCATTGGACTCCTCACTGTGGCGAAGGAAGGGTGCTGTGTTTTGGTTCTTGCTTTGAGTGATATATGCAGTGATTTGCCCTGCTGGACATCACAGAAAGATGCTAGAATGTTGCTGAATTGGAGTAAATGTCTGCTCAGTGAATGGTGGATGGGTCATGATGTGTGTGTGTGTGTTGTTTGGGAGTGCTAATTGGGGCCTGAACTGATATGACTGACAATGGCCAGTGAGTGTGCTCCCTTGTCTTCATGAACTTGAAGACTAACTCGACCTTTTAATATATGTTCAAGAAAGCCCCGTGAAAGCTTTGTACATCCTACATCTGCGTCTTCTGTCTTGTTGAGAGAGTGACTTTGTATGTAACGAATTGGCTATATAATGTGGGATGACCCTCTTGTAGGACATTTCTTCTTTATTATACCAAAATACCCCACAATGTGGGCCTTATACATCTGAGTGTGAAGGGCTACACCACTACCATTTTTCATGACCCTCCCATGCATCTAGCCTGTACTGGAACATTGTTTTCATTGTCTTCTTGGGTCCTCATTCTTGAAGCCTGAATGATTTCTGGGGAAGGACCAGACTACTTGAACATGCACGTGGTTGAGTTCCTTTCCCCTGAGTACCCATTCCTTTCCACATTGGGGAAAGACAGAGTGAACAGTTGAATGGTGTCTGGACACCATGGGACTTCCTCTCACCACACGGATGCAGTAAATAAGGAGTAATCTCCACTGTTCTTGGAAGAGCAATAGACAGACTTTGTGTCCTCAAGCACCTTGCATGGAAGCACAAACCTAGGGTGCCGGGTAACCATGCCAATAAAAGAAGCCTACACAGATATTCAAGGTTGTTTTGCTTGCTTTTCTGGGAGCTTTGGCAAATTCGGATTTCTGGCATGCAACCCCCTTATAAATGTTTGTTGGGGGCCGAGGGAAGTAAGTAAGTAGAAGGGCTTTGCCACCTGTATCTTCTTGAGCATGGCTTCAACATGGCTTGGTTCACCATGATATGAGTTAATTCCAGACATACACTCTGGTGCACCTTTCTCCAGCTGTCGCTCCTTTCAGCGCCATGCCCCATAGAATACAGTTGAGTCCCACGAAATATATGGACCAATTGTACACATAGATCCTCCACCTCTCCTTCCAATAGCTTCCAGGACATCTTATCTATCCCCCATCCCAAATATATATCCCCCTTGCCACTACTGAAGGCTCTATCATACTCCTCTTTTGCCTCTCTGACTGGTACAAAGTGCCAAAACCTATGGCTGTGGGCTCTATACAAATGCAAGATAACATAACATAACATGTGCATGGCAAACAGTGGCAATGGCAATTGCCAGTTGCCATGGAAAACATGACCGCTGTCAGCAGAGCCTTAGTTTCAACAGACTGTGCCTGCTTTGCCTTACGGAGTCTGCTGAAGCTCAGCTGGTAGGCAGCGATCAAAATACTGATCCCTGCCTTCCAACTGGATGAGTTCCAGATCACCATCTGCCCTTTTACATAGGATTTTTGGAATCAAAGCTGATGGGGGCAGTGTATGAGCTTTTTACACAATCTCCTTGATGTTGCTAAATCTGCCTTGCTTTTCTGAGACCTAAAATGCCTCAGTTTTTCCAGTAGAGTTTTCTCTCTTTTTTTGGCAGCCATGTACGTCTCTTTTGTGCACTCTCCTTGAGAATCCTTCATCATTGGCCTTTCTTAAACTATTTTAATTGTAATCACTTGATTTATTGTGACCTTGACCAATTGGTAAATGCAATGCAGCCTATAGGTTCAAAAGTAAGTAATTCAATTTATCATTATGACAAGTACATCATGAATGCAAATTGTAGTCAATGCTCCTGGCATCGTAGAGTGGGGGCACAAGCTTTCCACAACGTGCCCTCTGCTCCAAACAAATCCGTCCTGAACAAAATAATTGTTTCCACCAATTAATGGAATAAACATACCTTTCTGTTTAGGGAATAGATACATTACAATTCTTATGGCAATCCAACACGGGAGTTGGGAAAGGTTTCAAAACGGCAAGGAAACGCTGCCTATGATTTTGTGCTTTTGTGACTTTGCAATGTTGTTTCACCTCTATTTTGCACATTATGGGCATCTATATCAAAATATATTTTAGATGCTAAAAATCTACATTACAGTTTGCTAAAAGATAAAACTAGTTGTAGTAAAAAAAGAAATGTAATTTGTGCCCAAATAAGACAAACCAAATGTCTACCAGAAGGCCATAGTTGAAGTTAACAAGAAAGCAAAGCCTTCTTCAAGGCAGTCAAACAGTGCAGCACCCCTCTACCCAACCCTCCAATTATTCAATCCATTGAGAAATCCACTGCAATCAGGTTTTTCATTGGCACAATCAGCAACAGCGTCAACAAATGGATGCAAACCACGTATGGACCACCTTCTAAACTCTATCCGTTAAGGGTCTTACAACACCCTAGAATTCTTCCTAACACTTTGATGACATCCTGCCAGCTTCCTTCCTCAAGACACTCCCCTCAGAAGCACTCCATGCATTCAGCGATCCTCGTAGCACTTCAAGCATTCAGCGTTATCTTCAATGCATCTATCACCCAATAAACATGTCCCACTACTCTTAAAACTGGACAAATACTCCTGCTCCTAAAAAACAACACTGGACTTCAGTGACCTCAGCAGCGACTGCCCCATCACACACATTACTTCTTTGATAAGATCTTTGAAAGAGCATTATCCACAAAGCTTCAAGCACACACCAACACAAACAACTTTCTTTGGAACTTCTTATCTAGCTTCAGATCCAGATGCAGCAGAGTGAATTTCACCATTCAAGTGCTAGAGAAATCTCTCTGCATCTTTAATGAAGGCCACCAAAGCCTACTGGTACTCCAAGCTCTCTCTGCGGTCTTCAACACAGTAGATCATAAAGCCCTCATTGGCATACTACACAACACCATTGGGATTTAGTGAGACTGACCCCATTGGTCCAACTCATGGCTAGAAGACTGCCATCAGTTCGTCCGAATCATGTACACATGGCAGGTGGCCTACAGTGGATTTCTATGGAGTCCGTCAGTTTTTTGCTAGTGCACAAAGCCTACAGAATCCCTAGGAATGCTCAGCATTTACTGGAGTATTTGTATGGCAGAGAGGACGGGAGCGGTGGAAACATAAGTTACGTTCCGCTCCTCCTCTCCGTTATACAAATCAATGAAAATGGGGCATACTGTAAGCAAAGTGTGTAAAAGCTTTACGCAAGGCTTTAACGCATTTTGTTTCCGGTACGCTGAGCTCAACATGACGTCCAATGCATTTCCAAACCTTTAAAAGCAGTCTTAGCTACAACAGATCCAACTACATGTGTTTTGCATCCAACTTATCCTCCTCAAAGTTGACCCGCAGAGTGGATGAGTTTGTACTCCACAAAGGGGTTTCTTCTAGAGTGCATGCAAGGTGTTGCAATGAAACACCATTCTGGTCCACAAGCTGCAGCCTAGATCCGCGTACATACGCAGTCTTCATGAAGGGGATTCTGAGGTTCAGTCAAGGCTCCAAACTACGGGCTAAGAGTGTAGAATTAGGATACCACTGAGGGGGACTCGTTAAGAATGAAATCACCTACAACTTCATTTTAAAGTCAATTTCAACAATGATAATGCACACAACACTAAGAAGGCCACCATGTGCCACAAATCACAAACAAATGCTTGACCTGTTCAACACAGAAAAAGCCTTTGATCAGCTGAAAAAGAGAGAGATAGTACTAGGACCACTGTGATATTTAGCCATATCTGAGCGAAAAAAGACTAGCATGCAACTCAAACCCTAAATAGGAGGCCGAAGACATCAAGGTGGGAGTGATGCATTCAACTTCCACGACAAACGTTCATGACTGACCTAAAATGTCTGCTTTATCAGAAGCAACGACCAGACTATCTGTTTTTTACGTATCCTTGCTTAACAGCATTTCAAGGACCTATGCATACTGGGTTTATGAATTCTTCTCTTACTTTCATGAAAGGTCACATTAACATTTGTATACACCGTTTTTATGAAGAATCCAAACTTGGTGCTAATTTTATTGACCTCAGAGGGGTGAAACGCATTAGTGCTGGGATTAGAACGTGCAAACTGCTCATCGCGCATACATTGCAGCAGTGCGTGCTTACCTCATTGAACTATTTTACCACCAAAATTATGTAAATCATTCTACTCTTGGTGTCGTTTTTAATCCACAAAATATAGGGCCTCATTACGTGGTGATGATGGTAAAATCGTGGCATCATAAATGCTTTCTAATTTGGAAATACCACCTGATCATCAGTTGGGATTGCATTGGACATTTAGCACCTGGGGTACGTAAAAAGTACTGCATGGAGTAAATAAATTATATTTACCTCATTATTATGGCATTTATGAAATTCTATATTTTACATTAAAAGTACATATCCATTGAAACTTTTCCATCGACTGGATATGTACTTTTAAATGTAAAAGATAGCATTTCGATGCTTTTAATTTCTACATTAAAATGTTACATGGAGCTGTCCAGTGTGGATTTTCGGCACTGGCCAGCTCCTTGTAACGTTTTAATGTTTTTTTGTATATTGGGGGGGTTCCCCTCAGGCCCCCTAGCCCTCACGCCCACTCCCCATTAATCCTAACCCTAACCCAACCCTAGCCCTAACTCTAACCCTAACCCTAATTCTAACCCTTGCCCTAACCCTAACCCTAATTCTAACCCTTGCCCTAACCCTATTTCTAACCCTTGACCTAACTCAAACCCTAATTCTAATCCTTGCCCTAACCCTTACCCTAATTCTAACCTTTGCCCTAACCCCAACCCTAATTCTAACCCTTGCCCTAACACTAACCCTAATTCTAACCCTTGCATAACCCCAACCCTAATTTTAACCCTTACCCTAACCCTAATTCTAACTCTTGCCCTAACCCTAACCCTAATTCTAACCCTTGCCCTAACCCTAATTCTAACCCTTGCCCTAACCCTTGACCTAACTCCAACCCTAATTCTAACCCTTGCCCTAACCCTAATTCTAACCCTTGCCCTAACCCTAATTCTAACCGTTGCCCTAACCCTTGACCTAACTCCAACCCTAATTCTAATCCTTGCCCTAACCCTAACCCTAATTCTAACCCTTGCCCTAACCCCAACCCTAATTCTAACCCTTGCCCTAACACCAACCCAAATTCTAACCATTTCCCTAACCCTAATTCTAACCCTTGCCCTAACCCTAAAATCCATCAAAATCATTGAATTTTATTAAAAGAAAAGGCATTTCGATGGAAATGATTTTCGTTGAATAAAATTCGATGGAATTGACTTAGATGCATTTGCATTTGATGAAAAGTCCAGATACCCTTGATGAGGCTAGTCTTGAGCTCTTTCCTGAAAAGTAGTAGTGAGCGGACAAGTATGGTGTTTATTGGAGGAGGTTCCAGAGTCTGGGGTAATAGACAGAGAAGGCCTGTCTTCTGGTTCTTTCTTTCCTGCATCAGTAGAGTTGAAGTCTGCAAATGTCCTGGCTTCTGGAAGATTGTAGGCCTCTGGAGACGCTGAGCTTCTTGGAGATTCAAGAGGGATAGCCTTGTAAATGATGCACCAGGATTTGAAGGTGATATGTGCTTGCAGCAGGAGCCAATGAATTTCAGTCAGGATTAGGGTGATGTGGTCAAATTTGCTCAGTTCTTTAATGAGTCATACTGCAGAGTTTGAAAAGGTCCTTCATTAGCCGCTTGCTTAGTGGTTGTGTGTCTTGTGTCTTTCTTGTGCGCCTTGAGACCCTTGGGTGATATAGGCACATTATAAGAATTAAAGTAAAGTAAAATATGCAGGACATATCTCAGGGGGGCCAGGGTGGTCGCCAGAAGGCCTTCCATGAGGGCATTGCCACCATCCAGGTTGGAGAGGAGCTGCAGATCTGATGTTTGCTGGGATGAAGAGCTTGATTTGTCTTGCCCAACAGGGAAAGTTGGTAGCAAGCAATTTGTGTCTTCCTTCCTTTATGCTCCTTGAATAGGAGGTGTCTGTCAATGTATAACCTAAGATAATTGGCTCAGGTGTTCAGCTTGACTGAAGCCCTTGAGGTTAATAGTTGAGGGCCAGAGTGACCTCTGGGTATTCAGGGTTGTTGGTCAGCAGTCGGAATTCAATTTTGGAGGGGATGACATCCAGGACTGTAACAATGGATGTTTACGATGTAGGTTATCATGAGGTAAATGCCTATTATCTGCGTTTTGGTGCCTGCAGATTTGTTTTGAAAATCAATTTTTTATTAAGTTTTGTGCATGTATTACGATATTACACAGCATGTGTAAGCATGGATTAACAAAAAACCAATCGTAACACCCCACCTCCCCCTCCCCCCGTCTCCCCCTCTATCCCCCTACAGTTCAAGTTCTCATTAGTTGCTTGTTGCTTGTTTGACAGGCTTTTCGAAAACAGGAGTGTCGTTACACAGTGCACTTGGCGCGCCGAAGTCATGGGTCCAACTGGGAGAGGTTCACGATCAGGTCGGTGGGCAATGGTCCAGCGCCCCTGGGGGAAGGCCCCTGGCCCACGCACAGAGCATTAAACTGATCGGCCATATTTGTCAAAAAAGGGGAGCCAGATTTCCTCGATGTTGGACTTGGACTCATCGAGTAGGTGTGTGAGAAACTCCATGTCATAAATGGCCCACACCTTGGTCACCCACGCTTTTTCCCCCGGCATTTCAGGGTGTTTCCATTTTTGTGCCAGGCAGCATCTGCCTGCCACCAACATGACCTGGAGCATATGGTCCTGAGTGCCCTCCTGACCATCCCCAGTGTCGATTCAGAAGAGGAGGAGCCAAGGGCAGGAGGACCGCTCAACCCCGTCCACCCCTTTGATCCAGGCCAGTACCCTTTCCCAATAATTTTGGACCACTGGGCATCCCCACCACATGTGGATGTAATCCCCTCTCTCATTCCTACATTTCCAGCAGTGTGGGTCGTATCCTGGCTTCATCCTAGCAATCCTCTGCGGGGGGTAGTGCCATCGGTGTAGTATCTTGAGGGCTTGATGGCGATATTGGAGGGAGGCCGTGGGTCAATTGGCTCGCCTGCACATCTCTGTCCATCTTTCATCATCAATCTCCTCTCCTAGGTCCCTACCCCATTGTGTGCGTGCCGGTGGAGGATCCCTGGGGGCTGAGAACAGGAACAGCTTGTAAAGGCGAGATATTATCCCCTTAGAGCCCCTCGCAGATAGGAGAAGCTTTTCGAAATCCGTGAGATCCCTCCTGAGGGTGTCGCCCCAGGATGGCTCAGTGAGGACACCCTTAAACTGGAGGTAGCGAAAGGGGGACAGGGTACCTATTCCCAGGGCCTCCTCAAGGTCCCTTAAGGGCAGGAAAGACCCCCCCACCCAATGATGGCCAGTCCTGCTAAGGCCTGCCTCAAACCATGTCTGGTACGCCGCTGGCTCTGCTATTTTGGCCAAGAAAGAAGGGGCCCAAATGCAATTTAGCGGGGAGCGCCACGTTGTGAGCCACCTATAGTAACCTCCCTCCCTCCCTCCACAGGGACCACAGCACCTTCAAGATTGGATGATTCAGGACGCTTCTGGGGATCTTCTTCCTTGGGACCCAAAGCCATTCCTCTATTGTGACTGGGGCAAGGGGCCTATTGTCCATGGAAACCCATTGTTTTTTGTTTTTTCGTATCTGGGGAGAAGTGATTGACCAAAATCCTCAACTGAGATGCTCTGTGATATGTCTCCAGGTCGGGATAACCCACCCCCCCATCCTCCTTAGCCCTAGTCAACACCTCATAGGAGATCCTATGCTTTTCACCCGACCAGAGGAAGTTCAGAAGGACTCGCTTCTTTTCCATAAAGAAGGTCTTGGGGATCAGCACCGGGAGCATTTGGAAGAGAAATAAAAACTTTGGGAGGAGAACCATTTTTATGAGGTTGAGGCGTGCCATCCAGGAGAGACCCGATCCCGCCCACCTCTCTACATCTCTTCTGATTGCGGACAAGAGGGGGGGAAGTTGGCCGTGTACAGCTCCTCAAGGTCACGCGTAATCTGTACTCCCAAATACCGGAATCCCTCTTCACTCCGTCTAAAGGGGAGCCCTTTCACAAAGGCCATCTCCGGATCCGACAGATTCCCACCTATAAACGCCACTGATTTATCCAGGTTGACTTTATACCCGGATAGCTCTCCAAAGCGCGAGAGGCCCTGTAGTAACCGGGGGACTGTTTGGGACGGTCTGGTGACATAGAGTAGCGCGTCATCCGCGAAGAGGCAGATTTTGCATTGCATGTCTCCCATCTGTACTGCCCTAATGGCCACATTATTGCGGACCGAGATTGCCCATGGTTCCATTACTAATGCATAACTTAGCGGGGACAGGGGGCATCCCTGCCTTGTGCCACGTTCGAGGGGGAACTCTCTCGATTCTGTCCCGTTTGCCACCACTCTAGCCGAGGGGGAAGAGTAAAGCGCGGCCATCCACCCCAGCCACCTTGGGCCCATCCCCAGAGATGTGAAAACCTCCCCCATAAAAGCCCAGCTGACCCTGTCGAAGGCTTTCTCTGCATCGAGAGCCAATAGGAGTGCGCCCTCTTCTCGGAATCCCACTGTGGCAAGTATATGGAGTGTCTTCCGTAAGCTGTCGGAGCCCTGCCTGTTGAGGATGAATCCCGCCTGGTCAGGGTGTATCAGGCGTGGAAGGCAGTTCTCAAGTCTGGAGGCCAAGATTCTGGTAAAAATCTTGGCATCTAAGTTAAGGAGTGAGATGGGTCTATAGGACCCACATTCTTTCTGGTCTTTACCGGGCTTGGGTATGACGGTGATGAGGGCTTGCAGAAACGTCGGTGGAATTGAGTCTCAGCTCCTAATCTGATTGAACAATTTGGCCAAGGGTTTCACCAGGATCGATTGGGTTTGTTTATAGAAATGAGCCGTGTAGCCGTCTCCGCCAGGTGCCTTTCCTGCCTTCAGTCTCTTAATGGAACCCTCCACCTCCTCCTCTGAAATCTCCCCCTCGAGGGCCCCTAGATCCTCGTCAGATAGCTTGGGGAGGTGATGTTCCGCCAGGTAGGAGGAGATATCTTCCAATGATTCGCCCGCTTGCCTGGAATAAAGTTTGCTGTAATAGTCGGCAAAGCATTCCGCTATTTTCTCCCGGCCCCCGTGAATCCTACCTTCCCCATCTCTAAGCCGGGCAACCCCCCTTTCCACCCTACAGCCCCGGGACCTTTGTGCCAAAAGAGTCCCCACCCTGTCTCCCCGTTCATAGTATCTTTGCTTGGTGTACCGCATTTTCTTAATAACCTCCCCTATGAGAACCGTATGGAACTCTTGTCTTTTGCCCTGCATCTCCTCCAGGAATCCATCTCGGTCTACCCCAGGAACGCCCAGTCTGGTCCGCAGGACCCCCAACTCCGCACGGAGCTTGCCCTCAATCAGGCCCCTTTCGCATTTACGCCTCGAGCCCTCCGCTATGAGGAGACCCCTAAAAGTGGCTTTTCCGGCTTCCCATACCATGGACATGTCGGTCTCACCATTGTCGTTCGTCTCAAAATAAGCCAACATTTCTTGCTTCATAAAATCCCGAAATACGGCGTCCCTAAGAAGCGTGTCGTTGCACTGCCAACGGGAAGATCTTGGGGCGACGGGCAGTGACCAGTTAGCTACGAGTAATTCATGGTCCGACCACGTTATGGCCTCCACTCTCGGCTGTTGAACCACCCCGTTCCCCTCTTCGGAAATTAGCAGGATGTCAATTCTAGTGTAGGTACAGTGTGGGGGAGAGAAAAGGTGTAACCGCCCTGGCCCGGATATGCTTTGCACCAGACGTCCACCCAATAATGGTCCCTCAAGAGGGTCTGCAGGCCAGATTATCCTTGGAAATCCCCTTGGGCACCCCTCCCTTGGCAGACCACCATGTTGAAGTCCCCGCCAAGTATCATTGCCCCTTCTGCCCATTCGTCCATGACATTAAAGATCCGAGTGAGGAACTGCACTTGACCTGAATTGGGTGCATATAAGGTGGCCAGGGTGATGCGTTGTCCCTCACAGAACCCCTTGACACCTAAGAATCGACCCCCAAAACCTCTCTTGGTTTCTACCCCTGTGAGATGGAGCGCCCTCCCCAGGAGAATACCCACCCCCTCCTTCTTGGAGCTGGCATGTGAGGCCCAGTAGTTGCAACCAATATCCTTCCCCTTAATTCTGGATTCTCTTCCCCGTTTGTAATGCGTTTCTTGTAGGAAGAGGACTGTTAGATGTTGTTTGCGGAACATATTGCTCGTAAGGGACCTCTTATTTTGGGAGTTAAGGCCCTTGACGTTCAGCGTGCCTATCCTCCCCTCAATCATTATCGTCTTTTAGGTTGTGCACCTTGAACCCCTCATAACATCTGCATTTCAGAGCCCGCTGCCAAGCAAGTTTCTGTGATTTGAACTGGTTTTCCCCCCCTTCCTCCCTGTCTCTCTCGCTGGTCATTCCACCCCCACCCCTCCAGGCCTAAGCCTCCCCTCTGCCCCTTCCCCACTCCCCCCTTTCCCTTGCAATGTAAGGCGTTCGTCCACGCCCCCCAACAAGTGTCGGGGTTGGTCAACGAACCACCAAGGACTCTAACCCCAGCCCCGGGATTTTCTTGTGTTAGGGAATCCCAATTCTTAAAGTCAATATAGGTCGACCCCACCAAATCCTCAGTGCAAATGTCCGAGGTGGAATTCTGGAACTGTGAGCCCCCGCTTCAGCCTGTAAACTTCGAACTCAGACTTCCTGCGTGGGTCACCACAACAAAATAGTTAACATTTAATAAACTTCCGCCCGCCCTCCAACCCGGCGGGCCACAGTGTCCGGTCATTTGGTCGAAAATAAATGGTCGAATGACCATTTGATCGAATCAAAATGGTCGGAAAAAAAAAGGTCGAATGTATTTATTTATTTATTTATATATATTTTTTTAGTTTGGTTGCTTAAAAAATATTTTTTAATAAAGAAAAAGGGTGGTTGGCGGGGGAACCCCCCCATAAAAAAAAAAAAACATTCGATTCGACCTTTTTTTTTCCGACCATTTTACATCGATCAAATGGTCATTCGACCATTTGGTTTTCAACCAAATGACTGGTAGCCGCGGGCCACTTGCCGCACCAACGTGGCTCCCAGCCGTGGCACCTCCGGGCCCCAGGTCCCCTTACTGCCAGAGCCTGGAATTGATGATCATCGTAGGATTTCCTCAACCTCCGGAAGGGCGATGCTGTATGGCTTTGGATGATCCTCGGAGGTCGTTGACCTTAGATTTGCCGCTGAGCTTTTCCGATCTGTCGGGGCCCCTCGGGGGGTCCCGGGCTCTTCCATCTTGGCCACCCGAGTGGCCCGCCTGGTCGCCAACCAGGTCGTCCGTGGCCCTTTGAATGTCTTCCTCAGACACCAAGCGGTGTTTCTCCCCCAGCCATTCAAATTCCAGATAGAAGGGGTGGCCCCAGCGGTATCTGACCCCTTTTCCCTGAAGCCATCTTGTGAGGTTCCCACACTTCCTTCTCATTGACAGGGTGAGGGCTGATAGGCCCTGAAAGATGGACACCCTGGAGTCGCCGTATTGAATATTGCCAAGGTTCCTCGCTTTCTCCAGAATTTTAGCTTTGTCCTTGTAATAGTGTAGCCGGGCCAGGACCAAAATTGGTATTTTGACAGGTTTTCTTTCCAGCTCATGGGAGGTTTGTTTTGGTCACCTGTTGTTGGCGGTCACCGCTTGGTCATCGGCCGTGTCTGGGTTCGTTAGGGCATGGGGTGGAGGGGGAGCGCATTTTCCGTGGTCGTCGGTGACTCAGTACGTGCCAGGCTTATCTGGATCTGTTAGTTCCCCATGTGGTGGTGGTCTCCGGGTTTCTCGGCTAGGGGGCTCTGGAATTGCAGTGGTTGGGGCTATCTGAAGGCCAAGCGTGGATAGTGTCCCCTCTGGCGCCCCATTCAATCAAAGTACCCTTCAAGTTGGCCTCCCTTAAGGGGTCGAGTCCCCCGAGGAGGATATGGGGGCACTGGGCGGGGGCCCTCACCTTCAGGGCGTGGCTCCTGTGATCCCCAGGCCTTGCTGTAGTGGGGGGGTCCACTCAAAGAAGTCACAAGTGCCCCTGGATGCCCTCCTCCAGTGACAGCGGAGGCGGGGTGTGTATTGGGGGGTGCGTGCTCCCGTGTCGGCCCCCCAGCTCCCTGACCCCACGGGTCACGGGGGACTCGCTGTGTGGCGATGGCCTCCTGGTGGCCTGCAGGTCTGTTCAATGTGGGGAGGGTGCGGGCACCCAATTTCCAGGGCCCCATCACTGCTCTTTTTCAAGCGGCTCCGAGGTGTCCGCGTCCGGGGTCCTGGGATCACTCCAGGTTGCTGCCTGCTGCGATCGGGGGAGGGGGGGTCAGGGGGCGCGCTCCCGCGTCGGCCCCCCGGCGATGTTGCTGCCCTGTGGGCAGGTGGCCCTCTCTGTCTCAGGCCTCGGTGGCTCTGCCACCGGAGTCGCGGGATGGGCGGAGGGGTCGGACCCCCCCCGCGCCGGGCCGCGTTGGCAGCGCCTCGCCAGACCCACGCCAAGTATCGAGGGCCGGGGTGGGAAGCCCCGACGCACCGCGGGTGCACAGCCTCGGGTTCTCCCCTGTGCGGCGCCGCCTCCTCCTCGCCCGCGGCTTTCTCACTCCGACAGTGGCCGCGTGTGCGCAGCTGCTGCGGCCTCCCTCAGTGTGTCGTGCCGAGCAGTGGGGGAGGGGCCGCGGGAACTTTCAAATCTGTAGAACTCGGCTCGGGGGTGTCAGATCGGCACCGGAGTTGGGTGTAGCGGGGGCCACAAGTTCCCACAGCGTATGGTGGGGGTCACGTAGCTTGTGGGACCCTTGTTCCGTGCTAAAGCCATTGTTCACCTGGGGCTGGGTACGGAGCTCGAAGCTCAGGCGACCCTCCTGCCTGCGCCCCCTGGTGGCCTCCGTGCCTGCAGATTTTGTATGGAGCTAGGATGAGTTCCAAACGGTTCCTTATAAAGTTTGGAAATCAAGCAGGAGAGGATGGGTCTTTGAGGGACTCCACAGGTGATGGGTAGAGTTGGTGATCTGGAGGAATACATTTGGATGAATTGGTGGAGGTTAGCAAGATAGGACTTGAACAAGCTAAATATAGTCTTCCATATTCCTGTTCGGTAATGTATAATGTTGTTGAGTGTGTTGAGTGCCTGGTAGTCTTTTTTGTCGAACATGGCTGATAGGTTGAGGAGAATTAGGAGGCAAGCATGGGCATCGTTAAGGTTGATAAGAGCTTCAATGCATGTGTGTATTACTGGCCCCTTTGGGTGATTTTCTGTGCTTTCGAGGGGGCTGTCTTTGCAACCAATTAACATTTTTCAGATTCCTGTTTGTACTGAATTGTGTTTTAATGAGCGTTCTGTTAATACATACTGCAGGTAGGGAGTCTACACGAGAAAACCTGGTACATAGTCATCATTGTCTTGGTGCTTGTCGTTTCATGCTTCATCTCAGTTTGAAAATTAACCAGGGGGGTCCTGGGAGTCCCTCTGCCAGACGTTAGTCCTGGTTACGAGAGACTTACCCAGAGTCTTTAGCTCACTATCTTTCACAGAGAAGAAATATCCCAAACATATCAGTCTTTGTCCTGCCCTGGGGCAGTCCATCACCGAAATGCTAGGCAATTCTCCTCTGAACAAGAGTACCAACAGAAACCCCAGACACGTGTTTCGGTCTGGTTGGACCTCATCAGTAGGGTGGATCTGTGCCTCTCTAAGAATAGTGAGCAAGGGGTCCACGTCTGGATTCCCCTAGTAACTTAGGGTGAGACCCAAAGCTACTTAAATATGCAAATTAACAAGGGGGGTCCTGGGAGTCCCTCTGCCAGACATTAGTCCTGGTTACGAGAGACTTACCCAGAGTCTTTAGCTCACTATCTTTCACAGAGAAGAAATATCCCAAACATATCAGTCTTTGTCCTGCCCTGGGGCAGTCCAGCACCGAAATGCTAGGCAATTCTCCTCTGAACAAGAGTACCAACAGAAACCCCAGACACGTGTTTCGGTCTGGTTGGACCTCATCAGTAGGGTGGATCTGTGCCTCTCTAAGAATAGTGAGCAAGGGGTCCACGTCTGGATTCCCCTAGTAACTTAGGGTGAGACCCAAAGCTACTTAAATATGCAAATTAACAAGGGGGGTCCTGGGAGTCCCTCTGCCAGACATTAGTCCTGGTTACGAGAGACTTACCCAGAGTCTTTAGCTCACTATCTTTCACAGAGAAGAAATATCCCAAACATATCAGTCTTTGTCCTGCCCTGGGGCAGTCCAGCACCGAAATGCTAGGCAATTCTCCTCTGAACAAGAGTACCAACAGAAACCCCAGACACGTGTTTCGGTCTGGTTGGACCTCATCAGTAGGGTGGATCTGTGCCTCTCTAAGAATAGTGAGCAAGGGGTCCACGTCTGGATTCCCCTAGTAACTTAGGGTGAGACCCAAAGCTACTTAAATATGCAAATTAACAAGGGGGGTCCTGGGAGTCCCTCTGCCAGACATTAGTCCTGGTTACGAGAGACTTACCCAGAGTCTTTAGCTCACTATCTTTCACAGAGAAGAAATATCCCAAACATATCAGTCTTTGTCCTGCCCTGGGGCAGTCCAGCACCGAAATGCTAGGCAATTCTCCTCTGAACAAGAGTACCAACAGAAACCCCAGACACGTGTTTCGGTCTGGTTGGACCTCATCAGTAGGGTGGATCTGTGCCTCTCTAAGAATAGTGAGCAAGGGGTCCACGTCTGGATTCCCCTAGTAACTTAGGGTGAGACCCAAAGCTACTTAAATATGCAAATTAACAAGGGGGGTCCTGGGAGTCCCTCTGCCAGACATTAGTCCTGGTTACGAGAGACTTACCCAGAGTCTTTAGCTCACTATCTTTCACAGAGAAGAAATATCCCAAACATATCAGTCTTTGTCCTGCCCTGGGGCAGTCCAGCACCGAAATGCTAGGCAATTCTCCTCTGAACAAGAGTACCAACAGAAACCCCAGACACGTGTTTCGGTCTGGTTGGACCTCATCAGTAGGGTGGATCTGTGCCTCTCTAAGAATAGTGAGCAAGGGGTCCACGTCTGGATTCCCCTAGTAACTTAGGGTGAGACCCAAAGCTACTTAAATATGCAAATTAACAAGGGGGGTCCTGGGAGTCCCTCTGCCAGACATTAGTCCTGGTTACGAGAGACTTACCCAGAGTCTTTAGCTCACTATCTTTCACAGAGAAGAAATATCCCAAACATATCAGTCTTTGTCCTGCCCTGGGGCAGTCCAGCACCGAAATGCTAGGCAATTCTCCTCTGAACAAGAGTACCAACAGAAACCCCAGACACGTGTTTCGGTCTGGTTGGACCTCATCAGTAGGGTGGATCTGTGCCTCTCTAAGAATAGTGAGCAAGGGGTCCACGTCTGGATTCCCCTAGTAACTTAGGGTGAGACCCAAAGCTACTTAAATATGCAAATTAACAAGGGGGGTCCTGGGAGTCCCTCTGCCAGACATTAGTCCTGGTTACGAGAGACTTACCCAGAGTCTTTAGCTCACTATCTTTCACAGAGAAGAAATATCCCAAACATATCAGTCTTTGTCCTGCCCTGGGGCAGTCCAGCACCGAAATGCTAGGCAATTCTCCTCTGAACAAGAGTACCAACAGAAACCCCAGACACGTGTTTCGGTCTGGTTGGACCTCATCAGTAGGGTGGATCTGTGCCTCTCTAAGAATAGTGAGCAAGGGGTCCACGTCTGGATTCCCCTAGTAACTTAGGGTGAGACCCAAAGCTACTTAAATATGCAAATTAACAAGGGGGGTCCTGGGAGTCCCTCTGCCAGACATTAGTCCTGGTTACGAGAGACTTACCCAGAGTCTTTAGCTCACTATCTTTCACAGAGAAGAAATATCCCAAACATATCAGTCTTTGTGCTGCCCTGGGGCAGTCCAGCACCAAAATGCTAGGCAATTCTCCTCTGAACAAGAGTACCAACAGAAACCCCAGACACGTGTTTCGGTCTGGTTGGACCTCATCAGTAGGGTGGATCTGTGCCTCTCTAAGAATAGTGAGCAAGGGGTCCACGTCTGGATTCCCCTAGTAACTTAGGGTGAGACCCAAAGCTACTTAAATATGCAAATTAACAAGGGGGGTCCTGGGAGTCCCTCTGCCAGACATTAGTCCTGGTTACGAGAGACTTACCCAGAGTCTTTAGCTCACTATCTTTCACAGAGAAGAAATATCCCAAACATATCAGTCTTTGTCCTGCCCTGGGGCAGTCCAGCACCGAAATGCTAGGCAATTCTCCTCTGAACAAGAGTACCAACAGAAACCCCAGACACGTGTTTCGGTCTGGTTGGACCTCATCAGTAGGATGGATCTGTGCCTCTCTAAGAATAGTGAGCAAGGGGTCCACGTCTGGATTCCCCTAGTAACTTAGGGTGAGACCCAAAGCTACTTAAATATGCAAATTAACAAGGGGGGTCCTGGGAGTCCCTCTGCCAGACATTAGTCCTGGTTACGAGAGACTTACCCAGAGTCTTTAGCTCACTATCTTTCACAGAGAAGAAATATCCCAAACATATCAGTCTTTGTCCTGCCCTGGGGCAGTCCAGCACCGAAATGCTAGGCAATTCTCCTCTGAACAAGAGTACCAACAGAAACCCCAGACACGTGTTTCGGTCTGGTTGGACCTCATCAGTAGGGTGGATCTGTGCCTCTCTAAGAATAGTGAGCAAGGGGTCCACGTCTGGATTCCCCTAGTAACTTAGGGTGAGACCCAAAGCTACTTAAATATGCAAATTAACAAGGGGGGTCCTGGGAGTCCCTCTGCCAGACATTAGTCCTGGTTACGAGAGACTTACCCAGAGTCTTTAGCTCACTATCTTTCACAGAGAAGAAATATCCCAAACATATCAGTCTTTGTCCTGCCCTGGGGCAGTCCAGCACCGAAATGCTAGGCAATTCTCCTCTGAACAAGAGTACCAACAGAAACCCCAGACACGTGTTTCGGTCTGGTTGGACCTCATCAGTAGGGTGGATCTGTGCCTCTCTAAGAATAGTGAGCAAGGGGTCCACGTCTGGATTCCCCTAGTAACTTAGGGTGAGACCCAAAGCTACTTAAATATGCAAATTAACAAGGGGGGTCCTGGGAGTCCCTCTGCCAGACATTAGTCCTGGTTACGAGAGACTTACCCAGAGTCTTTAGCTCACTATCTTTCACAGAGAAGAAATATCCCAAACATATCAGTCTTTGTCCTGCCCTGGGGCAGTCCAGCACCGAAATGCTAGGCAATTCTCCTCTGAACAAGAGTACCAACAGAAACCCCAGACACGTGTTTCGGTCTGGTTGGACCTCATCAGTAGGGTGGATCTGTGCCTCTCTAAGAATAGTGAGCAAGGGGTCCACGTCTGGATTCCCCTAGTAACTTAGGGTGAGACCCAAAGCTACTTAAATATGCAAATTAACAAGGGGGGTCCTGGGAGTCCCTCTGCCAGACATTAGTCCTGGTTACGAGAGACTTACCCAGAGTCTTTAGCTCACTATCTTTCACAGAGAAGAAATATCCCAAACATATCAGTCTTTGTCCTGCCCTGGGGCAGTCCAGCACCGAAATGCTAGGCAATTCTCCTCTGAACAAGAGTACCAACAGAAACCCCAGACACGTGTTTCGGTCTGGTTGGACCTCATCAGTAGGGTGGATCTGTGCCTCTCTAAGAATAGTGAGCAAGGGGTCCACGTCTGGATTCCCCTAGTAATTTAGGGTGAGACCCAAAGCTACTTAAATATGCAAATTAACAAGGGGGTCCTGGGAGTCCCTCTGCCAGACATTAGTCCTGGTTACGAGAGACTTACCCAGAGTCTTTAGCTCACTATCTTTCACAGAGAAGAAATATCCCAAACATATCAGTCTTTGTCCTGCCCTGGGGCAGTCCAGCACCGAAATGCTAAGCAATTCTCCTCTGAACAAGAGTACCAACAGAAACCCCAGACACGTGTTTCGGTCTGGTTGGACCTCATCAGTAGGGTGGATCTGTGCCTCTCTAAGAATAGTGAGCAAGGGGTCCACGTCTGGATTCCCCTAGTAACTTAGGGTGAGACCCAAAGCTACTTAAATATGCAAATTAACAAGGGGGGTCCTGGGAGTCCCTCTGCCAGACATTAGTCCTGGTTACGAGAGACTTACCCAGAGTCTTTAGCTCACTATCTTTCACAGAGAAGAAATATCCCAAACATATCAGTCTTTGTCCTGCCCGGGGGCAGTCCAGCACCGAAATGCTAGGCAATTCTCCTCTGAACAAAAGTACCAACAGAAACCCCAGACACGTGTTTCGGTCTGGTTGGACCTCATCAGTAGGGTGGATCTGTGCCTCTCTAAGAATAGTGAGCAAGGGGTCCACGTCTGGATTCCCCTAGTAACTTAGGGTGAGACCCAAAGCTACTTAAATATGCAAATTAACAAGGGGGGTCCTGGGAGTCCCTCTGCCAGACAACCGAAACACGTGTCTGGGGTTTCTGTTGGTACTCTTGTTCAGAGGAGAATTGCCTCGCATTTCGGTGCTGGACTGCCCCAGGGCAGGACAAAGACTGATATGTTTGGGATATTTCTTCTCTGTGAAAAGATAGTGAGCTAAAGACTCTGGGTAAGTCTCTCGTAACCAGGACTAATGTCTGGCAGAGAGACTCCCAGGACCCCCCTTGTTAAATCTGCATATTTAAGTAACTTTGGGTCTCACCCTAAGTTACTAGGGGAATCCAGACGTGGACCCCTTGCTCACTATTCTTAGAGAGGCACAGATCCACCCTACTGATGAGGTCCAATCAGACCGAAACACGTGTCTGGGGTTTCTGTTGGTACTCTTGTTCAGAGGAGAATTGCCTCGCATTTCGGTGCTGGACTGCCCCAGGGCAGGACAAAGACTGATATGTTTGGGATATTTCTTCTCTGTGAAAAGATAGTGAGCTAAAGACTCTGGGTAAGTCTCTCGTAACCAGGACTAATGTCTGGCAGAGAGACTCCCAGGACCCCCCTTGTTAAATCATCTCAGTTTGAAGACACTGTACTACAGTACTTCCTATGTATCCCATGTGGTAAATATTCGATGCAATAACAACTCATAATTAGCTGGTATCTTACAAAAAGGTGCTATTTAACAATGCTACATTTGTACCGTTATGGCTGTATTAATCACGAGGGTTATTTTGTGATCCAGCTCTTGATCTTAAATTAATTTATAGAAATATAAAAATGATAATGATATGATATGGCATTTATAAAGGGAAGAAATTGGGGTCATGGTGATAAGACGTTCTCGTCATTGGCTCCCTACCGCCCAAATAACATTTCGCTCCCTACCTCCCAAAACACATTTAGCTCTGGTTTCAAACCTGGCTTCATCTTAGCATAAATCTCACTATGCTTGTGAGTAGAGCACAGAAAAATGGGTCTTTTCATAAACTGACGTAATACACTCATCACGAGTTGGGCGGTATCCCCAGAGGTATTATTGCCGGGGCTATTAGCGTTATCGCCAAACCGCCGGTGCTATTAGTGCCAGATCACGGGTTTGGCAGAACGGTAAATTCCCATTCCCCTTTGGGCCCATTTGAGAATTCCCCATTCCCCGTTGGGCCCAATGAGGAATTTTCCACGCTACTACCACCGGCGGTATTAGCGCAGCAGTAATAGCACCAAAAATTGGCAAAATCGTGGCAGATTTGCCCCCGCTCAGAGCTGGGGGTAAATCCTGCCAAACCTGTGATTTGGTGGACCCTAAAATGTGGCGTAAAATAGCTTTAGCACCACATTTAAGGGTTACCACCAAACTCATGATGAGGCAGTATGTGTTTTATGCAAATGGAAGTCCTTGTGCAGATCTATTTGAAAAGCACATCCATAATATAATGCTAATGGTCTTTTCTGCTGAGTAGAAATGGCATTATAATGAGCATATTTAGTGGTGGGATGAATATTTAAACCGCAACATTACAAATAAAGCAATAACCTTTTCAAAGCAAGGATGCGACTATACCAAAACAGACTCATTTAAAGGTTGCATGGAGATATTTCATTGTATTTATACCAGTGAAGTTAAGTATGAATTGCTACAGGCCTGCCATGCTGCCCTTTACCCCAGGGACGTCATTTCACCAAAACGCCAGGGGTAGCGGAAGTGACATCACAGTGCCACGCCCATAAGAGTGACATCACAGGAAGTGATGTCATTTGACCACACCCCACTCGACATCACAGGAAGTGATGTCATTTGACCACGCCCTCCACATGACATCACAGGAAGTGGCCTCATAAAGCATTATCCCCTCAGTACACTAAGAAATATATGGTTACGATATCAGTGTTTTGTGACATTTCATACAAGAATGGATCATCATATGTAGCAGTGTCAAGGTCCATGTTGCCACGCGAAGTGTATGAACCCAAATCCCCTCTTAATCTGGATCTGCCCTGTTAGTTCAACAGGACTACAGAGCGAAATCACATTCTGGGGGGACAGGGACGGATAGGCGGGTATGGGGATAGGGGAAAGCCAGGATAAAAGGCGAGAGGGAGAATATTTCACCAGAAAACATGTATGGCATCCACAGTTTTTAATAATTCTTCTTCTTGTGTTATTTTGGCTGCCAAAAGATTAGTTCAAAATGTGTTCAAGGTGTACAGTGCATTACTGAGCGATGCCACCTTCAGTACCAAAAGCCTCATAAGTCATGTCCCCATATTTTACGGGGAAAAAATCCTGGCTGCATTTTGCATTACTCCCACACTCACCAACACTCTTTATATGCCTAGGTTTCTGTTCCTACATGTTCATTGTCCTCCACACCCCTCACCTCTCCATAATGGTACACATTCCAACAATTAGTACTATTGTATAGATTTTGGGATAATGCCCAACCCTTCACTCTGATCATAAGACTTAAAATGTAGTTTCTTACCAGATTGAGCAGAACAGTGGCTTGACAGATGTGTCCGAGGCTGCTGTTTCAGTGGCATGTAAGGTGAAGATTCTGACACAGAAAGGAAGGAACTCCACATGAAGATGCAGGTCTGAAAATAAAAAACAAATTATCAGAATGGAAGAATCATTTGTACAACAGCACACCAGAATATCATTTGTCATAGAGACAAGATACTGACTGAACGCACTGAGGGGTGTGCTTTCCAGACTACCATTAACTGCAGTGCCCTGCTTCTGACCTTGCAATCCGGCCACCCAGCAGCCTATTCCACCCTCCGTTTCCCGGCATCCCTGGAGCCTGTGGTACCTCTCATCCCGGCACATCTAGCCTCCCCTCACTCACATGAGCACTTGGGGTGACGTGATATTATCGAATTATACTCCTGAAACTGAATACCCTACACCCAGTGACCCTAATGTGGCTGGGAAGAGGTGGATGGTGACGTCCCATCACCATGTGAGGTCATACACTGGGAAACTGGGGCGTGCAGCGTAACCCCTCACTATTTACCCAGAGGCAGAACTGATTATTGTGGCAGATATTCATTGGCCCATTATTTTTATGATGATGATATTTTGAATGCACAGAGCTGGATTCCAGCGAGCACTGAGCAACTCAATATGATCTCTGCTGCATAGGAGGCATTTCAATGAAGATGCAGGAAGGACAGTTGTCTCAGGTAAGGAGCGATTGTGCTGCGAAGTGACTCTGTTGAAAAGTCTACATGTCCCCTTTGTGTGAGGGACCGGCAGGGTTCCACGACTCCCACCACACTTGCCCAGTCAAGGAGGCGTGAGAGAAGGGAGGCCACAGAGAGACAGTACACCCTGCACTCCAGACACACCTCCACAGCACGGACCCAGGGGCCAGAGAAGCACCCCAGGCACAGGGGTCCCTTCCAGATACCAGGGAGCGCACAGACCACACAGCTAGGGGGCCGAGAGCGTAGCCCGCAACACTCCAGATAAAGCCCCCTGATTTGGGCCAACCAAGCCCTGCAGCACTCCAGATACAGGCCCCCCACATCCCACAAACGCACACACAGACTAGAGCAAGCAGACATTTGCATGCATGCACACCCCCACCCCGAAAGCAGAGCTCCCTGCCCTTGGCCACAGGCACCCTGCCAGTGGAGTGTGTTGGGACCCTGATTACATTCTGCTTGAGGAATCAGATTTTAGGCTTTTAGCTCCAATTGTGTGTAAGTATTTGAGGTATTACAGATGTGTGCAGCGCACTTAGTTGCTGTATTGAATCCATGCTCCTTCGCCAATGAGGTAAATTCACAAAACCCCCAATTCTATGGAAAGAGGCAGAGAGAAGCTTCATCATTCTCCAATGGTACTGTGTTTTACTTTGTGTATAGGCGCGTTATAAATGCCATAATATATCATATGTTGACATTCCTTGCCAATGACATTTTAGAATATTGCAAGGCCGGGACACACATGATACTTTATAAATCGGGGCCACTGTCTATATTCTAGGGACTCTAAGGGGGAGAAACTGGGGTGGCTAAACCTTAGCAACTCGACAGTCCGTGGGGCAGATTCCTAGCTCAGGGGCAACTGGAAGCAAGACGACGTGGGAGCAAAACAGGTTCGATCCCCAGGTCCATGCTTAGAAACCTCTGGGTATTAAGCAACACGTGTAGCTGTTGTCGCCTGAGGTGCCAAGCTATCCGCCTGCGGCCGCAGGCGGGTAGTGGGCTAGCACAGCACACACGCAACCTAGGCTCCACCTGGTCCTGGCGGCCGCAGGGGAATGCCACAAGAGCACACATCTGACCTCAGCCTGGGGCAGGGCTTTAAGTGGGCCGGGGCCTGCCGGGGCTGGGCCCCGGCAGGTTCCGAAATTTCGTTTTGAGGCGGGGCCCTGCCGGGGCCCACTAATCTCCCCGGGCAGCCCCGGCCACTACACGAAAAGGCATTTTTTTCTACAGCCTGAAACTCTCGCTCGTGTGCGAGAGCTTCAGGCTTCAGAAAAAAATGCCTTTCAGCTATAATGGTGGCGCCGCACCTGCGAGGCATCCCTTTAATCAAGGGATGCACGTGGGCCGGCGCCACCATTATGGAGAAACGTGAGGCCGCTGGAAGCAGAGGCCTTGCTTCCTAAATACTGAAGCTCCCGCGGATTCGCGGGAGTTTCAGTCTTTAGGAAAAAGGCCTCTGCTTCCAGTGGCCTCACCCTTTCAGCCTTAATGGTGACGCTGCCCCTCCCCAGCTGGCGAGGGGCAGCACCACCATTAAGGCTGAATAGGCGAGGCGCTGTCCCCTGCCAGGCAAGCCTATACAAAATAAATGCAGAGATCAGCACCCTCTCCCCCATAGGGGAGAGGGTGCTAATCTCTAAAAAAGGCTGCCTGGCAGGGGTGCCAGTAGCCCATTGAGCCGGGGCTCGTCAAGGGGGCGTGGCCTAACGGCCCATCAAGACCACGTTGTTGGGCCACGCTCCCTCGATGGGCCCCGGCTCGATTTGTAGTGCCACTTAAGGCACTGGCCTGGGGCCTACGGCGGCACACGCCAGCAACATTAATCCACCCAGCAGCTCACACACACCCGCTCGCCCCCGACCTCAGTCACACACACAACACAGACTGACTCACCGCTGTGTGTTAGCTTGGAAGAAGTTAGTTGGCCTGGACTTTCTGGCACCAAGAGAAACCACGAAGCTGCTGCTGCACGCTGGCTTCGCTGCAGTGCTCACAAAATGGAGGACCACCAGCACGCTGCACCGCTTGAGTGGTGGCCACGCCCCCTGCTCCTCTGATTGGAGGAAATGCCAGAGGTCGCAAGAGAGTGACAGAGGTCGCTGGCCAATCGGCAGCGGTCGCTCTTGCGACCTCTGGCGACCCCCAAATGACGTCCCTGCTTTACCCAAGGCAGACAATGATGACCATGTACCAGGCTTCCTCGTGTAACCTCCCTACCTGCAGTAGGCCTTTACAGAACGCTCATTAAAGCACAATTCAGTACAAACCGGAATCTGCACTATGTTCATGGGTTGCAAAGACAGCCCCCTGGGAAAGCACGGAAGATCCTCCGAAGGGGGCACTGACACACGAGCGCATTGCAGACGTATTCAGCAAGTGGAAACACATATAGCACAGGGAAGTGATGCTAGCTGGCCCGCCATGAGACATGCATGCGATAAAGGAGTGCACACCTTTGATAGTAAATAAGCAGAATGCCTCCAATTCCTAGGATGCAGCATTAACAATGGGGGCTCCCTACCCTACAATTTGCTGATTGAGAAAATAGGCAAAAGACAATGGCATGCAATGACTTGACTAGGAAAAACCAGCGTCAAGTCTGAAGAGCTGCCCAAGAAAACATATCTGGGTCGGAGGTTATAGGGTGTGCTTCCGCCTAGGGACATTGGTAGCATACACGTTAATGTAAACAAGTAAAGTATCATTGCTAGAAACTACCCCTTGCTCTTGTAAGTGTTCGTGTGTGATACAACTGATGCTTTACCTAACACTTAAGGCTATCATTCATCTCAAATCAGGTTCCCTGATTGTTGTTGTGAAGAAAACATATCCCCAAAGGCAGTCATGATTACTGAAAACATCGGGGACTTAAAATAAAAATAAAAATCAGGGGACAAGGTACGTGATACGTGTGCGAGGAGGCAGTGCAAAGATGAAACACAGCGTACACAGTTGAGGTATTTTATTTACTTTATTGTTCATTTATAACGTGCTTAATTCCAGCGAGAGGTTTCTAAGCGCAGGATTGGGATTTGAATGTGTGTTGCGCCGCGTTGTCTTGCTTACAAGACAAACACTTTGCTCCTGAGCTATCCTTCCTCCCGTCCTCTATGTAGTGATACATAGAGTGCAAACCTAGCAGGCAGCTACATGGGTGCTGGTGGGGGTGGGAGGACTCTGGGCTTCTTACATCACACCCCTGCTGTCTAAGAAACTGAAGATCACCAACCCGTGCAGCAAGTCAAAAAGATGTTCCTGGAAAACCTGGACTTACATCCTAAGTACTCTTGCTTAAAAGGGAAGGTGTAGACTTTTGGCACGGACTGTTCCCCTCTGCAATCACTCGCTGCAGCTGTGTGACCACTCCACATTAGGCCATTCACCGGATTTGTTTGCAAGTGATCATCAAGGCCTTCCCACAAGTGTGCCGGTGTGGATCAGACATCATAATGAATCTTTATAGTCAACAGTAGACATGGCGACCGTGTGAAGACCCTTTGCCCCGCCACTTAAAAGCCCGCACTTGCTTCACTAAGCACAGGTGGATTCAGAGGCAAGGCAAACGACCTGGCGCCGTTCCGGAGGTTTCCGAACACAAGGGCCTCAATGACTCCCAGAAGAAACCGCCACTATCAATGTACTACACAGATTGCAGCATGTTCCTTCGGTTGCTGCGAAAGCCCTGGGTGAGGCGCTTTGGGTCTTCTGGGGGTACGTTGTTTTCCTTTCAGAACCCCAGAGGGGGGGGACATGAACCAATAGGAAGGTCTAAAAAGGAAAAGGAATCACCAATAGGCTTCAGCTCATGTCAATCACCCTTTGTAAATGCCCTGGGGGTCCCTGATGGAGCCCTAAGCAAGGATCAGAGAGAAGAAGGCCCTGCAAGTGGGGATTTCACTCAGTGATTGCCAACACAGCTGGGAAGTACCTCTCAGACATAATGTTTGTTAGACTGCATGCGAGGGCCCTGAAACCTAAGTAGAGGCATCTAATACCACACTCCTGATGTAAGGCACCCTCTGCATACGACCAACATTAAATGGGATGGGAACACGCTCTCTGTGTGCATGCATCCCTTCCACCTGTCGAAAATTGACCCACCCACCCATGTATTTCTTTTTATTTTGCCCACATTCGCTTGCTCCCAAATAAATACTTTATTTTATCTCTTTTGGGTTCCCTAATTTCAGACAAATGTCAAGCAAACAGCAATGGTCTGAGTGGCTACCTCGTTCCCAGCCAATGCTTGCGCAATTAGGAATTGATATTGTAAATATTCGAATTCTGAGAAATCTTGTTAGACAAAGACACAGAACTTTTGGGGTACTTTGTATTTTCACTTCAAATATCATGTATTCCCCCTTTTTGAATAAAAATGTATTATTGAGTACACTTCCAGTTCTGTGTCTTTACAAAACAGTTTTGAAGATGCCTTCCCTGCAGCAGCAGAGGTTATACTGGTGTGGGGTCAGTAATATCAGGTTTTTTTTTAAGTGGGTACGTGGCACTAGGGCCATCGCTGCAACACTGTTTGAATAATCACAAAAGAAAACTTGGTATAAGCAAATGACTCCTCTAATAAGGTTATAATGACTGCGGGCTATACTGGCTGGTAATTGCCTGCTGCCATGAAGCGAGGGCAATACCGAGCAGGGCCTGCAGTTACCATGCTGGTATGGCCTGTGACCATTACCACCATTACCATCCTGGGTTAGGTGAATAGCAGAAACGCCGAGGAAAAAGCAAAGTAGAAAAAAAAGAAAAGGTAGACGCGTGGTGATGTTAGCGGACACGGAACTGGGTAGGAAATGTGGTGTGTGCAGAGGCGTAGCCAGGATTGTCTAACAAGTGGAGCCTGAAGCTAATGTAGTTGGGCCCACTGCGGTGACATTAACATCTGTGAATGTCCACACAGCTCTACAGTGTGGGTATTTACAGATTTTGGGTTGCCCTTGCCCTCTTAGGCACTACCCTTTCAACGCCTCTGGGTGTGTGATGCCTGAGTAAAGGGATGGGAGCCAAGCAAAGTGACAGAGACAGCAGCCAGAGAAGGTGGCGAGCCTGGTGGTACAGATCAGTGTAAGAAGCGGAAGCAAGAGGCACCTCAGAAGACAGGATGGATGGCAAAGCGACCAGCAGGGGAACCTGGCAGCAGGGCAGTTAGTGGTGAGAGAACATGGGCCTGTAGCAACATTTAATCCCCATGTTTCCTGTACTGCTAATGAAATAAGTGCAGAAGCAAGGTGCTAATAAGTTTTGTAAGCGATAGAGTTTTTCATTTCTGAGGTTTGTCCAACCATCGTGTCTCCTGTAATTATTGTAGGAAGTTATGCATGTTAGCCATTTTTGTATGCACAATCTACACACATGCTATCTTAACAGTTTGCTATTTTTGGTTTTGATAGAATGACATCTAACACAGGTGTAAAAGCCCGAGGTTTTTGGACATTCATTAGTAAATAAAAAGATGCATTTAATTATATTTCTGAAAGGAAGTTCTGATAAACAGGCCACCCTTCCAAATTGCTTCATGCAAAAATTATGGTACACCCAGGTGCCTTGCTCTAACTGGTCTGCTGGCATGGCAGTGTCAGCTATGTTGTGGCCCAGAGAAGGTTCAAAGATCGTCCGTGCATCCCTGACAGCTGCTGTAACCCAAAGTTTAGGGAGCATTTTAATTTCTGCACTTCTGATCTAAATAATGATCATTGTCGGCTTTAATTAGTCTGGTGGCAGGAATTGTTATTGATACGAGCATGCAAGTATGAAAGCCAAAAGTAATTTGATATCATGCTCGTGTTATTTCTGTATGCCCAGGCCAACTATGCCAGGGCAATGTATACAATGATAATGATGTGTTATTTATATAGCGCCTTAATCCAAAGCGCTTTACAGAGAACATATTTACATACAATATCACCCAACCGAAATTGGTACACATTTATCGAACTCGGAAGGATGAAAGGCTGAGTTGGCCTTGCCGGGATTCGAACCTGCGACCTGCAGATCAAGCTCAGATCTCAGCAGCGAGCGCTCAACTTTACCGGCTATATAGTCATGGATAGACTGGTTGTCTCCACTTTCTAACACACGAGGGGCACTTCTTCTCCCAGGAAATAGAAACCTGCTCTAGGAGGTCTCCTGGGAATGGTGCTTCAAAGGCAGCACTGCTTTAACAAAACCAGCTTTACACCTGTGTGCTGCACACCAGAGTTCCTGTTGAAATCGTCAGGCATGGGAAAGGTGGCAGAGTTAGTGTAGACAGGGAGGGAAGGGAGGCTTGAAGAGGGGCCTCACCATCTTGGTTTTCAGTCAGGGTTTTCTTTCTTTCTGTCCCCACTATTCCCTGCAAGGCAAGGCACTATGGGTATGACATCAGAAGGCATCGGTCAATCGCTTGTGACAACAACTTGGATTGGGCTCCTTACAGCGGGATTGCCTCAACCTTGGTTCGACTGCAGCTAAAGTACCCAGAGGCCCGGCTCGGTGCTGTTGAGCTCCTTAAGATAAAATGCACTGTTAAGAGGTTGTTTCCCCTTTGTCTACTTCCTGGGGTCATACTGACTTTTAAGCCCCTTTTCCATCTTGTTATTCAAGACATATCCGTTTTGAACAGTGCTATTGTATCAATTTCTTGCTTGAACACCCCAGCTCAATTATCCAGAGTACCATACTACACGAGTCTACTGTATGTGTGTTCTCTTCACTAGTGTAGGTTTTTAAGTGTGTTAGTAAGTTGATTGCATTTTTGCTGTTTAATTAAGCCAATGGACCTCATTCCAAATATGGCATTAAGTCATTGTAAATATGCCAGTTTACCACCAAAATCATTTACTGTTACCACCACTCTGTCGCATGGGTTTATCATGGGATAGTGAGTGGTGGTATGGTGGTGTATAGTCAAACTATGGAACTCTATACTGAAGGAAATAAGAACAACAGAAGATCACCTTACCTTCAGAAAATTATTGAAACCCTGGCTATTGAATTCACAGAGACAAGCATAATAACTGGCACCTCCCCCAACTCATATCCGGACATAAGGCAAGTCTCAGGAGAATAGCTCAGCGGCAATGTGCTCGCCTTGGAAGCAAGACGACAAGAAGCAACAATGGTTCGATCCCTCGGTTTGTGCTTAGAAACCTCTGGGTATTAAGCACGTTATAAATAACCTATCATATCATAATTACGGGACAGTATGGATCCTGGAACCGACAATAAAATAATCACACACTACTAACCACCCCATGCTCCTCTCCTGCAAACTGCCCATGTACCATACATGCCCAAAATGGCTAGCCATACTACACACAAAACACACAAGCCACACATCCGCCACAAGAACAAACAGCCGCAAACAACAAACAATCCAGATACTGGATGTTACCCCTGCGGACACAAGAAGCCCTGTGCACACAATCCAAGCACACTCAGAAAGCCGACACACACATACCACCAGTTTCTCCTGGTCCTTCAAGCATCAACAGAAGAGCATCCCTCTTTTCTCACTAACCTACACCACCAACTTTCTTACAGAGCCACATGAGCATCTGTAGACCATGCAAATGTTAGTAGTTCACAGTATAAAAGAACATAACAAAACATAACATTTTTGGAGCCCATAGAAATCAATGAGGATTTTTGGCAGATTGGTAATTGCATTCAGTAAATCGGCCAATTTGTAGCCTTAATGTGGGGGAATTAGTTTCAGCATCAAAATGGAGTCAAATGATGGAAAAGGGCAGGCGGAACCTAAGGAGAACAGGGCAATGGGAATGTAATCTGCATGGATAGTAAACAAATTCAAGACTTCTTGAACACTACGAGGATCAAGAAGAATTTCACTCTCTCCACGATGGAAGAGACTTTCAACAAAGTTATTAAAAGCTAGGTGAACACTGTGTATCATATGGCAATCTTGGCTCTCACCCCCTGTCTCCCACATTCTGCTTTTGCTCCCTTTTCCTCTCTGTCTCTTTCTGCTTCATGCTTTGTCACTCTCTCTTTCCATGTGGGGGAAGGTAACATTGTCAGTGGACCATTTGCTAAGGCCACCTCAGGCGTATTTTGAGCCAAAACAAGTATCTTGGGGAGGCAGCTTTTTCTTTTTTTTCAAAAGCATCTTTTAAACAAAAACCAATAATGGGCATTTTTATTGTAACTTTCATTGTACACAGATTCTTTTTTAAATTGTGCAATGTTAATATTTAATTACCACTTCCAGATTTACATTTAGATATAATAAGAGACTTGTGTCATTGAGTAAAGCACACTATCAAACCCTAGAATACCCATACACATTAATTTCTATTAGAAGGTTATCAATAATGGATAGTCTGGCACTCCTCTTGTACTCTGTCAAAATACTAATATTTAAAAACAATGAGAAAGGAGAGGGTGTCACATAACATCGGTGAGGGTTCTATGCAGCTTTGCATAAAATCAAAGAGCATTTTGGGGACACAATTATTGCCACAGATCTTTACATTTAACAACTCTGTCTGTGATAAAAAAAATAGGGTGTATGCTTCAATCACTAAGCACATAATGCACCTTGGGCTTGGTGCAAATTTCATTTTTCACAACACACACCCTAACTTTAAAATGTCGGTATCATTGAACCTTATATACCGATTTGGACAGCACCAGAATGTGGATGTGAGGGCACAGTGGCTATGACATCAGTCCCCCTGTTTGAGTGAAAGGGTAATCAGGAACAGAATGTTGGTGGCGTTAGCAGAAGGTGGGCTGTGTACATGCTCGGTTCTCAAGACACAGACATCCTAGGAGGATTATTTATATAGCATCCTATGAACAAGAGCATATCATGATTCAAGGAGCTTGTTGGGTTAATATGCAACTTTGACAAAAGGTCACCAACACATAAATTAAGCTGGATAATAAATTAGACTTCCTGAAGGGGAAAAACTCAACAAGGATTTAACATCGACATGTGTTGATCTTTTTAAGGACACGTTATTGACAAGAAAAAATCTTCTTGGTAAATTGACATGGCAACTCTTGTTATTCCCTTCTTGAGATACCAAACAAGGGACATCTTTTCTCACTGTCTTATAGGTTTGTACTTGCAGGTGTTTTGACACATGCAGTCAGCAGAGACAAGTGTCAGGCTACAGGAACTCTACAGAAAGTTGACAGTGGCACCCGTGGCAATTCATCAAGAAATTAAAAAAGGATGATGCCCCAGCCAGGAGTTCATTCCCTGTAAAGCTCACATACATTTTGAGTAATAGAATGCATCACCTGAAGACAACGTCGAGTGCAGGCGTATGTTAAAGAATTTGAGTTTTGCCCCTTCAGGAAGTCTAATGTTAAAGAATTTGGAGAGCAACCCCATTCATTAGCATGACTCTCTTGCTTCCTCACATTTAACAACCAGATTTGAAAATTACATTGGGCATTGATTACACCAAAGATGGAAGATGAGGTGTTCCCTGTAAGTGATTTCAATCCAGCACTCCAACTAAGTCAATGCCTAGTATGGGATGCCCAATGGAAACCCTTATTTATATATTTTTATGTGAAAAGTTCTTTTAATTCTGGATGATGTACCCTTATATAACGCCCCTCTCTTTGAATCCCCCTGGCCTCACTGAACCAAAAAGAAGGTTTGTTTTGCAAATTAAAAGATTTATTTGAAGAATTGAACAATATATAGATTACACTTTTATGAATATGAATAATATCTGAATATCACACATGAATATGAACAATGATCAGCAATGGGTAATATTACAATATCAACAATCTCTTTAATCAATTAGGAGTAGGAATACGAAGAATAATGTAGCAGAGAATACTTGGTATGGTTCAAGGAAATGCAATGATAGGAAAGAATGCAACACAGAAATAAACTTGATATGAATTCAACCAAAGATAATGGGGGTCATTCCGAGTTTGGTGGTAAGGCAAAAACAATGCCGGTAAAGGACTACCGGCATCGTTTCCCGTTACGGCCCATTCTGACCCACCAGACCGTTATTTACGGCACCGTAAAGTACCAGGCCGTAAATAGCGGTTTAGTGGCGCGCGCCCGACACGCCATGCCGAAATTAGCGGCATGGCGTAAACCGGAGCTGATCCCAAGTAAAGCGGACATGGAAAAAAAGGCCTCCACAAGACCGCAAAGTACCTTACCGCCATGGAGTAAATACCGGCATCGCCGAGAAGGTGTTAAGAACCCTGAGCAGTGTTTCCAAGAGGAACAGGTGCACTCAATCAGCACAGGTGGGGGCAATGGAGTCTGGCACAGCACAAAAGGAGCACACCCACACACCACACCCCCTCCCACACCAAGATGATACTAATTGTAGCAGCATCCCTGGAGCTGGAGGCCCTGCTTGCAAGGCAGCAACTACAACAACAGCAACAACAACAACCACAGCCCCCACCACAGAGGATACACAGGAGGAGAAGGAGGGTGAGACAGGCCCAGCATGCCCTACCGGTGCAGCCACGATTACCACGCCGGCAGCCCCCAATCCTCTGCATCAGAGCCACCCCCTTCAACCTCACACCAGAGCAGATCCACACCCTGTACCGGCTTGACCGGGACACCATTACCACCATAGTCGACCTGATACATGACGATGTAGTGAGCCGCATAGAAATCAGCACTGCCATCCCCCCTCTACTGAAGGTAGTGTCTGTGCTCCACTTCCTTGCCACAAGCACCTACCAGCATACAGTGGGGCACATGTATGGCATTTCACAGCCCATATTTTCCCGGATACTCAACCAAGTGCTGGATGCCCTCCTCAACCACACAAGGGACTACATATCCCTACCCCGGAGTCCCCAGGAGATATATGACACCAAAGTTGCCTTCCATGCACTGAAAGGCATGCCAAATTGCATAGGTGCCCTCGACTGCACCCACGTTGAATTGGTGGTCCCGCATGCCATGGAGGTGCCGTATCGCAACCGCAAGCAATACCACTCCATCAACGTCCAGATGGTGTGTAATGCCAGTAAAGCCATCACACATTGCAAAACCCGATACCGCAGATCAACTCATGACTCCTTGGTCCTGCGGAACTCAACACTACCACACTGCATGGAGCGACATGCTGGACGACGTGCCTGGCTGCTTGGTGAGTAACCTGAATGGGCCATGGCAGTGCATTGGGGCTGTGAGTAGGTTTTCTGCATACTCCACCTGGGTGGGAAAGGGGGGGGATGCATACTCCACCTGGGTGGGAAAGGGGGGGGAGATGCATACTCCACCTGGGTGGGAAAGGGGGGGGGGAGATGCATACTCCACCTGGGTGGGAAATTTCACGCCAGTGCACGATGTGCACCTCACAGCACACTGTGCCCCAAGGCAAGTGACACGGCACATGACCACATAACCACACAGCGATGAATTCGAGCCGACACCTAACACTACATGACTAACAGGAAACCTGGCCAGATACCACAACACATGCACCACTCATCGGCGGCCCTTACACACCGTAGGGGCATCCTGCACCATGCAGTGCAATAGCACCATGTCGCTGACTCCTGCATCTCAACACACAGGACAGTCATCCCTGGGAGTGCATAGAAGTGAGTCTAACAGGGATCCTACAGCTTGTCACTGGTCCTGCACCCCCATAGGATTGCTGCAAGTCACCATGGTAGGGATCCGTGCAGAATGACGAGTATGCTACCAACTACAGCCAACACCCCCTTTCACCAAGTCTTGCGCAAGACATCAATGAATGCAGTCCAACACTGCTGCATGCATATACGATGCACATGCAACAAGACGTGAGTGCACACCATGACCCATCAGGAAGAAGCTACCCCCTCCATCATTCCATTGCACATGACACATAGCCGGGCCAGTAATGGGGTGACTGCATCCTGGGACATGTGTGTATGGCCAGTAATCACCTGCGGCCATGTAAGACTAGTACAATTCTCCACCATGAATGCACAAACACTTACCTTCATTCCACTCTCATGCAGGTGATGCTGGCTACTCTTTGAAGCCGTGGCTCATGACCCCGGTCCGCAACCCACAGAACAGGCACAAGGAGGACTACAATAGATCCCATACCCGTACACGGGTGGTGATAGAGCAGACCTTCAGCCTGTTGAAGGCACGATTTCGTTGCCTCAGCCGGTCGGGTGGGGCACTCATCTACAGCCACGAGAAGGTGTCCAAGATCACCATGGCATGTGTAATGCTGCACAACATGTGCATCCGTCGGAACGTGCCACTTCCCCCTGACGTGGAACTGCTACCACCAGATGATGATGAGGGGGAGGAGGAAGGAATGGCAGGACAGCATCACGGTGCTGATGCACAGGAGGGACGTTCCGTGCGGCAATCATTGATCGGACAATATTTCTGACTCACAAGTCAGCTGAGGGTGTGAGGATGACAGGACATTGGGCACTGGGTGTGGGGATACATGTAAACCACGCACTGTGAGACATTAAAAGACACATGCACAATGATCAATGTCCACTCTGTTTTTTAGGTATGATCAACCAGTGTATTGAATAATAATGTAGAAACGTGTACAGCAAAACCTCCACCCTCACCCCCCTCCCCCCAACTCCCACACACCCTCCCCCCCTGCCCCCCAACTCCCACACAGACCCTCCCCTCTCCCCCCCAACTCCCACACACACCCTCACCCCCTCCTCCTCCCCCCAACTCCCACACACACCCTCACCCCCTCCCCCTACCCCCCAACTCCCCCCTACACACTCACCCCCCCACAACAACCCCACAATAGTCCCATCAGTGCAACATAGGCCACATGTGTGTGGCAGTATGGTCAATGTGCACTCCCAGAGCCAGAGGGATCCATGTCATGGCGGCGCAATGTACGCAGTGACCGACAGACAGGGCTGGTCTGCGTGGAGGAGCTTTGGGAGGGTGGGCACTCCCACTGGGGCTGTGGTTGGGGGGTGCTGCCTCCAGGGCATCTGCATCCGGCCCAGCCCCTCACAGAGCCGGTTTGTGCTCGCAGTGATCACCTCGCCCAGAGCCTGTAGGTCATTGTGCCACTCCAGCCTTGATTCGCGGTTGTCCCGGATGAAGTCCTCAATCAGGCCCGTGAGGTGGTGGGAGCGCACTGCATCCATGGCCGGTGTGGCCGATGTGCTTGGCAGGCTTGGTATTGAGCCTGCATCCCTTTCGGGACTTTCTGCAGGGGAAGTGGATCCAGGACAGGCAGGTGGTACTCCTTGGCCTGTGAGCCCTGGGGTGTCACTCTCCCCGGAGTCGCTGTGTGCCACCTGGCTGTATGATGGAGTGTCTGAGCTATGTCCAATGTCATTGGGGTCCTCCGTGTTGGCCACGGAAATTGATGTGGGGCTGTCTGGCACATCGAGGAGGCACATGGCAGCATTCTCCCCTGCCACACTGGACTCCTCAGAGTGCACCGTGGGGCATGCGTCCGGCAGCACTGCAGGCATGGGTAGGGGTGCGGGTGGGGGTTGTGCACCCTCCATGGGGGTTGCTGGAGCAGGTGGTGTTGCATGTGTTTTCTTCCTGCTTGCAGGTATACGGTGTCCCCTGGCTCTGCCCCTGGAGGTACTGGCCCGGGTGGCTTCCTGGTCCTCACTTTCATGCCCGCTGCTTGTGGGGGGGAAGAGAGAGACGGCATGAGCAATGATTTGGGGTTCAGCATTTCTTCAAGCCTATGGTATCACAATGGGATTGCAGCGTTTTGTTGACCTTTGGGTGGTGAGTGGGACAGTGATCTGGGCTTGGATGGAAAATGCATGCAGATGTCTGGGTCACTCATGTTGGCGGAGTACTGTGGTGACTCACATTGACAGCCTCTTTGTGTAGTATGGCCAATATGGGTTGCAGCCTTGCACCTGACATCAGCCTGGGTCCCACTTGTTACGGCATGATTTCATTAGGGGGGGTTTCCCATACATGATGTGACAGCTTGCCCAGCCCTTGGCGGTGCCTTACATTAGGAATGCATTTACTGTCTTGACTCATGACACTCACCTCCATCAGCGGATGACGGAGCACCGCACTCCATTTCGCCAACCCCTTCTATGGCTTCTGTGCCCATCATGTCCGCACATGTTTCCTCCCAGGGCATCATTTTGATGGGAGAAGCTGGGCCTCCTCCTGTCTCCAGGGCCTGACTTCGGTTGGCCGATAGGATGGCCCGCACCCTGATCCGGAGGTCATCCCACCGTTTCCTGCAGTCCTTCGTGGTGCGGGGGGTGTTTCCTACGGCGCTCACCCTCTGTGCAACCAAGTCCCAGATCTCCTTCTTCCTGACAACGGTGGGCCTACGCATGTCACTGCTGAATACTATCTCTGCATGTCGGTGCAGAGTGTCCACCAGTACCTGGAGCTCGTCTTGTGTAAAGCCCTCCTTCCTTTTGCGGGTGGCACCCTTTTTCAGTGCTTTCGGCATGATGCTGGTCTCTAATGGCTATTTTTCCGATCCAAATATGCCTCCGGTTCCTGTATGAAGACGATGGCAATGGATTGTGTTTTTAAAGATGGCCGCCGCGCTCCTTCCCGTTCCTGTGCGATGACGTAATTTCCGTATCCATTAATTAGCGGTGACCGTAATTTACGGTATCCGTAAATTATGGTCACCGCTAATTACGGACGGCGAAGCTTCGACGGCAGTGTTGTTAAGAACGTCTCGCTTCATGCCGGTAAGGGGTTTAACGGGCCCTTTAGCGGTATGCCGCTAGGGGATTTACCGGCATGGCAAAAACCAATACTTACCACCAACCTCGGAATGACCCCCAATGTAATCACTCTTTCCCCCTGTTATTACTCACTCCCCCCGATATGCAATATGAAGAGATGGAATGTGGGCACACAGGTTTCAGGAATAACAATCAACAATTGCAGTTTCAATCCCGATTCCCCCCAGCAAGCAGAGAAAATAGGGCTGATTTTAAACAGGTCAAATGCTTTTCAATGTAATATGAAGTGATTGAAAAAAATGCTAAAAATGATTTATAGGACTCAGAACTAGTGAGAGTTGCTTTGGATAGGTTCAGGGAAACACTAGCAATGATTGTTGAATGGTTAGCAGATGGAAAACGAAATTCAGAAGTTGAAAGCAAGAAATAGCTGTTTTTACATGGAGTGAAATTGAGCCAAATATGAAATTGCGGCAACTTTTTCAGCGCACGAAAAACAAGATTACAGCAAAACTATAAGGAGTTGGAATGCGGTTCTTAGTTCATTTGGAAGCTGAGGATATCAAAAGTTACAGAGGTTTTAGTAAAGGTAGATTTTTCTCAAAAAGGTCAAGATTTCAAATTGAAAGATGCGCTGTTGAAGATTTATGACAAAGATTTATTAACACTAGGGAGTCTATGGAGCCGCAAACTACACGGACAGCACAGCCACCTATCCAGAGGCGCCTCCAGATGGTTTCTATCTGCCTGAGATGATTGCCTTTCTCCAGAAATTATATGTTAGCGCCAAGATGCTTATGACTGCAATTATCACAGGATTATGTGGAGGAGAGAAAGATTTAGGATAGACAAAAGCGATTCAATAATGCAGTTATGGATATATTGGAACGAGTTGGATGGGATTACTTAATACTAAGAGATGACTATGGACAGTTCTATGCCAAATACTTAAAACTATGGCTTTGGAATGGAATGGGCCTGTCAAAGATCTGGTCAAAAGTTTGGCTTGGACTTCACTCGCCACCAGACAGGATTCAGGGCACCTGGACTGCTCTCAGCAAGGCCCTCTGATCTGCATGGCCTCTTGGACTGCATCTGATGGGTTCTGGGTTACAGCTCTGCTGGACTGATCTGGATCTTTGGTTTCCAGTGCGGGTTCTTGGTCAGAAGCAGCAAACAGCTCAGCCAGGCTGTTGAATGGTTTAGGTGCCCCTTGAAAGTTTTGGGGTTCAATCAGGTTGCAAGAGACTTTAAAGGCCTACTGAAAAGGGTTCAGCTTTTTGGGTTAGGCCTTTGCTTCAGGGTTCTGGAGCCTGGTTCTAGAGTCTGGTTCTGGAGTCTGGATCTAGAGATGGGTTCTTCCTGCAGAGCGCTTCGCCGGTAGATCGTTGATGAGTGAAAGTGTGTCTGTGGGTCCTCAACAGTCCCTATTTATCCATTTTCCAAAGTGTGTGGGGAGGCTGATTGTCTATGCCCAGCCCTCTAAGGATCTGATAGGTCAGAGAATTCCCTTTCCCCTGATTTGAGAAAGGAACAGTGTGTCATGATGTATCAGAGTGATGCTGCCATTTACAATCTAGAGAAGAACCTCCCCTTTGCTTTTACCCAGAAAATCTATTTTTCCCAAAAAACATATTTTCAATATGCACAACTTGTTAATAATACATAATTACATGACAGATTGACTAAGGTACGTTTCTGTCCAAATCTTATTTTCCTATGAGTTTTGGTTCATAAATGACAATTTTTCGCACTTTTGGTTGAATACACATTTTTTGGATCTGTACAATTTTTTTATTTTTTTATTTATCTTTTTATTAAATTTTCAAGAAAAACAATTGATCCAGCAATAATAAGACATGGGGAAGGAGCACATACATCAATTCATCGGGTTTTCAGGCAAGATTCCTCTCCCTTATGTCCATCCCCATTCAACTAAGCATAACAATACATTATCAACTCATCAATTCAATTTGAACTAGATCATGAACAAATTCATTTATCAACAATCAATTGAAGAACAAAGCAAGAATAAACAGACAGGAGGAAAGAAAAAAAATAATAATTCAACAAATTGGAGCCTGTGCAATTCTTAGCAATATCATTTCTGTGCAAATTAAGCAATTTCAAGTCTGTCAGGAGTTCATAAAGTGTCTCATTAAGTTCGGCCTGAAGTACAACTGCTCCCTATCCGACACATATACCAAGAAAGAGTTCCAGATCCGTCTGAACTTCGAAAGCTTCCCCTCTAGCATGGCAGTGAGCTTTTCAAGGCCCATCAATTCCCACACCTTCACCCACCAATACGCAACCTGTGGCCCTTCTACCAATTTCCAAAATCGAGCCCTAGTGATTTGTGCCGCAATAAGTAACTGCGCAATTAGGGCTGCCCTGGAGCCCGTCATCGGGAAAGACCCATCCTCAGGCACGTCCCCTAGGAGTAATATGCATGGATCCATTGGAAGCAGCGTGCCAGTAACATCCTTGATCTTGGAACGGACCTCCAACCAGTAGTCCTGGATGACCAAACAATGCCACCACATGTATCCCAGATCACCCTTTTCACCACACCCGTGCCAGCATGTATCTGGATAATCGGGATTCATGGCATGCAATCTAGTTGGTGGGAAGTACCAACGAAAGGAGATCTATACTGCATTCTCTTTTACTAATGTACACCTGGAGCTCTTATGGGCTTTATGCCATATTCGTTGCCAGGATTCCTCTGGGATTTCAACTCCTAACTCCCTTTCCCACAATAACATGTAGGGGAGCTTCTCGCCCTCTGAGACATTTTCTAGAAGGCAATAACAAGCCGCCAGCCTATGGGAACTCTGCCCCTCAAGAATTCTAAGTTCTATGCCAAATGGCGCTCTGCTGGCAGCTTGGAAAGTTTCCCTGTTAGTCAGCCAGTGTCGTAGTTGTATGTACCTAAACCATTCCACCTCTGACAGCCCAAACTTCTCCTTGCACTCCTGAAATGTCAGTGGTTCCTGATCTGCATACAAGTCCTTAAGCCTTAATGGTCCATTTGATTCCCACACTTGAAATGAGCTGGGAGTTAGTCCCGGCGTAAACGCCGGGTTTTGAGCCACAGGGGCCAGCTGACCCAATCCCAGAGCTATCCCCCTTTGCACCCTTACCTTATCCCAACTTTGAAGCGTAGCAGGTGTCGTGGGCAGGAGTCCTCCCCGATAGCTTAGCGCCTCTTTGGGCAGGAAAGGGAAATACTCTAACAGCAATGGAGAGGCTTCCTGCTCTATTTCTTGCCATTTAGGAGTTTCAGTGGAACTTCCGCAGGCTAACATAGGAGCCACCTGTGCCGCCCTATAGTAGCGCTGAACTGAAGGCAGACCTATACCCCCATGTACCGCCTTTCTCATCAAGAGTTTATAAGGGATCCTAGGCTTCTTGTTTCCCCACACAAAGCATCCTATCTCCTTCTGCATATCTATAAGATCCCTCTCAGGAATCTATATCGGTAAAGAATAAAAGGCATAGAGCAGCTTCGGAATAAGAGACATCTTTACCACACTCACCCTGCCCAGCCAGGTTATTTCCTGTGAATCCCAACGACAAAGCCACTCTTAGGCCTCTCTAAATAGTACTGGTATATTTACTTTAAACAAGCCTGCGTAGGTCGGGGTCAGTTTAATCCCCAAATAGGGAATGTTCGTAGAAGACCAGGGAATGGGAAGGCCGCCTGTATCCCCGCCAGATCCTCCGGGGACTCAGTTAACACCATACCTACCGATTTGTTTGCATTCACCCCAAAGCCAGACATTTTTAAAAAACCGGACAATAAGTGCATCCGGGGCATGATGGACTTAGTTGCATCCTTCAGGAAACATAGCAGGTCATCAGCGTATAACGCTATTTTATGGCATTGTCCTGCAAACTCGAAGCCCATGATCTCCCTGCTTAATCGTACATGTTGTACCAAGGGCTCTAATGCTAATGCAAAAACCAAAGCGGACAGGGGGCAACCCTGCCTAGTGCCCCTATATAAACGGATTGCTGGGGTCAAGTTCGCATTCACTTTGACTTTAGTGGAGGGAAACTGGTAATTGGAGAGAATCAACCTCAAAAATCTTGGGCCAAACCCAAACCGCTCTAGCACCAACTGTAAGTAACTCCAAGACATACTGTCAAAAGCCCGATGGGCATCAAACGATAACAGCGACAATTTACCCGGCAGTCTAGGGGCCAAAGCTATCAGGTCTATCGTCTGACGTATATTATCATGTGTCGATTGGTTCCGTATAAACCCTGTTTGGTATTTCTCCACTAGCGTCGGACGCACCTCCCCTAGGCGCCCTGCTATCACCCTACTTAATAGCTTCGCATCCGCATTTAGCAAAGTAATTGGTCGGTAAAATGCACATTCAATCAGATTTCTTCCGCGTTTCAAAACCAATGTCGTAGTAAACTCTGCCATAGACTCCGAAACCGACCCCGTTGCCCAGATGTCATTAAAGAGTTTTGCTAAATAAAGGGAGAGCTCAGCTCTAAAGGTCTTGTAGAATGTATTTGTGAACCCGTCAGGTCCTGAGGGCCTTACCCAGAGGAAGGGATCAAATCACTTTTTCTATCTCCTCCCTTGTAATCGGCTCCTCTAAGAGCTCACGGGTTTCTTGAGGCAACTGTGGCAGATGCGCATCTCGAATGAACCCGTCCGCCATACGTACATCTGTTTGGTGGGGGGCAGAGTGAACCCTAAAGTACTCCTCCACTACGCGAAGTTTCTCTCTCTCTGATATGACCCTCCTTCCTTCCCCATCCAACAATGCTTCGATCCTATAGCGACTTGCACGTAATTTCAGCTTGGCTGCTAATAGCCAATTGGCTTTGTTACCTTTAGAATAGTAGTATTGCTTGACTCTCATCATACTATACGCTGCACGGCTCATGTGATGAGCCTCGAGGGCCCTCTGGGCTATCCTAACCTCACGTTTCAGTCTCTGGGTGGGTCTACATCTATGTGCCTCTTCTCTCTTCCGGAGTTCCAGCTGGGTTTGTATTTGTTTCCTTGCCCTCCCTTTTTCCGCCAAGTAAGCAATTACCTGCCCCCGAAGCACAGCCTTTGCTGCATCCCATACCTTTGTATACGGCAGTGCCTCCGTCTCATTCTCATTAAAATAATGGTTAATAGCCTCTGAAATACATGAGCGGAACTGGGGATCCTCCAGGAGGAATTCATTCAATTGCCAGGTCCGTGGTGGGCTTGGCAAGGCCTGAAAAGAGGACAACGTGAGTAGAACCGGGGCGTGATCTGACAAGGCTTTGGGCAGTATATCTATGCCAATTGTTTGGGCTATAAGCTTATCAGACACTAAGAACATATCCAACCTGGAGAATCCCATGTGCACCGCAGAGAAATATGTATATTCTCGCTCTTCTGGATGACAGAATCTCCATACCTCTATAAGGGAATGCTCCCGCAGGAGCGTGGTAAGTGCCAAAAAATTATTTTTGTCAGCGCTAGTTGGGGGGAGAGACTTATCCATCAAAGGATTAATTACAGCATTGAAATCACCCCCAATTATTACTTCACCCTCTGCATGCTCAAACAGGAGCTTCGAGACAGATTCAAAAAACGTGTCCTGCTGTGCATTGGGTGCATACAGAGAGACCAATGTCACTTTCCTCCCCTGTAATTTGGCTACAACCAAGACATACCTGCCTCCCACATCCTTCACCGTCTTATAGACCACAAACGAGATTCCTCTGCGAACCAGGATGGCCACCCCAGCTCTCTTACTCCCTGAAGAAGCGCAAAATTTTGTGGGGTATAATTTACTATTAAGCCTAAATTCATCAGATGGGAGCAAATGTGTCTCCTGAAGAAACAGGATCGAGGAGTCTAAGGTTGCCATGCGGTGCATCAATGCCCTTCTTTTAATCGGAGAATTCAACCCCTGCACATTCAGGGAGAGACAGCAACAATCTGAGGCGGTCATAACCTTATCATTATCCCCCTCAAGCAATCGTCCCTCTTCCTCCCCCAGTCGAGATGACTAAAAATAGATGCCCCTTCTCCACCTCCCTCCCCAGTCTCCCATTCCATCGGGCCAAGAGAGCCCAGCATAACAAGAAACCGATTCCTCCCCATTGCCAACCCCAACATTTGTATTGCACCCTGCTGTCTATCAGGTATACTTCAAAAGGACACATGACATCTCAAACCCCGCAGACCAGTGCAAACCCCGCCACAACCTTCGAAGATCAGGCTCCTCAAAAGACATACAAAAAAAAAAAAAGAAAAGACTAAAATACAAATTATCAACTGCTTGCCAAACTCGTGATGCAACTGATTTAAACAGTAACCCTTCCAGGGTAACAATGACGGGCATAATCCGTGTGACGGGCACCCAACTTCAAACTCTCAGAAACATCCCCACATATCCCCATTTGCTGTAATCGCGTATGCAATGTGCATACATACGAATCCCCTCAAGCTTTTTGCGTCTGTACATGTTCTAGAATGCCCGGGGCAGGATCCGGGACAGGCAGACATCCTATCAGTTTACTTGCGCTGTTGTCTTGTTTAGTCATTTCAAGGTCAACTCCCTGCCCCATTTCCTCAATCACCATATAACCATGCCCAGAGCAAGGCAAATGTACATCAATATTAGCCCAATTTATTCGAGTGACTACTCCACCTGGGGAGCCCCGCGACCACATCCATTCACTTCCTATCAGTCATCCTGCTGGCATCTTTCACATATTAATGCAGCTACTAGCCACTGAGAAAAGCACCAGCCTATCATCACTCACTCAGCCTACTCACTCTCTGCCGAGGCGTATGAATTCTTCATGTTAACTTTCATCATCTATTCCAGGGGGAGTGCTGCCCTTTTGCTCCGCGTCCTCTAGTATCTTGCGTGCTTTAATTAGAGCCCAACCCCTCGGTCTTCGCCTCTTGTCCTTCAGCGTGGGGTTAACAGTCAGCCCTCTCTCTGTGTCAGCCCCTGTGCCACCTGACTCGCCTGCAGCACTTTGCAGCCATTCCTCTGCCTCTCCCTCAGAACCGATGCTGCAAGGGCGGTTTTGGTATTCAAACAGTAGCCTGCACGGGTATCCCCATCTGTAGCAGATCTTTTTCGCTTGCATCCAGGCGGTGATTTTCTGGAGGCGTCTGCGGTTTGCTAAGGTTTACAGTGAGAGGTCTTAAAACAATGATATGGCAGAGCCACAGAATTCCACCTTTTCCACCTTTCTAACCGCCACCATTATCTCCTCTTTTTGCCGAAAGAAGTGGACCCTAGTCAGGACATCCGGGAGCAGCTTTTGCTGGATAGAGGAATACACCCGGTGAGTCCTGTCCAGGATCAGTTCTTCAGAGTCACACGTTTTTAACAAGGTCTTAAATAGATCCCGCACATATCCAGTGAGTTCCTGGTCCTGGATTTGTCTTGGCACTCCTCAGATCCTAATGTTATTCCTCCTTGAGCGGTTGCTCTCCACATTCTGCATTCTTTTGGCTAGATCCTCATTGTCCCGCTCATGCTCACATGCCAGGGTCTCTAATTCATCAACCCTGGTCTCAAGGCCGTTCAAATTGGAGCTTATTTCTGCAATCTACAGTGCCAGCGAGTCTTTTGAAGACTGGATCTCCAATGTTATTGCCGTTGTAATGTCCTGCTTAAGTGCTCTCAGCATTCCCTCTAGTTCGTGTCTGAAGAGGGCCGGATCGAGAATTGAATCAGACCCCTGTGAGGTGTGAACCTCTGCTACGATCGATTCCATCTTCTGTGGGGTAGGCGTTGCTGCAGTCAGGAAATTCGTAATTTTGCTCCCTCTGTTCTTATTTCCTGATTTGGGCATCGCGAGAGAGAGGTTGCTCAAGTCAGTAGAGTGCCCTTTGAAGTTCCCTTGAAAGCCGTGCCCACAAACGTGTGCCCCTACGACATTAGCCTCTCAACCAACACCTCAGCACCTGCTTATACCAGGGTCTTGTTTGCCTTTTCGGCTAACTTGCCAAGTCCATATCTCCAAGGTCACAGCTCCCAGATTAGGTGTCAAAATACTGCTTTCAAGCCACACTGCAAGCGAGCGGCTCCCTCGTCGTCCACTGCCACACCGCTCCTCAGCTTCTGATATGGGCGTTCTCCAGCTCCGTGGAGTCAGCGGCCCCGAGCAGCCCGACACGAGCCACCCGCAGCTGCCTCCCTCCAAGCCAGCAGCCCGCCCGCACCAGCGTCCCCCTCCTCTCCGACGCTCTCCACTCTCCTACCGGCCAGCCCGCAAGCCTCCTCCATCCCGCCTTCTCAACCTTTGCTCCCCCAGCTGCAGGCTTCTCCAATACACCCGCCCGCCTTCCCGGAGGCTAGCCTTCTAGTTCCGGCTCCGCATTTACTGGGCTCGCAGAGCAGCGCAGGTCTCAGCGCCTCCTCCTCGTCTCCCGCGGCACTCTCAGCTCCTTCACTGCCTTCGCCTCAGGCAGCGCGATCGGCCTTTGGGACGCAGCTCTCTCCCTGATAGTCTCTTGCAGAGTGCCGTGGGTCTCAGCGGCTCCTCCTCGTCTCCCGCGGCACCCTCAGCTCCTTCACTGCCTTCGCTTCAAGCAGCGCGATCAGCCCGCGGGGTGCAGCTCTCTCCCTGGTAGTTGCTCTCTGTGTCGGTGCACCCCGGCTCGCATCAGTGCTCCTCTCCCACAGCCCTGCACATTCTTCAGGTCCTGCATACGTCTCCAGGTCTCACATCCGAACTCGGATACCGCGGCTCCCGCGCCCCCGCCATCTTGCGCGCCAACGGCTTCCCCTCGCTCGACTCCGGGCCTCGAGAAAAATAGCTCCCAGGCGACTATAAACCTCACATCTAGTCGCCGCCACACCACAAGGAACTCCCAGCAGCTTCCATGTCAAAATTTTGGGGACTAAGGGCTCCTAATAGCTTTGAAATTGGGGCCCGTCCCGGAACTTACAGCAGGCATGTCCGCCTGGCGCCCTGCCTGGCCACGCCCAGATCTGTACAATTTTTTATACATACATGCACATACCGTCTGGGCATATCCCTGTAATTTTTCATGTTCGTAGCATAATCACAATAGCTACAATATTAAAAACTTCGTGGTTCAGTCTCTGAATGTTACACAGATTCCAGATTAGTTTTAAACTGTGAGTGAATTTTTCATTTTAATAATCTCTAAGTTTCATATTTTTGTCAGTTCGGCACAATATTTTATAAGCCTTTTCCCAAAACATACAGTTACTTTAGTTTCCAAATCACATTTCCAGTCTGGCCCGCCTCCAAGCTTGGCTGAGTCGGAGAGTCACCTGAGCTTCTTCCTGCCAGTGCAGTTGATGTCAGTCACACCCAAATTAGCATTTCCATTCAGCTCAAGGGAGTCCTTTGTCTACACTCAGAGCAACCTGCCAGAGTGCCCCTCCCAGTTCCTTTCACACCAGCCTGCCAGTTTCTTAGCAGAGAGCAGGGGGAAGATTCCTTTGTTTGGGAAAAAGTGTGTTGAATGTATTTGAAGCTCAGTGTGGCTAACTTTAAATTTTAAACACAATGTCTGAAATTGTCATCTTAAAATATAACTTACATTTTTAACAAATACATCAACCAATTTCTTAATTCAAGCCTTTTTAAATATAGTTTTGAATTGTATCCACCTCTTAGGCTTCTGATAGCAAGTCTTTCTTTGGCATACTTTGAGTTCAGTATCCAACTTTACACATGATAGGTTTTAGAAATCGCCAGCTTCTGACACAGGTGACGCTATTGCACCCATCTTTGACATATTTCTCCAAGCAAGCAATCTTCAATGTAGATTTTCTTCTGATAAGTGTACTTCTGTGGACATTGTATTTATGTGGATTCTTGAAGTAGAATGATGTTTAACACCCAACAAGGAGGTTGGGTCTTTTGGGTGGTTTGTTAGCCATGATTTTTGCAAATTTGACAACCAAGAAAAACGGATTTTCACACAGCTCTGTGTTTCTTTTGCAATCAGCCTTGCTTTGTAGGCAGCCAAATGATGGGTTTTGGCAGTGGTCTCCTGTGTTAACACTGAGATAGGCAAAAGTGGATGGCGGCCTATTTTTCAGATTTTTACTGCGCACTTTTGGGTGATTTTTAGCGAGCAGCATGCTTTCCGGCGGCCATTCTGATGTTCCTGATGCAAGCAATGCACAGGAATGTTGCAGGGCTTGGACTAGTGGGTTGAAACATCCCACATCCTCACTAGGGTTGGAGGTATGCTCGCACAAATGCTCGATCACTTAATGAAGACACCAATTTGACGCACAGAAGAAATAATAAGAAGTGGGAAGCAACCCTTTTTTGGCATATAATAATGAAAAAGACAAAGGGCCTCCATCCGAGTTTGGTGGTGTGGGAAAAAAGTGGAGGTAATTCCTTTACGGCCAATTACAAGTTTTGGTGTAATTACCACTGGTGGAATTGCCCCCCTTTAATCCCGCCTGTGATAATTCTCCCCAAAATCCACAATGGAGTCCTATAAATGGGGGCTAAAACTGCCCTACCGCCACTTGTAATCCAGTGGTAAACGCACAGGACCTATGGGCGGTAATGATAACCGGTTTTGGTAGTAATTAGGTCGAATTACCACTGAATTACTGCCAAATTCGGAATGAGGCCCAAAATACCTGAAAAAACGAGACATAGATCCTATCTTTCACTCAGCAACAATTTTGGTGTGAAATTATAGAGAAAGTATTTCTTTTCTCAAAATCAATTCAGAATTCACTAGAGATTTTACATTAGATGGCCAAGATTCAAAATTGAATTGGCAGTGGGCCAAGATCTTAAGCTGAAATGTGAATGGGCTGAATACTGCTTTTGTTTGGGAGATATCTGATACTGGAGTTTGGTTGAAGGAGGACAGCATCTTGACTTTATCACACTCATGGTTGGGCTTGAAGAAAACATCAATAGTGAGTGGGCTTGCAGTTCTAATAGCAGTTGATGTCAGTCACACCCAAATTAGCATTTCCATTCAGCTCAAGGGAGTCCTTTGTCTACACTCAGAGCAACCTGCCAGAGTGCCCCTCCCAGTTCCTTTCACACCAGCCTGCCAGTTTCTTAGCAGAGAGCAGGGGGAAGATTCCTTTGTTTGGGAAAAAGTGTGTTGAATGTATTTGAAGCTCAGTGTGGCTAACTTTAAATTTTAAACACAATGTCTGAAATTGTCATCTTAAAATATAACTTACATTTTTAACAAATACATCAACCAATTTCTTAATTCAAGCCTTTTTAAATATAGTTTTGAATTGTATCCACCTCTTAGGCTTCTGATAGCAAGTCTTTCTTTGGCATACTTTGAGTTCAGTATCCAACTTTACACATGATAGGTTTTAGAAATCGCCAGCTTCTGACACAGGTGACGCTATTGCACCCATCTTTGACATATTTCTCCAAGCAAGCAATCTTCAATGTAGATTTTCTTCTGATAAGTGTACTTCTGTGGACATTGTATTTATGTGGATTCTTGAAGTAGAATGATGTTTAACACCCAACAAGGAGGTTGGGTCTTTTGGGTGGTTTGTTAGCCATGATTTTTGCAAATTTGACAACCAAGAAAAACGGATTTTCACACAGCTCTGTGTTTCTTTTGCAATCAGCCTTGCTTTGTAGGCAGCCAAATGATGGGTTTTGGCAGTGGTCTCCTGTGTTAACACTGAGATAGGCAAAAGTGGATGGCGGCCTATTTTTCAGATTTTTACTGCGCACTTTTGGGTGATTTTTAGCGAGCAGCATGCTTTCCGGCGGCCATTCTGATGTTCCTGATGCAAGCAATGCACAGGAATGTTGCAGGGCTTGGACTAGTGGGTTGAAACATCCCACATCCTCACTAGGGTTGGAGGTATGCTCGCACAAATGCTCGATCACTTAATGAAGACACCAATTTGACGCACAGAAGAAATAATAAGAAGAAGTGGGAAGCAACCCTTTTTTGGCATATAATAATGAAAAAGACAAAGGGCCTCCATCCGAGTTTGGTGGTGTGGGAAAAAAGTGGAGGTAATTCCTTTACGGCCAATTACAAGTTTTGGTGTAATTACCACTGGTGGAATTGCCCCCCTTTAATCCCGCCTGTGATAATTCTCCCCAAAATCCACAATGGAGTCCTATAAATGGGGGCTAAAACTGCCCTACCGCCACTTGTAATCCAGTGGTAAACGCACAGGACCTATGGGCGGTAATGATAACCGGTTTTGGTAGTAATTAGGTCGAATTACCACTGAATTACTGCCAAATTCGGAATGAGGCCCAAAATACCTGAAAAAACGAGACATAGATCCTATCTTTCACTCAGCAACAATTTTGGTGTGAAATTATAGAGAAAGTATTTCTTTTCTCAAAATCAATTCAGAATTCACTAGAGATTTTACATTAGATGGCCAAGATTCAAAATTGAATTGGCAGTGGGCCAAGATCTTAAGCTGAAATGTGAATGGGCTGAATACTGCTTTTGTTTGGGAGATATCTGATACTGGAGTTTGGTTGAAGGAGGACAGCATCTTGACTTTATCACACTCATGGTTGGGCTTGAAGAAAACATCAATAGTGAGTGGGCTTGCAGTTCTAATAGCAATAAAAAAGGGGCCTTTGCCAAGCTAAGGGTTGAGAGTAGGTAATTGCCAAGCGCTCTATGCAAATGTTATTGTTTAAAGCTTGCTCCCATTGTGTATCACACAGTGATGATAAAGCTTGTTTTACAACATACCACTTATACTCTCCGGGGTCTGTAAGCCTATTATAATCACGAGTGGCACATGTGAAGGGTAAGTGTGAATATATTTGTATATTTATCACCCCATTAAAAAGCTTTTTCTTACAGAGGCTACTGTTTTATCATCCGTTCCCCCACAGCCTCATACAGAAGAGGGCGTCCATCAAATAAGGTACATGTCTCCCATTCAGCCATACTATTGGCTTTAAATGTAAGTACTCAGAAACAAACATTGAGAATAGAGCCTCGTGATCAACCACATAGTGCCTTCAACACCAATAAAAACTCAGCCTATTATGGAATAACCGGGCACGCAAGAATGGGTGTGATAAGAGGGCTATCAACAGACACTTACAAATAGAAGACTACTGGCAGTAATACATTAGTTGTATTAAATGAAGAGGCTCTCAAATTAGACAAACATTTGGAATTGTGCAATGATGGTAAAACAGTTCAAAACAAGACAAAACAAGATGGTTTAATGTCAGAGCATAAAATTAATGAGGACCGAGTCTGTTCACTGGACAACGAAAGATTGTGTAAATCCAAATGCAAGAAGTCACTTTATTTAGGCATACACACTACACATAAATCAAAATAAATGTTTGAAAGAAGCGAATGAACTGTGTGACTCCTGGCAACAGCTATTAGGAATCCTAATTGACAGAGTTAATAGTGTTGAACAAGTTATACTTTACGGAAATACATACATACATACTTTGTACCTGCAAGTTTATCAAATTGGGCCAAGGTGAACACTTTAAGTATACTGGGTACATAAAATGGACAGAGGGTGAAATCTCTGTTTTTCACCAGTAACTTTATACCATAATATTTTATAATTGAGGCAAAGTACTGTCAACAGTTAAATGTGACATGCCTCTGCATTTAGGAAATCTATGCTGATACTATTGTCTGCGTAATATACATAATGTGTAGAGTATAGGGACATTTGTCTCTAAATTTCACGAATTAACATGGCGAGATGTCGTCATCGCAACCTGGTATCTCTATGTAGATAAAAATTAGGAGAGGTTTGCCCGCCATTAGTAGCTTTAGTGAGTTAGCACAAGGGCATCACTTACTTGAGGACTTATTTCCATTCATGTTAATATCCAGTGCAGATAGCTTCATGCAATTAAATCAAAGGTTTTGCATTATAAATGGAGCTACCCGCAGTGGGAGCAGTGACTATTTTAACTAACCTAGCGCTTCGTATACACTTAATTCTGCATGAAGCAAACCTATTCTTTACAAAGGTTAGTGAAGTCTTCATTCATGGTTAATGAGTGGTATACATGGTAATGACTGTTAATATAATATGGACCTCATTCCAAGATTGCCAGTAGGCCACCGGTAGCACCCGGCGGCCTACTGGCAACCTCGGCTTACTTACCGGTTCCGCCGCACGATATTCGGGTAATACCGGTATATTGCAGGCGGCGGAGGAACTGTTAGTTCCCATTATCGGACTCCATGGGAATGGGAACACTGGAGCACGGGCACCTTTAGTAACAGTGCCGGTGCTTCGGTGATTTTTCTGCCAGTAGGGGCCTGAACTACCGGCAGGTTGGGCCGGCTGGTAGTTCACAGCCATGACCGGCAGATGCTGAGTGACTTGGTCCCGCAAAGGTGCCAGTAACTGTTGTTACCAGCACTTTTTTCCAGACCGGGTCACTCCTAATGAGGGCCTATGTACCCTCATCATGTAGACAAGAACATTGTGACATCCATATAGGAACCACCAATATTCTTACTTTAATAATGATGTTAAACATGTTTCATGTTAAAGGCGACAGAGCGGAATAAGCATTTATAGAAACACTTGTGTACAGGTGGTTTATAAATTGCATATCATAACATTAGAATTTGCTGAATCAGGATTCGTTTAGCTTAGCAAGACCACCGAATGGTATCTACGATTTCTTGTGCAATAGAACATTAATGAAATGCTTACATTAGTTACTTGGAATGACAAAATGATCCACATATTTTTAATGTAAGAAATATTTATCCTCGGAAGTATGGGATTCTCATGTCTATTGATTTTTATGAAAGGCAAACTATATTTACACACGTTCTTTATCAATAGTCAATGCTATTAACCTTAGCTGTTGATATTTTTGCTCACTTTATAACTTTTATAAACTCTCCGTGCCACTTGTAATCTGCCAGTAATGTGAAGGCCAGCTGTATAACTGGCTTTGCCCCTCAATATGACCCAGTGTACTTAATAATTTAGATATGTTTATATTCAGCACATCAGTGTTTTTTAGAGGGATCCATTTTTCTCAAGGCAGTGCAACTTTTTTCCAATGCAATCCTGTATTGTTCTAGTTTAATTTTGTCTAACCAAACTATGTTACGTTTAAGAGCAGTATAATCAATTATGCCCCTCATTGCATTTTACAAACTAAGGTGTCATCAAGTGTAACCTATATGCTGGGACTATCACACTGTCCATCTTGGCAATGGTTAAACACCTTAAAAGGTACACAATGGCAGGCATCCTCAGTCCGTATTACTCATATTGGCCTAGAATCTGGTCTAAGATTGTGGAAATGTATTGTAACATGGAATAGAGTAAATCTATACAGCAAAATACTGAGAGCGAATTTTAATACTTTATATAATGCACTAAATTAAATTCTAATACAAATAAGTGACAAAGGTCTGACAGAGTTTAAGAGCGTTTGTGATGTGGATTTAGAAAACGTAAATATACAGAGCTCTATTTTACTAGAAAACATGACTCTAGTGAAGAAGCGATTAAAAGAAGGTGATACTATAATGAATCGAGACCTCATAAGTGCGCTTCAGCTATATAAAGAATATGTTGCAAACCTCTCGAATCTACGCTCATTTATGCCATACATTATTAAATTTCCTTCTCCAACTCATAGGAAATGGATGCTTAGGTTTCGTTTTAACTTGCTGCCCACACTGGAGAATGTAGGTCCACGCCTACATCTTTCACAGGAACAACATCGGTGAAGGCTATGTGACACAGGGGTAGCTGAAATGTTGCGGCACTTGATTCTCCATTGCCCGACCCTCTTGCAAAGACGCCATCTGCACTTAGAGAAATGTGTTCATTCTGGGACCACAGTATGCTCCGACGCCTTATGGCAAAGACTAATGAGTTCACACCAATTGTCATTGCCACTAGCATTAATAGCTTTCTTAACGGAAATAATCCAACAATTAGGGAGTACTTTAGAAAGCCGCGCCAATGGATCCGGTATGCTTCCATCTGGAGATGCTGTCCTTTTGTAATTACTAGAAATCGTTTATTAAATCTTGATCTTTTTTAATATAATTGTATAGCTATTTTGAATTAAACTTGTGATATTTGTTGTTTCGGTAAATGATGTCTTTTAATATTTTCACTGTTTCCCTTTCTACTTATAAATTGTAATATTTGCCTTGGAAAACAATGTTTTCTAAATTTTTCTCCCTTTTTCTTTTTTCTTTTTCCCTTCTTTCTTATGTCACACGTATCAATTTGAATGTGTTTGTTGAATGAAATGTGCTTTGTAAGTGTGAAAAGTTACAATTGTAGCCGAAATGGCACTAACACAAAAAAAGAAAATCAATTATACTGCTTCTTGGGTAAGCTTTAATAAGATCCAAGTTTTTGGTAATGCATGTATTTTATGGTTTCCTAGGTTCTACAACTTGATATTTTAATGCCTTTTTTAAGAATGTTACCCATAAAATCATCAAATACTGCTGCCATCCCTGCAATTTAAAAGGACCATTAAGTATGTTGATTGTAGCTCCAACTGGCCCATGTTCCGAAATCATAATTGGATCAATGTTTGCTGAAATATGGATGAGTTAAAAACATGCTTATGAATAATCATTAACATATTGTGAATTGCATGAATTATAAAAGAATTTACAACCACTTCTGGAGTTATGAGCCTTTGTCCAAGAATATATTAGGTTTAGAGAAACCCTAAACTTGCACATAATGGTATACCCCTGTAGAGTAGCAATTCTTCTTGTGCATATTCTGTCTAAATTGACATTAATCGGAGGATGGGAATATCATTTAAATCACCTTATTTCCAGGGATTATAGGTTTACCTTTGTTGGTGCTTTGGAGCACACTTTTCCAAACAAGGAAATACCGAATAGGCCAGTGTGGCTCAAGACACTGGGCCTCATTCCGAGTTTGGAGGTAGCCATGCTGTTTTTACCCGCATGGCTACCCCCAAATTCGGGTACGGGTCCCGCAAAATGGGAATAACCGGGCCATTCCGACTTTTGTGGGCCCGGTAATTCCCATTCGCGGGACCCGAAACGTCCCCATTCCCATTTGAGCCCCGATAGGGCTCAATGGGAATGGGGAGGATGGTAACCACAGACCCGATCGTAACAGGTTCGTTGCTACCATCCTGTTCTGCCAGTGGGTGCCGCTCTACACGTCTTGTCTGACCAGGCTTGAAGAGCAGCCCCGCGAGCATAACCCCGCCGGCAGCACTACCAGCGCCATTATCACTCTACCGGCAGGGTCGTAATGAGGCCCACTGTAAAGCAGTATATACCTCTTTGGCTGGTCCTGATACGTTGTGTGCATTGACTTGGAGATACTCCTGTTTTATATCTTTGAAGCCAGTGCTGATGCAGTTGGTGCTTTTCCTTGTCTTAGCGGTCAGATCTGACATTCTGTGGCTTGTTGTGGGTGAAGGTATTTCACCCATGTTATCATTGTTTTCAGCATCTGCTGCTCATATATACTGTACTGATGATGTCCTGGCCACCGTGAGATATTAGGGCCTGCTTCCTTTACTATCTAACTGAATACGCCGGCAATGACATCTTCATATTGACACCTGTGAGAAAGTTCCCTGTCTGTGCCTGGAATTAGGGATGGGATGTCATTGGGCCAGGTGCCATTTATTGCGGTGTGATGCTGGGCCCAGGGGGAAGGAGCTATCCCCTTGGCAACTCCACCATTCCTGTGACTACAGCCGGGGACTGCATCTGGGTCTTCACTGACTCTTTTCAGAAATGCCACTGGAGGTAATTTAGAACAGAGCCCAATCATTTGAGGGACCAGTTTCAGATTACCTTTGGTGAGCCAACTGCTTGAGAACCTTTGTGTAGCTGATAGGTACAGGGAACTGGATGCTGCATCACAGAGAGCGGTACATCCTGCACGCATGTACTCTGCAAGTGAGGGAAACAAAGTCAAGAGAGGATCCTAAAATAGGCCTGGTACATGTTGCCACTTACTGAGAAAGAATGGCATTGCAAGTAGGTGTTTTAAATTGGCAAACACCACCATTTTACTCCTATTATCACGTTGATCTAGACACACACCTGCCCTCATTTTCATTTAGAGGCAGCGAAGTGGAGGGGTTTGCACCTTATAAAATGTAGAGACAGTTTCACAGTTGAGGGGAGAAAGCGATGATTGGCAAGTTACAGAGGTGGTTGGTGAAGAAGAGCCTCAGAAATAGGGAGCAAAGAAAGTGTCACAGTAAGAGATGGAGAACCGAGATAGGAAAATCAGGCAGAGATTGGATGGAGGAAGAGGAGAGGTTGGGTGAAATAATTGGAGAGGAAAAGAGAGGCAGTTCCGAGTAGAAAGGAAGAGATATACGGAATAGGGTGTAGGAGACATTTGTAAGAGCAAGTAGGAGGAAGAAAGCAAAATAGAGGAAGAGTTTGGAAAGATGGTAGTGATATTGAAGAGGAGGAAGAAACACTGGAAGCAGAAAGGTGAGTTTGAAAGGAGAGATGAGGAGGGGATTATAGAAGATAATGGAGAGGATTAGTAGGGGTAGGGCAAAAGGAGACATCTTGAGACGCATATAGGAGATATTAGCGAAGTGGAGGAGGTTGGAACACATTAGTCAGAGGAGGTACTAGAGAGATAGAAGAAAGGTTGGAAGAAATCATCAGGAGGAGCTCAGGTGTAACTTCAAAGGGAAAGTTGGAGACCATGTTGAAGAGGCAGGCAGAGAAGTGACTGGGAAGGGTGTTGGACCGAACTCTAGGCAGACTGGTGAGGGGGAATTGAAAGAGAAAAAAGAGATGAAAGGAAGTTCAGAATATCTCTCTTCAGTCCCAAGATCATTGTTACCCATTAAGGAAGGAAGGCAGAACCGGGACTTAGAGAATACAGCCAGAAACCCAAGACAAGCGTAATATTTGGGCATGTTTAGGGATGGAGACCAAATAAAAGGGGTTTGCCAAACCAATGACGAGAAGCATATGACAGTGCGGAACCAAAGACAAGCAGCAGATGACCAGGGTCACCAACCGAAAAAGACAGGAAAGAAATGCAGGGACACTTTTTTAAAACCCCAGCACTGTGTGTGACTGTGAATTGATCATTAACACTGACTAGGGAAACCAAATTAAGACTCACCGACTAAAAAGAGTTGAACTGTTGAAAAAGGAGGAGCAATATTGGTATTGCTAAAGTTCTGTTGCATTTTGAAAATGTGGCCCAACCCTGTACATATATATAATAAACCTTTGGTTAAACATAACATTTTGAGTCAGACTCAGATTAATTTTACGCAATTTGACACCCCCCTCACCTTTTCATCATCTGTAATATGCTCTTAACTTTCATGTTTAGACTGCAAATCTGACACAGACACCTAGTATAGTGGTGAATTCAGTGGGCCAGATATGCTAAACCACAGGCCCTGAGTGTACTGACAGTGTGGCAGGCTCACAAACATGGCTTACTGATCATTGCCAGTTTTAAAACAAAAAGGCAAAATTGAAAGCTACACAGTAGTGCTTCGCAAGACAGAACGCGTGCAAAGGGCCTTGAGAATAGATGTTCATTGTCCTGAGCAGGAAGAGGAAGGAAGAATAATCAAAATTATGCGGAGGTGTTATGCTGAATACTGTCCAAAGGTCATTTAAGCCTGGGCTGGAAAGTCACACGAACGGCATTAGAAAGGGGCAGGAGCTGCTGGAATGTTCTGGCATGTGGTATGACAGATGACAACTGACGCTGTGAAAGAGGCTGGAAAATGATAAAGATAATGTATGAAAACAAAGGTTAAGAGGCAGTTTCCACTGAAAGGTTTAAAAGAGGAAGAAAGGAAGTAGTGGTCTTCTGCTGGTTCCTCTTCCTTGTCGATTCGTCTGGTTTCTGTGGACTTCCTGGGTTCTCCTGGTTCATTCGGGGCTGCAGGATGGCTGAAAGGAGGGGCAATCCTGCGTAGCTGTCTCCAGAGACCGGTGTAGCTGCAGAAGGGAGTTCCGCATTTCAAGTTGGGGCAAGTGTCCTGCCAGAGACAGGCCAATTGTTGTGAAAAAGCAAAGGGTAGCATTGAAAGGAAGGAGGTGCCTGATATTCCTAATATTTAGGAGGTTGAGGCGAGCTGCTGTTCCAGTTTTGAAGATGAAAGTAGAGAAGATGTGAGAAGTGTCATAGATTATGCCAAGGTTTCTAGCTGAAGAAGAGTAGGGGAGAGTGTCAGGTGGGAACTGAATAGGCAGAGGAAGAGATGAGAGAGAGTTTTAGGCAGGGAAAAGAGCACCTCTGTTTTGGTAGACATTAACATAACATCAGCGAGTGTGATTTCCTAGCAGTTCCTAGCCTATCATACACTCACTATCACCAGTGAGACCCTATGAAAGATGTTGTTTTTTTCTCTATCTTGCTCCGCATAGAGAACAAGAAAAACTCTCATGTTGACAGATATCAGGTTGTGGGGAGACTGTAAACAGTTGTCATGTTTAGTTTAGTTTAGTTTAGTTTGAACCCTCAGGTAGCTGGGCGCATAATCATGTAGACAACATAGTTACATATCGTTGCGCAAAGCAAAAAGGGTACATACATTCAATGGTACAAAAGAGTGGCACAGTGGGTGACATGAGATAAGTACAAAAGATAGTGAAGGACCGGGTTACATGGTGGTCCGTTTCAAGATATAGTTAAGTCATACGGTAGAAAATGGTAGAGTGAAGAGACCTGGAAGGTGCGTAAGTAAGTAGCAAAGAGTTAGGCAGAGAGCCAGGATTTCACCATGGCTCTGAATGGCCAGAAGGAAGCTTCCGATCTGATTGCAAGAGGGAGTGTATTCCAGCATTGAGCTGCAAGAACTGGGAAACTGGAACCTCCTGCTGTTTTTTGATTGAATTTGGGAATCTTTAGTTGGTGCAAGTAGGGAGTTCTGGTAGGTCTGGTGGTGCTGTTCCTTCATTGACTCCACAATCTCTCTTTACCCACTCCAATATGGCCACCAGGATGCCATTCACTTTTCCCAACATGATACTCCAGTCCTTCCTCAGTGTTTACCGCTCGTACATTCATTTGATAGTGAATGCGAGGGTCGCGAACTTAGCAGCAGGCGTCTTCCCCTTAGCAACGGTCTCCATTGGTTACTCGCGACGAAGCCCACTCCATGTAGGAGATTACCTCTACACCTTTGTGCGCAGACGATCATCCCGACTGGCTGATTCATTTGATACTGGACCATAATGTAAGTTACTTTCCCTGCAATGCATTGTAAGCATTTACGCGACTTCTGACATACGCCTGAACATTTTCTTCTTACTTCTTTTACATCTATTTCTCTGCTTTCCCTGACAGCTTTCGAGGCAACTTATTGAACTGCCCCTTGATGCAGTCATTCACGTACAGCGTTTTTCGCTCATGACTGTCCATTATATGATAACACGCGTTTGACTCAAGATTTTCACATTGGTGAGTGACATGCTTTAATGTCCTATTTTTCAACACCACATCTGTATTCTTATTTTATACCATTTACACCACGTGCATTTTGCCTTTGGTTTTAGATCTACTGATCTTGCTGCTTTTCAATTGAATCTGTGCTTGGACTACAAGGGACTACTCCATATAGAGATGCCTTGGCCGTGCCATTCATTAGCTCGCTGAGCTACAGAACATAATCACCGGCTCACATCTTGAACTTTGGTGAGTTACTAATCCACCGTTCATTTATCTTTTTCTTTAAAGCTTAACCAATAGTCAATTTTGGACATTAGTACTGATACCCTAACAAAATGGAGGTATGCCTAGATGTCAGCTAACATTTAGGCGATGTGTTAACATATCACTACAGAATTTACCATAGAGATTCTCGAGGCAAACCGTTTGTGGTGACTTCTGATAAGTTGTTTATCATGTATCAAAACCCAGTCTATATATATAGGACAATTTTGGTATGCACTATACTTCTGTTACAGTTATTTTTCTGTTACATATCAATTCAATATAGCCTTATTGTTTCTTCCCTATAGCTTTGATCTACAGTTCAGGAATCACATCTGGCTCTAGAAGAAGAGATCATTATTCTCGAAACGCGTCAGCCATTTTATGCTGAACCGAACTTTCTCTGCTTTATGTGTGCTTTTTTTTAAATTAAATTATCATACACTTCTGTGTACCAAAACTAAAATGACAATGTCTCTCTCTTTGTTGATATATTAGATAATAGAAAAACATTGTTTGAACTTCTTTCATTAACGCATAATTTAACCGTCATCCGATGGGATTGTAAGGTGTGCAGGTGGCGGGAGGGTTCCACATACGGATCCTCTTTTCCTTGTTTCAGTGTATTTTGGTGGCTCTGTGCCAGGGCTATTTTTCCTCCCATGCACCTAAAATAATTAACTATTTTCTCTCTTCACCTATAGCAATCTAATGAACCTAGGTGTGCTCCTTCTAACTCCTCTTTCGCAAGGTCTTACTAACAACACAGTGGCATTATTGGCAGGGTGACTGGGTATGTGACCCAACACACTATCTTCATGGATCGAGGAGGAATTTGAGCTGGGGCTGCTTGATTGAATGCTCTGAGACATACGGTCACATATGACTTGCCTTAGTGCAATAACTGACACAAGCACATTAATTTCATTAATTTTTATCGCACTTTGAGGGATGGGGCATGTGTTTGGGGTGTGCTAGGAAACAATGTAGGCAGGAAATTACTGACCATTCAGTCAGTGGCAGTCAGTGGCATTGGTGGCAGGGTCATTGGGTTTGTGTTGTGTGAGAAACCTGAGGGTCTTCTCACTTCTATTCCCTATGGATCCTCTATGCAGCTGGCCAGGGAAAGGCCATCGATTTTGGATCCCGCCCCTGGGGGTGGAAAAGCGGGGGAGGATCACCTGGATGGAGGGTCCCCTGGGATCGGAGGTGAGAAGTCCTTAGGGGAGACACGGTATATCACATCCAATTTCCAGAAGGGAAACCCTATCCTAGAAGTGGATATGGGTTACTGCTCCCCTAGTTCACTTACCTCTAGGAAGGCTCAGAGAGAAAGAGAAAGATTGAGAACAAGGTATTTTGGGATCAGACACAATATACCCCTGATCCTTGTGGCATACCATCTAGCACTTCCCCATCCTTTTTAGGTCATTATAAGGTTGCTCCTCTCCATTCTCCTCTTGTGGTGTATAATACTAGTGAAACAAGGAAGAGACAACTAGGAACTGTGAGAGTTACTCCATATTCAAATACTGAGACAAAGAAGAAGCATCTTAGGGTAGTAAAGATTACCTCCTCTCACCACTTTGGTACTGGGACAAAGAAGAGGCATGAATGTCAGGTATGTCCCACTAATGAGAGTCAGGCTACAGTAATTGATGGAAATCACCTGCAGTCCAGTGCTGGACCACAGGTGTATGAAAGGTGGAAGCTGATAGCGTTAGAAAGAGAGCGTTGGAAGTGGAAAGCAGTGCAAGAAGGAGCCGTGAGGAAGGAAGAGAAGCTGAGATGTCAGAACGCCTACCGAGTTCTGCCAGAGGAAGAGTGCTGGTCGGAGAAGCCCCTCGAGAAAAGGCAACACGCAGGAGCTGTCAGACCAAGTCATCGAGGCTCAGCACTGTAGCTGGAGAGTGCTGCGATGAGTGCCCGACAAAGAGGCTTCCCCGCAGAAGATGAGAAGCTGTGTGGTGAAGCTGCAGTACCCGGGTAAGTGTTGGGGACACTTTACCCACCAGGGAGCTCCGAGAACCCGTTATTGCGGTAGCGGAGTACAGAAACAGATGAACTTCCATATATTATTGAAAACTGAATAGAATGAAGGAAGCAAAAGTAATCTAGCGCCATAACATTACTTATATTGAATACTGACTTGAATGAAGTAAGCAACAGTAACTCAACACGACAACATTACTCATATTGACAGATGAACTTCCATATATTGAATACCGAGCTAAATGAAGTAAACAAAAGTAACCTAGCGCAACAACATTACTTATATTGAATACTGAATTGAACTAAGTAAGCAAAAGTAACTTAGCGCAACATGATTACTCATATGGAATACCTAATTGAATGAAATGAATGAAAGCAATTTAACACTTTGAAGCAAACAGACTACGTTGCTTGCTCTTACATATGGAACTATATGAAATAAGTGGAAGAACTTATGGCGAATATCAGACTGAATAAACTGAACAAAAATCACTATTGTTGAATGCTGTGAAGCAAAGACACAGTGAAGCTAAAACTGAAGGAAAGCAACCAATATGGTAAAGTTGTGAAGATGCACTTTAAGAACTTGTTTGATGAGTTCAAGAGCCGTGGAGTCTCCTGGTTGCGTGCCCTGTAACGTGGTCTGAAACTAAGCCAAGACCAGAGAGCTACCTCTTCTGAAACTACAGATATTGGAAAAGTGAATGCTAAAGTTTCTGGTTGCGTGACCTGTGATGGGTGGACCGTATGGTCTGAAACTGTACCTTGACCAGGGAACTTATCTATGTGAACAAGAAAACCTGCTGAAGTGAAAACAGGAAATTCAAACTTGGTAAAAAGTAGACTTGGGGAAGGGAACCCTGAGTTTTGGTTTTCTGGAACTGTGATATTTTGGAACTTTGTTATTTCTGGAACTGTGTCATCTTGGAACTGTGTTATACTTGGGGAAGAGCCCCTGACCTTTCATCTTGGAACTGTGTTGCACTTGGGCAAGGGCCCTAACCTTTACAAAAGTGTGGAACTGTACTCCTTCCAAACCATGAGAAGCTAAACTGAACATTGTTAATGAACTATTTTGACATTTGGGGAGAGAAACTGAAGAGTAAGCTTGAGTTGGAAGTAGCTCTGAACGTTGTGTTCGAAAGCGCATTGACTTCATGGTTGATATCCCTGTATATTGTTTTGTAATAGTTGTGGGGGCAAGCATGGGTTTTTGGATACAGACAGACTTTAAGTTGAACATACTGACCCAGACCTTACTTAGTTTCTTTAGTTAGGGACATCCCACCTTAGTATAGGGCAAGGTAGGCCCTAACTCATCCTGACATTTACTTTAAATAAAATATTGTTCAACTTTTAATCTATTGTCTGTGTCTCCTTCCATGATGCCAACCTCACACTTGCAACATGCACCTGCCTGAACAGAAGAATTTTCAGTAGACAAATTGATTGAACTCACACTCACACACAACTTTGGTCAATGCAGTATGTGAGGGGTCAGTAATGTGAGGCAGATAATTGCTCGTCTTTCTCAGTATAAGACATTGTATTAAAAACAAAAAGTGCAAATAAATCCTTGTTAAACCTATTCAGTCAGGGAGGTCCCTACCTAGTCTAAGGTCTAAAGGGATTATTGCTAGCAAAAACCAAAACTGACCCTCACACAACAAAACAGTCAAAGCAAATCATAAACAACAGAAATGAGTGAACAACCAGCAATCAATTACTAGGATGAACTTCACCCATCCTCGGCAGATCCCTTCCCCAGTCAATTTTTCCAAATGTTCAAAAGAAAAGTAAAGTCTTGAACCAAATCTTGCAAATTCCAAATGAAACAAAAGTTCACCAAACAAAAATCCACTAGTAACATTTATTCGGCTTTCTGTTGAAAGGTTCCCCTTCCAATTCCATCCAAGAAAACAGCACCAATGGTAATCCTAGATATCCCCTTTCCAAGATTGTTTTGCCACAGTTCAAAGAATAAAGGAACACCTTCTGATTCAACAACTTTCCATACATTTCTGACCTCTGCAGTGTTCTTGGTATAACTGTCAGGATGCTTCTTCTTAGGGTGTTGCTTTCCTCTTGACAACCCCCTTCTACTACTGTTACCCTGGGAACAGGCTCATTTGTTCCCCAGTATGCCACTGCTTCAACCACCTTTAGTATAACATTCATTGACAGTATTATACACAACCACAGTTCTGGTAGTTCTATTTTAAATTTGTACTTTATAATTGTCAGGCAATTTAAAGGCAAGACACTTCGGCCTACACAGGCACTTCTCCTTCCTATGCTGTAAGAAAAGGGCAGCCTCTTTGCCTCTTGTGTCTGTCTTACTGCCACCAGTATAACCTACCTCTGCTTCCAGACTGCCTTTCTCTCAACTTCAACAGTCTCAGCAGTACAGATTGTTGACTTAATCTTCTTACAAGCACCCAGCTCCCTTTCTCAGCTTTATTCACACCTTCTTGGTTCCAGTAGCTATCTTCAAGCTGTATTGCCACACTTTCAGCTTTGGATAACAAGGTCACACTTGTATCAGAGGGCACTGGACCTTTAACACATTTAACAATCTCAGAATGCAGGTGGATAGATTTCAACATGGCTGGTTTCAATATAGAAAGGATTTGCCTACTGGCTTGGGTAATACGTGTTCTTCTCTTCAGTTCAATACATTCGACATTTATAGAATACTTTTTCTGGATGTTACAACGTTCAATCTTCAAAAGAGCATCAGTTTTAAGTACACACGACCACTCTTTAAAGAAGATTTTTAACTTTAAACAACTGTAAGAAATTGCATTCCCTCCATATTAACACAGTTATACTCTGTCTCCGGTCGGGAACTACAATTGGTCACACACAACCTCTCTTTGATGTAATAAGTCTTGCAACAGTTTGCAAAAGTCAGCTTTAAGGTTTCCCAGTGGTTTGGAAAAGGGTTCCCCTTCCTAATTGGAGACACGCGACCACTGCGGTAACATTAAACAGTTAAAAATGGGAAATGAATAGCTTTTCTTTATACGCGAGTACTCCGGCTTGCATTGGAAGTGCGCGTGATACATTTCCATTGTCTGCAGGACTCTTCACAATGACAGTTTGTACTTGCTCCCACTCTTACGCAAGTTAATAGAGAGCTGGTAACAGTTACCAGCAAGGTTTTGAGAGGGAACCAAAACACAGAGTTTGACTCACCGGCTCCAGTTATTCTGTGGTTGCAGGCTGCTTCCACTTCCAGACTTCTTCTCCTTCTGCTACCACTTTAAGCACTCTTCGGACTCCACCCCTGCAGCTCCATCTGTCTTTCCCCTCCTGCTGCAGCCTTTTATGCCTCTTCGTTGGGGCAATTGATTTCAGGTGCAGGCCCTTACTGTGAATTGCCTGACATGGACAAAGGATGTTAGGCCTGTTTGCCTGTCCTTTGCTTCTACATGCCTCTTCAGCTGTCTTCTTCGTCTCAGTCCCTTAAGGATTCTGGGACATGTAGTTAATTTTTAGAAAAGCTATTTTTCTCCGCTTCTTTAAGCTGGCAAAAAGCCATCAAAAAGGAGGGATTATGGGGAAAGTTAAAAAGGGGTTCCTCCCAGACTTCCTGGTCTGATCCCCCATGTGATCCTCCAGCAGTACACCACTGCCAGGGTCGGAATCAGAGAGCGCCTGCCTTTTCCTGTCCACACGAGGAGGGTCCCAGACCAGGTTTCTGGGGAGAATCCTATTAGAGTCTTCACAAATAAGAGACATGAGCAAGTGGCTTTTAAAAAAATCGATTAGTGCACTTTGAGGCATATGGAAAAGTGTTTGGAAAGTGCTGGGAAAACATTTTTGCAGGGTCTTGCTGATTACTCATGCTTTGGCATTAATGGTACGGTGATTGGGTTTTGACAAAACACACAACCCACCTGGGTGGAGGAGAAATGTTTGCGAGGGCAGCTTGATTGAACTGTAACAGCTGACAAAATCATGTGAATTCATTTAAATATATAACACAGTTTGAGGGATGGGGAAACGTGTTTGGAGCATGCTGTGAAATTTCTTTTCGGGGTCTTGCTATTCACTCAGACAGTCACATTGGTGGCAGGGTAATTGGGTGTTTTTAATGCAACACACCGCCTGCCTGTAGAGAGGAGAAGTGTGCTCTGCTTGGCTTGAAATAACACACACTATTTGGTTCATCGGACACTACTTGGTTTAGTGCAATAGCTGACAAAAGCACATGGATTTCTTTTAAATTCTTAGCACACTTGAAGGGCAGGAAAAGTATCTAGTGCATGCTGGGAAAATGACTGTTTGCAAGGTCGTGCAGATCAATCATTCAGTGGCATTATTGGCACAGTGATTCTGTGTAGGATGCAACATACCACCTACCTTCGATGGAGGAGAAATGCGTGGATGTGTTGCTTTATTTAACACACACAAACACAACTTGATTTAGTGCAATAGGAGACATGATCACATTCATTTCTGTCAAATTTGTACACACATTGTGAGGGAAAGGAAAAGGTTTTGAGGATACTAGGAATTGTTATGCGAGGTCCTGCTGATCACTCAGACTGTAGTAGTAGTGTCAGGTTAATTGGGTGTGTGACGCTACACACAACCAGCCTGGACAGAGGAGGAATTTGTGCTTGCAGGGTGAGAAGTATGAGTCTGACACAGAGGTGTAATTCTGGTTATTATAGACTTTTATTTAAAATAATAAAAGGAAAAAGAAAAGTCTATCTCGCCCCTACTTTCTGCATGGGGTTGACCTACCTCAACAAAAATACTAAGGACTCAGTCAGGATGTCCGTAAAGTAAATGTCCACCATGCTGTGTCTAAACCTATTTCCGTCCCTTACATTTACAAAATAACAAATGAAAACTGGATGTCTCATTAGCCCAGAAGGAGGCCCCGCTCTTTCAGGATGTAGACTCCAAGGCACAGTTCTTTGTGAAATCAATATAGGGGTCATTCCGACCTTGGTGGTAAGGGGTTAACGGCGCCGGTAATGGTGCCGGAGCCGTCAACCCCTTACCGCCCCATTATGAGTCTGCTCACGGGACCCGCAAAGGGTGCCTGGTAAAACCAGGTGTCCTTAGTGGGTCCCGCTAGCAGACCAGGGAGCTAGCTAACAACCGGCCCGTTGTTAACAGGCCTGTTGTTAGCTCCCTCCCCATTCCCATTGAGCCCTATGGGGGCTTGAATAGGAATGGGGATGTACCAGGTCCGGGTTCCTTGAATGAGGAATTACAGGGTCCTCCAAGGTTGGATTGGCCCGGTAATTCCTCATTCAAGGAACCCGGACACGGTACCCGGTTAGGGGGTAACCATGCTATGTATTTAACTGTTCACTATTTGAAGGTTCAGCCCAAGTTGAAGAAAACACACTCGGTTTTAACTCCAATATTAATCGGATATCTTGGAGTGAAGGCAAGATTGTGGTGGCGTCCTTAGTGGCTCAGGAATCACCATGTGATTATACCATGGTAAGTGTGAGCACTGAGAACAATATGACCATAGAGACTGCCTGTCTGGCAATAGCTAATTTTGAGGCATGTGTTGAGTGCATCAAGCTTAGTATCCTGCCTTCGATTGCTGGCCACTCTGGCATAGGTACCGGGCCAAAGAAGCTACACCGCCACATATATGATAAGAACATCAAAGACAAAAAAGGGCTGTATGTAGAGACCTGTGCAGAATGGCTAAATTACAGCTTAAATCGGCTGACTGTACCCTTTTGGTAAAGGATATTAAGAGTGAATACCGTAAATGGCTAAAGTGGTCCAGGTATCAGGTTACATGCACACAGTGGAGGGACTTGGTTCAATCCTCCCTTACCAATAACACCACTGTGTTCTGGAAAATCATTAATGGAAATAAACCACCACTTAGAGATGTGAATGGAGTCTCGGAGCAGGACTGGGTCACACATATTGAGCAAACATTGGGAGCGAGTGAGACTGAGAATCCATGGTAGATCTGAGCACCTCTGTCTGGACTCTTGGGAAAGGACCCATTGACATAGCCAACTTGGTCACAACTAGTAAATCTTAAAGAGCACCGGGCCCCAATGGCCTTTGTGATCTATTAATCAAGACTAACACTAAAATCTGGGAAGAAGCACTTTACTGGTTGTTTCGTTGATCAGCACAACTCAGTCCATTCCGTCTTCATGGCGAGACAGCATTATTGGACCAGTATTTAAAACGGCTGTCGAACTGATGCACAAAATTATCGGTTACTGGTGGTCACCAGACCAAATATTCACTAGGGTGATTCTTGAGGAGCTGAGAGCCTGGACAGAGGCTAAGGATATCATTCTGTTCAAGCAAACAGGGTTTAGGAAAGTCTATAACACCACTATCAAAGGCCTGGCGTAGTTACCACTGTGCAGCAGGCCTGGTTGATGGGTAAAACATCAGTATTTGCAGCCTTTATAGACTTCAGCGCAGCCTTAGACACTGTCGATAAGGGAAGGATGTGGTGGAAGCTGTGAAGGTGGAACATCTTGTTAGGCTTGCCAAATATGATAATTCGCCTACATGAACGAACTAGAGTTAAGGTCTGTTTGGATCAACATGCTGCGATTTCTAGTTGAATAACAACATAGAAGGGGCTTAAGCAGGTTTGCATCCTTGCACCAATGTTGTTCAACCTGTATTTGTCAGACCTGGGATGGGTGATGGCAAACCCTAACACCATCCCCCATAAATTGGGCGATATCCCTTTACAGTGGTTGGCCTATGTGGATGACCTAGCTCTACTCGAGCTAGCTCCAGGAAATCTCCAGCTGTCTCTGAGTTGCCCGAATGTTTACTCAGCATTAAACTCCTTAAAAGCAGTTTATGGTTTTTAGCCCATCACAAACTAAAGCGAAGAGGTTGAAATAGAATATGGATGGGGAGGAAAATGAGGTAGTCTCCAAAAAATAAATACTTGGGGATAACTTTGGATTCAAAACTTCAGGATGTTTCTCATCTTGACCAATCAAATATTAAGCCTTTCCATGTTGCCGGTGCAATTAGTTATTTTGCCCACAAGGGAGGAGTTTTGACAACGCTGTATCAAGTGAAAATCCTACCAACTATTTTGTATGGCGCAGAGACATGGGTTTTGGAGAAAATGCCAGAGGTAACACAATTGGAGCGTGTTATCCTAAGGAGACTGCCTTCCCATTCAGCTCGGGAAATTGTTTACTGAGAATTTAACATTTAAACGATTTCGGTGAAGCTCACATTGGGCTGTTTGGCCACGTACTGGAAGCTTGTTAATGTCCCGGAATACTCACAGAACAGGTTGATGTATGAAACGCTACTGGGCAGAACATGCCTTATGTCAACCAGTTATATTGTTCTGAGTAAGTTAATGGCTGATAGGTGGATTGCTATAGCCCCGAAGAATGTTCTTTCCATGTCTCTGCCTAGTTATAAATAAATCATGAAAGCTCTTTAATACTAGCATGGCAAGGTGCAACTGGTAATTAACTTAGCCACTAAAACCAATGCTGTTTTGTTTCTCAAATACATCTATGATCGGGAAGCTATCCCCAGCTACATTCATCACTTTCTGGGTAAATCACTAGTCTGGGATTACTTAAAATTAAAATGTAACCCAGCTAAGTCTCTGGAAATAACTGGAGCATGGTTAAACATTTAGAGGAATGAAAGAGTTTGTCATCTGTATGGGGAGGCACACCTAGATTCTGTTAAACATCTTCTGACTGACTGATCCTCATTACTGAAGCTACGGACACAAGCACTGAGATCTACAGGTATGGAGGAGAACTACTCGGCTGAGGCCCTCTGGAATATTTTCATGAGTGGCAACCATAAAGCCTGTATCATTTATTTTACTAAATTCTGAAAAACGATTGACACTATCATAGATACCATTGAATGACTTTAGATGGACATCAGTGTTGCTCCATGAAGGGCAGGCTGAAACTGTAAGTGTACTTGTTTAGTCTGATTGTTTGCTGCCTGCAACTGGATTGTATGTTGTTTTATTTTTGTGAAGTATTACAAAACGTTGACTTTGTTAACTATAGACTACTATCTATATATGTAAAAGTCAACATTTCTTTATTTGTGGTGGGATTTGTGGTGAAGCGTTGATCCTTATACATTTTGTGGGTTTGTGGCAAAGTGTTGTCCCTTATACAATTCCACACCGTTTCACCAATCTACACCACATTTTACATAGTTACCTCTAGAGACCCTCTGGACATTACTGGCTACATCATATTTGGACACACCAAATCCCCGGATTTCAGCACAAGTCTAAATGTGTTTGTGGGTTTGTGGCTTGGCAAAGTGTTGTTCCTTATATAATTCCACACTGTTTCACCAATCTGCACCAAACGTTGCATAGTTACCTGTTAGGACCCTTCAGACATTATTAGCTACATGAAATTTGGATACCCTACTCCTTTCCCCGTAATTCAGCACCTTCACACATGAGAAATCAGCGAAACATCAATGTGGTCGTAGAAGGACAGGTCCCTCACGAGGAATAAAACTCGATGTCCATTCCCTAGAATGCACAGTTTCCAAGATATTTGCACCAAAAATGCACTGCAATTAACTGCACCATGCCAGGGTGATGCAACAGGTGGGGAGAGAGCACAGAAGGTCCCAGTATACAGCAGCACACTAACTCTTGCCTCCCCCCAACGTTTGCTCTGGGGTTTGTCAGCCAGTCACAGGCACCCCATTCGCAGTGCAGTTTACTTCAGGGTGCAAAGGGGTCAAGCGATAAGCGAATCAGAACAGCGACCTACAGGATCAATGTTATCATGTCTGTTCACAGAACCTGTGCGTAGAACGGGTCCTTTTTGCTAGTAAATAAATAAAAAATAAATAAAATAAAACATAGTGCCTCTCTTTTGTGGGAAAAGCCTCTTCTGTTGTTCTTGCTTCTGCTTACAAACAAAAAATAGTTCTCCCCTTTTCTGGAGGGAGTCTCTCTTAAACAAACAAAAACACTGTCTGAAAACAGTACACCGTTCCCCAGTCTCTGGAGGGAACTACTTCCTTTGCTTGTAAATCAAAATTGAACCTTCTCAGTCTTTGATCAGACCCGGTTTACTAGCCTACCAGATCTGACCATAGACTTTCCCAATGGTGTCCCAAGTCAGGTTCACAAACCTGCCCGACTTGGTTTCGTAGTGTTTCAGTTCCAAAGATGTTTGCTCCTCCACTAGTTTCCCTATTTCATCCTTTCATGCCTTCTAAGGGTCTCCCCTACTGTATCTGGGCTCCAGCCCGCTGGTTAAATGTGTCTTTGCCTTGAGATGAGTGTTCAACCTCTAGATACTTTGTTGATGCTCTTTGCTTATTGTCATATGGGTCCCAGACCCTACTTGTCTGCTTCTGTGGGATCCCTGTCCCTGCTTTACCTAGTATCCACTTGGACAGACCTGGTGTACTCTTCTGCCAGGTACCATCCCACATAGGGTTATTCTTAATGTGTGTGTCAGTGTATATATGGTTCTCATGTTACCCCCCCTGCACTCTTTGGAATGTGCTTATCAAATTTACAAAGTTTGTATTAGGTTGCACAAGTTTATACACTTGGGCTTTCCGGGATATATTTTTGTGATTTACAAAGTTCGTATTAAGTTGTTCAATTTTTATCCCCTTGGGCTTTTTGGATATGCTGATGAGGGTTCTCCGTGTTCCCAGCTCCCTCAATGCCCCCACAACCGGTCCGACCCTTTCCCTACCTTTGGGAAGTCATGGGGCAGTCTCCTGTCTCTTCAGGACGTAGAATGGACCTTCTCTGCTGCTGCTGCGTTCGCCGCTCGCTCCCTCGTGGCTCGGGAGCTCCACACTGTTCCTCACATCTCCATCTGCTCTCGTCTTCATTCTCTGTTGATTTATGCCAGTCTGGCTTTCTCTCTTGCTGCCACCAGCCAGGTATTCCTCGCTGTGACTTCTTCTACTGACCTTTGGGTCCACTGCCATGGAACAAGCATCCCGTTCCCTGATCGTCTTGGGCTGGCTTGATGAACATAGAGTCCTTCTTTCCTTTTTATTATTGGGACTGCCCCTTGACAACTGTACTGTGTGTATTGCTTCTGCGGTGGGTCTTTGCTTCCTTGTTCCCTCTTCTTCCTCTCAGTGGTATTTGGTATAAGTTTGGGTAAGTCTCCCTCTTACTCGTCACAGTATTGTCAGCAAGACTAACTGCGTGACTATAACATATAGAGGTGTGATGGACCAGAAAGGGCTGAGTGGGGGATAAGGAGAGTGGGGGCACCAAAGTGTCAAGTGAATACTGTGTTGTCACAGGGCCATCATCACAGGTACCATGAAGGATTTCCCGCCCCATGAGATCCACCCGCTGAGTACTACCCAAAGAGGGACTATCGGGCAGTGGCCTCACTTCCCTGGCCTCAAGCAAAGCGGCCTCCCCTATGGAAGCAGTGACAATACCCTTGGATTCATCACAGGTGGCTTGATTGTGTGCACGCTTGCATAGGAATTGGTTTGTGAAATAGCTCAATGAAACACATTTCTTAATCTCTTAATTTCTTTTAGGATTATGAGCACACTGAGAAGGGAACATTTGTGTGAAAAACATTCTTTACAGGGTCTTGCTATCCCTTCAGGCAGTGGCTTTATTGGCTGGGTGACTGAGTGTGTGAAACAACACACAACCTGCTCGGACAAAGAAGGAATGTGAACTGGGGTGGCATGATTAAGTGCACACTCACAAACAAACCACTTGGTTTATTGCAATAGCCGACAGGAACAAATGAGTTTCTTTACAAAATATTGGCATACTTTTAGGCAAGGTGAAATAAGCTTTTGGGATAGTGAGAATACATTGTTTGCTGGGTCTTGTTTTTTGCCAAGCCCCTCTAGGGAATGGGATACACAAACAATGTCTACTGTACTTCCATAGGTATGGGGGACCCCTCATTTTTGTAACACCCTAGCAGGGGAGGGCCCTCCTACCTACATGTTGCTGCACTCCAGCAGAGACAGGGGCTCACACACAATTTACGTTGCAGTGCCTACATTTTACCACACCCCTGCAGGGAATGGGGCACACAAACAATGTTTCTCACACTGTTCTTGGAATCAGCTTTGCAGATAATTCATTTTGATGCAAACCTGCCTGTTGCTTTTAAAGGGGTTCTGAATGTATAAATTCCCAAAATTACCATTTCACTCCCCTATGTGTCTGAATTTGGAATAAATGCATTTGTGCTTCAAGCTTCATTCTGGGCCTGCACACTGCCCTGGCACTTTAAACCTGAAGACTGTTCAGTGCTGTAGAAAGTGCAGGTTGTCCAGTAACTGAGCTGCAGTCCTAGTACTATCTAGGTGTCTCACTACTGCCACCGGTTAACCCATCAAGGTAACTGCAGCTCAGGAAATTGGTTGAACGGAGGTGGTTTATATGCAGATTATTTCCACAGGAGCCCAGAAACCACGTAAGAGGGGCCTATTCTCAAAAACATCCGAGGCATCCTCAACCATTTCCTGGCATGGCATTATGACTGCTCATGCAGCAGCTTCTGACCTGTATTCTCAGCAGGGAACCTGCATACTGAAAGCCACCCTAACCTGGACGTGATGTCAGGTTCACTCCTTCATCCCTACTTTAGAACTGTCTGTCTGTGGTTGAGTGCTGATCTTTGGCCACAATGGTGTTTACATTTCTGTCTCCATACTCCTCAGTACTGTGAGGTGGACAATTGTGCGATGAATTGCTATACAAAACACACAAATTGTTTACTTTATATCTAGAGCCAGTCTTAACAGATTTACTGTATTCATTCGTTCCATCAGACTCCCTTTCCTTTTGTTACCAACTACATTCATCTCTCACACATCTTACTTTTGGATTAGGATGCCTTCTGTGTTGGCTTGGCTGTCACAGAATGATTTGTTTGTAATTTACCTGTGGTACCATGAAAAGACACAGCAGGTATTTCGAAGTTACATATCTACCAGGATTACCCAAGCACACTGTTGAGAGCCTCACACGCCAAATACTTCTCAATCTCTATTTTACAATTCTTTAAATCTGCCTAGTGCGTATATTAGCACAACATTTACTCTTCTGTGTGAACTCAACTCGTCTAGAAGATAGTCCATTTATAATGGATGCACACCCTAGCAGGGGAGGGCTAGGGAGGGCTCACACAGTGTAATACAATTACTTATCCCGGGCTAACTGGCTCCTTGAATTTGCAAATGCCTTTCTCAATTTCCTACCTCTTATTTCACTCTTGCTCATGCTAGTCTTCCCAGCAGACAAGATATGCCTTTGGCAAAGGTTTAGCACTTTGCAACTGTTATGGTGGTGATTCGGTGCAGTACAAAAGCGTAGAAACTTAACCTAAAACTCCTGCAGGAAATGGGGCACACACCTAATTATTGCTGCACTCCTGCATGGAAGGGGACACACATCTAGTTGCTGATACACTTCTGCAGGGACGGGATCACACAATTAATTTTTACTGCAATCCTGCAGGGAATGGCAAGCACATCCAGTGTACTGCAGGGGAGCACACACGCACCTAATTGTATTCCGCAGTTCCTCAGAAATGGGGGCTGTGACAAATCGAGGGAGTTTTGAGGGGTCAGAAATGCAAGACGGACTCAAAAGTGTTGTGGTCTCACAAACTGCCATTTTATTAAATAAAATGGGTGAGACAAATGCCTATCTTTCCCTAACCTAGCAGGAAGGTCTCTGTCTAACAAGCTAAGGCTAAAGAAAAATGACCTAGTGTCCAAAAGGTATCTTACCCTCACACTAATATGCACCACAAAATGATGGGTTTGTTTCGGTGTCTTAAGCCCCACAAAATAATATATCACTTCCAACTCAAAAGCTTTAAGAAATACTCCTTGTGACCAGGATTGCATTTCCTTCCCCTCGATCAATTCAGGATTACGTAGAGCAAAGTTCAGGTTCAAGAATCTTCTGTGAAATAACAAAGTTCTGCTCAGCATAGCTTGCGAAGTATTTCCAATTCAATATAACATTTCACTTGGCAAAGTGAAGATAGATCTCTTGCAACTGCTTGCCAAATGTGTGTTCATAAATTAAGGCAACTCCCAATATTCCACAATCTTCTGCTTGGCAAAACAAAAGTATTTTCCTCCAAGACACATATTCATAAATCTGTGCTAATGTTATTTTCCCAAAGGCCAAGAAATTGCTAGCCCATCATACATCTTCTTCGAAAGAAACACTTGAGTGAAGATAGCTCAATAATCACTTACTGAAATGCAACAGTTCATCATGGCATGGTGATGGAATTAACACTTCTTTTCCACCACACCTTTTTACCACAACCACAGTACTCTAAATCATCTTCTTTCTTATATACTCAGCTGTGAGGATTAACTACAATTGGTCCCTTTCCTGGTGTACTCGCCTGCCAGAATAATGCTTGTTCCAAAAATTCCCACACCAGAATCATAAATGAGGGGGCTTGAACCAACAACTGCTTCTCTTGACTCTTAACAGAGTGGGTTACATTTCTTACCAAATTGATATTCCATCAAATAATAATAGTTCTCTTGCTTACCTTTTGTCTGTAGGCAATACAGGTTACATTTCTGTCCCCTTGGTCTCCCATAGGAGAGCTTTGCTCCTGCAGCCTGGCTTTTCTGTTTGTTCAACCTCTTGGCTGCTGGCAATGCGGGCTATTATCATCTCCCAATTGGCATCCCTTTTTAGGAGAGTTGCACCCTGTTGTCCTGGTATCACTCTTCTGCTGATTTGGCTAATTCAGGTTACAATTGTCCCCTCATTTGTATCCCTTTTTAGGAGAGTTGCACCCAATTTGCCTAAATATCACTCTTCTCTGGCTTTGTCAATGTGGGTTACAATTGTCCCCTAATTGGTATCCCTTATTAGGAGAGGTATGCCTAGTTTGCATCAGTTCCTTTGTTCGGTATTCAAAATTATTACTTTCCCCTATCGGTCTCCTTTGGAGCGCCCCTGGGTCACCTGCTTCAGGCCAACTCACTGGTATGCCTTGGCATCCCCTTCTGACTCACTGGTGTTTCTGAAGATCTCTTCTGGGCCTTCTCTCCTTCTGCCAACTGCAATTTGACTGCTGCCATATGCGCAGTCCTTCAATAGAGCACTGGCAGCTCTGTATGATCTCCTGTGCAACTTCAGCACTGGAGCAGTTCTGGGGGTGTCGGGAGCTCCCCTCCCACACTGTGTGGCTTGCTTCAGAACTTCTTCCCGCTGTGCAGTCTCTGCATGGCCATGCTTCCTCTGCATCTACAGCCTCTCCCGCACAGCGTCCTGCAGCCGTCACTACTACACCTCCAGCTTCTGTTCACTTCTGCACCTAAAGCCCATTTATATATTTATAGGTCCTGCTGAGGTGATTTCTGCCACAACAACTCAACCACTCAGGATACTTCATCAACTCTGAGTCCCTTCCTCCTCCTCTCAGTACTACAAGCATTATGGAACTTAAAGTCCATAATGTTTTTGTTGGTTTTATGATCAGTAAACTTAAGCTGATGCATTAACCGAGAGCGTTCACATTTATGGGAGGTTGTTAAAAGAGTTGGTGATTTACCTTGGGTTTTGGACCTCGATACAAGGCAGAATTATAACAATTAGAAGTTGTGATCTTAACTTCCTGAACCCCCAATTTACCACTTTTCTGTTGATTAAAAGAGTTTTCATGTTCTGTACTTTGGGTAGTTCTGAGAGAGGGAACCCTACATTGACATCATGCTATTAGATATTCAGGTATTACACATGTAAGTAGATAACATGGGGATTTAACACAGAAAGGCCCAACATGGCAGGCCACATACATAACGTGGGCAAACACACTAAAGCAGTAGGTTGCTGGAACAGGGATGCAGGCTGGCCATTCCCAGGAGACAGCAGTCACTGGGAATGGAACCAGCTGATACATAAAAGGTTGGCGAGCCAGTTTCACGCGTGCTCGCTCAGACAAAGGGGAAATTCATTTCATAAGAATATGTTAAGGGAGGCACACTCCCAGCACGATCAGCGGTTCCAATTTGCCCATTGGCAGATGGGCCTGGGAAAAAGGATGTGGGATGAAGGGACGATCCGTAAGGAGCCAATCAGAAGGTGAGTTTTGGTGTTCCAGACAGGCAACAAGTATACTGTGTCCTCGATGATGCTCACAAGGCCCATCCTTGGTCAGATGCCGTGTGAATGTCTCCCTTCCCACCAGCTTAGGATGTCTCTTGTTTCTCCTATGTGTGCTGACCAATGGCAGATGAATAAAGTTATGGAGGTCAGCACAATAACGTATTACACATTACAATGAACTAATGGGGTGGAGTGGGAATGAATGTGATGTCACAGGGGGGGTGATGACCGAGGGAGGAGACAGAACTGTTTGCTCCAATCATCTTCAACTAACATATGTCTAGCTATAGAGGACTGGTGTGGTTCCAGCAATCAGCTTAGTAGGATGTTAAATAACTTGAAACATTAATGGCAACTGCTTCTCACCGTGCAAATCATGTTATAATAGTATAAAAGATTTTACTTCAATGGGTGGTTTTGTCAGTTCTCATAATTCAGTTTTGTTCCACTGTGCTGTTTGATTTGTGCTTGCCCAGCTGTTATAAACAGCATTACTTCTTGTCTGTTTTACGCTCCTTTTTGTATTACCTTTGGTACAGTATTGACTACTTGCTTGTGGAGGACCCCTGATACAGCATGGCCATTGGTGGTCAAAGAGTAAATATCAAGCCAAACAACACCCATCGGCTGTGTGTCCTTCCTCGCATCGCATCTATCACCTATCTGTACTCCTCTGCCAATACTTTAGGCATTACGGTTAGAGCAAAAGTGCCACATTAAAGCCAAAACTAAAAGACATTTTAACCGACCAACTTGGTAAAATTGCCATTTTCTCAAACCGACCAGTGCAAAATGTATATGTTTCACCAACCAACCAGTGCCCAAACTACTGGTTAGTCAGTCCAAATATTGGTGAAAAATTGTCCGTACTCAGTATGTTCTCTGGTCTCCAATATCAGCCATGGGTTCTTAAGCTTGCATGAACCTGGTTGTAAATATGTTACTGTACTTCCCATGGTTGGCCTTTGCCCACTACTAATATCCTGGCTGCGGGCAAGCAAGTCATGCAAAATCAGGTTATCTTTCACCATGTTGACAGGCTGTCATTGGGATGCCTCCTTGTCAAGGGCTTGCTTGGGATTTGGTACCCGCGCCACCTAAGTACATGTCTGATTTTCTCACATATCCATAGGTTGCCTGGGCAATTCTATCATTGCTCTTAACCCCGCTCCACTTTAGCTCACCCAACCTTCTCTTACGCATGCGCTCCTAAAACCTTGTATACCCACATGCCTGATCGCCTCCACCTCCCCTTGTCCGCCTTACCTGTTGCTGCTGCGGCCCGCTGTCCATGCCCTGTTGCATGTCGGTCTCACTTCCTGGCTGTTGTCTGCCTAATTGTTTAGTCTTTGTGGGGCCTCACCGCCTCTGTTCCCACACACCTTCCCTGTGCAACGCTCCCTGATTCAGCGTCCCTAGTCTTGCCCAAACTTCTTACCTTGCTCGGTGCACGTGAGAAGAACACCAAAAACAATTCTTCCTCCATGCAAAGGAAGGCTTGTACAAATTCGATTTGCTTTGCGGTTGGTATATTTTTTTCAAGTTCCTGACTGAACACGTATCATAATAACACGCAACATACATGATGATGGCAATAGCTGATTTATAATCCAGTATGTCCTGTCATGAGCCTTGATATTTACTCTTGCGTGTATTGTTTCACGAGAAAACAGCTGAAATCAATAACGCGACGAGAGGCAACATAGAAATAAGTATTGCAATCAGTCTAAAAAAGTGAATGCCGACAGTAAATATTCTGCATCTGTGCTCCTCAAGGGAAATTCTAACGAAAAAGATTGCAGAGATCCTCGAGCACATCAACCTACAAGAAAACATGCGTCATTAGGACGGTTCAGAGGTTCAGAGGATGTGTGACTATTGTACCGACTTAGAGAATTGGCAGACAGATAAATATATCAGGCAGCCATTTTCATGACTTATCTAGCCTCTCTTGGATTGGAGTAACGTCAAAAAGAGATAAAATGTTTCAATATTCTTGAGAAAAATGACAGCACATTTTATGTACTCGTTTTAATAGAGGTGGGAATCCTAATCAGAGCAGTGTCCTTGTTGAACATGCTATTTTTATGTTGGCTATTATGCCAGAAGATTAATCACCTTCAGCTTCACAATGGTGTTCTGTGAACTATCACATCCCTTAACTCATCCTAAACCGTGCTTTGTGCTTGGCGGGGCTGCCTGGGAGCTTTCTGTAGGGTTTCTGAGGACATCATGTGCAAACGTCTCACGGAGAGCGGTGGGTACGAGCAGAATGTGCGTATTGCAGACACAGGGCTTCATCATGAGTTGGGCCTTAGCCCTTAAATGCGGTGGGAACGCTATTACCGCTGCATTTGAGGGTTGGCCCAATCATGAATCGGGCGTGGGAGTTTTACCTCCAGCTTCTTGTTGGAGGTGAACATGTCCCCTTTCCGCCCGTTTCCAGCCGTTTTCAGCACTATCACCAAGGGAACCAATGGGGAATAGGAACTTACCGCTGTCCCGCTACTCGTGATCCGGCGCTAGAAGCACCGGACCAAGTAGCAGTAACGCTATTTGCGCTGCACTGCTGCAATACCGCCAAGCTCCTGATGAGGCCCAGAATGCAAAAAACAATGCCGGACACCGGCGGGTAATTTCAGCTTGACAAGTACACACGGGAAACCACTTATATTTGCACCTCTATCAACAAGGTCCACTTGGTGCAATTGTATTCAATCCGAACAGGTAGTGCTACAAAAAGGCATTGAAAGAGGCAAAATCGCCTTAAAATCTATCTTTTCCACTTTGTGTTGGAAAAAGTGTAATGCCTCCCACAAGAACATATTGTGTGAGGCATATATAATGGATACCCTATGAAATTCCACCTTCTTTTACTAGGTGTAAAAAGCAGTCACATTCCTTAGAAAGCTTTTGGCTCAACACACACGTAAATGAATGCTGGCATTAAACCAAGTGGGCCCTCATTTTCCAAGTCCGTGGAGCATTAAAAAAGGTGCTTAAGTACGGAACAAAAATGCTATATTTGTCAGAACACCTTATTTTATGCTACCGGGTATTTAAATTATTTTTTGTGGTGGGGTTGGGCACTCAGAGATGGAGTACTGCTTTCACCTCTTCTTTTCACTCTACCTCCAAAACCACTTGGTTATACACCAGCAAGTCATTTTCATGCTGGTACAGAACCAATGGATTCTTATGGAATCCGCCTGCTTCAGCACATGCAAAAAAGAGGCATGTTCCCTAGGAATCCATTGTAATTGCTACCTGCCATGAATAAATGGCAAGCAGCATCTACACGTGTTGCATTAGAAGTGCAAAAAAAGGTGCAAAGGTGATTGTGCTTGTTTTTATTGAAAAGTTCACACTGGGGGCCTTTTGCAAATAAGTGCAAATGTAGTGGCTCCCTTTCTTGCAATGTACACATTTTCTTTTATGAGATTTATGGTATTTTAAGTCAGAATGAGGATGCATGTGGAGAACGTTCTGTGCTTCTACTCTCACTCAAAACACAAAGATCAGAAAAAGGTGTAAAGGCAGGCCTTCATGGTAGTGCTTGTCTTTACAACTTTTTTTTGATCCCATGTGCTTTGAAAAGGACGCCAATTAAATGAAAATATAATGGTAAAACATGAATTGGTTTAAAATAAATATTTTCAGTATTGAGTGTGTGGCTTAAAGGAGGGGTGCACTCAATATTTTTCTAGGTGTAAACGAGGCCTACACCTAAAACAAAAAAACACATTACAAATAATTTTCAAATGTAGAGTGAGCAACTTAATGTGATCCAAAGCCTGTTTCTTCCAAGCATCAATTTCTTTAAATATTTCTATGTGTTTATATGAGTCAATGCCCTGGCAGCAATAATCAAATGCAAGATCCCTCTGGCGCGCTTGCAGGCACTCTTTAGCTAGAGGGAGCTTGTATTTATTTAGTGAAATCAGCACAGTGTATTCTTCATAAGATTGGCATGTGTTCTGAATTTAATTCTAAAGACACACATGCCCTATTTAGTTGAATGTGAGTGTAAATGCAGCCACACAGGACACGTTTAACATGTCAACTGTAAGACTCTGCCCCCCTTTAATAGGTGAATGGGTCCACCCTCTGACAAGGAAATTGTCTGAATATCTTCAGCTGTGAATTTGTTTTGGTTGAGGCTTCTGGTTTTCTGTCTCACCATAGGACTATGAAAACCCTTGTGCCTCCGTTTCCATTGCATAGCGTGATGTTGGATTCCGGCCCAAAGTAATAACCAATGGGAATACCATTTTGGAATCCTTTGGTCCATGTCTGTAGTGCGAGCGACACTGCAGAGGCCCATAGTCTTATTCTCACCCTTGATTGTAGGTTTGTGGGCAACTGTACGGGTAACCATGGGAAAGCAATATTGTCTCTGAGTAAACCAGAATTCGAGACTCGCATTATGCAGCTCGTGGTGACCAATACCAGTGTCCCAGTTGGCTGATGTAAGCAGTGAATCCTTACAGTAATTCCAAGTGTTTCGACTGTTGACAATCCCTATCCATTTGGGTTGTAGCAAACAATGAACAGCTTCTGTTTGTATCTTGGGAAAGCCAGTGCAGTCATTACAGAAAAAATATGTTCCTACCCAAGGTAACGTGATCTCCTTATTACCATTAAAGGGTCATCGTAGGAAATTTCAGGATGTCTCTGTACCAGACAGAGGGCCTCGTTCCCACTTCGGATATCATTCAATGGTAATTCTGCTCAATTACCACCAAAATCGGTTACCATTACTGTCACTTGGTCCCTTGGGTTTACCATGGGATTACCAATGGTGGTAAAACAGCGTTAGTTCCCATGTTAGGAGTCTATAGGACTCCATGTGGTGTTTTGTGGGATTACCACAAGTGGCCATTCCGCCACGATATTTCCACTGATTTTGGTCTTTAAAGTGGAGGATTTACCTCCAGCATAATGCTTGAGGGAAATCCTCCTCTTCAAAGCCAAACTTGGGGTTTGTCAGAGAGGAAAAAGCAGCAGTAATTCCGTTACCACCAAAAAAGGTGGCGGTAATGGAATTGTCACCACTTTTTTACTGCTCCACCAAACTTGGAATGAGGGCCAGAGTGTTTACACAGACTAGGCTAGGGATAGACTTGAGAGGCAGAGGAATCATGTGCTGCCTCTAGGGGCCATGTTCAAGTATCAAGTAAGGACCCCACCAGCCATAGCCCCCTAGTTCAATCCTCTAGCCAAAAAAAATGAACGTAGCCACAGCATCCACTTGGCAACTCTATTATCAAACCAACACCACACACTGCAGGAGAGTTAATGTATTCAGTCACCAGAACCTGGGATCCACCTAGGTTCCTGTACCTCTCAATGCATGAAATGCACGTACTATCGCTGCTGAACATGCCAGTGCACAACAGAGATCTGCAATGTAGGCAGAACACTGAACACAGCAGCTGGTACTGACTCATTTCTTTCCGTGGATTGTGCTCGTTTTTTGCTCGTGCCGGGATATCATGCTCAATCCGTGCAGTGTGTGTGTTGGACTTCGGCAGGTTTTTAAATACAGAGGTATGACATACTTTCCAATCATTAGATACATGTGTTCTCAAACCACTGAATATGTGCTGACACGTTTCGGCCAGAGACTCACTGCTTTCCCAAGGTGACACATTTCACAGTTTCAACATGTACATCTGATCAACTTGATAACTAGTGAGAAAAACACAATTTTAAGAAAATGTTGAAAAGCATTCTTTGTAGAAAATTCATCATGATTCTACTAATTTACACAGACATAAAAAACTTGACAGCACAAAACGTGCGTAACTTGGATGTCAAGACACAGGTCCTTCTGGATCCCAGTACAATTGACATAAAGAATGGACCATACATAGGGCTTCATCACGAGTTTGGCTGTAACCCTTAAATCCGGCGGTAGCGCTGTTACCGCCGGATTTAAAGGTCCGCCAAATCAGGGCTTTGGCGGATTTCTCCCTAGCTCTGAGCCGAAAATTAGTGCTCATACCGCCGGCGAAAAATCCGCCGGCGGTATGAGCGCGAAATTTCCCCATTGAGCCCAATGGGCAATGGGGCATTCCCGAATGGGCTCAATGGGAAATGGGGAATTCCAAATCCGCCAAACCCGTGATCCGGTGCTAATAGCGCCGGTGGGTTTGGCAATAGGGCAGATAGCGCCCAACTCGTGATGAGGCCCATAGACTTAAATGTGCCTACATTTAGTTAAAATACATAATTCTACTAACAAATAACTAAATGGTAGACAAAGAGTGGCTAACTTTAGTGAAACAAATCTACTAGCAGTGTGAGTGCTGTTATTTTTCTCAATGGTTAATCAACATAGGCAATATCCATGCCGTGTTTATGAACATGACATTTTAATCATGAAGATCAGCCAATAGTGGTCTCCAGAACTGGTTACATGCACTCTAAGATAATTGTAAGATTACAACTTTGTTTGCATCAGTAGACCATAAATAGCATACATACCCACCATCACAACCTCATTCTTCATTCCTTATACCAACCCTGATTCCTAAAAGTTAAAGTAAAAGTGTAATAAATGGGCATACATGTCACATTTACATTCATTTGATAACATCAGTATTTTAGCTATATGAATATAGAGGGAAATATTACATTTTATTTGATTTTAAATAACAAATGTCAAAAAACATCCTTTCACATAGAAAATGTACGGGGGGGATTTTTTGCTTCAAATGCACCCTAATAGAACATCTTCTTCCAATCACACACCCTGCTATTAAGCAAATAATGTGTTTTGCAGAGTGTGTAGTCTGCTGTATCCTTTCAACTGCCTTGGTGTTGGTGGAACTGCCTGGGGTCTGTGGTATTACAGGGGAGGACCCCTTTGAAGGCAACACCAGGCTCAACAAAACATCTCTCCATGCACACAGTGCTTTGCTGATTGTTTTGCAGAGTGTGTGGTGTAAGAGGATGACTTCAGAGACCATCCTGGAGTCATCTGATGATCATCGAACTACATTAGAATTCATTCTCACATCATCAGACATCATCACAATGTTAAAGTCATCAGCAAATGTCTCAGAATGTTGGGTGATGATTTGGGCATGTGCTTATAATGACTTTCTGATTATGCCAACATCATCCCTATTGTAGAAAACCCTTTGTTCATGATGACTTTAGGATGACTTGCTGATTACTTCAAGAGCATTGCCATGTTTGTCCCTGATGATTTCGGGATGATTCTCGGATGACCTGCTGATTAGTTCAAGAGCATCGCCATGAAACATGCTCGTTCTTGATGATTTGGGGATGACTTAATGATTACTTCAGAGCATCACAGAGTTTGTAGGATGATTTGCGGACTAATACTGATTGTCATTCAGCTTTTGCTTTGTTCCACTTGTGCTGAATGATTTTAGAATGCTTTGCGAAGCACTCCTTTTTGGTATTCTTTCTAATTGTATGTAAAAAAGCATATTATGTATATTATTTAAATTGGAACACTCAATGTAAAAGTGTTAAACCTTCCAACAGGAATCACGTGTAAAAAGCACGTATGCCACAGAAATAGTTTGCTTTCAGTAATAAGTGACTAAAGCATATGTAGGGAAATCATTTTAATTAGTTCATGCACCATGCCAAAACAAATCCTTGTGTTTCATGATGCATAGTGGTATAGCCTGCCATGAAGCCAATCATGAACTAAGTCAAGTGCATCCTCTATTCTGCTGCTAACCACAAGTAAAGACCCTCAAGTCAAACTGACTCACCAAAGTAAAAGTCAACCATCACAACAAGTACACAAGAAAAGATTGTCCACACAATATATCTTGGGAAAAAATATCATCTTTTCATTAACGTTTTGATATAAATGAATCTCTACCTTAGCGGTGAGTACTTAATTTCACATGAAAACAGCACACTATGTATAGGAGCCTACACAGGGTCTCCAGGACATATACACTTAATGGATGGTCCATCCGGTCTGCTAAGTAACAATCTCCAGTGGTAAAGCTTGAGACTATGTTGGTCCAAAATGGAAGCCAGCCTAAACATAGTATGCACCCCCTGGGTGAGAATCCTTTGCCATTCCAGTCAAAAGCTGCACCCAACACCCTCACAATCCCCAGTGTGGCCACGGTAATGCTTGAGACTATGTTGGACCAATGTGGATACCCGACTCTTAAACATAGCCTGCACCCCCCGGGCATGAATCCTTTGCCATCCTAGTCAAAAGAAGGCACCCAGCAACCTCACAATACCCAAAGAGGCAAGGGTAAAGCTTGATATTATGTTGGGCCAAAGTGGAAGCCAGACGCCTAAACATAGCATGCACACAATCCCCAATGTGGCAAGGGTAAAGCTTGAGACTATGTTGGGCAAACGTGGAAGCCAGGCACCTAAACATAGCATGCACCCCCTGGGTGAGAATCCTTTGCCATCGCAGTAATAAGAAAGTACTCACCATCGGCAATGGGGCAAATAGGTAAAGCTTGAGACTGTGGGGTGAAAAATCCCATCTGACTTTTGTCTCAAATACAAAACACACGTGAAAAAAATCACATGCAGCTGCAGACATGCACCCACTAGTCCTCAATGGGGCAAACAGGTAAAGCTTGAGAGTGCTGGGTGAAAAATCCCATCTGACTTGTGTTTTAAATAAGAACACACATGAAAATAAATCTGCTGAATGCATTACAAACCAGAGTTTTTCAATGCACACTAAAATAATGCATCTGAAATTCATTGCAAGAGCTGGAATATCACACTAACCTGATATTGCCTGGAAACTAAACTAAAAAGGAACTTTTGGTAAAGGAAGCTATTATGGTGCTTTCATGTTATTGTTAATGTTAATTGGTCATGTACTGCACACTCCTGCCACTTGAATGTTCTCTTGGGCTCTGGCGGACCTGATAAGGAAAGAGGGCTGAGGAGGATGGAGTGGGAAAAGCACAAGCGCATCATGTCGGGTCACATCCCTTTCCTGGGACAACATCCGACGAGGATGAACCAAACGTGAATACATTCCTAGACCTCATAATATTATAATGTCCTGAACCACCTTTAAATATTTGACATTACTGGAAACACTACCTTTTCAATACTGCATCTCCAAGTACCTGGCAGAGTCATGCTTTTGCGTTTGGCTTGTGCTACCATAAGGTGAGCCAAACTGTGCTTTACTATTAAACACATAGAAACGTCAAAATATGTCACAGGATTTAAAACCACATCATAAAGACATCCTGAACCACATCTAAATATAATTAAAAATGCATTAAAGGTCTTCGAAAAATACAATTATGTTTTGTTGAGCTCTATGGTTTTTCCTATGCATGGGTTTGGGTATGATATGCTTTATTTTAGTGTTGTGAGACTAAGAGGGTAATTCATAGAATTTTGCAGAAAAGTGTCGCAAGCGGCTGGCGCAGAGTGTCCGCGTGCGATTGACTGCGCCAGGCACGTGCGCTAAAACCGATTTCCGCGCACAGCGTATTCATGGATTTTAGGCTCCCAAACCAGCCGTGGCGCAGAGAATCGCAGCGACCCTGCAGCAGCGCCAGTTATGCCCCCAAGAACGCCCTTGCGCAAGGAAAAGCCATCAAAATCGCTAAATCATCGCAAAGGGCTGCGCTAACCCTGGACCAGTTCACCGGGCTGGCAAACAGCAAACGCCAAGCGGGGAACGTGTATTTCAGGGGTGCGCGGGAAGTTCCACACGCGATTGGCCCAGTGCGAGCAAGGTATGTGTATTTCAGGGGTGCGCGGGAAGTTCCACACGCGATCGGGCCTGGGGGAGCGGGCTACGTGTATTACAGGGGTTCGCGTGAACTTTCTCACGCGATCGGGCCTGGGGGAGCAGGCTACGTGTATTTCAGGGGTTCGCGTGAAGTTTCTCATGCGATCGGGCCTGGGGGAGCGGGCTATGTGTATTTCAGGGGTTCGCGTGAAGTTTCTCACGCGATCGGGCCTGGGGGAGCGGGCTACGTGTATTACAGGGGTTCGCGTGAACTTTCTCACGCGATCGGGCCGGGGGAGCGGGCTACGTGTATTTCAGGGGTTCACGTGAAGTCTCTCACGTGATTGGCCCCGTGCAAGCAGGGTACGTGTATTCCAGGGGTGCGTGGGAAGTTCCACACGCGATTGGCCCCGTGCAAGCAGGGTACGTGTATTCCAGGGGTGCGCGGGAAGTTCCACACGCGATTTCAGCAGGGTATGTGTATTCCAGGGGTGCGCGGGAAGTTCCACACGCGATTTCTGCAGGGTATATGTATTTCAGGGGTTCTGGGGAGTACTACACGTGAATTGGCCGTGTGGGTCCACCCAGGTGTATGCTCCACAACCTCCACGGCCCCTGCAGGCAGCCCACACCACGGGGGACTACCCTGCACCCCTGCTCATGTCCCGCAGGCAGCCCATCCACCATGGGCATGCCCCCCAGCCAACCCACATGTCACCTTGCACTACTGATCAACAATGCATGTCTCCCACCACCCCCACCCCCCAGCAGTGCAGGGGCAGCCTCCACCAGGCCCCCACTCATGTCTCCCACCACCCCCACCCCCCAGCCACCAGGGGCACCCTCCACCAGGCCCCAACTCATGTTTCCCACCACCCCCACCCCCCAGCAGTGCAGGGGCACCCTCCACCAGGCCCCCACTCATGTCTCCCACCACACCACCCCCAAGCAGTGCAGGGGCACCCTCCACCAGGCCCCCACACATGTCTCCACCACCCCACCCCCAAGCAGTGCAGGGGCACCCTCCACCAGGCCCCCACTCATGTCTCCCACCACCCCCACCCCCCAGCCACCAGGGGCAGCCTCTACCAGGCCCCCACCCATGTCCCCCTGCACCACCACCCCCCAGCAGTGCATGGGCACCCTCCACCAGGCCCCCACTCATGTCTCCCCCCACCCCCCAGCCACCAGGGGCACCCTCCACCAGGCCCCCACTCATGTCTCCCACCACCCCCACCCCCCAGCCACCAGGGGCATCCTCCACCAGGCCCCCACTAATGTCTCCCACCACCCCCACCCCCCAGCCACCATGGGCAGCCCCCACCAGGCCCCCACTCATGTCCCCCTGCACCCCCACCCCCCAGCCACCAGGGGCACCCTCCACCAGGCCCCCACTCATGTCTCCCACCACCCCCACCCCCCAGCCACCAGGGGCACCCTCCACCAGACCCCCACTCATGTCTCCCACCACCCCCACCACCCAGCCACCAGGGGCACCCTCCACCAGGCCCCCACTAATGTCTCCCACCACCCCCACCCCCCAGCCACCAGGGGCAGCCTCCATCAGGCCCCCACTCATGTCCCCCTGCACCCCCACCCCCCAGCAGTGCATGGGCACCCTCCACCAGGCCCCCACTCATGTCTCCCACCACCCCCACCCCCCAGCCACCAGGGGCACCCTCCACCAGGCCCCCACTCATGTCTCCCACCACCCCCACCCCCCAGCCACCAGGGGCAGCCTCCACCAGGCCCCCACCCATGTCCCCCTGCACCCCCACCCCCCAGCAGTGCATGGGCACCCTCCACCAGGCCCCCACTCATGTCTCCCACCACCCCCACCCCCCAGCCACCAGGGGCACCCTCCACCAGGCCCCCACTCATGTCTCCCACCACCCCCACCCCCCAGCCACCAGGGGCACCCTCCACCAGGCCCCCACTCATGTCTCCCACCACCCCCACCCCCCAGCCACCAGGGGCAGCCTCCACCAGGCCCCCACCCATGTCCCCCTGCACCCCCACCCCCCAGCAGTGCAGGGGCACCCTCCACCAGGCCCCCACTCATGTCTCCCACCACCCCCACCCCCAGCCACCAGGGGCACCCTCCACCAGGCCCCCACTCATGTCTCCCACCACCCCCACCCCCCAGCCACCAGGGGCATCCTCCACCAGGCCCCCACTAATGTCTCCCACCACCCCCACCCCCCAGCCACCATGGGCAGCCCCCACCAGGCCCCCACTCATGTCCCCCTGCACCCCCACCCCTCAGCAGTGCAGGGGCACCCTCCACCAGGCCCCCACTCATGTCTCCCACCACCCCACCCCCAAGCAGTGCAGGGGCACCCTCCACCAGGCCCCCACACATGTCTCCCACCACCCCACCCCCAAGCAGTGCAGGGGCACCCTCCACCAGGCCCCCAATCATGTCTCCCACCACCCCCACCCCCCAGCATCCAGGGTCACCCTCCACCAGGCCCCCGCTCATGTCCCCCTGCACCCCCACCCCCCAGCAGTGCAGGGGCACCCTCCACCAGGCCCCCACTCATGTCTCCCACCACCCCCACCCCCCAGCCACCAGGGGCACCCTCCACCAGGCCCCCACTCATGTCTCCCACCACCCCCACCCCCCAGCATCCAGGGTCACCCTCCACCAGGCCCCCACTCATGTCCCCCTGCACCCCCATCCCCCAGCAGTGCAGGGGCACCCTCCACCTGGCCCCCACTCATGTCTCCCACCACCCCCACCCCCCAGCCACCAGGGGCACCCTCCACCAGGCCCCCACTCATGTCCCCTGCACCCCCGCCCCCCAGCAGTGCAGGGGCACCCTCCACCAGGCCCCCACTCATGTCTCCCACCACCCCCAGCCACCAGGGGCACCCTCCACCAGGCCCCCACTCATGTCTCCCACCACCCCCACCCCCCAGCCACCAGGGGCAGCCTCCACCAGGCCCCCACCCATGTCCCCCTGCACCCCCACCCCCCAGCAGTGCATGGGCACCCTCCACCAGGCCCCCACTCATGTCTCCCACCACCCCCACCCCCCAGCCACCAGGGGCACCCTCCACCAGGCCCCCACTCATGTCCCCCTGCACCCCCACCCCCCAGCAGTGCAGGGGCACCCTCCACCAGGCCCCCACTCATGTCTCCCACCACCCCCACCCCCCAGCCACCAGGGGCACCCTCCACCAGGCCCCACTCATGTCTCCCACCACCCCCACCCCCCAGCCACCAGGGGCATCCTCCACCAGGCCCTCAATCATGTCTCCCACCACCCCCACCCCCCAGCATCCAGGGTCACCCTCCACCAGGCCCCCACTCATGTCCCCCTGCACCCCCACCCCCCAGCAGTGCAGGGGCACCCTCCACCAGGCCCCCACTCATGTCTCCCACCACCCCCACCCCCCAGCCACCAGGGGCACCCTCCACCAGGCCCCCACTCATGTCTCCCACCACCCCCACCCCCCAGCCACCAGGGGCATCCTCCACCAGGCCCCCAATCATGTCTCCCACCACCCCCACCCCCCAGCATCCAGGGTCACCCTCCACCAGGCCCCCACTCATGTCCCCCTGCACCCCCACCCCCCAGCAGTGCAGGGGCACCCTCCACCAGGCCCCCACTCATGTCTCCCACCACCCCCACCCCCCAGCCACCAGGGGCATCCTCCACCAGGCCCCCAATCATGTCTCCCACCACCCCCCACCGCCCTGCCACCATGGGCAGCCCCCACCAGGTCCTCACAATCCCCAATCATGTGCGTAATGGTCAGCCTCCACAGCCAAAAAGCCCTACCAAGTAACCCATTCACCCACATGGAAATGGAAATCACATGTTACACCCCCAATGTTCATGAAGCTAATGAAGCCATGTCCGTCACACACAATGGTTGCAATTGAATGGGAAAACACACAACATGACATGCATGAAACCAATGAGATGATACCACACAGTGAAGTATGCAAACAAAATTGTATTGAAAAAAAATAAGAATGCTAAAGAAAGAAAACTAACTACAATGTGAATGAGAAAAAAGTAAGCTGCATGTCCGTATGAAAAAATGAAACTTGAAATCCAAATAGAAAAAAATTTTGTCCAAAGTCAAATGTAAAAAAATCTCCATGCAATAAAGAACTATGTACAAAAATAACAAGGGTCCATGAGCCCAACTGAACAAAGGAAACCTACTAAAAAATCTACCTAAAAATCAACTATATACAAAAAGTGGAGCAGTGTCCGTCGACTCCAAATCATAATACGAAAGAAAGGAAACCTAAAACTAAAGAACTATATACAAAGGCGGCGGGCAAGTCCAGCAGCTCACTCTGTGGTGTCCCGGGCCAGGGCATCATCAAACTCCTGTTCGATGTCCCGGAGGCGGTCCAGTTCCATGGCCCCGAGGGTCCGCAGGGACGACGCTGTGTCCTCCTCCAACCCCCTGCGGATTGCCTCGAGGCACTCGGCCCGCCTCAGGGCCCTCCGCATGGAGTTCTCCGTCCTGACCATTGTGAGCCACGCCTCTTCCCCCGCTGCCGCTCCGCACCTATGGCGTGGCCCAACCGCTGCCACACGGAAGACACTCTCTGTCCTGGGTCCCCCTGCCCTCTGGCCGATGCCTGCCCCTCCGATGTCGAAAGCCCCGAGCCTTCATGGCTCCCACCATGTTGCTGCTGCTCTGCCTCTGCCCGTGCACTGCCTCCTGCTGCCTGCACATCCTCCGCCGGCTGGGGTGCACTTGTTGATGTGGCCACCCCTGCTGGACCACCGACTCTCGACTGTGGCAGGGATGCCTCCTCCACCAGCCTGGCCGCACCGTCAGAGGCAGCTCCACAGGGCACCCAGGTGACTGATGGGTGGGAAGATGGCACAGAGGACGACTGGCGCGTAGGGGGTCCAGTTGAGGAGGGGGTCGGAGCAAGCCCCATCAGACGGAGGAATCCGGCCTGGGTGACCTGTCCCAGCAGGCTGACGTGGTCAACGAGCCATTCGAGATGACGTGCAGTCTCTCCATGAAAAGACTGCAGGTCACCTCGCATGGCCCGTTGACGCAACGCCACACCAGCCAGGACAGGCTCAACCCGGACCTGGATAGCCACGTCCGCAGGCAGAGGAAGGCCAGTTGACGTCAGCTCATCCCCTCCTGGAAACGGGTCTGGACGTAGGCATCCCTGCTGGTGCAAGATGATGCAGGGACAGGATCGGGGACGGGATTGCACACAGGCACCTCCGCGGCGGCCTGTGCTGCCTCCTGTCCCTGGTCCTGGACTGCACCACTAGCACCAGTGGGATCCCCACCTCCAGACCCCATCTCTGGTGCTTGCACGGCCTCCTCCTCCACCAGACCCCCCACCAACCTGGATGACTCCGTGCCATCTTCCCCTGTTGGGCCCTGTGGGGTCCCAGCTGCCCCTTCTGCTGCCGAGGAGTCCAACTCCAACCTCCGCCTCTTGGACCTCCCCCCGGCAGCTGCGGCCTGGGACGCGGCACCGGACTCCTCACTCCCCGACGAGATGACAACACGGGAGGGGAGCCGGGCCTTGCGTCTCCGGCTGGCGGTCGGATCCCCGCCGCTGTGCTCCACAGCACCTTCTCCGCCCTCTTCATCAGTTGACGCTGCACACAGGGAGAAACAAAACACAGGCATCATGGCACTGTACAATGGACACATACACACATGACAGTTGCACATGAGTGGCATTGGCAAACCTCAGACATGTCATCACAATCCCCAACACACATGTCATTGCAACTCGCACACATGAGCCATACCACAGCCATATCGCAACTGCCACCACCATCCATACACATACAACAGCATGAGCAGCCAAAGTTGACCCAGACATCACATGCAACACAGGAAGTGCACCACACATGTACACACACCACCACACTTGCATGCATGTGTACACCTCGGCCAAGTGTCGCACTGTTCAGACGGGCATCCATGTCACATCTGCCAATCAGGCTTACACATACCGCAGTCACATGCATCCATGTTGCATCACTGTTGCACCCTTGTCAAATACACACACATGCACATGTACACAGTGCTCATACATGCAGCCCAATACAACATACATGCGTGACATCACGGACATGTCTACTTACATACACATACATACAAACATGTGTGCACGCACAACTGCATTTGCCATGCAAGCCTACACACACAAGCACCATCCATGTCTCACACATTACAGCCCTCGCATGTGTCAGCCCCACGGCCATGTACACCCCCACCCATACTCGACCCCATACAAACAGATGTGCAACCTGCACAATACCGAATAATCACCACACGCACTGCTCACAATCAGGATGCATGTACACTCACCGCTCGACTCCAGACGGGTCTGCTTCTCCAGGACCTGGACGTGGAGCGCTGGGGATATGCGTTCCAGGACCCCCATCTGTTCTTCCGACAAGTGGCCCCGGCACCCCTTGGCATCCGCTGCCTTCAAGAGGCGCCGGGCCTTGTCCAGGGTCCTGGACCTGAAGTCCTCCCAGCGCTTCCTGACATGTTGTAAGTCCCGGACTGCCACCCCCTCCGCGTTGATGGCAGTCACGATGTCAGTCCAGATCCGAGTCCGTCCTTCCTTGTCGGCGCGGGAACTTCCGAAGAGGGCATCATACTGCCCCAGGACTTGCTCCACCAGGACACCAACTTCGGTGGCACTGAAGCTGGTGCCCCTCTGCCTCTCTGGCCGGGGGTTGTCAGTGGTCACAGATGGTGTTTGCCCCGACATGACAACCCCAGAGGCAGGAGTGGGTGGGCAACTGGGTCCTGGGGCTGGGCTGTGGAGCGATGGAATTCCAGTCGGGAGTCTTCGGTACCAGCAGGGGTGGTCACAGCAACAGCACCCCTGGCTGATGTGCAGGCAGCAAATGGCAGTGCACGTGGGCAGCAGGCAGTCAGGCAGCATCAGATGGTAGGTGGGAGCGTGCTCGGGGCTCTGGGGGGCAGTAGTTCGGCCTTCTGGGCAGGAGCGTGGTCTTCCGTGTGCTTACGCGTGGCCAGCTTGGTACGGAGTGATTTGGCACGTGAAAATCCTGCATGTCAGCGTGAAAATCGAGGAAAGGCCCTTAGCGCGTAAGCGCGTCAGCACGCATACGCGATTCTATTGGACCAAAGGCCCTCAGCGCGTAAGCGCGTCTGTGACGTGACCCGCACGGGTGTTTCCCACACAGCACGTGATGACAGAGCACACGTGGAAAGACTGCACGTCAGAGTCTCATCGCGTGTGATTGGTGGAAATGGCCCTACACGCAGAAGTGACAAAGCGTGTAATAGGAGGAAATGTCCCTACACGCAGAAGTGACAAAGCGTGTAATTGGAGGAAATGTCCCTACACGCAGAAGTGACAAAGCGTGTGATTGGAGGAAATGTCCCTACACGCAGAAGTGACAAAGCGTGTAATTGGATGAAATGTCCCTACACGCAGAAGTGACAAAGCGTGTAATTGGTGGAAATGGCCCTAGCGCGTACACGCCGCGTAAGTGATGCTGGACGTGTGGGCCTGTATAAAAGGTACGCGTAGAACACCACTTCCTTGTACGTGCTTTTCGTGGAGAGCGAGTGGGTGAATTCTGTACTTCTTGTCGTTTCACACGCGATTTACTTCACGGCGTTTCAAGTTCGTATTCCCTGTTACCTCTGACAGCTTTTTCTCTTCTTTCGCTTTTACTGGTTTACCTGGGCCTGTTCCCTCAAACAGTGTTCCCTTCTACTGTTGTCCTGTCTCCTCAGACAGCGTACAAATCTTCTTTTGCCGGGGGTGTTGCCAACCAAACGTGCTCCTTTTACACGCTCGTTTACCAGGCAGACAGTGAGTCACGCACGTATCTAACATCTGTGCTTGCCCCGTGTGTAGCCTACCCCTTCAGAGGTCATTCTAGGCTGCGTGTGACACGCATACGTTCATTCTTGTGTTTCTGGGTGCCACAGCGTAGTGCAAGTTTTTCTTTCTGCACACGTGGTCTAGGAGGGGTTGCGTGCACGTCATCTCCCTTTTTTGGGCCTCCTGTGCGTTGCGTGACCCGTCATCTTTCCCCAGGGGTTACATTCAGCCTTGCTAGAGCACTAGGGTACAATTACCATCTGGTACCCAACCCCTTTGACCCCCAATTGCCCAGGACAATAGTCTACATCCACTCCCATACGCACATTAACATCAGTGCCATGGCTGGGAGGCGAGGATTCCGTAAGGGTGGCAAAGGTGGAAGAGCCACAAGTGGTGGCCGTGGTGGATCCGGTAGGGGACGTGGTCGTAACTTGCAGGGTGAGCCTGTCCCCCCATGTGTGGAGGACCAGTCACGGGCACCCATAATCCCCCCCTCCCCCCCTCCCATTGAGGCTGATGTGGCTGACACCATCCATGCTCAGCCCTTGTTGGACCAGCCCATTGTGGCACCAGACCTGGCTGACTCCATGGCTGACTTCCAGGTCAGCAGGGCTACGACACGTGCGCTGGTGCACGTTGATGCCATCATGCCACGTGGATCTGGGGCAGCAAGGTCATCTGCTGCACCAAGGAGGCAGGGCGGAGAGGCTGCAGGAGCAGCTGCGGCTCCATCCACCCCAGCCCTCACACACCCAGCCAGGACAGTGTCGGTCCTAGTCCATGCTGCTGACATTCCCCCTGACACCATCACACTAGAGCCAATGCCTGCACCAACTCCCATGCTGAGTGTGCAATCCCACACTCCTGATACAGAGTCCACCAGGGCTCCTGCCCCTAGTGTCCAGAGCGGCGCAGGACACTCAGGATCACCACCACCTTCCAAGCGGAAGAGGAAGAGTGCTCGTCCGGCACAGGCTGATGCCCCAGACACGGCTACACAGTCCGGCCCGTCCAGGAAGCCCAGGTTCACGGATGACGAACTGAATGCACTTGTCGAGTATGTGTCCGGACATGACAACGAGATGGTCATTGTTGCAGGATCCAAGACCACACCTGCACAACGCCAGGCACACTGGCAGACCGTTGCGGACATCGTAAGTGCCCTTGGAATTGTGAGGCGCACAGCCAATGATTGCTATAAGCGCTGGAATGACCTAAAGCGCAGGGCAAAGAGTAAGCTGGCCTCAAGTCATGCCGCAACTCTAGTGACTGGAGGTGGGTCTCCAGTAGTAGACATGGAACTCACTCCACATGAGTCAGTCGCTGGGACCTACGTCACGGAGGAACAGATCCAAGGCGTGGGAGATCTGGCTGATTACGAGGCATTGTCCGGTGAGTGCACATGCATGTGTGTGTCATCCATGTGCATGGTGTGTGTGTGAGGGCTTCTGTTTGTGTGCCAGGTGAGAGTGTGTGCGCCTGAGTCGTATGGGTCAGCCATGTGCTTCATGCAATCCTTCCTGCGCAGCTGCATTTGGCCATAGCAGTATCCCTTCTGCCAACAGTAGACATCTAGCCCAACTGCACGCCAGTTGCCCTTGAAGTGTCACCTTGCCACAACATATTTGCTTATTTTTCACTGCTCATTCAGTCAGTTTTTTTGCATTCCACCACTTTCACTAGGCATGTCGCTGTCCACTAGTCACATGTCTGACATGGGTATGGTAAAGTGGAGTGACTTTGTTACCTGGATATCATTTGTACACACATGTCCCTGTGCAATTGGACCATTTCAGACTGGCAGCTCCAGGTGAAAAATCTGACCTGTTAGAATTAGAAAAGCAATTACATGCAGGAACTGGACTGAATGAATAGGTGCTGCCCTCCTCTCCATCTTCACTCAATTGCAATGGTACATGCCATCTGTGTGATGGCATGTGTGTTTCACCTGGCAATCACAGGCCAATGTGTGATGCCACTGCCAGGCAGCATGCAGAAAATGTGTTCATCTTCCATCTTGGTGTCATCAGTGTGTGCCTTTTGCCTGCACTTCATACGCAGTGAGGGTGCATGCATGGGAGGGTTTTAGTCATGTGGGACATGTGTCAATCAAGTACTGGTTCTCTTGCTTCTCAGCCCTCATTGTGTGCCATGGTGCTAATGCCTGTTTCCATTTCTTTGTTTTCATGTCTTTGCAGGGGAAGACGCACCTGATACTGCTGGGGTTGTGGAGATGGTGCAGACCCAGGAGGGGTCCGAGGGCCGACCAACCACCAGTGAGGGACGTGGTGTGGTGGTGGGGGAGAACCCACAAGTGCTGCAGGTCGTGCTCTCAAGGGGTGTCTCTGGCTGCACCTCCCCCGAGCTGTACTCAGGTGTTGATTCGGATGAGACCTACGTGCCGTCGCAGGTGAGTGTTCCAGGGAGGGATTCTGTTCTGTCTCACCCACCTGCACCAGGGTCAGGACCCTCCATGGGGATGTCAGTGTTGGCAGCTACGCCTTCGGTGGTTACGGATGCAGGGTCACACTCCGCGACATCTGATCCTGTTCCTGGGCCAGCAGATCAGAGGGGGAATGCAGTCCTGCAGCCTCAGGCAGTGCCGGCACAGCAAGGCGCAGTTCGCCTTGCCCCAGACAGGTGTGGTGCCCGCCGACGTGGTGGCCGTACGCCACCCGGCAATACCGCATGGGAGCAATCCATTTACGGTATGGCAACCCAACAGGCTGCATCATCCGAGATGATGGCTCAGGCCATGGATAGGGTGGCCACTTCCATTGTCCCCCCAGAAAGGCTGATGGAGCGACTAGAGCAGGCAACCGACTCCATCTGCCAGTCACACAGGGAGGACATGTTGGGGTCCAACAGGGACAGGCGGGCGGCACTGGCGACTCTGCAGGAGGCCATCTCCATTGAGTCCCAGGGCCACAGGGAAGCCCTGAGGCAGGAGCTCCTTCACCTCAGGATGACTCTTGTTGAGCTTGAGGCTTCAACACACCAAAGGACAGAACAGCAGCTGGAGCGTCTCACCCGTACGCTCTCAGCTGAGATGCAGGCAACGAGGGCGGAAGTCCGGGCATCCCGTGAGTTGTTGCATGGGGACCTCCGCACACTCATCCTCCAGAACCAGACCTACCACACCCGCATGCTTGCAGCCATGGAGGAGCAGACTAGGGCCTTGCGTGGGCTGCCTCCCATAGTGCAACCACCTCCGGATGCAGCTGCACAGGGTGATAATAGCGACAGCAGTGATACTCCCACAATAGGGTAGCCGTGTGGGCCATGAGCCCATGGAGGTGTTTTACCTTCCCAGGATCCACGCAGGTGGGTTCTGGTGTGCATCCTGTCCTCGGACCTCCTGGGTGGCCTCCCCAACCCCCCCGGGCCCATCAATGGCCATTTTTGATTGTTTCTTATTTTTATTTTTATTTTGATTTCTTTTATTCCCAATTTTTTTGGGACGATCTGTTGGCTTCCGTGGTTCCTGTGGGCATACGCTGCATTGTGGCTGGGCACATGCAGGCTTGTAATGTATTTGGTTCAGATGCTTGGGTTTGAGTCACACACACCCCTCCTGCTTCCCGTTTCCATGGGCTTGCAAAGGGTGTGCCCAAGTGACAGTGAATTACACAGTGACGTTGGACTCCCATGAGCTGTGTGGCCAGTCTGTAGTCAATACTGTGTATACATTCATAGTGCATATTGCTGTTGTGTTGTACACTGCATGTTGCATTGATGTGTAACTCTTCTTCTGTGTCTACCTCCCAATTTGCAGGTCCCTTCCTCATGTCCACACAAGGACCTCTAGTCTGGAGATGGGGACCATGTTGGCAGCAGTGCACCTACAACTCTACATGGCGACAACACTGCACAGTTGGCAGTGGTGGGAGTGCAGGCATTTCCAGGTGGTGAGACTACTAATATGTAACATTTGTGATGTCATGTTAATGGTACTACGTTCTCAAGTATGTTGTTGGTCCGGCATTGCTGTGAGCATTTCAGGTGTTGCAGGTTTCTAATAGTGCCACTGTACATAGTGAGACTGATGTCATGTTGTGGGGATTACTTTGTTTACCTGCAATTAGCATGACATGGCACGGTGTGTCGTGTGGCGGTGCTGGGGTTGGGTTGGCTGACATGGCACTGTCCTCTTGTTGCATTTTGCAAGTGGGTATTCATTTTAGCTGCTTCAATGTGTAACTTCACAAAACTGCATTGGTGGTGTCTGTGTGGGTAGGGATGCACACATTGTGACACTTCCAGGTGAACAATCTCAGGCTGACATGGTATTCCCGGTTCATTCTCCAGACATTCAGGATCAGTGTCAGGTTGAGTCATCATTGATTGTCAGATGGAATGTGCCAGGGCAGTGTGCACTCCACAGGGGTGTGATTTCTATGTGAAGTAATTAGCCACTAGCTGTGTACGGGCTGCCTCCCCCCGTGCCCTTTCCCCTCCCATGCGCAGCGGCTGTGCATGTGGTTGGGGATGTGGGGCCACCACCATGTCCACGGCCAGGCCCCGGCGTGTTGCAACGTTGTGCAGGACACATGCTGCCACTATGCTCCTGCACACTACTGGGGGAGCGTATAACAGCTGCCCGCCAGAACGGTCAAGGGAGCGAAAGCGTGACTTTAGCACTCCGAATGTGCGCTCCACTATGCCCCTGGTTGTAATGTGGGCTGTGTTATATCTTATCTGAGGTGGCGTGGTGGGGTTCCGAAATGGCGTCATCATGTGGGGGCTGAGAGGGTAGGCACTGTCCCCTGTGGAGGTGGTGATTGGTATCATTGGTGGGGTTGTGACCTTGCTCAGTATCCAACATGCATGCATGTGCAGTGGCATACATACTCACCAAGCAGCCATGTATCGCCATGCCGCCCAGCTTCTAGGTCCCGGCTTAGGGTGGACATTCGGTAAATGAAGCTGTCGTGGGTGGAGCCGGGATAGTTGGCATATACTGAGGTGATGATTCCCTTGGCATTACACGCTACCTGCACGTTGATGGAATGCCAGTGCTTGCGGTTCCTATAGATGTGCTCAGATGCCCTGGGGGGACGTAGAGCCACATGGGTGCAGTCGATGACACCTAGCACTTTGGGGAATCGTGCCACAGCGTAAAAATCCAGGGCGGCAGCATGCCTTTCTCCAGGTGTTCTGGGCAGGTATATGTGCCTGCGGACTGATGGGCGTGCAGTGATGATGTTCAAGACCTGGTGTAGGCAGCGTGACTGGGTGGCCTGTGACACCCCACCCACTATGGCACTTGTCCGCTGAAATGATCCAGTGGCTAAGAAGTGCAGTACATTGAGGACCTTCTCCAGGGAGCTGAGTGCTTGGGAGCACAGGGTGGGTGATGTGAGGTCATCCTCCCACTCACTCACCAGGTCCAGTATGATGTGTGGTGGAAACCTGTACCTCCCATACACCTGGTCATCAGGCATCCCGAAAAGGCTGGTTCTGGGTGTGAATATTCTGGCCCTGACTATCCTCCTCCTCCTCCTTTGGTAGCCCACTGCCACTGCTGCTAGGAACGGTATGTTCATCCTGCCGTCTGAGCTTGTTATTGTTAAAGTCCGCAAATTTATGCTTTGCGCGTGTTCTAGGCGAGTGTGTGACCCGCGCACCCCTGGAATCCAGTTCCCAGTCCAATAGCGTGTGGAAATTCACACGCACCACGGGATACAGCGTGTGACCCGCGCACCCCTGGAATCCAGTTCCCAGTCCAATAGCGTGTGGAAATTCACACGCACCACGGGATACAGGTTCGCTGACGTACTTGCGTGTGTAAGTGCCCGCGCACCCATTAAATACACGTACATAGGCCAATCGCGTGTACGCGCACTTTTGTCCAATTACACGCGATGACACTCTGACGTGCAGTATCTCCACGTGTACCCCGTCATCACGTGCTGAGTGGGGAACACCCGTGCGGGTCACGTCACAGACGCGCTTACGCGCTGAACGACTCTGGTCCAATAGAATCGCGTATGCGTGCTGACGCGCTTACGCGCTAAGGGCCTTTCCTCGGATTTCACGCTGACCTGCAGGATTTTCACGTGCCAAATCACTCCGTATCAAGCTGGCCACGCGAAAACACACGGAAGCCCACGCTCCTGCCCAGAAGGCCGAGTTACTGCCCCCCAGTGCCCCGAGCAGCCTCCCACGTGCCATCTGCTGCTGCCTGCCTGCCTGCCTGCCTGCTGCCACCGTGCCCTGCCATTTGGTGCCTGCACATCAGCCATCTGCAGGGGTCCAGTTGCTGTGTCCACCCCTGCTGGAACTGAAGACTCCCGACTGGGATTACATCGCTCCACAGCCCAGCCCCAGGACCCAGTTGCCCACCCACACCTGCCTCTGGGGTTGCCATGTCGGGCATTTCCACATCTGGGACCAGTGGCAACCCCAGGCCAGAGGGGCAGAGGGGCACCAGCTTCACTGTCACCGAAGTTGGTGTCCTGGTGGAGCATGTCCTGGGGCAGTATGATGCCCTCTTTGGATCGTCCCGCGCCAGCAAGGAACGACGGCAGAGGATCTGGGCCGACTGTGTGGTTGCCATCAACGCGGAGGGGGTGGCAACCCGCGACGTCCTGAAGATCAAGAAGCGCTGGGAGGACTTGAGGTCCAGGGCCCTTGTGAAGGCCCGGCGCCTCGTGGAGGGGGGCCGGGGCCGCATGAGTTCCATCCAGATGAGGGTCCTGGAACGCGTACGCCCAGCGCTCCACGCCCAGATCCTTGAGAGGGAGGCCCGTCTGGAGTTGAGCGGTAAGTGTCCATGCATTACTGTGTGAGACAGGGCATGTTGCGGTGTGCTGGTTCTATGATACTTGCCTGTATGTGTGCCATAGGCCATGTATGCATGTATGTGTGCAGGGACATCATGGTAATGCATGTGCGACCAGTGATGTGTGATGCACATGGTTGTTGCATGTGTTGAAATGCCGCATGGGGAGCCCTATGCAGATTTTGAACATGAGAGCATGCCAGTCTCTGTACCTGGACATGGGTGGGGGTGAGGGATGGGTGCTGATGCCAGGTACATATATGGTAGCCATGTCTGTGTGCCTGACCTGCGTGTCTGTGACTTGTGCATGCCATGGATGCATGACACATGTGTGTGACAATGAACAGATTCAGTAAAGCAGCCAAATTACCCTTGTATCCGCTGTGTTTGGTGTGTTTGGGGCCAGATGGATGTGACTGAGGTGAAGTGTGTGCATGTGATGGGCATGAGCCATGATGCATGTGAGTTACATATCATTGAATGTTTCAAGAGTCCATTGGACATGCATGGAAATGTCCATGGCATGCACCATGCCTGTTACTGTGTGTGTTTTGCCTGGGCTGACCCATGTGTTGTGGAGGGACATGATGGAAGTGTACTTTGACAGTGGTGCTCATCTGCTATTGCTTCCTGTCTAGGGGACCATTGTACAGTGCCCTGATGCTTGTGTTCTTTGTCTCCCTGTATGCAGCGGCTAGTGAAGAAGAGGGCGGAGACGGCGCTGTGGAGCAAGGCGGCGGGGATGCCCCCACGGCTGCAGCGGAAGGGGTGGGTGAGCCCCCACAGGGGCCTGCTACGGTGGGAGACGGTGAGGAGCCATCCAGGTTGGTGGTTTGCACAGAGGAGGAGGAGGCCGCCACTGGGGCACACATGGGGCCTGGTGGGGGCATCCCTGCTGGTGCAAGTGGTGCAGTCCAGGGCCAGGGGCAGGAGGCAGCACAGGTCACCGTGGAGGGGCCTGTGCATGTCGCTGTCCCTGACCCTGTGAGTGCACCACCATGCACCAGCAGGGATGCCCCGTCCCAGGCCTGTCCGCAGGTAGAGGGGATGTCCATGTCACCTGACTCCCCTCCACCTGCGGACGTGGGAACCCCTGGACGTGCGGAGAAGGTCCTGATTGGGGTCGCGATGCGCACGGCTGTGATTCGTGATGCCGTGCGTGCTTCCCGGGAGGAGCACGCACGTCATCACGAAGTGCACCGTGCCGACGTGGCCCAATTGGGATCGGCCATGTTCGGGGGTTTCCTGCATGTGTTGGCCAATGTGGCGGCCCTCTCCTCCTCTGTGCAGGCTATCCACCAGTCGTTCTCCTTGCCGTCTTCCAGCCCAGATGCCACCAGGGCCCCCTGTGGACCTGCCCTGACCAATGCAGCCAGCTCGGTGGGGATCCCATCCCTGCCACAGTCGGGAGTCAGAGATCCAGCAGGGGTGGACACCAGAGCAACTGGACCCCAGCAGATGGAGGATGTGATGGCATCATCGGGCAGGGCACGTGCACGACGGTGTCGGTGGTTTCCATCAGCCTGGATGCCGTCGTGCTGGCACAGGCAGTTGCGTCGGAGGCAGCAGCAGGCTCAACGTGGGAGGCATCATGGCTCGGGGCCATCAACATCAGGGGTGCAGGCATCGGCCGGAGGGCAGGAGAACCCTGGAATGGGAGTGGCTTCCGTGTGGGAGCGGTTGTGCCAGCGGATAGGTGCGGAGCGGCAGCGGGCAGAGGAGGAACGGCTCACGATGGTCAGGGCGGAGGACTCCATGCGGAGGGCGCTGAGGCGGGCTGAGTGCCTCGAGGGTCTTCACAGGGAGTTTGAGCTTGACACTGCGTTATCCCTGCGGGACCTCGGGGCCAGGGAACATGCCCGCCTCCAAGCCATTGACCAGGAGTTCGATGATGCCCTGGCCCATGACAACAACCAGTGAGCCGTCCGAATAGCCCGCTGCCTTTGTATATAGTTGTATAGTTAGGGTTAGGTTTCCTTTGTTTTTTTAAGTTTTCTTTTGGTTGCGATTGGACAATGCACCACTTTTTTGTATATAGTTCAGTTTTTAGTTAGTAGTCATAGTTAGGTTTAATTTGGTTGGGCTCATGGACCCAGGATGATCTTCTTCATGGTTCTTCATTGGCTTATTTTAATTTTTCAGATTATTTTCTTGGACATTCATCTTGTTTTGTTTGATTTGCTTTGTGTTTTTTCTTATTTCATTTCCATTCTACTTGCTGTTCAATACATATTATTTTTTTAATCTTCAATGTGTCGTATCATCTCATTGCTTTCAGGCATGTCATGTTGGGTGTTTTGTCATTCACTTGCAGCCATTGTGTGTGACAGACATGTGTTCAATTGCATTATTTAAATTGGGGTTGTAACATGTAATTGCCTTTGATATGTGGGTGGGTGTGATAGTTGGTTGGGCCTTTTGGCAGGGGAGGATGGGCATTACGGACATGATTGGGGAATGTTGGGACCCAGGTGCAGGGGGGCATGGATTGGACATGGGTGGGGGCCTGCTGGCAGGTGCCCCACAGTGCTGGGGGGGTGGGGGTGGTGGGAGACATGAGTGGGGGCCTGGTGGAGGGTGCCCCTGGTGGCTGGGGTGTGGGGGTGGTGGGAGACATGAGTGGGGGCCTGGTGGAGGGTGCCCCTGCACTGCTGGGGTGTGGGGGTGGTGGGAGACATGAGTGGGGGCCTGGTGGAGGGTGACCCTGCACTGCTGGGGTGTGGGGGTGATGGGAGACATGAGTGGGGGCCTGGTGGAGGGTGCCCCTGCACTGCTGGGGTGTGGGGGTGGTGGGTGACATGAGTGGGGGCCTGGTGGAGGGTGCCCCTGCACTGCTGGGGTGTGGGGGTGGTGGGTGACATGAGTGGGGGCCTGGTGGAGGGTGCCCCTGGTGGCTGGGGTGTGGGGGTGGTGGGAGACATGAGTGGGGGCCTGGTGGAGGGTGCCCCTGCACTGCTGGGGTGTGGGGGTGGTGGGTGACATGAGTGGGGGCCTGTTGGAGGGTGACCCTGCACTGCTGGGGTGTGGGGGTGGTGGGAGACATGAGTGGGGGCCTGGTGGAGGGTGACCCTGCACTGCTGGGGTGTGGGGGTGGTGGGAGACATGAGTGGGGGCCTGGTGGAGGGTGACCCTGCACTGCTGGGGTGTGGGGGTGGTGGGTGACATGAGTGGGGGCCTGGTGGAGGGTGACCCTGGTGGCTGGGGTGTGGGGGTGATGGGAGACATGAGTGGGGGCCTGGTGGAGGCTGCCCCTGCACTGCTGGGGTGTGGGGGTGGTGGGAGACATGAGTGGGGGCCTGGTGGAGGGTGACCCTGCACTGCTGGGGTGTGGGGGTGGTGGGAGACATGAGTGGGGGCCTGGTGGAGGGTGACCCTGCACTGCTGGGGTGTGGGGGTGGTGGGAGACATGAGTGGGGGCCTGGTGGAGGGTGACCCTGGTGGCTGGGGGGTGGGGGTGGTGGGAGACATGAGTTGGACATGGGTGGGGGCCTGCTGGCAGGTGCCCCACAGTGCTGGGGGGTGGGGGTAGTGGGGGACATGAGTTGGACATGGGTGGGGGCCTGCTGGCAGGTGCCCCACAGTGCTGGGGGGTGGGGGTGCAAGGGGACATGAGTTGGTGGTCATTAGTTCAAGGAGACATGTGCCTTTGCTGGGGGGCATGCCCATGGTGGGTGGGCTGCCTGCGGGACATGACCAGGGATGCAGGGTAGTCCCCTGTGGTGTGGGCTGCCTGCAGGGGCCGTGGAGGCTGTACAGGGTACACCTGGGAGGACCCACACTGTCAAATCACATGTGGAACTTCCCGCGCACCCCTGATATACACGCGCCCAGGCTATTCGCGTGTGGAACTTCCCGCGCACCCCTGAAATACACGCGCCCCCAGGCTATTCGCGTGTGGAACTTCCCGCGCACCCCTGCACTGCTGGGGTGTGGGGGTGGTGGGAGACATGAGTGGGGGCCTGGTGGAGGGTGACCCTGCACTGCTGGGGTGTGGGGGTGGTGGGAGACATGAGTGGGGGCCTGGTGGAGGGTGACCCTGGTGGCTGGGGGGTGGGGGTGGTGGGAGACATGAGTTGGACATGGGTGGGGGCCTGCTGGCAGGTGCCCCACAGTGCTGGGGGGTGGGGGTAGTGGGGGACATGAGTTGGACATGGGTGGGGGCCTGCTGGCAGGTGCCCCACAGTGCTGGGGGGTGGGGGTGCAAGGGGACATGAGTTGGTGGTCATTAGTTCAAGGAGACATGTGCCTTTGCTGGGGGGCATGCCCATGGTGGGTGGGCTGCCTGCGGGACATGACCAGGGATGCAGGGTAGTCCCCTGTGGTGTGGGCTGCCTGCAGGGGCCGTGGAGGGTGTACAGGGTACACCTGGGAGGACCCACACTGTCAAATCACATGTGGAACTTCCCGCGCACCCCTGATATACACGCGCCCAGGCTATTCGCGTGTGGAACTTCCAGCGCACCCCTGAAATACACGCGCCCCCAGGCTATTCGCGTGTGGAACTTCCCGCGCACCCCTGAAATACACGCGCCCAGGCTATTCGCGTGTGGAACTTCCCGCGCACCCCTGAAATACACGCGCCCCCAGGCTATTCGCGTGTGGAACTTCCCGCGCACCCCTGAAATACACGCGCCCAGGCTATTCGCGTGTGGAACTTCCCGCGCACCCCTGAAATACACGCGCCCAGGCTATTCGCGTGTGGAACTTCCCGCGCACCCCTGAAATACACGCGCCCAGGCTATTCGCGTGTGGAACTTCCCGCGCACCCCTGAAATACACGCGCCCAGGCTATTCGCGTGTGGAACTTCCCGCGCACCCCTGGAATACACGCGCCCCCAGGCTATTCGCGTGTGGAACTTCCCGCGCACCCCTGAAATACACGCGCCCAGCCTATTCGCGTGTGGAACTTCCCGCGCACCCCTGAAATACACGCGCCCAGGCTATTCGCGTGTGGAACTTCCTGCGCACCGCTGGAATACACGCGCCCCCAGGCTATTCGCGTGTGGAACTTCCCGCGCACCCCTGGAATACACGTAGCCCGCTCCCCCAGGCCCGATCGCGTGAGGAACTTCACGCGAACCCCTGTAATACACGTAGCCCGCTACCCCAGGCCCGATCGCGTGAGGAACTTCACGCAAACCCCTGATATACACGTAGCCCGCTCCCCCAGGCCCGATCGCGTGAGGAACTTCACGCAAACCCCTGTAATACACGTAGCCCGCTCCCCCAGGCCCGATCGCGTGTGAAACTTCACGCGAACCCCTGGTATACACGTAGCACGCTCCCCCAGGCCCGATCGCGTGAGGAACTTCACGCGAACCCCTGATATACACGTAGCCCGCTACCCCAGGCCCGATCGCGTGAGGAACTTCACGCGAACCCCTGTAATACACATAGCCCGCTCCCCCAGGCCCGATCGCGTGTGAAACTTCACGCGAACCCCTGATATACACGTAGCACGCTCCCCCAGGCCCGATCGCGTGAGGAACTTCACGCGAACCCCTGTAACACACTAGCCCGCTCCCCCAGACCTGATCGCGTGTGAAACTTCACGCGAACCCCTGAAATACACGTAGCCCGCTCCCCCAGGCCCGATCGCGTGAATAACTTCACGCGAACCCCTGTGATGCACGTACCCTGCTGAAATTGCGTGTTAGACTTCCCGCGCACCCCGGTATACACGCACACGTATTTTTTGTCAGCGGGTGTCCGTGTTTGTGGGTACCCCTTTGCACGTCATTTTTCCTGGAGGGCCACAGTATGGGACATTCATCATGGCAGTATATAGGTGCTATTTGTTGGCGCACCTTTTGGCCCACATTTCTTACAGCCGCAGAGACGCTACCGCCTGCTTTCTTGTGGCGGTCGTGTTTGTGCCTGTGCGCTGGTTTGAGCGTGCGCTTTTTTGCCCTATTCTATTCCATGAATACGTGTTGTAGGCGAGCGTGTGGGCGTTCCGCGCACTTGTACCCTGTACTTCCCCCGTGACGCCCACGTTTTGGCAAGTTGTTCCCCATTCCGAGTGTTACGCCCGTGTTCCGCCTACTTTTGTTGCGTGCGCCGCGCTATGTGCGAATTTCGCTGTGGCCTGTGCGATTTTCGCTGTGACCTGGCGCACGCTGTTAGATGGCCTGTGCGCCAACGTGCGCCGCGCACTTTTTTATCGCACATCCGCTGGTTTTCTCGCGCACGGCCTTCCATGAATCGACGTGCGCTGCTTTTCGTGCGATTTTCGCAATTGCACTGCGATTTTCGCTATTCCACTGCGATTCGCACGTTTTTGCCCACTTGCGCCGCGCTAATTATTCCATGAATCGGCCTGTATATTTATAAAGGCGAAAACAAAAAATGACAAGTGCCAAAAGGCATAGAAAAGAACTGATATGGATGATCATGTCATGGTGAAACCTAAAGCTCTTGGCGTGCATGTATTTGTTGGACCAGATAAGAGGGGCAACTTTCGTTTTTTTTTGTTTTTCCAGTCTGGGCCTATGAGCAGAGAATAATCCAAAGGCAGAACGAGAACAGCTGAGCGCAAATAGAGATATAAGAGTAAGCATACATACAGGACATGCTGAGACTTTCATCTATGTCTACCTGAATGCCACACTCAGGTCTTTCTTTTATGTTGATGCTGTCTCTGCCTGGGGCTGGGAGAGAAGAAAGGTGACTGCAATTATGGTGGCTGGGCTTCGCAGCACGCACATTTAGAGAAACTTGGATCAACCAGATCTAATTTTCTTTCCTTTAAAGTGGAGCTGGTAGAAACTGTGCGCGAAGAGGGTTTTGTGTAGCTAATAGGCTTATTTAGTCAGGATAGGGAACTGGTGTATCTTTTTGGATGGGCTCCACGTGTGCTTCCTCTCTTGCTAAAGTTAAAAAAGGAATGGCGACGGGTTCTTTTTGGAGTTACAGCGATAATTCGGAGATGTAGATCCATGTAAGGCAAAGCATTTTCGGCCGACAAAGGGCTTGTTTCCTGTGGATTGGGGGGTCATGTTGCTGTGCTCAGCAATGGGATCTCTACCTTTCCTCCACGGGATTCCGTTTGGATGCACAATAAAGGGTAAACACAAAAAGTAGATTTAATCGCAGGCAGGCATGTTTTACTGCATTCCGGACCCTAATTATTTTCAGGTCAGCAAAACGGGCTATTTTGTTGCTAAATAGCATCCCGTTCGTCGTTTAATAAAGGGCTCCACCACAGTGTAATACAGAGCGGCCCCTTTACAGGAGAAAATGGTTCAGGGTTGGCATTATCAGCCATTCGTCGAAGAAGGGGGTAGTTGGTGGAGAAGGAGTGGCAGTTGGGTGAGAAGGGGGATCAGTTGGGGAGGGTGGATGGGGTGAGAAGGGGAGAATTGGTGCAGATGGGTAGGGAGAGGTACAGTTTGTGGTGAAGGGGCCAGTATTGGAACAGAATAGGTATGGGCACTTGAGTGAGAAGCAGGTACTTGGAAAAGGGGGTGGGGCAGTTGGTGAGGTAAATAGGTGGGGGTTGGGAGCAGTTGTGGGAGAAGGCAACTGGGGAGAAGGGGGCTGTGGGGGAAATTGAGGGAGAAGGGGCAGTTGGGAGATGGTGGGTGGCAATTGAGAGAGATCGAAGGGGATATGAGGGGACAAATGAGGGAGAAGGGGCAGTTGGGGCAAACAGGGATGGGTCGGAATAAGGGGTATGGGAGAGAAGAGGATTGAGGGCAGTTGCATGAGAGAGAGAAGATGCAGTTTAGAGAAGAAGGGAGGTTTACCTTGAAGGAGAAGGGACAGGGCAGCTAGGGAAGAAAGACAGCTTTTGGGGGAGATGCAGCATTGGGGTATTCAAGGGGCAGTTGAGAGAGAAGGGGGTGGAGGGGAGTTCAAGGGCAGTTTAGGGAGGAGGAGCAATTGATGGGGAGGTGGCAGGACAGTTAAGGGAGAAGGTGAAATTGTGGAAGAGGTGTGGGGCAGTTGAGGGAGAAGTGGCAATTGGAGGGGATGGTTGGGGTAGTTGAGGGAGAAGGGGCAATTGGGGAGCAGGGTTGGGGCAGTTGAGGGAGAAGTGGTAGTTGCAGAGGAAGCAGGGGATGGCAATTGAAGGAGAAGGTGCAATTGGTCACGGGGGGCCAATTGAGGGAGAAGGGGATTTGGGAGTCAATTGAGAGAGAAGGGGGTAGGGGTTGTTGGGGCAGAAGGGAGGTGGGGCTAGTTGACGGAAAAGGGGTAGTTTGGGAAAAAAGGGCTGGGTGAGAAGTGGGTAGATGATGTTGGAGAGAAGGTAGCTGCGGGGTGGCGGTATAGTGGGCAGAAGGGAGGTGGGGGCAGTTGAGGGAGTGAGAGGCAGTTGTGAGAGGAGGGGGTACTTGGAGGAGAAAGTTGGGGCAGCTGGGGACGAAAGACAGCTGTTGGGGGAACTGAAGGCGTTGGGTGGCAGTTGGAGAATAATGATGCTATTTGTTAGGCAGAATCACACGCAGTACCCTTTGGGAACACTACGCACAATTAAGACTAAAATTGTAAGTACACTTTCACCTTTGGTACAAACCTGTACTACACAGTAATGTGGTAGCAGGCAGTGGCTGAGCAGCCAGACTTATCTCAAGAGTAAAGTGAGCAGTACAAGAGGTTACACAAAGGACTAGCAATGACAGTGGTTCAAACAAACACTTAATGAAGGTTTCTTGGTAAATGAATACACATTTATTTACACAGTCAGTTGGAAAACATTCCACTAGTAAGAGCAGCTCAATATCACAATCTAATACACTACAATACACAACCAATCAGTTCCTGAACAAGTTCAGCTCCCCTGAAGTGGGAGCAAAATGGCACTCCAGTTACTTTAAAAAGGGGTAGAAATACAAGGTTAAAAGAATTAAAACACAAATACTTTCAGAGGTAGGGCAAATAGTTTCAGTTCACTACAACCAGCAATTTAATCCAATAGGACCTGGCCAAAGTCAATTGTTCAGAGTTTTGGACAGGATAGCATAGTTTTGGTAGTAAACGGTTAAGTCTTTGATACTGTTTTTAGAAGTAGTTGGTCAGATGGAAAGTCATATGTCGGTTTAGGGAAGGACAATCCTCCAAAGTTGTGAAAGTTTCACAAACTTTCACTGTCGCAGAAAGGAGTTCTTGACCACACTTACACAGTACCTTTTAAATGAAGAAGAGCTGTAGCTGAGGCAGTTGTTCCTGGCAGTTCCTGCAGATCTCGCTGTTCCTGAGCTTCAGCTGTGGATACAAGAAGGAGGACGTCGGGAGGTTCTGGCACTGCCCAGGGAAAAGGCCACAAGCTTGGCAAAATGTCGGTTTAAGGTGTGAGTGCCTTAAAGACCACAAACTGGTATCCTTTCCACTGGCTATCCGGTTTTCAACAGCACTCTGAAGAAAATTTGACCAGTATAGGGATGGTGTCCAGGTTGTTTGCGTGTTGGTTGTTCCCACCAAACTCAAGGGAAGAAGTTATCCTTGAAGGGCTTCTCTGTCGATGGAGTTACAGGCAATTCGGACTTGCAGCAGGGCTTCAGCGGGGGACCAGGAGTTGCAGCAGTCGTCTTCCTTCAGCTTGTCTTCGGTTTTTTCGTTCCAGTGGTTGACTCTACTTTCCAAGTCCCAGAGACCTGCTTTTAAACAGTTTTCCCCCATTCATTCCAGCCTGGCTGTCACTAACACAGCAGAGTGGCTGTCCTTGCTGGAGAGCCAGCCGGCCAATCACGCCAGAGTGCATTCAAGTCTTGTAGGAGACTAAGCATAGGGAGTTTCGGGCGCCTCCCTCACATCCTGTCCACCCCAGACACTCAGGCGCCAGAGGAGGGCTTCAGCACTGAAGCCTGCCAAAGGCCAATGAACAAAGGGATCAAATCTGGTTTGGCGCGCAGAGACAAACACTAGAAGGACCTTTCCTAAAAGAAACAGCAAAAAAAGTCTGTTTTTACAGATAGGTCTTGGGCGCCATATTGAAAAACATGTCTGACCCGATTTTTAGCTACCAGTGTTCGCGGTTGGGAAAAATCATGGTAGTTTGTTAAAAACTTCAAAAAAGGTAGCAGGCGCTCCTCTCCAGAAAGAACATGGCATGATAACCTGTTCTGAGATGAGAGTTTGCAGCACACGCTTTTTGCTCACTGTACCTTTCACAGATGGGAAATATCCATTTGCATATCAGTCTTTGTCCCGCCCACATGTGCAGTCCAGCACCAAAATGCTATGGCAATTCCTCTCTGAACAAGAGTACCAACAGCAACCCCATACATGTATTTCTGCCTTGTTGGGCCTCATCAGTGAGCTGAAACTTTGCCTCTCTGTGCACAGTGAGCAGGGAGTCCACGTCTGGTTGCCCCCAGGTAACTCAGGGTGACCAACCCCAAGTTCCTTGCAAATATTTCAAAAAAGGTAGCAGGCGCTCCTCTCCAGAAGGAACATGACATGATAACCTGTTCTGAGATGAGAGTTTGCAGCACATGCTTTTTGCTCACTGTACCTTTCACAGATGGGAAATATCCATTTGCATATCAGTCTTTGTCCCGCCCACATGGGCAGTCCAGCACCAAAATGCTATGGCAATTCCGCTCTGAACAAGAGTACCAACAGCAACCCCATACACGTGTTTCAGACTTGTTGGGCCTCATCAGTGAGGTGAAGCTGTGCCTCTCTGAGCACAGTGAGCAGGGAGTCCATGTCTGGTTGCCCCCAGGTAACTCATGGTGACCAACCCCAAGTTCTTGCAAATATTTCAAAAAAGGTAGCAGGCGCTCCTCTCCAGAAAGAACATGGTATGATTACCTGTTCTGTTAAAAACCACTGCCAACAGCCATTTCAAGAGGGAAAGGGTAACATTTGACTGTTACATGAGTGTTTAGACACAGGGGATGCTAGGCAACCCCTCCAGCACTCCATAGGAAGATGGTGTGTGCTGGGTTTTTGAATTTCAAAAGAATAGCAAAGTCAATTTAACTTCACATGCTCTGGGAGACAGTAGTCAGTCCCAGAGAAGGTATTTCAACCTTGGGGAGTCTGAAAGACACCCCTGTGCCACTGCACTAAAGGTGCTGTGTGACACACAAGAGAAAGATGTTGCCTATGGAGTTAAAACTTCATATCCAAAGAACACAAAAGTAAAACACACATCAAAATACATGAAAGAGTGGGAAAAAAGCTCACACTCTTTCCAGGTAAAATTTAAAATCTTAGAAATCCAGCAAAGTTGCAGGGGGTCTCAAAGGGTAAGGGAAATTAGCACATTCTTGAGCATTCTCCCTAACACTATTTATATGGCACTTTCGCCAAAGCGCTTTACATGGAGCATATTTACATGGATCACCCAACCGAAGTTGGTACTTGAAAGGCTGAGTTTGACTTGCTGGGAATCGGACCTGCCGAGCACATAAAGATCGCAGCAGTGAGTGCTCAACCCACTGAACTAACTTACTGGGGCTGTTGACGGAGAGAATGGGTGGGGGCTGTTGACAGAGAGAAGGGGTGGAAGCAATTAATGGAATGAAGGGGGTGGGGCAATTGCGGGTGAACGCAGCCCCTATTAGATGTCTTTGAGGCAAGTATTAAACAAGTTTGGTCTCTCAATTGTTTGGCTACTAGGATTTAATCCCAGAATTTCATGTTTCCTGTGCAGAAGCTTACCCAAAAGACCACATAAGTGCCATCAAAGCACACGTCTCCTGTTTGGATTTTGTTTTTCTTGGAATATTTGATTATGCATTGTTGGGTTTAAAAGGTGAACATGGTTATTGGAAATTCCCCTCTCTCAAGCTATTTTTCCAGTGTTGATTTACTTTTTTAAAATTCTCATTCATATACTGGGACTAGGCCTGGCTGCATTGTCATTGCGTAAATGCTGTGGGTCTGTCTGATTTCTGCTGTTTTTTATTACCTAAAATCTATGGCACTGCCTGCACTGTGTCATTACTTAAGTCTGTGGGCCGGGAGGCACTGTGTCACTCCCTAAAGGCTGTGGGCCTGGCTGCACTATCATTACCTGAAGGCCTTGGGCCTGAGTACACTGTGTCTTTACACAGAAAGTCTTCACTCCAAACCATTGAATCAGGGTCTACAGCAAGACCAACTCACTAGGGCCATGCCACCACTATATGGGCTCCCTTCCCTGACTAGCCTACTGAGTCTGGTCCACCCTGCCCTCGCACTACTTGACACTCACCCCTGCTTCCCCGGGCACTTGCCCTCTTGGGCTCCCTATAGCACTTGCCCAGCCCCTGGGGCCCCCTCCCTCCTGCATTTCCCCCTTGTCCCCTCTCCCTTACCCCATCCCTCTCCCTGACCTCCCTCCTTCCCCTAGCACTTCCTCTTACTGCACTCGCACAATCCGAATGGCACACGTCCTAGTTGGACCGTTTTATTTGTTTTGCCCTCCGTCCCCCAAATCCCCTTGCTGTGTGGCACCTGGAAACACCTTTTGCTGTAACGGCGCCTTACAAATGCTCAATAAATTAGTACAAAAATAAAGATACAAATGTAGTTCACTTGACCTTTGAAGTGCACCAGACAAAAGACAATTGGCCTTTCAAAAAAAGTAATCAACAGAAAAATAACCTGAGAGAGGAAATGTTTAATTAAATACAGTGGTCAACTACAAAACGTGCTCACCTTTTTAACCGAGCAATATGTAGTGAAATATTCCCATGAAAACAAAATCCCAATACAAGCATGTGCTTTGATAATCATTTTATGCATCTTATGGGTAAGTGTCTGCACTGGAAACATGACAACCTGAGTGAAATCCTGGTAGCCAAATGCTTGAGCAAGCTTCATTGAGCTCCCTCTTTGAGCTCCCTCATTGATAACACCAGGGAAATTGCTGCTTGCAATTGGCTTTAGGAAATATATTCTCCATTATAATATATGCACCACGTAGTTGCCACCCCCCAATTGAAATCCTTTTTACAATGAATTCATCCGTCCCGCTTCTTATATATTGTGTCATCAGATATGCGCACCAGGGATACAAAGTCACCAAATGAAACAGCTCGTGCCCCCAATTACCCCTTTTACGCTGACCATCTTGCATTAGAAAACCATCAAACGACACTACAGCAATGCATTGTTATATGCAGGTGGATTTTTACCAGCTACAAGACATAGGGTCACCATACATAATTTGTATTCAACTTCAATCATATCCCAAGCAGTTTCTTGGCTTCCATCAGATATGTATAAATCAAATTTTATATACTAGCATTTCTGAAGCTAAGTGAGACTTGGTAATTAATAATTTGCAGTGTGATGACAGTGCCTTAAAGTAGCTTGTCAGATTGAATCAGGTGTTTACAATCTATACATTAGTTTGACACACAGGTATGTATTTCATTACTTATGCTATGATCATCCTGCACTGTAAGAGCAAACAGCTTGTTCCAGAATGGCCATTCGTCATGTTGGTGTCTACGTGCATTGTGCTACTAGAAGCACTCAGCAGTAGATTTTGTAAATTAAAGTGACATATTAGGAAGGACATATGTACTTTCCGCAGATGCGTATTTATTTTTATTTGGTATTTATAGAAGCGCACAAAACCCTGAGGCATCTAAGCACTAGTTACAATGGGTATGGTCTGACAACATGTTATCAGGTGAAATGGGTAAGTAGGTTTTCAGCACAAGGCTGAAAGGTCATAGTCGGGTAAGTTACAAGCAGGTTATAGGTGCAGCGCGAGGCTGAGACAGACAAAGTCGGGTAAGTTACAGGCAAGTTGTGGGAAACGACTGTGTAGGAGCAGAATCTGGTAAAGCCTCACCTCATGGTACGAGTGGCTAAATAAGGAGTGCATGAAGAATAAAAGTAAACAATTGAATAACAGCACAGTCTGGGGGATACATCAGGAGTGCATGAAGCATAATAAGAAACATTTGAGTAACAGCATAGTCTGGTAAAGCCTCACCTCATGGTGCATATTGAGAAAAATTAGTATAAATGCATTGGTGGGGAGAGGTAGGATGCTGAGGCGTTGCTACGGTGTTGCTAGTATAAGAAATGGCAATAACGTATTTGAAAAGTTAATAATGATGGTGATTCCAATGCCGGTCATGTTGCAATGATGATGCAGCAAGTCATTCAGGTGCTGCATTTTTAGGACAAATCTCCAGTTACTAAACCAACATAAGATACTAGCTTCACTCACAAATAGGGACAGTTCAGCCAGGAACATGTCCGTAGTAAGCCCACTATAAATTAATGGTCTTAGGTACAGTCTAGTGTCACAAAAATAATTGGAGCATACTAAATTGCGACAATTCTCTGTGTATTAGAAAGGATGGGGAATTTGAACCATTGGCAATTCCTGGTGAAGTTAATTGTAAATGGCTGGTAGAGGATATTGATGAAAGTGGAAGAAAAATACGTGAAGAAAAGGATTTAAACGCAGTAGTGCTTTTCCAATCAGCAGGTAAGCAAAGTATATATGTTTTCCCTCTATTGATGAGGGTACATCTAACATGCCTACATGGAGGCATCCCCTTTTTCCAAACATACAGATGAGTGCTGCACAATGCCCACCACTCTGTCACATGTCTCTACATCCTCTAGAGTAAATCTAAGGTATAGATGGCCTACATGATTCTGACACGTTTGTTGTTTATATGTGATGGCCAGAGAGTAGGTGCCTTTAACTCTTGCTTTATTTAATTGTTTTATTTAATTTTAGCCTTGGATTCCATTGCCCCACTTAAACAGTGCAAGGAAAAATCACGCAACCACCTCAACTCCTGGTTCACCCCACTTCTACGAGAACTTCGCAAAGAAAAACATAAAGTTGAGTCTCGCTGGAGAAACTCACCTACGCCAGTAAATAAAATTAACCTTCTATCCATCACCCTCTCATACAAAGAAGCCATACTAGCCGCAAAAAAAGAACTCTATAACAACAGGATCATACAAGCACAATCCAATACTAAGGAACTCTTTAGAATTCTGAAGGAATTAGAGTCCCCAGCCGCCCCCATCGACACATGCACCCTTGACACCGAATGGTGCGCCAACATTCAAAAAGCACTACTCAACAAAATCACGACACTCCAAGCTAAAATCAACACTAAAAGAAAACATCTCAGTGACTCAGCAGGCAACACCCAACCTTCCAACTTCTCACCCCCCATTCATTCCTTCAAACATTTTAGCTTCTCACCGCTTACCATTAGGGAAGTGGAAAATATCCTCAAGAAGCTAAAACCTTCTAATTGTCAAGGCGACGCCTGCCCAGCACCAATCATAAAGGAAGCAGCGCCTGAGCTCGCTCCCTTTATAACTTCCTTCATCAACACCTCTTTTAAATCTGGCATAGTACCAAATAACCTCAAGGATGCATGGGTAATCCCCTTAATCAAAAAACCTAACTTAGACCCTAGTAACCCCTCCAACTATAGGCCCATCACCACAGTACCTTACCTCCTAAAAATCCTGGACCGTGCTGCATATCTCAAAATTCAAGATTATCTCAACAAGAACAATTTATTAGGACTCAGGCAATCTGGGTTCCGACCGAGACACGGCACTGAGACAGCTCTATTAGATCTAAAAACACAAATTGAGGATCTGAAAGACAAGGGCAAACAAGCGCTCTTACTCCTCCTAGATCTATCCGCCGCCTTCGATTTGGTTGACCATCAAATCCTTTGACAGCATCTCAAAACAGCCGCCCACTTCTCCGATGCAGCCACTTCTTGGATAAGCTCATTCCTTGCCAATAGAACCATGAGAGTCTTCTCTCCTCTTGCCGCTGCTGACCCAGCGCACGTCCCTTGCGGAGTCCCACAAGGCTTGTGCGTATCACCCACACTATACAACGTTTTTACTAAACCACTCTTTGATATTCTTGACCATCTGGGTGTCACCTACACAAATTATGCGGATGACACCCAGATACTCATCCCTATCACTGGTGACTATGTAACTGACGTCAAAGCTCTCAATGCAGTATACACCGTCATCCAGGCATGGATGGCCAACCACGGTCTCTGCCTAAACGATGAGAAAACTGAGCTACTCATCCTAGGTTCTCAATCCAAACTTTCAAAACTTGACAGCAAATATGATGTCTTTAACATTGATGGTAACATCATCAAGGTCACCAAGGTCACTAAAACTCTCGGCATCTATCTAGACTGCACCCTCTCTCTCACTAGACAAACCAACTCAGTAGTTTCTGCATCTGCGTACACATGCAAACTAATCACTGATTGTCGCCCCTTCTTATCTATGGACAATTGCCTGATCCTTGCCAGATCTCTCATCCTACCCAAAATTGATTACTGCAATGCCCTTTACCTGGGAACGAGTCAAAAAAACTTCGATAAACTGCAGGTAACCCAGAATAACGCCATCAGGGCTGCTCTTAACATACCTAGGCGCGCCCACATCTCCTCCACTAGACGCAACTTACGATGGCTCCCCATCTCACGGTGCATTGCCCCCAAAACACTGGTTCTTAGTTACAAAGCACAGAATAACGCAGCACTGGCCTACCTGTCAGAGCGCTTCACACAACACACAGCCTACAGACTTCTAAGATCTGCACAAGCACACACACTCATCATTCCTAGCTTTAAGCTCCAGACTGCCAGAGGCTCGAGTTTCCCAGTCCTGGCAGCTAAGCTCTGGAACTCACTACCGAATAACCTCAGGAATGTCCCCTCCTTTCAATCCTTCAAAAACAGAGCTAAACAATGGCTCTATGAGCAAGACAAAGCTTCAGCCACCTTCTGGTAAACACTTACTGCATGCTGTGCCACTTCTATTACCTCTGTATATATTGAGACGACTAACTACCTTTGTCAATGTATGTATATTTCTTTGCCCTATGTATATTTATACTTTGTAATATGTAACTGCCTTCTGTAACTTCTCACTGTAACCTTTCCAAACATGTGCCCTGATGCCCGTGGGCAGGCTGCGCAATATAAATAAATAAATACAAATACAAGCCACGCAACAACACACTCAGTTGGCAATACATCATTTGCAGGGATCACTGGCGGCTCTGACCAGGACCGATTCAGTCCCTGAATCAGAAAGACGTTGGAAATGCACACTAGATCATCCGCACAACAAAAGGTGATACTTTTTGCTATTCCTTTATGAGATGTTTCTTTATGGCAAGTTTCTATTCCTTTATGACATGTTTCTACTCCTTTATAACATGTTTCTGTTCCTTAATATATTGTCTCTTACACAGTGTATATCCAAATCTTTCTGTGAATATAAATAAAGAGGTAATGTTCTGCATAGATTCTGGCCAGGCCCATTTTTTTATGTACAGTTTAAAAAGTAAAACATCACCTAGATGATGGATATTTGCACCATAGTTGTAGGCATGGCTGTATTTGAAATGTTTGCAGACACTCAATATTTTTTGCCTCTTCTATCGTGCTATTCACCAGCAACCACTCCATATACAATATATGCACCCTAGCAGTGGAACGTTGTTCTCCTACAGTTAATGATTCATAGTGTGCCAATCCAAGTGTTTAGGGGTCACATCTCTTACACAGGGAATTCACTTTACCATGTTTTGTCCCAAAACATCACTGCTTATATTTTAAATACAATCTGTACTTGCATGTCATGAATATTAGTGTTAATATTATATATTGTGCTACATTTCTAGGCTGATATGCAACAACTGGTTTAGGATGCCAATGACCCCACCAGATTTAGACATACAACTGCCAAAGCGAGACCTCTATAAACATTTGGAGGGGGCTAAAGCTGCTTGAAATGGTGCAAGCTTCCTTTTGAATGGTGTCAGTGAGCTTCTCTTTTCCCCGAATGAGTTTGCTTCTGCTAAATTAGTAACGACAGCCAGAGCTGGGAGTGATGTAGAGAAGGTTGATGCTTTACACGATAGGTCATTGAAGAGTCTCATTCTTTTTCCAAAGCTATTGCTTAATCATTACTTTGACGTATTAGTTTTATTGGTTTTGAAAACTACAAGAAAATAGTGTATACAAATGAACGAGAAATAAATATGAGTATCAAGCAAATACAGCCTAATCCATCAAGTGTGATACTTTGTTGAATATCTAAGCATTCAAATGTCTGCTAAAGAAATCAAGTAGTTAAAGACATCAGAGCCAAATTGGAAACTAAACATGTGCATTTCGGGATGGATTGCAAAATGTTAATCCAAGGATGTCAATCTGGGTAATAACGCATTGTAGGAGTTAACATGTGTTTACCTTTGTTGAAATTATTCAACCAAAATCATTTCCAACTTTCCCTTGCTTTACATTTTCTGACTGTATTGACTGGATACCAAAAGGATTTTTAAAACTGACAAATGGAGTTTTATTTTTAAAACCTTAAAGGCATTGTATCATAAAATGCACCGATGGTGCCACTGAAGCCACACTATCTCCCCCTAATAATGGAACCGTTCCCAATTTGAAAACTATAGTTAACTTACTTAATTATACATGGTGGCCATTACGCAAGAGCTGTTGGAGTATGAACTCGCTACTGTGTGAACAAATTCTATTCTAGACTAATTCAGTCTTTTTTCTAATACATTTTAAAAGCTGTCCCTCATAATATTTTATTACACATTGGCCGGTCCTGGTTTCCAAGCAGAATAAAGATAATTAAAAGTCAGGGAGTGGCTTTGGGGTGTTGTATATTTAAATTGATAGTCCATCCGAGTATGCAATGGATCAGTGATGCATGGTTTTCAGGCAGGAGGCGTTGGGTCACACATATAAGCAGGGTGCACTTTGGCATGTCTGGGGTCATGTTTTTCCTGACCTTCTGGTTGTGTTAATTAGCAATGGGTTTAAAATACTATTTCCCCATATCCACTTATGCCTTCTATTTCTAACTGTGTGATAGTTTCTAATGTACAAATCAAACTGTTGTATTTGCACAATTAATCTGTCAGTCTTGTTTCTGCATAATTGCCCCATCTCCCATCCCCACCACTTGTACTGCGTGTGCAAAAGGTGAGCTAAAACATGGCGCCGATGCACAGCCATTTTGGACATTCACTTCCAAACCCCAATAAAAGTATATGTTTCTGTGGGCTTAGTTAGAAGGCAGACAATTCTGCAACGATTGCAATATTATATTATGAAACAGATGAGCTCACTATGAAGGATAGTTGTTGTATTGTTTGCTCAAGGACGAGCCGAGAAGGAGTCGGAGATGTGCAGGTGCATTGATAAGGGGTGCTTGGAAAGAGCATGCGGGAGACAAGCTGGGTCTTTCCACTACTTTTTGGATTTTTCCGCTCTTTGCCTCCTATTCTTGCTGTCTGTCCTTTGGCCGGGGACAGTCTGCGACCTATGAGGGGCAGGGATTTGTCCCCAATATGAAGAGAGGCAGCCTGATGAGGACAGAGAACTGGAACCCTGGGTGATGAAGTCTCGCTGAGAGGGAGGACGATCCGCTTCAGACCCCGTTAATACATGTGATCTCTCTGCCTACCTGCGTTGGGACTGGGTAGTGTCGTCGTGGCTGAGATTAAGTTTTCTCCTACAAGTGCACTAATGGGATGTAGACCCTTTGTAACTATCATTGTTTGTGTGTTTATGTGTAACCAAACACATTTATTCCAATAGTTATATGCATGTCTATCATTTGTGTGAATAAAGGGCCTGTAAAGAGCCAATTATATTCCAATTGTTGGTTTCGGTGTGCATTATTACCTTCCTGAGTCCAAGAACCTTTTGTTCCATGTAATAGGGTGAGTAGTTCTGAGGTCGTTACACGTGTCCATAAAAAGCAAAAGACCACTAAAGGCCATAAGTCTTCTGAATGCAACCACAGAAAACCATGATTCATTTTCGGTTTCAAATCTATCTTTTATGCCTGTTTTATTCTTTGTGTACAAATGCATTTAAATGTAGTGACACATTTGTAAATTGATATTTTAACATTAGTTAATAATGTATTTATTCTACAATAAGGAATTTAACAATGCCTATTCAGATGTCTATTTATATTCATATATCCTTTTTTTGTAAATTTTGTAGATGTGTCTGAAAGGCCAAAAGTTGGCCTACTATGGACTGCAGAGCGATGAGAATGAAGCTTGCTAGAAGAGACCTAAAGAAGACTCTGCCTTTTGAAATGCAGAATGGTTGATTTTTTTATTTGTATTTTTGCAGCCTGTTATTTATTCTTATAGAATACTGCTATGACGTTAAACTGCATTTTTTAAATAAAAAAATGTTGAACACTTTCTGAGCCTATGTTTGATTGAAGACATCTTATAGCCACAAACAATACTGTATTAAAATATCAGCAATTTATACCTGCAGTATTTCACTATCATGATATAAACTAGTTACACCCTAATGCAAGCAATTGTACTATTCGACAATGTAATGTACAACAATGTCCATCTTTAACAGATTGCACCAAAGTTACTGATTACTATATTCAGTGGTTATGGAACCAGACAGGAATATTGCTGTTTCAGATATTTAGTGGGGAGCTCATGTGCGTGGAGCGAACATGTTGTGTGAATCTTGGGGTCATCTTTGACTCCACTCTCTCCTTCTCTTCGTGCATCTCAGACCTCACCAAAAACTACCAACTGCACCTCATCAGGGGTATTCTACTTTTCCTCACTTTCCCCCAGTGGCTCTTCTCCTCGAGGGGCCTGCTGCTCTCTAGGCTGGACTATTGCAACAACCTCTTTCTCAATCTTCCTACTTCTACTCTCTGTCCTCTACAACTCATCCAGAGACTTATCCTTGTCCTCAAGCCCTGCAACCGCATCTCTCCGGCACTGAAATCCCTCCACTGGCTCCCCGTGGCTGCAAGGATCAAGTTCAAGACCCTCTGCATAAACCACAAGGCTTTCTGGGGCCGGGGCCTGCACTATCTACAACGCTCTCATCCTAAATACTCTCCCTCTATAGGCCTCTGCTCGTCCTCCTCCAACTCTCTGCGGGTGAGCTGCTTTCACAAACAGAGATTTAGGGTTAGATCTTTATCCTCTGCAGGTGCTTCCCTCTGGAACAGCCTCCCTGCCTCTCTCCGTCTTGACCCTTAGCATCTTAAGTTCCAGGAACTCCTCAAGACCTTCCTTTTCTCTTCCTCCTTCTCACTCCCTCTCTCCTGCTAACCTCTTTTCAATTCTTTCCACCCGCCTTCTCCTTCCTAACTCTGTTCAGTTTTTGCTGACTGGTTGCCTGGCCTAGTATGCTAGTTTTTTATATTTTGATTATTCAAAATCTTCAAGGCCTAAGAATGATTACTGTATTCCTGTTAGCTTACCGCCTTGAAGCGCTTTGCAGCACTTCACTGTGTATAAGCACTATATAAATAAACAATAAATAAAGATGCAAGTGCTCTTGGGTGTGGAACTATATAGTTGGTGTGGTGCAGTTGTAGGATTTGGAATATGTTTTTGTGCTATTGGGTATTGTCTGTGATTTATGGTGGGGTCAGCAAGTGTTTTCTTGTGTGTGGTGAATGGTCGAAATGATTGTTAGCTGCTCATAGTGATATTGGGGTGAAATCACTGTCAGAAGTCTGTCATGCAGGCAGACCTTTACCAGATTCTGTTCTGGTCGCTGAAATTGTGTATTTTAGTGCAGTGCTTTGTATTTGTGGGAGTTTATTGGGTGTGATGCGATGTTAGCTAGAGGTGAGAACTGAAATGAGGGAGTTGATGGGTTAGTTTGTGACACTGTGGGGTGGATTTGTAGTTTTGCATACGAAATCAGCGAACTTAACAACATTGCGAGTGCGCTAGCATAAAAGTCAAAGATGGGATGTGACGGCTGCAAATTCCCTTGTGGTTTTCCAGTACACTACCCATAAGTCTTACTAGACTCGCCCTATAGTAATACCACCCATCTTGCTCACAAGGGACACATCCTGGGGTAATCAAAACCCTTTTCCTAAATCATTTGGAAGCATCTTGAAATAATTGAAACTCATACTGGAGTTGTCTGCAATAATCATTCACAATTCAAAACCCATCCAGAAGTTCTCATTGAACCATCCTGGAGTGATTCCCCCCACCCACCCTGAAGCTGTCATGTGGTCATCATGGAGCAATCCTGAAGTTTACATGGGATCATACTGGAGTAATCCCCACCCATCCTGAAGTTGTCATGAAGTCCTCCTGGAGTAATCCTGAAGTTGTCGTGGAGTCATCCTGGACTAATCCGAAGTCATCCTGATGTTGTCAAGGAGTCATCCTGGAGTAATCCCAAATCATCCTGAAGTTGTCGTGGAGTCATCCTGGAGTAATACAAGATCATCACTAGAAGTAATCAGAACTCATCCTCTAGAGTCATCTCATTTAAATATTTCTGCCTGTACACATACTTCAGGATGATTTCAGATGATCCTCAACTATCCATGGATGACTCTAGGATGGAGTCATCGGATGACTCCAAAATGATTCCAGGATGATCTTCCTTTTTGACTGGGGATCTGCGGTACATTGTACGTTTTATTGAGGATGGGACCCACTCTGTAAGTACATTTTGAAGATTATGTTGAATGAATTTGTATTCTTTGAGGAGCCGGGCCGTGTCTCAAATGACGCCAAGCCCAATACTTTCCTTGGAACTAAGGTGCATCATTGTTGCTGATTTCTCAAGTGCTGGAAAAGACTCAATAAACATACTTTCTGTTTCAGCAGCGGCTCATGCATTCCTCTACATCCTCTAGGAGAGTCATCCATGTTGGAGGCATTTAGTGAGACACGGCACTGGGTCAGATGGTCTTCCTGTCTTGAGAAGCAGGATGGGACCGGCACACAACTTTGCTGCTTAAACACCCATTACTCTTGCCCTAAGTTTGCAGAGCACAACGGATTAAGAGCATCACGCCTTTCCCAATCTCTCTCACTTTATGCATCAGAGTCCTCTGAGCTTTTTGAGACTTCTGCTTATTCTTATCAACCCTCACCATCTAAAAGCCCACGTATGATGCCTCCGCCGAGCCTTAATGAGGGTTCTCATGATACTGGCTCTGCTTTGTATGCTCTTAAATTTGTCCTTATTTAGTTAGTGAAAATTTACAAACTTATAAAGGACAACTTTAAGGTGCTGGTATCCACTGTCTGAAGGGTTATATTTTTGCAAAATCCTTAGAGAAAATGACCATAGTGCAGGCATTTAAGGATTCTTCTTCTGGTGAGGGGGTTGAAGTGGTGGACTCCTTCCAAGACGACCTAGATCCCTCTATTCTTATAATTGAAGCTGTTTCTCCCAGTGACCTTACAACTAACCTTACAACTTGTCTGCAACATGTTTTCCTAGTCCTTAACTGGTTAGGCTGTAAGCGATGTGTAGAGGAGGTACCAAATAAAACCTGCACTCCAGTCGCCCATTTTGGAGTACCAGGAACGTTCACACCAAAATATGTGACGTATGATGAGCAAATAAACCAGCAGAGAGCCGCAGTGAGGCTCTGCCAAGTGCCTATCAGAAGAGCAACGCCTATTGAAGTACCGATACCCAGAAAACCATGGACAGTAAGGTATTCATTAAGGAATCCCTACCAGCAAATGAAACTAAATGAAGATTACCTAAGTACTGTCCCAGAAGAAATAAAAATGGTCTTAATGGAAGAGGAATGGTGACGTCACGAGGACCCGGACAGACTCACAGATAGATGATTTGACGACCTGAGAATGACACAAAGATACGAAGCGCCATGAGTAAGGATATCATGAATTTAAAACAAAAGAATGATGTCCAAATGTAAGAAAATTAAGCTGTAAGCAATACGAAGACAGTCAACTAGTTTACACCTGTAAATATGCTTGGAACCCCAAGAAAGCTAAGGAAACAGTGCAGCTTGCTATGCTAAGTAGAAGAGTAGTGCGGCAAGTGCCATAATACATAAATATACCTCAAATGAAGTACTTTATTATAAGTATATTTCCATTTGCAAACGAAGCAGAATCAAACCAGGTTACTAAAGGCCAAATGAGCAGAGATTCATATTAGCAAAAACGAGAATAGACAGCTGAATCGAAATGCGGCAGAAGCAAGTCGTGCCAGGGAAGCCAGGGTCATACCAATAGACTCAGTGAACAGTAGCTACATTTAACTGAAACTAAGAACAGAATATCCTGCCTCTGAAAGGTCGAGATAAGAAGACGTAGGCAGGTGGCGGCTAAATAAGAATCAAATACACAAATTGAGAGAAAACAAGACAAATTCACGGTGTGGGAGGCACGTGACCAGCCGAGCAAGAAGAAGCGAGGGTTCACACCTACGCTTGGCACCCGACCAGGCAGAGATATCAGAACTTTTCCAGACAGAAGATGCAGTTTCGAAGCCCAACACAGTGAACTAATTGACACATGGCTATTAAAGTGATGATTGATTGTAACCATAATCGGAGGAAGGCCGGGTAACTAAGGGGCACCCTGCACCGGGCTGACCATTCTGCGTGCTGCTAAGCAAAGTGTAAAAGTATGCATGGGGTTGGTGCCAACCCAATCAAAATGGACCAAATAATCTAGGGTCCTATAGTTAGTAGAACCAATGAGACGTCATACTTTTAGTGACGTCAACAGTAGTCATATTTGAAGGAAGGGCTTAAATGCCCACCTGACAGTGTTTACCCAATCCCCTCACTCCGTTACCATATACAGATATAGTACCTGTAGTAAAGTTACCTTTTCCTAACCAATAGAATTGCATGTTAACTTTTGAGTGTTACACGTCAATTATGATGAGTTTTGAGTATAAATGTTACAACTTGTATGAAGTTCATTGGAGTTGAAGCGAGAAGGACGATCGCATCACTGCTGATATCCATGGCTCCCCGTTTTTTGTACTTGTCATTAAACAGACTCCCTTTGCCAAACCATTGAGTTGTCCTTATTGATTGGTGTTGGAGTAATAAATCTGCACCCCCATCCATCTCAAGGGTGCAGCTATCTCGTCTTAAAGTACTTCTGAGCAAACCTCGGCTCTATGGGCCGGCTGGGGGTCTCGGAGTACATTTGGTAGAAGAGGATGGTTATCAATTATTGATTATTGATTAGAATAAGATACCCATTGACCATCGACATAAAGTAACCTCTAGGTCCTCGGCAATATCACAAGTCCTTTGCCATTCGGCCGAGTAGACCGTGAAGCTCCCCGTAGACAGTGGTAGTGTAAGAGAATGAAATCTGCAGGACAAGGTCTGAAGGAACCTGTGTTTCCCCACGCAACCCCTTCCCATTTCTACGGGCAGCTGAGCGGGAGAAAAGCCGAAGAAGGCGGTGACGAAGGCGTTGATCCCGAGGGTCCAGAGAGGAAACATGCAAACGTTGAGTGAAAAAGATTGAGTGTTTTGGCAAAAGTGCATGCTCTAGAACAAGTAAAGGGAAAAGGTAACGGAGGGACGTGGGAAAACAAAATATAGTTAGAAGTAGAGAAGAATGTATATATCTAAGGGGAAGGGAATAATGACTCAAGAATAATTAAGCAAATAGAGAGAAGATAGCGGGGAGGACACCCAAGAAGAGAGAGGTTACCAGGGAGGACACCCGAGAAGTGAGAGGATTCGCCTTATTACTACACTTTTAATATAAGCGCTAGAAGAAACGTGTATCCATAGTCCCAACTAAAGGAGAACAAATAGACTACCATGGTGAAAGGGATACATTTAAACTCCATTTCGGGGGAATATTTAGAAGCAGAGATACATGTGACCAGCTGGTGTTCGTCTAGTCTGTTAAACTTCTGTTTTACATGTTGTTTGTTGTGATGTCACAGGTCGAAAAATGTTCCTTGAGAAAACTGATTTCAATTTTACGCGATTGAATAGCCGAGATAATATCGCATGCGAATTGATGTTTTTGAGTAAAATAGAAGATATCACATTTTGTGAAAAAATCGGGATGGGAGCTTGCAGTGTTTGGTGCTCGCTCATATTGTTAGAAACTGTTTAAGTCACGTAAAGCTTTGACAAGTGTTATATAAGGAGAAAGGGAACAGATTCAAACATGAAAGACATAACTCCTCTAACACACCTATGCAAATAGTTGCCAAAACTTGCACCCAAACTGAAGAAATATAGTACAGAGTGGGTTAAAGGAACCGCCCACAAAATGTTTATGCCATGGCCACAGGGCGGGTCCTTATCTAAAGCTGTCTTGCAACACATGATGACATATTTGCACGCCACATACACGGGCAAAAACGTAGACAAACGCCTAGCTATTTTAGAGCTTTGGAAGATGTATGAACAAGAAAAGGCAGAGGAGACGCCAATAGACTGGATACTTAATATATGCTCAGATGGGGGGTAAAACGCCAACTGCGCCACCCGCCCCATCCGAAACAAAGGTTGAAGAAAGTAAAGACGAGGGACTGTACCCACTGAGAGAACTAAAGGTAGCCATGGGGTATAGCAACCAGGCATATGAGTCACCTACGCAAAGTAGTGACGAAAATTAAGGGAAAGATAAGGATAAGGATATCACCTCCACAGTCCCAAGGGATAAGGAGAGACATGATGACGAAAGAAGGGATCAGGCACAGACAAGTGCATCTCTCAACAAGGAGAGAGAAGGAAAAAGATGGAAGGGAAACGAAGATAGAACTGATCAGATGGCATTTGCAAAAAACGAATGGATGGGAGGGCAAATTCTATTGAAACTCGATAGCAAAGGCATTGATGATGCGAAACAAAGAGAGAGGCTAGACGAGGTACAGAGAAAGGGGAAAGAGAAGGAATTGAGAGACGAAAGAATAAGAAAGAAAGACAGACAAAGGCGAGAACAGCTATATCGCGAAGAGCAAGAAAGAAAGCTCGATCGCAAACAGAGAACAGCCAATGATCAAGACAGACAGAAGCAGCAAAGGTCAGAGGAAGAGCAAAGAATACGAGATAAGAGAATAAAGAGACGAAGGGATGAGGCAATCCGAAGGGCAGATGAACGTAGGAAAAGAAAAAGGAAGAAGATAGGGTCAGAGAAGAGGCGAGGAAGCGCAAAGAATTTGATGACGATGTAGAACATAAGAGAAGACAGAGAGCACGCGATCTTGAATATCTGGTGAGAGAGGTTAAAAAACCCGCTCCAGTAGTAGATTGGGAAGACATCGAAGAATTCTTTCCTGTGTACGATTCAGTACCAGGCACGTCTAGGGCGAATATGGAAGATGACTTCGACACCAGAAGCATCGGAGAAACGATCGATAGAATATATGATGAAATGGGGCTAGAACAAACACCCCAAGGGGAGGGGGAAGGCGAGCGCCTGGAGAGCACTCAACTTTATGACACTGAGGATGTTTCCCAAAGTAGTGGGAATAGGGAACTATCCCTGGACAGATTAGAAATAAGTAGGAACCAGGAAGACACAAGAAGTTGCATGAATTGGTGACAGACAATGTCCGACACATAGAGGGAGGAACGCGAGGAAAATGAGGAAGAAAGACGGAGCGAAAGACGACTCCCAAGAGAGAAAGGAATAAGATGGTCAGACACTAGCGAGTCTGCACCAAGAGCATCAGAACTACCCATGCAGTCAGACCGACATGAAGAAGTATCTCACGGTCATAGGGGGGTGTCTCCACCGCCCTATGTAGACAGATTTAGGTCACTGCCAGGCAGGCAGCGATGCTGGAACATTACCCCTGCCATAGATAGAAAAACCATGAGGGACGAGAGAAAGAGCTATACATCCCAATTTCCGTTACTCAAAAAAGGGGTAACAAGACAACAATATATTCCATGGCCACACATGGATCGAAAAAATTTGAAAAACAAGCTTCCAATGCTGACACCAGGAGCTGGAAAGTGGATACACCAGTTAGAAAAAATGACAGGAGGGAACACGTTAGCTATAGGGGATATCAAGGGTCTCCTAATCACCATACTTGGTGAGAGAGCAGACGATGTGTGGACATGGGCAGGTTACCCGGGTGTGACCACAATCAACACTGCACATGACGGAGCTCCATTTAACAACTGCAGAGCCGCAGTATGGAAAGCACTACGAGTGCTTTACTCAGACACATCCGATATGGGAGCTATAATGACACAAAAAATGAAAGAGTCTGAGGATCCGTTGCTTTATATACAGAATTTCCAAGACGCTTGGGTACTCGAAACTCATGAATCTTGGGGGAAATCTATACCTGTATTCTACCATATATTGTGTCATGGGCTGCCAGAACCGGTACAGAAACAGCTCAAGAAATTGGTAGGAATCGAAACCAAACCTTGGTCATAAATACAGTTGACCATCGCACACTGTTGCAGATTGCTGCAAGAAAAGAAGCTGCATGAAAGAGTGAGGAAGCGAAATTGGTGCAGAAGAAATTGTCAAAATATGCTCTTGATGGAGCCATGATAACTAGCACAGCTGAATCGAGCATGCAACAGGTGACTAATCCACAGCAGAATAATCAGAGAAATACTGGGTTTTACACCAGGGGAAGAGGATTTAGAGGAAGAGGATGGCAGGGCAATCAGGGAGATTTCCAAAATAATCAAGGAGGCTTTCAAAATATGCAACATGGTAATCAAGATATGTCAAATGGGCAAATGGTTCGACCACCACCAGTATGTTGGTTATGTGGAATGACAGGGCATTTAGCGCGCACATGCAGAAACCAAGGCATGGTGCAGAACGGCCAAGGGACAGGAGCAGGTACGGTGAATCCACCTGCATTCATACAACAAGGTGTTGCACAGAATCACACGATGCAACAACAAGCGCCAGGAGCGCAACATGGCGGGCAACCTCAGAATATGGGGAGGACACACCATGAACCCTGGAATGGGAAGTAACAATGGGAATGGGGGAAATCCACCAGCACACAGTAGGCCAATATTGTACATGGACTAGGACAGCTCACTGGGAACCCTGATGTGTTCTATCCTATCAGTGACACCAGACCCTCACCGGAAACTAGGGTGGATGTCGTTATAGGGGGTAAAGAATGTTCCTTCTTAGTTGACACAGGTGCAACATGCTTGTGCATACGTGAAGGCAAGTTTTCCTTGTCCGGCGAGGCCATAAATACAAAGGAGCTACAAGTCGTGTTCCCTTCACAAATGCACTTCCAGTCTTTATAGGAGAATGTGAAATGAATGTGCCTTTATTATATTCGCGTCAGACCCCAGTAAACATTTTGGGTCGAGATTTAATGACAAAGTTAAACATGACAATCTCATTAACAGAGGAGGGCATAGTATGTTCAACTCCAGGAATGCACTATTCAAATGTATGCAAAATGATCAGAGCATACGTAGGACACACAGCTATGAGGGCAATACCATTAGAGCCAGAAATATTCATGTATGGTGTGCGCATACTAATGGCAGGGCTGCCAGGCCTTGCAGACAGAATCATGAGAACCCCAGATGAGTTCCTGTTTAGACAAAGAATACTGATGCATGAGAAGGGGCAAGTATTTCCCTTGATGATACACACAGTTGCAGTACGAGGGAGAATGGCCTTGATTGATGGTTATGACGACGAAGGCCGACAATGGTGCACAGTAATCGCCATTGAAGAAGGATATCGATTGACTGACGTCATGGATGACGACCTGTTTGAAGAACAAGCAGATATGGGAGAGACAATGGTGGAAGTGAGTCTCACCTTTTGGGTGAAAATTATCAAAAGAGAAGTGCCTCAAAGAATGATGCTGGCACGAAACCGTCCTGAATATTTTGATGACGACATGGCCTAGGTGCCTGTCCCAGTATGGACTACAGGACCCTATGACGTAGGCCTCTTGAAAGGGGTTGGAGAAGTGAAAATTAAACTGAAACCAGGAGCAATTCTACCAAAAGCCCGACAATATTCCATGTCCTGAGAGGCAGATGAGGGGATTTTTAAGACGATTTCGGCTATGATGGAGCAAGGCATCTTGGTGACGTCAGAGTCGTCATGCAATACCGTGGTTTATCCGATCAAAAAATCAAAGGGAGGGCCTTGGAGGCTAATTCAGGATTTACGCCCAATAAATGATATTGCTGAGGCCGAGTTCCCTTTAGTTCCTAACCCGGCTACAATCCTATGTAATATACCTATTGAGGCAAAATATTTCACAGTAATTGACTTGAAAAATGCATTTTTCTCAATCCCGTTGCACCGTGACTCACAAGATCTGACGTCATTCACATTCAGACAGATGCGTCTGAAAAGTACAAGGCTACTCTAGGGGTATTGTGAGTCTCCATCTATTTTTAACAGAGTCCTGCAGATGGACTTAAGCAATATTGCATTTTTTTTTATTATTGTTGTTTTAATCAAGAATTTTTTTTTTGTATATTGTAATGTTCAAAAATTTTATTTTTGAACATTACAATATACAAAATTTAAAATCTTATACTTAAAATAGAAACAGAACAATCATCTAAAAGAAAAGCAAAATAGCTCACATTTTATGTATTACAAAATACACACATAATTTACAACTAAAGTATAAAGTATCATTCAGATTAAGTCTAATACACTGTTTGAATGGAATTTGTGCTGTGCTGTATTATACATCTAGTCCCCAGAATTACAATTTACTTTGCACAGAGTTTTCTTCTTTTTTTCCAATCAGTTTTAGGCCGTATAGAAAATTCAAAATGGCATATCTGACTGAGTTCCTAGTTGTGTGAAATAATACATTCCATAATTCAGTGCTAGATTCAATATATGATCCTTGAAATAAAGGCTTAAAAATTAAAATCCTCTGCGGAAGTAGTTTTACTCAGTCTGTGCACAAATGGATTTACAATATCGACAAGATAGGGCATCTAGAGGTAATATTTTTCGTTTGCACAGTATTCGTGTGTGGGCCAAATATTTACGCGAAAGTGCAGGAAATCGTCTCTTTGGCAGAAATTTGGGAAGAGAATTAAATATGGCTCCACCATGCCATATCGTTTAAGATTACATGGATTGTCTTTAAATGCCTGATATGTGAGGCAGGCACACCTTGTTCGAATCCAATCATCTTTCCATAGTTGTTTCTTAGCAGCAGTTGGATTTTCAATTAGAGTATTTGTGGTTAAATTCAATTGTATGAGAATTCCCTGCGCCTTCATTCTCCATGCAATAGGAAAGCGATCTTCTGATTTTAGCAAGTAATTTGCTATGATACACATGATACCATTACCATTGATTGCTATTAAACATTTTCTATAGAGAGAGCAAAGTTTCCCCTTGTAGAATGCATATGTCGATAATAAGCCTAACTCATGTCTTATTATACATATGGGTTCGGACATCGGAAGATTCAAAATGCGTTTCCAGTAATATCCTTCAATTACTGCCCAATAGTCATAGGTTTTTATTTTGAAAGCCTCCGTACCATATGTGACCATGGGAATAAATTTCTGCTTGTAATAGATAATAATGGGTTTTAGCGAAAATTTGCAGTATTTAGCTTTGATTAAACGGGCTTGAGATACTATCATCGGCACTTTTCGTTTCAAATGATTGTCTTGTTCCATTGCGCTCGCTTGCTGGGTTATTAATGTTCCCGAGTAAATATATCAAGGAACTGAGTCCAGGTTTGCAGACTGCAAAGGCCAATGATGGATTTTGGTTCTCTGCTTGGAGGTGCCAAATTGAATAATCTTGGTTTTCGCAACATTGACTGCGATGTAGTTTTCTAAGCAGTATGTCTCTAGAGACTTCAATAAGGCACGGAGTCCATTGGGTGTTTTAGAGAACAAAACCATATCATCTGCATATAACAGATGTTGAATTGGAATGCCATTCATTCTTGGTGAGTCACTCACAATGAGTTTGAAAGCGTGATTTTATATCCGCGATGAAGAAGTTAAATAGAGCGGAAGTTAGTAAGCATCCTTGTTTCAGCCAGCAAGCAGTGTTGATAAAGTCGGAAAGGAGGCCATTGTTATCAAGCCTAATTTGGATAGTGGTGTTCATGTGAAATTTTATTATCCATTTTAAGAATGACCACGGACAACCACTATTCATCAATTTTCTGTATAGTAGCTCACTTGGGATCGCATCAAAAGCCATATGGAAATCAATGAAGGCTACGTATAAGGCCTCTTTCCGTTCAAGGGCCAGATAGATGACACTATTCAAAGTGATGATATTTATTCCCGTGCCCACTTCTGGTATGAAGCCAGTCTGAAATATATCACGAAGGCAGTGTGTGTCCAGCCATGTATTGAATTGCTTCAGGACTAGGCGTTCAAAGATCTTACTCGGACATTCTAGAAGGGCTATAGGCCAGTAGGCCTTCGGATCGGTTCTATTGCCTTTTTTAAATATGGGCACTATGATAGATTGCTTCCATGTCCGTGGAATTTGACCGATGGCAAAGGCATTCAGAAAAATTTGCATCAAAATTGACGCCCACTCATAAGGGTGATTTTTAAGCATGCCATTGTGTAATCCGTCAGGCCCACTAGCTTGTGATCGACTTAGAGTCTTGATACAATTTAGGATGTCATCAATATGTATTGGAAAGGAGCATGGCATGAGGACGGATTGTAGGATCTCATTCATGTCAGGAAACAGAGACTGGTAAAGGTCTTTGAAATATGTTTCCCAATTTTCATTTGGTATAGGATTTATCAGTACTGCGGCCTGGGGTCTTGTGGTAACTCCATTTATACCCGCCCAAATGCCACTGGTCGATTACTTGACCAAATGCGTTAACATTTGTTCACTATTTTCTCGTTGCAAAGCTATTTTCCGCCCTTTCAGCTACTGCGCATGGTCCCTTTTCAATAGTTTTTTCGTTTTGTGCCGCATATTAATAGGAAAATGGATTATATTGTGCATAGCCCGTCTAAGATCGGCTTTAGCTTGCTTTTATTTTAGCGTCAAATGGATGTCGATGTTTGATTTTTATAGTGAGATCGGGCTGAATAACGTGCTTAAATATCTGCATTTTTTCAACATAGCAATCTTGGGTGTTAGTAAGAGTGGAGTTGTACATTTTTTTCAGACTGTTCTCAAGTTGGATATTTTAGGCGATCCCCATGATTATTTATTCTATTATGTGACAGATTTGCATTCCCCTGTTGGGTTAGCCATTCAGTGGGGGACTTAAAACGCAAAACCAATTTGTTGTGGTCACTCGCATCGGACGGGATGATATCCATGGATTCTACCTGTGGAAGAAACTCATTATTGATGTAAATGTAATCCAATACCGTACGCGAAGAACCTCTTTGCCATGTGATGCTAACCGGGGCATTCCCATTACAAACGTTGTTTAACATTATGAAGCCTCTGTCCTTCATGATTTTGGTCCAGGTGCTCTCATCATTTGTCTGAGATAAGTTAGCATCAGAGAGCAGGTGTAAGTTTAGATCGCCTACTATTAGTACATTTAAAGCAGTATTAAACCAAGCTATATTGTCCAAGTGCCATAATAAATTGGTGAAAAATAGATCTGAGGTCAGGTTTAACTTGCTCCAGTAAATATTTACAACAATAATATCAATTTTGGCTCTGGTGAGTTTCACAACTTGGAAGTATGGTGAGGGAGAATAATATTCCTCTCCCATGAATCCACTTGTTTTTTTAACTGCTAATAGAAGTCCACCAGATGGTCGGCCTTTCGTTTTTTTTTTTTACAGCCATGGTGTTAAAAAGAATATGAGTATCCCATATGGGAGATTCCATGAGCCACGTCTCTTGAAGTGCTACGAGGTCATATTCTCCGAGATCACTCTTTCTAGAGTTTATGAGATGACTATGACCTCTAGTATTCCAAGAAACTAGGCTGGTAGAAGCCTGGATGAGTATCTGTTATGAGCTCGCCCCATATTTCTGTACAGTTGGAATTAAGTTTTGCTTTGACTTAATACCTTTATTTACCTTGGATTTTCGACCTGGCCACTGGTAGGAGGATTAACCTGTGATAATATAAAGCACAAGTCAAATAAATTCATTCTGGCCTGCCATATTAGGTTATAAATTAAGCCAGATCTCACATATATATTAGCCTCAGAGGATACATCTTGGTTTGCAAATTCAATCAAATCAAGGTCAGTTGAAGTTAATTCTTTCAGTTTCTATGCATATATTGAGAATGCTTGCTCGGTTGAGTAAATAGCTTTGGAAGGGCAAAGCTCTACACTTCAAGTTAAGACAAGAAGAGACCAATTGTTTAGCTCTGGTAGATCTGTTTATATTTGATAATGCCTGTAATAACTGCTGTACTTGTGTCGGCAGATGAGAGTGAATGTCCGACTGTTGGACCTGTTATCTGACTATTGCGCCAGGTCCTTGAATTAGTGGACCAACATCCGGAAATGTGATGATGGGTTGCAATATTGAATTTGAGTGTTGATTTCGAGTATCCACTATGTAAGAATCAATCGAAGACTTAATTCATTCTCTTAGATATTGATTGCATGTAATGGTTGGAGCAAATGATTCCACTTTTCTCGCTTGTATTTGTGGATTATTATTTATCATTTGAGCTTGATCTTGTAGGGTTTTTGTAGAAAACTGCTCTACCGGTGCTGAAAAATGCTCACTCTGTTTCGGCTCCATCGGTCCAACTGTCCTCAAGGGAGCTGGCTCGGACATCTTTATTGCTGTAGGTGGTTTAGTTGCTTCAATCAGACTGTCATCTTTAAAGGATGGATTCAGGGACGGATCGCTTGAATGGGCACTTACTATTTGTTATGCCTGGAATGCCTTGATGGACTCTCTGATTTCTTCTCTGAGGCTTTCGATAGTTATTTGAATTGACGACGCTCCAGTTGAATCAATGGAATTCGTCTGGTTATTATCGTTTTTCTTGGCCGTGTGCATCACCGGGGCTATGGTTTCATTCGCAGCTTGGTTGGATGATATAACATTCTGGTGGATAATTTGCCTAGACAGTGCCACCAAGTCATCTAAAGGTTTGTAAGGAGAGACTGTTTGAGATACTGGGATTGGTGTATTAGACAGTAATATTTTTTTTGGCAAGTCTCGGTTGAACCTTTATGTATTTGCGTCCTTTTGGTTTCACTTTTTTGGAGCTGTTTTTGATGATTGGTTTTGTTGGTCTCTTTCTGCCATCTTTAGGTGGCATAGGCTGGATAGTTCCAGCTGTTTGTACACTGGGACTTGACCCAAATAGTTTGAATAAATTTTTCAATTGTGATGGGACATTCTCGTTCGTTGACTCCAGTGATATGGATTGGGTTTTGTTGATTGGTTGCTGTTTTACCGGGCAACTGATTATCTGTCTTGGTAGCATTTGGGATTATGGTTAATGACAAGTGTTCTTTTGATCCCTCAGTGTGGTTTTCTGTTTCCTTTAAGAACTTCGAAACATCTTCAGCTGGTATTTGTTCGTGTTTTTCAGTAATCTCAATTAAGGTGTTATGAGCATTTTGTTCCTGTTCCCTTATCACGGAAATGTTACTTTCGATATGCTGGAGGGTAGTGCTCTTCTCCAGATGTTTCTCAAGTAATTTTGTTTGGTGGTTTACTTTGTTTTCTAGAACTTCGTATAACTTGGCTATTGACAATAGTGCAGTGTTCATTGCAGTCAATGTGTTGTTGAGTGCCGGGGCCTCAGGAAACTAGAAGCGCTTAGATTGTGCTTTTTGGATAAAGAAGTCAGAGTCACAAGTTATTTCTTGGAATCTTTTGCGCCGTGGGGTAGGTGCTATGAAAGATAGCGATTCTTCAACTACTTGTGTATATGATTGCTCTAGGGAGTTTGGATGTTGTAGCTCAGTCTCACAATTTCGGCTGTGAACCGAGTCTTGAAGGATTGTGGTGGGTTGATTTGATTTTTCTAAGTGACTATGAGAATGATCTTCCTGCAGCTGTATGAGATCCCCTGAATTGGAGCAGATATATAATATATCTGCTTCTGGGATCTCTGAGCTGCTTGTCATGTCCATAAAGTCAAGTGCTTCTTTGTCGATATCACCTGTCATGGTTAGACATTCATAGGCTTTCCAGAGCTTTATTTGTGCTTCTACTGAGCATCTGATGGGTTCCATGATTCGGGGATCCGCTTCAACAGGTTCCGGTATTTCACAACTGCTGGATTCATCTTTTTTGTTTGTAAACTCTTTTTCAGCACAGCTCTTGTTTGTCAAGGCCCGCTGTATCTCCACAGGAAGCAATTCACCTGCAATAAAAGCTGACTCTAATGTTGTGTCAGTTACTTCTGTTGACCTTATAGGGCTGCTGATTTCTGGGATAAAAGATTTTGAAACTACACTAGACTCGTTCGCTTGGTTTTCAAACATTTGTGCAATGGTGTTAGGAGCTTTACACAAAGTTGACATTTGTTTTTCAGTGTTTTGATTGTTGAATACCGATGTTTCATTTATGTCTGGAATCGGTTGGGGCATTTTTTGAACAACTGCTTCAGTGAGAGTGTTTAAAGGAGTTAAACTTGGTTGCAACACATGGCTCACCTCCGCCAGGGTACTCGCTCCCATTTGTGTATCAATGTCATAATATCATAATACGAACGAATGTCAGCTGATAACGATAAAGTGCGCCGCGGTTTAATGCTCGTCAAGCCTGTTAGCTGAAAAACTGATTCGTTTGCTAAACGCTTTGGGGCAGTTGACTGTACGTTAGTTGGTAATGGTGGTGAGCCAACTATCTGGGGCATGCCTGACTTCAGGGTAAACTTTCTAGCCACCATTGTTTCTTGTACGTAAGTGAAAACAATTATAACAGTCTTTCAGTATTAATGAACAGATGAGGCCTAACAACGAAACAGTGCAAGGCAAAAGCAAGAGACAGTTTGAAACTGACCGTTATTGCTCATAATGCCGTCTAAGCTGTAAGCTAGTACGCTAGACAGTACCACCACACTTGACCACTGCACTTGCTCCACTGCGCGCGCCTATGCACGGGTGCGTGGGATATATAGGAGGCGGGTTCGCAATTCCAGTGCCGGTAGCCAATCAGGAGCAATGAAAGCAGCACGTCACATGGCAGGTACGGCAGACACAGCCAAACAGTTCCACATAGCAGCAAACGATCGGGGGACAGCTAGACAGTACCACCACACTTGACCACCGCACTTGCTCCACTGTACGCATTGCATTAAAAAGTGTTGTCCTGCAATATGTAGATGACATCTTAATTTGCAGCAACTATGTCAGAGCATGGGTCACCATAGGAAGAGAAGAATCTTTGGAAACGACAAGGGTGTTCTTGAAACCCCTCTGACAGCTTGTGGCGACAAGACAGCACTGCTAAACCAGTGATGCCTGTAGCCCTATTAAAAATAGCGCTGGAGAAGTTACATTATCCGGCACACATGACAAAAGGGAATTTAGCAGCAACACTTGCAGAAGACTGGTTCACATCGAATTTAACTGAGCATGTTGCATTTTTTATAGTGAACTGTATAATCTGCCAAATATTCGCAGCTGGGCACACACTAAAAGTAATGAGAGGAGTCATCCCCAGGCCAAATGGGCCTTTTCAGCACTTGCATGTCGATTACGTCGACATGATTCAAGTATGTAACGGGCACAGATACTTGATTGTTGTGGTGTGCCCATTCTCTAGATGGTTTGAGGCAGGTCCCTGTACACACCAAGACTCTACCTCTGCTCGCCACATTTTTAGTGAAATAAGTGTTCCCCAAGTGGGGGGTGTGCGAGGTCATGAGATCAGATAACAGAGCTCACTTTGTAAATGAGACATTCTAACAGATTAGCTTGCTGCTTGGTATAAAGCACAAGTTCTCGTCAGCGTATTATCCGCAAGGTAAAGGGATCTGTGAGAAGCTCAACGGCTTATTAAAGGAAAGGATAGCCAAATTGAAGCTTACTCTAAGAAAGGGATGGTTGCAATGCCTTCCTTTGGCACTGTATGCACTTAGGAATCAACCCGTTCGAACCATCATCTTATGCCACACGAGATAGCCACAGGAAGAAGAATGCATACTCCACTGACACCCCGAGATAGAGCTAGATGTGATGCCCAGTCAACAGGAGAAATTGTAGGGTCTGAAATGCAAAATTACCTGAATTGCATGACATCTTGCCTCACTGTAATTTCAGACCAGCTGCAGTGACGACGAAAGGGGTGCAGGGCAGCACGGAACACAGAAGGAGATACTACTACTGACAAAGCTCAAGGACTTTGTGTACCATCCGCTTTCCCTGGAGACACCAACCTTGTAAGGAACCATATGAGGAAAAAGTGGGATGAGCCAAGATTTAACGGTCCCTTCACAGTGGGGGACTGCACTCCGTCAGCAGTAAAACTACAAGGCAGGAGAGCTTGAATTTTTCTGGGCGATATCAAACCCTACATCGGAGAAGGCCCCCTGCCTGCACCCCAACAAGAGGAGTCTACGAGCGACGGAGAAGAACCACAGACCGTACAGACGAGATCCATGACGAGGAAGAAGGATGCATGACCAGCCAGACAAAGATAAAGAACTTTTTGTAAATTGTTGCTTAAATTGGACACTTCCTCTAAGCAAAAAAGGGGATAAGGACATCAAAACGGACACTCTGTGCATCCTCGTTGAAGGGTGAAAAAGAAAATTGCACGTATAAGCCACAACATAGTCTGTTGACTTTGAACATTGAACTGAGGCACACTTAAAGCCTTGAAAAAAAAAGGGATTTGCCAAATTTTTATCGAGGACACTTAAATTGGAAGAAAATACAGTATCCAGACTCATTCCACACCGAGACCCTATTCAGAATCACTTATGGTGTCCCGCAGTAGCGACATCACCAAAGATGTGGTAACATACTTTAATCTAGTGCTAAGATCAAACCCGTCATTGGTGGGGGGGCTCACCAGTGTCATTGACTTCCTTTAAGATCCTGAAAACGAAAAGACAATAAGAAGATTGCTTACTGCAATTGCCGAACAATTCCTCTTACTTCCTGAGTACAGTGAGGAGAAACCAAATGTCCCAAGCAGAGAAGGAAGTAAATGAGCTTCTCACTACATTGTTCTTTCGAATAATTGAAAACTGTTCAAATCTTGTTGGAAGAATGACAGACACACTCACGTTTCTTCGAGACCCAGCAAATACAGAACGTCTACTAAATAAAATTGTGATCTTAGTTGCACTCCACGCGAGCGGACAGTGCAGACATTGGTTACATTAAAAAGAAAGCATATAATCCTGAAACTCAGCAAGACAGGACGGATGTCCCTGTCACCAGAAGACAGCAGGTTGGCCCACAAAGTCCTCTTTCATCTAGTCACTGACTTTCCAGAGCTAGTGGGGAGGCCGATCAATGTTGACGTCCTCACATTCATCTGAGATCCAGCTAATGTTGCACAGATGGGCATGCTCTTGCATGGAATCATATTGCAAGCAGAACTCTCTAACCATCAACAGAACTATCTGAGGAGATTCTAAAAGCTTTCAGTCAAGGGATAGATTGAGGAAGCAGTGTCAAGGGTTTCACATTATTCCATTTGTTGTTATTTTGTCTCTATTCTTCATACTGACCAGAATACAGCATGTCTTCGGGACTGAAGCAAATCCGAGGAGTGGACTGGTAGCTGACCTACTTTGAACATGCACAGTAAAAGGACTTGCCAAAGTGTTATTTGATTTGATTTTTCCCATAGTTTAGCAAAGGAACTGTATCCTGAGATAAGAAACAATTCACCGCCCGCAAGACGGGGGACACTTGTGAGAAACCTGAACCTCTTAAACACAGAATCCGAAAGACAATATTGTTTAAAGAAGTATAGTAAAAGGTAGACATTTGGTGAATGATCGAGATGGGGATCCAAAGTAGCACTCTTGTCCTCCCGCAGGAGGAAAGAAGTCCACGTTTCTCTGGAAGTAAATGCTTCTGCCTGACCTACAGGGGCATAATGTATTTGTGTATCATATTCATCATTGTTTTACTGTCATTAACGTTCAGAACTGCATTTTTTATTGGTGCACAAAGCGTTCCAATTCCAGTGCAACCACCTAATGATGCATGCATGAAACCCACAAAGGCACCCAGACCTTACATAGTCATTCCGGTCCCTAGAAGATCTGATAGTGGAATGAATGAGCTTGAAATGGATGTGATTAGCAATGACACAAACACACTTGTGGTAACAAACAAAAAGAAAAGCCGGAGACAGGGTCGGCAAGGAATGAATGATGAAAGGTTACTGACAACCACTCGTATGCAAACACTGAATGCACACGCAACAGGCATAGTGTCAATGACTACAGAACCACAATCCAAAGCATTAGAGCAGAAAAGACTGCATACTATAAGAAACTCCACAACAGACATTGTGGAAAGACAAGAGGAATTGGAGAAGAAACCAACAGAAATGATAATGATTAACACCCCTGAGACAACACTGATGGAGACAAAGACAAACTCAAAGAAGATCTCACAAGGACAACTAATAGTAGACACAGTATGGCCGTCATTAGCCAGAAAAAGGAAAAAGACTAGAGGAGCTGAAGAATAAACACCCAGAGACAGCAGTAACATACATATATGTTCCAATGAAAGGGACAAGTACAAGTTCTACTGTACGACCATACACTGCACCAATGTCAGTTTGGATACGAACATTCCTAGCCAGAAAGAAAAAGCTGTATGAGGACCAGGAAAGAACTGCCAGAATTTGGTTTACCCAAATGGCGCAGATGAGGAAGCCTGCACCATGGACCGGGATACCTGAGAATCCTCCAGCAAGAAGGAGCCATACAGATGCATTCAGGGATGTAGTTATAGCCAATTACAGGAAAACACAAAGAATCAAGAGAAGCATGCATGGAGATGACAACGAACTAAACGACTACCTGGATAGCACAGCACATCTGGGAAACAACATTTGGTACCAGCACATGAAGGAAGTTGGAAGACGAAGTTCAGAAGGGGAATGCTTTGTTTGTGCACTCCTACCTTACAACATGGGGACGTTCAAGATCTTTGTAGCTGTAGAAATCGATGTCCAGACAGCACACTGTCTTTCACACATAGCCATGTGCAAAACTAGAGGCCAGTTCATGGGGAGCGACGCTTCCCTAATATGGGCAACTGAAACAGCTTATCCTGACGAAGATGATTATGTTCAAGACATTAAGACAAGAAACAGAGCTCATACTAGAAACCATGTAATCCGGTACGAGAAGCCTGGAGTTAAGGGAGCAGAAATAAGATGGGATGTGAACCCGAAACTTAATGTCCATGGAAAAACTCCAGAATAGGCTCGAAGTTGGAAGAACAGAGGCCAAATGCAAATTTGGGGAACAGTGCTTTCACCAGACGGATGGGAGAAAGGAGTAGTAATCTGTAGAGCCTGGATGGTCATGGTTGTTACCAAGGTACCATCGACATTGTACAGAACGGATGCAAGCCATTATGGCCAATGCTTGCAAAACTTTTGACATGGGTCCAAGACAGAGGAGGACCCTTGAAGATAGTGCCACTGGAAAGCCCAAAATTCTGCTTCAGGAATAATGGCACAAGAAAAATGGGAGAGAATCAGAACTGTGGATGAGTTTTTGACACTCCAGGAATGGTTCATGGGACTGCCGTAATTATGGATCATTATTGGGCATGTGGATCCAAAGCATACATCAGACTGCCAAGAGACTGGGGAGGTTGTACAAGAGGGCGGGATGACCTCTGACGGGCCCATGGATCAGAGCTCACCCTCGAGTACTTTTAAGATGAGATAGCTTCACCTTGTGGAGGATGGGGTGCAGGATTCTCTTACTCCAACACAAATCAATAAGGACAAGTCAATGGTTTGGCAAAGGGAAGTCCGTTTAATGACAAGTACAAAAAACGGGGAAACAAATGGAAATCAGCAGTGTTGCGATCGTCTGTCTCGCTTCAACTCTCCGAACTTCATACAAACAGTAACATTTATACCCAAAACTCGTCATCATTGACGTGTAACACCCAAAGTTTGTCATGCACTTCTATTGGTTGGGAAAGGTAACTTTACTATAGGTACTATATCTGTATATGGTAACAGAGCGTGAGGATTGGCTAACTCTTATCGGGTGGGCATTTACACCCATCCCTCTACAACACTTGTGATAGACGTCACTACAAGTACGACATCTTATTGGTTCTGCTAACTATAGGACCCTAGATTATTTGGTCCATTGTGATTGGGTGGGTTACACCCCTAGACATAAATCTCCACTTTAATTAGCAGCATGCAGAACGGACACCCAGGTGCCTTGTGCCCCAGGATTCACCCTGCCTCTCTTCCATCAATCAGCACTTTTAGGGCTATATGTCAATTAGTTGGCAAGGGATAGCCTCGAACTGTAGCTTCTTATCAGAAAAAGTTATGGCATCCTCGGGTTCTGGGTGACATCAGACGTTGGTACCTCTTCGCCCTTGGCTGCTCACGTGTCTGTTCATCGTGAATCTGCTTCATTTTCCTTGTATTCGTGTATTTGATTCTTCCGTAACCTCGCCACCTGCTTGGGGCCTCTTTATCTCGACCTTCACTTACTGGCTGGTATGCTCTGAAGTTTTGATTCTTCGAGGTTGTCGCTCTCCTCCCTTCCTTAGGGTGACCTCGAATTCCCAAGCATGAGCTGCTTCTTGCTGAGTTTCGATTCCGCTCTCTCCTTTGGCTGGAATATGAATCTTGGCCTTGTTAGCCTTTGCAGCCTGGGCTTAATTCTGCTTTTACAAAATGGAGTCGCACTTGTATACTGTGCTTCATTGAGGTAGATATATAATTGGCGCTTGCCGCTCTATTCTTCTACTAAGCATTGCAAGCAGTACCGTTTTCTTAGCTTCTTGCGTTCCAACCTATTCGCAGGCATTTGTTAGTTGCACATTTTCATCTCACTTCATGGTTACATTTCTTTATACATCAGCATCGTTTCGTCTTACAAGTTCATTACATCATTATTCTTTATATTTCGTCCTTGTGTGTCACCTTTCGATTGTTTTTTATGTTCATCTGTACATCTGTCTGGGCTCTTGTGTCGTCACCATTTGCCTTCCATTACGGCTCTTTGGGTTTCTTCATGGACAGTCTGTAGGTAATCTTCATTACGTGTAAGTTGCTGGTATGTTGCCTCAGCGGGTACTGAGCTGCCTATGGTTGTCTGGTTATAGGCACTTCAACAGGTATTGCTCTTCTGATGGGCACTGGGCATAGGCCCAGTGCAGCTCTCTGTTGATTCAATTGTTCGTCATACGTCACGTACCTTGGCGAGTATGTTCCTGGTACCTCAAACTGTGGGGCTGGGGTGCAGGCCATGTCTGGGACCTCCTCTACAAGGTATATGCACAATAGCGAATGTCCACATTCCAGCATTAGTGATCCCGAAAAGTGACCTGAATATTGACAGTTTCCAGAAAGTAGATGCTCACCCGAGGAAGAAGAGATCTGTGGAACTGCTAACTCGAATGAAGAGAGAGAATTACTTCTCTGCTAAATCAGAAGAAGCCTTTCATGCAATCCCATATGAACACAGGCTCTTTAGCCTCACCTCATCAGTGTTCACAACGATTTTCGTGCCAAGAATCCAAGTTGGAGCAAATACTAAATGGTTACATATAACAAGATGGGAGTTACTGCAGACCATCAACACGACCATAAAAGAATTCAATGCAATCAAGGAAGAGCTAAGAGTCATCCGACTGATGACTCTCCAGAACAGATATGTCCTTGACATGATCACAGCTATGGATGGTGGAGTTTGTGCAAAAATCAGAGAATCATGTTGCACATTCATACCTTCTCACGATGAGGAAAATGGAACTTTAACAGAAGCTATAAGTATGCTGAAAAATCTGCAGAACCAGATGATCGATGAAGCTGACAAAGTTGATGATGACAGCTGGTTTGGATCACTATTCTCATGGCTCCCACAGTGGATGGCAGACACATTCAAGTTCTTGGGAGCCCTGCTAGTGATGATATTACTAGGATTTTGTGTTATCAAGATAATAATCTCTCTGTGCCAGAAGACTGCGAAAAAAGCCATAGGGATGAAGATCATGATTTATGTCAAGCCAGGATGGAAGCCCAAAGACTTAACTGATGAAGAAATAAGAGACTTTGTGAAGACCAGCATTCAAGCACCAGAAGGAACAAAGTTTCTCTATCCCAGGAAGGGCATAAATTATGTGGAACGATAGGTTTACTGCAGCCCAAATGGACAATGTCAATTGATAATATGGAATAAAGACGAACATGTAAGGACAGCAGGAAGCCTGAAAGGAGTAATAAAGATATTGTCTCCAAAGAGACACTTCTTCAAACCATCATGTATAGATCCAGAAGACGAAGAAGGAATGAACCCAGACGATGGAGTGAAGATGAATACAGAAGAACAAAGTAAGATGAATCCAAAGACGGAGGTGAAAGTGGTCGATGAATCGCCCAGAAGGGGGTCCAAATAAAACCTGCACTCCAGTCACCAATTTTGGAGTACCAGGAACGTTCACACCAACATATGTAACGTATTATGAACAAATAAACCAGCAGAGAGACGCAGTGAGGCTCTGCCCAGTGCCTATCAGAAGAGCAACGCCTATTGAAGTACTGATACCCAGAAAACCATGGACAGTAAGGTATCCATTAAGGAAACCCTACCAGCAAATGAAACGAAATGAAGATTGCCCAAGTATTGTCCCGGAAGAAACCAAAAAGGTCTTAATGGAAGACGAATGTTGACGTCACGAGCACCCGGACAGACTCACAGATAGAAGAAATTACGACCCGAGAATTACACAAAGAGACGAAACGCCATGAGTAAGGATATCGTGAACTTAAAACAAAAGAATGAGGTCCAAATATAAGAAAATTAAGCTATAAGCAATACGAACACAGTCGACCAGTTTACACCTGTAAATATGCTTGGAACCGCAAGAAAGCTAAGGAAACAGTGTGGCTTGATATGCTAAGTAGAAGAGTAGTGCGGAAAGCTCCATTATACATAAATCTACCTCAAACGAAGTACTTTATTATAAGTATATTTCCATTTTGCAAATGAAGCAGAATCAACCCAGGTTACTAAAGGCCAAATGAGCAGAGATTCATATTTAGCAAAACAAGAAGAGACGGTTGAATCGAAACTTGGCACCCGACCAGGCAGAGATATCAGAACCTTTCCAGGCAGAAGATACAATTTCGAGGCCAACCACAGTGAACTAATTGACACATGGCTATTAAAGTGATGGTTGATTATAACCATAATCGGAGGAAGGCCCGGTAACTAAGGGGCACCCCGCACCTGGCCGACCATTCTGCGTGCTGCTAAGCAAAGTGGAAAAGTATGCATGGGGTTGGTGCCCAACCAATCAAAATGGACCAAATAATCTAGGGTCCTATAGTTAGTAGAACCAATGAGACTTCGTACTTTTAGTGATGTCTACAGTAGTCATTTTTGAAGGAAGGGCTTAAATGCCCACCTGACAGTGTTTACCCAATCCCCTCACTTCGATACCATATACAGATATAGTACCTATAGTAAAGTTACCTTTTCCTAACCAATAGAATTGCATGTTAACTTTTGAGTGTTACACGTCAATTATGACGAGTTTTGAGTATAAATGTTACAACTTGTATGAAGTTCATTGGAGTTGAAGCGAGAAAAACGATTGCATCCCTGCTGATATCCATGGCTCCCCGTTTTTTGTACTTGTCATTAAACGGACTCCCTTTGCCAAACCATTGAGTTGTCCTTATTGATTGGTGTTGGAGTAATACATCTGCACCCCCATCCATCTCAAGGGTGCAGCTATTTCATCTTAAAGTACTTCTGAGCAAACCTCGGCTCTATGGGCCGGCCGGGGGTCTCAGAGTACAGATGGAGCTGCTATTTCATGTCACTTATATGAGATTCAGCAACATACTGCTCAGTGCCATTGGAGGCCTGCCGGTAATGGAAAAGAAAGCTCAAACCACAAGATTATCGCTCTCTCTCTCTCTCTCTCCTGCTATTTGAATATAATAAATCAAATTGGCCTCATATTTGAGTATTTTTCGTGATCATTTGTCCAGATGTGATTTTATGCATTTTAGAATAGATATTTTACATACTTGAGCCATTTTATTAAGGAGAAAGTTGATACCCCCGATCAAGCCTTTTGTAGGTATTTTGGTGAGGCGACTTCTGAGGAAACGTTGAAGCATGTGTCAATATGATGTCTGTCGCTTGCAGCACAATGCACTTTGTACTTTGGTAAACTGGTTAGTAGTCAGGAGTAGGTAGACTATGGGAGCCTTCGGAAAAGTTTGTTAAGTGGATATCCCACTTCTGTTGCCGTAGCTGCTTTGGGGTTTTTACAAAAAGTGAAACTTTTAGGATTATATTAGTAGTAGAAGAGGTGGAATATTATATGAATTATGTATACTTTGTATTTTTGAGTGTACTTATGCTGATTTTTTGTGTGATATTTGATTTGATTTGCATTCTTCTTTTTCTTGCAGTGTTTTATATTCACTTGTCATTTTTGAAACAGGGATTGACTTGTTATTTGTTAAAGGCCGAAGGATACAATTAAAAAAAAAATAAGCAAAGATTTACAAAATGATCATCTAACACACAAAGTGCAACTATTCAAAAAAGCTTTTCCTTAATAATAAAAATTCATTGTAATGAAAAATGCAATGAAAACATAAAAACTGAATTTCATGTATGCACATATGTCCATGGACAGGATAAAGAGCTCTATTGCATTATCACTGTGAGATGTAGGCACTAACACACCTATGACTGATAAATAACTTACATTGATTGTTACAGTGGCCATACACATTTTTGCAAATTATAGAAAGGATGCTGACCTTCAAAAATATTGTGACCAGTTTGGGGGAAGGGAGTATATTTTGAAAATGATTCTTGATTCTGCTTGGCACACGTCTAACTCCCTATCACATGCGTGTGCCTTCAAAACAATCCTTTGTATGGTTATTCAGCCCATCTGGGCTTCTGTCATGATGTTCTTGGAAATGCAGGACAGCTGGATAACAATGGCTGTGATTAGTTTTCTCTCATGCATATCACATATCGATATTCTTAATGACAGTTGGTAGAGAGACCTCTTCCACTAACTGCAAGTGGAAGCATAAATAAGCTGTGAGGTGATCCATTTGACACAGTTCTTCACAAGCGTTTTGGGTCATATAAAATGTCTCGATGCTTTGTGCAATATTCCACCTTCATACCAAATGTTAGCGCTCACTGAGGTGACCTGTTGTACCATTCTAGTTTGCCAGCTCCTGGGTTCGCCCTCACCCCATTCTCCTTTAATGAATAGCTTAGCCGGGAGGTGCTTCCTGGCATCACACACTTCTATGGTAGTCATTTTAAAATGGCTTTTTGCAACTTTTGTAACACTGTAGAGTGCTGAGGCAAAAATGAGATTGAGTAATGTTTGCCCCTGCGCAAAGAAAGTTTGTGAAACTTTCTTTGCTCAGGGGCAAAAAACGACCATGTTCCTGCTTGATTTCTACACAAAATGCCCAATCAAAAATCAATTCTTACTCAATCTCCTTTTTGCCTTAGCACTCTACACAGTCTTATTTTTCTACACCTATACACCTCCCTGGAACTCAGGGATCAAGCATTACAGTGGCCTTTTAACAATGCACAGCAACCTTATGTCTACCTCAATGCAGTTACACTAAAATGAATATGTTATCACCAATGCAATTATAGACCAGATCCCGGCACATTAGCCCCCAATTTGTCACGTTATATTAAGACCCCCCTTAACCCGGTAAGTTCCTTCCCACCCCAATCAAGTAGCCTTGCGATACTCGCTTAAGTTTTTTAGCGCTGGCCTTACTGAAGACTCATATAGAGTCACACAAATCTCCCCCTGTGTTCACAGTGAGGCAAGAACCAGGCCAGGGTATAGAAAATATATTTGTATTTATTTGGAAGATAGGCAATAGAGAACACACTAAAAAGACACACCACATTCTTTGTGGCTCCCAATTAAACTTCTTGTTACACAAATAAATCACACAAGTTGGTTGAAAAAAACACAAATCACAATACTTTACTTTACACAGATTTCACTTAAAGAAATAATCAAACTGGTCAATGAACACAAGCAATTTACATCTATAGTGCTGTGCAATTTCGATTTTCCTGCATACTTACAAGGCTAGCAGTTGGGTTAGTAGATTGGTGCAAAGGCATATGGCAATTATGATTTTACCCACACTTTTGGTTTAAAAAAAACACAGGGTGATTTAGCGGTTTGTTTACAGACCCGCTCACTGAAAGGTCTGTCTTGGGAAGTTGGACAGTAAAAATTGGGATGATTGAGAATGTTGTATTTGTATTTCAGACCCCCTTCACGTAAAGGGCTGCGTTAGGGGAAGTTGGACAGAAAAAATTGCGATGATTTGAAAATTTTGGATTTCAGACCTCCCACTTAAGGGCCTGTCTTGGGGAAACTGAACAGAAAGATTGCCAAATTAAATTACAGAATATAATTTTCAGCGCACACTGGGAATGAGCTTTGTTTATTTCGAATTTCAACAAAAATCATCTTGGGGTGTTCTGCCAAATTGGGAATGCATTAAATTCATATTTTGAGTGTAATAGGCTAAGGATCTTCACAGCCGCCCCTATAACATACTTTAAAGAGAAAGGATGCAAGGCAAGCAGATTCCCCACCTTTTGGTTTCACAGGGTTCAAATCTACTTACATTTAAAACCTCTGTTTAGAATTCAGGAAAGGCAGTTGCATTTCAGGACCCTCTAGGAGGACAGGGCAGGGGTCTGGTCACCCCACTCTCAAGGATTGGCCCCACCTCTTCACCATAGGCCCCAGTCAGCTTTTAGGCCTTGCCAGAAATAGACCACTTCACCCAGATGCAATTTCAGCAAAATCTCCTTTTGGTGTTTCCTTGCGGCTGTTAGATGGACATTTTCAGCAGCTCTCCCTCTTCCTCATAGTGCATCCACTTTATATACCAGTGATGTCACATCAGTATTTCAATATTGGGCGATGCCCTGCAAGAATTCTCGCAACCAGCATTGGACTCCGGAATTCTCGCAAACCTTTGTCTCTACCCCCAAGTCCAGCCTTTCTCTAAGGATTGGTTTAGGAGTCAGACAAATGGCAATTCCTATTTGCAATCCCATTTTGTTTCTATGTCAACTTTTGGCAAAAATCTAGTTATGTGTCAAAACCTTATGATTTATTAGTAACTGCCATAATATATATATTCCACTTCAGCTAATCATGGGGAATTTAATAAAACAACCGCCAGATTCACACCATGTTGCACAGCCATTTGGCAATTTTCAGCCATTTATAGAAAAAGTATAATAGTTAGGAATATGTTATTTACTCCCCACATTCCTGTTACCCTCTACCAGTAGTTTTCAGAGGACCCTGGTCCAGTTACTGTGAGTTGTGGCCAATAAAACATGAAGGGAACAGGACTATCCAGTTTCCTGACATGAACATAGGCACTTTAGTTTGGAGACAGGTCTCACAAGGGGCCTAACATGATTCTGCCACCTGAACACTAGTGGGAGCCCTCTGTGGACTAGCTGTTGCTCAAAAACCATTATCACAATTCATCCTGAAATATATTCATGCATCTTTCTGACTTAACCTATACTTTGGAAATTATTGGAACTTCACTTTTACCTTGCACAAATTTCATATCCCATTATGCATCAGTTATGATATGATGTGATAGCTTGTTTATGACGTGCTTAATACCCAGAGGTTTCTAAGCGCGGACCCAGGGGTCGAACCTGTGGTGCTCTGTGTCGTCTTGCTTCCAAGGCGAGCACGTTGCCCCTGAGCTATCCTCTTAAAACCTATGCAACAGTCTGAGAATACAATTGCCAGAAAACCTATGTCAGTACTGCTTTTGCTCTCCCAGGTATAGAGCGAGAGGAGGCAGATAATCTTGAGGTGTGCTGCTGTTAACAGGAATGTTTCAGCAAAATGTTCATCAGTATTTAAGCAGCTGCCTGCAGGAGCACATTGGTCTTGTATTAAGTGTGTTGCCAGAGAATCCTGCTTTAAACTCTATAAGCCTACTGAGCTCTGTTGCTCTGCCTGATGTTACCAGATCCTGCCCCTATTCCAGTGCACTTTGCTCTCTGCCTTGCAGCCCTTTGCTCTCTGCTCTGAAGCCCTCCACTCTCTGCCTGCAGTTTACCAATACCCCTCTGGCTGCAGTCTCCCTACTGCTATGTCTTGGACCTTTGCTCCCTGGCCACAAATTCCTTTTTCATTGCATGAGGTTCTTTTCTTTATGGTGTAGTCCTTTATGTCTGGCCTAGTTTCTTTGAGTTATAGTACGTAATATTCCTGATTTCCATCTGTAGCTCAGTCCTCACTACCAGCCCAGTTAGTTCCGAATTCATGGTACCAGTCTTCACATCAGTCCTTGACATCTTAGTCCACAGTTTCTCACCGAGATTTCCTTGATCCTAGTCTGCAGTTCAGTCCTCAGATCCTTGATTCAAGTTCAATCTTTCTAGTCTGCATTTTCCAGTCCTCTGTACATGTGTGCTTAGTTTCAAATCCTTTCATGCTCTTACTTCCTGTTCTCTCTCTTGAACCTTGCTCACTTTGATTTTCTGTTCGTTCCCAGATATTTGTCTGAAGGTTTGTGTTACTGTTCTTGTCCTAACTTGTGCTTCAGTAACTCCATTGTCTGTGTTTGGCTGCTGGGTTTTCCAGCAGGCAATCTAACTCCCTTTCCTTTGTCACGTCTCATTATTGTCCATCGTGCCATATTTGTCAACAGTTCCTGTTGGACACAAATAGGCTTCGGGTCTGCAAGCATTGTTTCCATACTCGTGCCTTAGTGTCCAGATACTGAAGCTTCTACTGCTGCTCTTTTCCCAAGCCTTCAGTGCGGGGCACTGTAATAACAACCTGCACCGTGGGAAACCTTGCCCCTATTCTGTGTACACCACAAGTTGGAACCAAGCATATTTGTCGCAGTCGTATTGCCTGCCCGCTTCTATTTACTTCCTTTGATTTTTGTCTATACTTAGAACCTATCCTTTCATGTCTGCAATTTCTCCTATGTACTATTCTCTGTACAGCCTTGAGGGCACCGGTCCCCATTTGAGCCTCTGACAAGGTCAGGAAAAAATTGATGGACCTGGCAACAGAAGCTTCTGTTCTTCAATCTTCTAAAATGTAGATGCTGCATCGGTAGAAAACATGTTTTGGGAGGGTTGCAGAGATGGAAATCTTGTTGGAGTGTGTGGGATATGATATCCATGCATGGGTGGTCTGTCGTGTTATACAAATGATCCCTTCTGATTTTCAATTTTTTCCTAATATGGGTGGTCTTGGAGTGGCCGGTAGTTAAAACATAATAATTAAGTATTACAGTAAACACAATATGCCCCCTCCCTTTTCCCTGTTTTTCTAACATGCACCCCCATATTTCAGTGTGTGTTTACATAGTCAAGGGGGTTCTGGTGTTATCAATGTTTTGGAGGCAGGGCTTTGTCGTGCTAGAATTGTTTTTTGATAGCTTGATTGCTGACTTGGTGTTTTATTCCTTCACCTGTGCTCAATGAAATGTTGTTAAATGTGCCTGAACTGGTGCATTGACTCCACAGTTTATAGTTCTTTCATCTATTTTCTGGATTCACACACAGACTTGAAGAACAGCCACAGCCACCTATTAGTTCAGCCATCCATGCTTAGAAACTGCTCTGGCAGGCATACAAGGGAATGATACCCCAGTGATGTTCACTTGAGATTACGAGGAACCCCATAATCAGCTGCTTTCAGCAGCCACCTCTACAGTTCTCTTCTGGGTTATAGGTCAACACGTAGCTTTGGGGATAACCGACTCCTCTCTCAGTCACTGTTGACTCTCACGTTAACCTCATTTGCACAGCAGTTTCAATTGGCATGGCCCTGTTATACCATACTCCCTAGGGGACTGGGGCTCTATAGTTACCATTGCATCATGAGACAATATACCACTTGCTGCAGGAGACCCAATGTGGGGAACAGCTCACACGTTGTGCATATGCTAATCCCTGACATCTTCTCCCTACTCTTGGAAGGACATAGCTTCTCCCTGGATGAAAAAATCATGGTTGCTTTCGCCCTGCTCCCATTAATTTAGCTGTGGCACAAGTAAAGAAAACCCCCAGAGGCCCTTACCTGGACAGGGGCCAGAAAGAAACTCGAGACTGCAGCCTTATTGGAAAGGCCAGCCTATCACCCTGAGTCATAACCTGTCACTGCCAAAACACTGCTCTTCACCATTCTGCAGCCGCCACACTTCCCCGTCCCCTTTTTTAAGCCAAGTTGTAGCTCATTTATGATGAATCCACACCCCCTCCCTCCATCTTTTCTGCTCTGTGTATCATCATGAAGAACCTCCTGCAGGGTTGCAGCATCACTCTGATACCGAAGGCCTGGTGCCACGTCAAAACCTGGATTTTCATGTTGGACTGTGTGGGGAGAGTTTGGGGCTTGAGAGAGACGGCAAGGTAGACCTCTGGGCAAAATGAGCGATTATATGTGATATCAGTGGCCGTATCTCAATATTTTTTGTAAGGCACTAAACACACTCCCCAGCCTAGTTTAGGATTGGTGCAATTAAACTCCAGTCCTAGAATATTTCGTGAAAGTGTTGGATAGTGCCTTAAAAAAAATCAAGTCACCCTCAATGTTATTTCCAGCGATAAAATCACTGGATACCAAATGAGCAGGGATTCTAGCGCCTGTCCCAACCAATGCATGACAAACGCCTGACAAACACCTTTTTGCCCTTCCCAAGATGGGTCCTGCCCTTATGGGTAGAATTCGCAGCAGGTCACTGAGCACGGCACCTGAGCATGCCCCTCTTTTTTTCTTACAGAGCCAAGCACAGCGAGGCCACCAATAGTGGCAGATGGGCGCTATACAATACCACTTACATTACATTACATAATAACAAAACAAAAACAACACTTGTACCTTTGTTAGTACTGGATTTTAACAGGACTTAATTGCAAGGAAGAGGTGTAAAGCGCGCACATCTGTCTTATTTTAATTACATCAGGAACTCATTTACATGCCCTATTAATGCAGAAGACTGATTAGAAATAACACTGGCAGCCCCACACAACACAACCGTTGAGGTTTATACACAATAGAAGTAAATAGAAATCAAGGAATAGACATTTCCTAATAACTGGTACATACAAGAGGACATGCATTGAATGTATCTTTGACATTTGTGCATGTAATTTGCATCTGACTGCATGTTATTCAGTGTGCATGTGTTCTGTATTTAAGGTATAGCGGAGGCTTGAACTGTAGACCGTTGCCCTGGAAGTTGATAGACTATTTATAATGCCCATTCCCGGTCTTGCACTGCAACCCATAGACTACAGCTGAGTCCCATTAAAAATTCAGTCCATATGTCACATATCCATTGACATAGCAGTCATCTCTGCGCCTGAACACACTGCTCTGCATGATTTTTATAATCTTTTAAACTAGTCAACTCTACTTGTAATTGAATGGTCACCTAATTCTAATCAATATTTGCATGCAATGTAATGTTCTTTTTATTTTCATATTTGCACAGACTTTGGTCTTCCGATGGTCCTTCTACAGTGCTACAAATCCATAGCAATGGCAGTAGGCGCTATACAAACATCAAATAACATAACATAACATTTCTTAGCTTGAGGTATCTAACTCAAACTGTGTGTAACTGTGTCAGAGCTCAGTAGATTCCTGCCACTGGGCGGGTTTCTCCATAAATAAATCACCCCACAAGCTTAGGTCAACAGATGTTCTTTGCAGCACTAAAGTAAATTCTTCATTTCACATCAAATGGCATCAGCTGCAAGATACATGTAGATAATTGTGTTTCTTGCCTCAGAATTATCTTAATGAGGTTGTTAAATGTAAGATAAATCAACCATAACATCGTCATGCTGAGGAGACGAGCGGATGAGGATTCAGCGAAGGCAGCCATCTTGCTTCTTGTTATGTCACGTCATGTTGTGTTGTATTTCTTTATGCCATGTTATTTAAACATATATAGTGCAGTGTGTGATGGCCCTGTGGTTTCTTAGCATTTTTATCAGGGCACACATGTCTAAGAAAAGCTTCAAAGATAGATGAATTTCTACAAACGGAACTTTCAAAGGTTTGCCAGGTTTGTACTAGCCTAGAATTAACTTAAACTGGCCTAGTGTGTGATATAAATAAGAATATGTCTAGTTTCTTTGCCATTTCATAGCATAACTATCGGTAGTACATCTCATAACCAATGTCAATGCATCAGTAACTTATGTACTCTTCTATACATGTTAATAAAGAGGACTTTTACTTTTTGGGTTTTGGCTAATTAGCCTTTTGTATGGGTGAATATAGGTTTGTTTCATAAAGTGCAATATTACCCCGGGAAGATATCTTGTCATGTCGAATACAAGTTATCACTGTCATAAGCTGCTGTTTCAAGTAGAAGGAACTGTGCAAACCAGTGTGTGAAACAGGTATGTTTTCAGAGCTTTTCTAAATGGAAATAATGTGGTACTTATTCTCATCTTGAAGGGTAGATTAATCCAAACACGTTTGGCCTTTAGCTTAACTGCTTTTCACCCCATTCGCTTTGTAATACTTGAGAACAATCCAAATATGTGTGTCCTGCAATCACAGACGTCGCGATAGATGATGATGCTCCAATCTGTCTGTCAGAGAGTGTTTTTGATGGCCATATACTATTTTGTTGATCAGGCACACACTTTTATTTAGAACCTTTGCTTCCCCGGTAACCAGTGAAGTGAGTGTGGTCCGGGGGATACAAGATCACATTTTCTTATGCAAACTAGAAATCTAGCAGCTGTGTTTGGCAACCGTTGCAGTCTAGAGATTTGTTTCCATTAAGGCGATTATTAGCACTATTACAGGAATCCAGCCGTGAATTGATAAATGCATTGATGATAAGAGATAGATGGTTAATTGAGAGATATGGTAATACGCCCATGAAATTTCTATGATAAAAGAAGCATGACTTCAAAAATACAGATACTTACTGAGAAAGAGAAAGTTCAGAATCCAATATAATACCTACATTGTTCACAGGAGAAGAATGTTCAGGACAATTCCCAAATTACTCTGTTCAGAATGCCATGAATGCGGTAGCACTCACAGTCAGAATCTCTGTCATGCTTGCATTGATTTTAAGATAGTTATCTATCCATTTCTCATAGTTAGCAGACAGCTCTTAGCATTAGTAGCTAATATATGTCAATTTCCTGATAACTTAATTTATAGCTGGGTATCATCTGCTTAAGTGAAGAAGAAGAGTCCAAAACTATGATTGATGTAAGCTAGAGGGGCAATATAGAGATTGAAGAGCAACGGAGAAAGAGATGAACTTGAGGGGTACACAAAAAAGCTAATTATGTTTTTGGGGACACATACTTATCCAATTTTACAGGTTGATAATGATTAGTTAAAAAAGAGTCAATCCACATTAGAGCTTCAACTCTGATACGTTGTAGCTCATGGCGAGACAGAAGTATGCACTGATCAACTGCATGAAACACGTCTGACAAGTCCAGTAGAATCAGAGCTACTGTGCCCACGGTATACACTTATTCTTTAAGAGTGTCAAGCATAGCCCTAGTTATGATCTCAGTCCTACGATGAGGTCTAAAACCAGATTGCAATGAATTCACTGAGAATTTTAAACAAACTGTTGTTATCAGTCTAGAACTATGTGTTTTAGCTGTTTTGTTACTAATGGAATTTGAGAAATAGGGTGGAGGTTATTGAGATCTTCAATGTTCAAGGTAGGTTTCTTCAGTAGTGGATGAACTACGGTATTGGGTCAATAGACCTTTTAAATAAAAAACAAGTTAAAAAAAACGATTTAGAAACACCCCTCTGTGACCGCACAGAGCGGTCTTTTTAAATCGGACTGTCAGCCCCTGCAATGCACATGAGTGTGCGCAGGGGCTGACAGGCACGCCAGAACCTGGAAGCAGCTGTGACGGCGGACGGGTAAGTGTATGTGTTGCGTGTTTGTTTGTGTGTGTATTGCATGTTTGTGTGTGTGTTGCATGTTTGTGTGTGTGTTTGTTTTTGGGGAGTGTGGGGGGTGGGGAATGCTGAGGCAGGGGTATTCAGGGGTGAAACCTCTTGATTTTTTAACAAATCCTATCAGGGGAGCATGGGGAAGAGTGCGGTGGGAGGCAAGGCAATGTGGGGTTTCGCTTTTTGTAGGCCACCCTATCGGTCGAATAAAATCGGTCTTTTTGTTGGACAACCTACAAAAAGCAATATTATTACATAGAACCCGAATCACTTCTTCCTTCCTTCCTGTTTCCCTGCTTATATGTGCACCCCAGCAGAAAGAAAACGCTTTACAATTCTTAAGGAATTGTAATTATCCACCCACTACAGAAACATTTCACTGATGCAAGTGCAATTAGAATTAGGGCACAATTGCCCTAGTACAAAAAATATATTCTTTCAATGCATTTCGCACCGGAGAAAAGTCTTCCAGAGGACTAGTCCTTTCCCCTCTTGCAAACATCAATTTAAAGACCATGGGGCAGATTTTCAAAAATGAATGCACATTTCAAAAGCACAGAGTATGTATGAGCTTTGTTCATTAGCGCTAGTTTGAGAAATGTGCAGTTCACCTTATCTACAAAGGTGACCTGCAAATTTCGAAGGGGGGGGAGCTGTAGGGCAAATGATGTGATGGCGACCCCCTCCCCCCCTAGATACATTAGTGTCGGGAGTGCATTAATGCCAACCTCATTGTGAAATATAAAGAAATAAAACATGTTATCCCCGTTTGGGGTATGGAAATGCAAGTGTGATAGCAGCATTTCACACCGCTGATGTCACGCTTTAAACAAAATGCATTACAGGGTCAGAAATGGCCCTAGCATGCACTGCGCCTCCCCCTAGGCCTGTAAAGGGCAGGGGAATGTGACAATGTTCTACACGTTTCAAAGGGCATCCTGTTTCTGGAGTCTGGAGGAGCAACCTTTAGCTCTCCAGATGTTTTGGATTACAGCGCCCATCAGCCCTAGCCAGCATAGACAAAGGTGTGGGATTATGGGAGTTGAAGTACAAACCACCAGTAGAGTGACTGATAGCTAACCTCTGATCTAAAATGTGCACATTAAGATGGCCTTTGTGGATTGAGCCTTTGTTGTGCAAGTGGTGAGATCTAAGAATGTGGCCCTATGTTTTTTGCACTAAACCATTTTGTTTACCTGGAGCTAAATGCAATTGCAATGGTGCAAAGTCAGTGTAACACTGCCCTGCGCCTGACGCTGTTCTTTGACTTCTAGACCCCATGCTATAGGTTTTTCCTCTTAATTAGTCCGGGAACAGCAGGGCACGTGACTGCCAAAGTGGTACTCTTTCGTAAATCCATTATCAAATATAAGCAAAAATTAAGCTAACTGACATGCGAAGTGCAGCAAAATAAGACAACTCTCCCCGAATAAACAACGATATCACTGTGTGTGGTAATACGTCTCCTTTTCTTGGTAGGGGAACCTTTGAAGCAGGGGACTTGCTCTCTGTGAAGCTAATGCATTCTATCTGGAGGCAGACTGTGTGCACGGCATATCCAGCCAGTGAAGTCATGTCCCAGATGATTGTACAGCTAAGTGGCGAATGAAATGCAGCGAACTCGAGACAGCGAATCAGGGCCCAGGAGCCTGTGCAGCGCTGAAGGCCAACGCTTGAGTGCATGAGACGGCTGGACAGGACCGTTAGAAGGGAAACGCCAGTTTATTATAAATAACTGTTGCTAAGCATGAAAAACAATTTGGCAAATAGCAGGGTTACAAATTAGCTGACGGCAAATATGGAATTTATTGCAGCAATTGAACCTAAAAGTGATGAATTAGAGAATAAAATTAATATAACTGCATGGTTAGCAGGGTGGGACTGGGACATAACATTGTTTTGGGCACCACTGATAAAGTGGCCCACCGTTCCAAATGGCTATTCATTCCTTTTGTGACTGACTGAATAGTACCCAAGGGCGTGTTTTTTCATGAAATGTGATGGAAAAATATTTATTCAGCAACACTGGTCAAAACTATTAGCCGTACAGTGAAGTAACTCATCAAACGGCCTACATTGGCCAAATAAGTGGCCCACTTTCACCAAAAAAAGAGGCCCTCCCCAGCAATTTGCGTTTTGCGTTTTTGGTTCGGCCATGGGCCTATTGCCCTATAGTGTTGTGTACTGCGTACACGAGGTACGCATGCGCGAGCCTCTACGGAGCTCGCGCATGCGCGTTGTAAGAATAAAGGCGGTGCCCGGCAGTTCGCGCCGGAGACCGTAGCCATCACACGTCTCCAGCGTGTGTTCTCTGCATGCATGGGTGCGTGTGGTTGCATGCATGTGTGACGGCCACCGGCCGACCCCGCACAATACAAAATTGGTGACGAGGCGGGATCAGAGTTGTTCTTCCCGTTTTTCCGATGACGCCGGCGAAACGGAACACAACCCCGCAGTCGCGGACCCGCTCTAACAGCCGGCGGCCATTTTGAGTGCTCGTTCACTACGACATACGCAGTGGTTGCGGCCCGCTTCGGGTGCTCGTGCGCCATCTGCCCGTTGCAAGCAGTTGCAGCAATTTTTGGACACTCCACAGCCCAGCTGGTGCAGGGCTGTGACACAAGAAGTGGCAGAAGAGCCAACAGGAAGACTCTGTCACAGTTGGGAGTCGGATCACCCATTAACCTGCAAAGACAATACTGTGAGTACCTATTGTGATGGGTGAAGAAACAGATGATGAGGGCGCCGTTGCCCCAATACCACGCAGACTGCGCACCACTCTGGCTCCCATGCCTGAATTTGACATCACGGGGCCTCCATCGAAACTTGGCCCAAAATGGCTCATATGGGTCAAAAGACTGGAAATGATGTTTAGAGCCTCGGGTGAGACAGAAGACGAGGCAAAGATCACCATCATGATGTACTCTGCAGGCACTGAAGTCCAGAAAATATATGACTCCCTCGACATTCCAGTGGCGACGTATGACGCTGTCAAACAAGCACTTCGGGATCACTTCCTACCCTTAGCGAATGTTGACTTCGACAGGTTTGTCATGGGGGCGGAAAAACAACGGAGCGAAGAGTCACTGGACCAGTTTTGTGCCCGTTTGAGACACCTAGCGAGCTCCTGCAGGTGGGTCAACGAAGAGGAAATGGTCCGCAACCAATTGCTGCAAGGATGCTGCTCAGGAAAACTTAGGAGGCAAGTCCTGAGGGAACCAGGGCTGACCCACCGGCAGATCCTGGACATGGGAAGAGCATATGAGCTGGCGGAGGCCAGAGGATCGAAAATGGACGCAGCCACGCATCCCAAGAATGAGGAGGAGGAACTTGCAGTCGGACGTTTCGCACCTGGGAAGGCCAGATGGACACCGAAGAGGGGAGAAGGACCCATGACATCAGGTACCCCTCAGTCGTGCTCCTATTGTGGATATGACCTCCCACACAGAGGTGAATGTTCAGCCAAATCACGAACATGCGGCAGGTGTGGGATACCTGGGCATTATGCCAGGATGTGTAGGGCCGCCATGCCCATGGCAGCAAGCAGAGGACCAGAGAGGGCCGGTAGAGGTGGCACTCGCACTGTGAGGGGCATATCGTCCCTTGAACAGGACGTGCACGACCTACACATTGCCGAAGAAGAGGAAGAAGAGGAGGAAGACATTTTCTTCATTTCCAGCATTGCAAATGGCCCTGGAACTCGACGAAGACCCATATGTACTGTAGACATTGGAGAGATTCCCACTCCAGTCCTCATCGACACGGGAGCTTCAGTCTGTGTACTGGCGGACAGACATTACAACGCACTGGCAGGCCCACCAACCCTGTCGCCCTCCAAGGCTCAGATATACACTTTTGGTGAGGATACTCCCCTACCCATCCAAGGGGTATTCGTAGCCCCAGTGACCCATGGCCAGAACAGCATCAAAGCGAGGTTTTTTGTAACCAGTGTAAGTCCGCACTCTCTTTTAAGCTGCACAGCATCTGAAGCACTAGACCTGGTTCATTTCACTTTTGCTGTATATCATACGGATCTGGACAGCCTGCTGACACGCTTTGAGGGACTCTTCAGGGGCATAGGGAAACTGAAGGCTGAGCCAATAAGGCTGCACATTGATGAGTCAGTCAGACCGACGGCGCTGAAACATCGTCGCATACCGTTTCATCTGAGGGCTCAGGTGGAAAAGGAGCTGCAAGACTTAGTGGAACGAGATATCATTGAAAAGGTGGAAGGGCCCACTCCGTGGGTCTCCCCAATTGTAGTGGCCCCAAAGCCCAAACAGCCTGGGGCTGTACGCATTTGCGTAGACATGAGACTTCCTAATATGGCCATAAAAAGAGAACGTCATCTCACTCCCACTCTGGACGACATTGTTGGAGAACTTCAGGGTGCGAAATTCTTTTCGAAACTGAGAGCGGGTTACCACCAGTTGGAGCTTCACCCGGAGTCTAGATATATTACGACCTTTACAACACACGAAGGACTGTATCGATATAAAAGACTCAGTTTTGGAATATCCTCAGCGGCAGACATCTTCCAAAATGCTATCAGGGGGGCTCTGTCCCGACGAAAGGGAGTAATAAACATGTCAGACGATATCCTAGTCTTTGCCAAATCTGAAGCAGAACATATGAAGCGGCTGGAAAACACTTTTCACAGACTCCACAGCCTCGGCCTGACGCTGCACCAAGAAAAGTGCGAATTCCTGAAGGACAGCCTAGAGTTTTTTGGATTTGTCTTCCATGCGGGAGGCATATCTCCAGATCCTGAGAAGGTGAGAGACATTCGAGAGGCGTCACCTCCCACGTCCCCGGCAGAAGTCCGCAGTTTTTTAGGGATGGTAAACTACTGTGGGTGTTTTATTCGAGATTTAGCGTCCCTTTCTGACCCCTAAGAGCACTCACTAGGAATGAAGTAGCGTGGACGTGGGCTGGAAAGGAACAGAGAGCATTCACGGCCATCAAGGTTGCTCTGTCTGAACAAGATGCCATGGCATATTTCAACCCGGCCCGGGAGTCTGAAATCATAGTGGATGCCAGTCCAGTGGGACTCGGGGCGGTTCTCGTGCAGGCAGATCAACAGGGATCCATGCGACCAGTTGCATACGCCAGCAAGGCACTTACAGACACAGAGAGAAGATATTCTCAAATTGAACGCGAAGCCCTCGCAATACTATGGGGCTGCAAACCTTTTAGATTATACATCCTAGGGAAGCCTGTTGTAGTGGTGACGGACCACAAGCCCCTAATTCCCATTCTGGCAGGTGCCTCTTCCAAACCGCCACCTCGGATAGAGAGGTGGATGCTATCCCTCATGGAGTACGGGGTGAAGCTGGTATACCGCCCGGGTACGCACAACCCTGCAGACTATTTGTCTCGTCACCCCGGCGCAGGACGACCCAGAGACACTACGGAGGTTGCAAATTGTGTGGACATCATTCACATGGTCGTCGAGTCTGCGCTTCCCATTGCTTTGACAAGACAAGAAATTGCCAACAAATCGAACTCGGATGAGGCATTTCTGAGAGTAAAGGGTGCGGTAGCCTCGGGAGCATGGCGGGAGCTCCTTCTGAACAATGCCCGGAGAAATGCAGGAACGCAAAGAGACTTGCAATTGCTCTGTGGTGCACGACATGAACTGTCAGTATCTGCCGATGGTCTCCTTCTGAGAGGGCACAGAATTGTGATCCCCAAGTCACTCGTGCCGAAGGTCCTTCAGCTGGCACACAACGGACACCAGGGGATGACCAGAATGAAGGCACGTCTCAGACTCAAAGTCTGGTTCCCCGAATTGGAGAAGAGAGTGGAAGAGTTTGTGAGGGCATGCATCCCATGCCAAGCCACGAGCCCGGCGGAGAAGGGACCCCCGATTCAGACCATGGCAAGGAGTGAGTTACCCTGGGGGACAGTACATGCTGATTTTGGCTCTACCAGAAGAGGACTACATTTCCTAGTAGTAACTGACCAATGGTCCCGATATTCAGAGGTGGAACTGGTCGAGTCCCAAGCCACCGACCACACCACCCTGGCCATGGACAAGATATTTGCTACCCACGGTTTCCCCATCGAGTTATGTTCTGACAATGGGTCACCTTTTCAAGGACAATCGTTTGCTCGATACTGCGAAGAGAGAGGGATAAAACACCGAAAAGTCACCCCACTATGGCCAAGAGCCAATGGAGAAGTAGAGCGGTTCATGCGCACACTAAACAAGGTGTTTCGCATATCTGAAAATGGAGGTGAAGATCTTTGACAGAACTTATTCGACTTTCTCCGGGAGTATCGCACAACACCTCATCGATCAACTGGAATAGCCCCTGCGGAAGCACTTTTCAAGAGGATCCCAAGAGGACTCATACCTGAATCAGAGGGGAGACAACCAGGAGTGATCGTCAATGACCAAGTACTACTAGAAAGGTCATGGAGAAACGAGAATGAAACAGCGCGGAGAAGACTGCCGGAAAAACAGATTGCAGTTGGAGATACCGTGTTGGTGCGAAACAGAAGAGCAGAGGGAAAGCTGTCGACAACTTACGAGACCCAACCATTGGGTGTAACACACGTGAAAGGTACAATGGTCACCGCAGCCAATGCCAGAGGAACGGTCACCAGAAATGTGTCGTTTTTCAAGCGCATCAGGGCCGCTGGTGGCGAGACAACAGCAGAACAGGTCCCGGAACAAGGGGCAGAGACAGGGATGGAGGACGCTACCTCAATGGCAGATCACGAGACATCGGAAGCTCCTGATGACGCTGCACCACGATACCCGAGCAGGGCCGGACAACGACTTCCCCAGAGGTTCCGAGACTTTATTATGGACCCTGCCCCATAGGCGGGGAAATGTGTCGGTGCAAATCCGAAGAAGGAACCAGGTTGTACTTCTGCAGTTAATTGTTAATTGTTGTTGTTTCTGCAGTTATTTGTTAATTGTTTGTTTCCGGGGAAAAGGAGGGATGTTGTGTACTGCGTACACGAGGTACGCATGCGCGAGCATCTACGGAGCTTGTGCATTGCCCGTTGTAAGAATAAAGACGGTGCCCGGCAGTTTGCGCCGGAGACCGGAGCCATCACACGTCTCCGGCGTGTGTTCTCTGCATGCATGGGTGCGTGTGGTTGCATGCATGTGTGACGGCCACCGGCCGACCCCGCACAATACAAAATATAGGCCAGTCCGAATCTGACGGTGAGAAGGCTCGCGGGAATGCCACATTCAGAGCTATTATTTGAGTATTATCGATTAAGAAAACATGTGTGAGGCCACCCTGTTAATGTTAAATTTCATAGAAGATGAAGTACTCAGGATTTTCCGCACACTACCCAACCAGACCAATAGTGACGAGGGGGCAGGCGATACCACTAGTGCCAGTAGCAACAGACGCTATGAAGCTGCTCTTTATAAACTCTCCAAACATTTTGGGAACAAGCCAAACGTGGTTTTAGAAAGATATTTCTTCTCCCGCAAACAGAATAAGGGAGAATCAGTGGATACCTATATTGCGGCTTTGAGAGGGTTACTGGCAACATGCAGGTTAACAGACAAGAGATCAATTAGTGCTCCACACTGAGGATTTCCACATTCAGTAAAGGTTGTGGCAGGCTAAGGACTCCACATTGGATCAAGCAGTGGAGAACGCCAGGACAATGGAATTGGGAGATAGAGGCATGAAGACAGTACAAGGCAAACAAGATACAACAGAAATTAAGAGTGTGCAAGCGGAAAGAGATCAGGATGGAGAAGATGCCATAGTAGCATTGATAAAAAGGATGTGCACAGTGGTTTCAAAAAATGAAACCTACTGAGAAACCTAGAAAGGAAAGTGATGCTCTTAATAGAATGCAGTGGAGATGCTACAAATGTGGTCGAGGCTGACACACCAATGGTGACAGAGAATGCCCAGAATACGCGGCAGAGTGTTTCAGATATGGAAATATTGGACATTTTGGAAAAGTTTGCAGAAATGGCAGAGGAAGGGGGCGATTTGGTTCAAGTGGCAGAACAAACAGTGCTGTGTTGTTTTAATGTATTTGTATTATTTTAGGCACATTTAAACTATGGAATTTTTGACAAATGATTTCCTCTGATGACCTGAGATGACACATTTGCCTGTAGGCTAAAGTGGCATAGTTCAGCCAATGTTGCAGAGGCATTAACAATACGATACAATTTTAAACCAAGTAAACAGATTACTCTGCATCTTTTGCTAACAATTAGGATTTTCCTTGTATTTGTGCCTGAAAAGTCTTGATTTTATTGAAGACAACAAGGCTAGTATTGTGCAGTAAATGCTGTTTCTTTTCTGCTCCCAGCTCCAGAATTTCAAAGAAGTGAAACATTTAATTATTCAAAATAGGGAACCACAAACTCAGGAATGAGTCCAGCTAACTGGGATCGCCGAACTGCTAAACTAACTGGGTGCTTTCTTCAGACTCCCAATTACAAAACAATGCCATACTGAGCCTATTGCGACAGTGCACACTACTGAAGACTGGGCAAAATAGGAATGACAGTTCAGATACACTAAGGAGGCAAAAAGTGGGAAGTGTAACATATGGCATTCATATCTGATAGACAAGGACACGACACATAATCCCGAGGTGGAATGTGTCCTCGTCAAGTGATTAATATGTGAATTTGTTATGTTGTGCATGGATTCCATCTATATAATAAAGCCTCTGAGTTCCTTATAGGTGCTTAGGCTGAGGGGAGTGAAAAAGAAGGCCCTTTTAAATGGGACTTGTTTACTATTTTGAAGAGTACTGCTTGAGTACTGTAGGGGGTGCTGTGCAGAAATAGAAGGAGCGGCATGTAGACAATGTACTTAAGTTTTATTTAAACATTCACAACTCAGAAAAACGGCATAGGAGTGGTGACTCTGGGGACATTTTGCAGGGCATCAGCAGTGCAGGGGCTGACCATACCCAGTGTTGTTAGGCGTGATAGAGCAGGGTGGCGCCGTGCGAGGGAGTGGCAAAAGAATGTGACTTCCATAATCCTCTGAGGTCAGGGCCGGCCTTAGAAGCCGCATCCCCCTGGGCAGAAAAACAACAATTTGGTGCCCCTCCCCTCCACCCGCGAGCCCCCAGTCATGGGGCAGGAGTGGCGGGAGCATCAAAATCTTCAATAGGCACGACAGGCGCCCTATTGATTTTAGATGCGCTCTGCAGAGCGCATTTAATTTCAATAGGGCGCCTGCCGTGCCTTCTCCATCCACGCCAGCTCGGGGGAGACCTTGAAAGACTCCCCCGAGCTGGCATGGCCGGGGTCTAACGGCAGGGCGCCCCGGACGGCTGCCCAGCCTGCAGGCGCCCTGGGCGGCTGCCCGGCCTGCCCTGCTCTAGCGCCGGCTCTGTCTGCGGTGATGCCACAGTAGGGAGCTACATTGGGATATAGCTACATATAGAACAATCTAAAAATAGGCATTATCACTGCTGCGACATCAGTGAACCACACACTACCCTCCCGCCTTCACAGTTTGCAAATTTGGCAAAAGAAAAAAACTGAAATAGAGGCATAGAGGCATGGAGAAATATTGCAAGCCTTTTCTCTTTAAAGAAATCTAGATAGCAAGGCGCCGTAGGAGACTGAGGGCCCGATTCCGACGTTCATGCATAATACAAAAGTGTTTTTATAAGTAGGAGCAACACTTTTCTTCTTAAAAGCACCAAAGTCTGTTAAACTAAGAATGTGGCGGCTGGGCAGGGCAAAGCCTCTGCTTCTGCAGGTGCCTGATTTACAGCCTGCCAATAGCCCCAGTGACCATCATTAACTCCGGGCAAACACTGCAGGGGCATTCTCTTTGCAGAGCCCTTCTTTTGCATGTTTAAATAAAGGAGTTAAAAAAGGGCACCTGTGAGGTATCATTAACATTTCTACTCACGTTTTTCCTTTAAAAGCTGGGCTTTTCCCAGGATGGCAACACTTTTCTAATTTACTCAAGGCTTTTTTGTAAATAAGAAAAGGGGTAAACTTTTTTTAAATCGCCATATTGACACTGGTGCATATATTGCACTCACAAAAAAAGATTTAATGAGCTTTTGCAGCTGGAAAGCACAACATCACCCCTCCAATACTTCCGCCCACCACAGAATGGTAGTGCTGGAAACTGGAGGCGAGAATGTCGGCTTTCCACTGCAGTTTTTGCCACAGATGAGTAGTTGATGGGCGGTAAAAGAGGAGCAGTGGTTGTAGATTTGGGTCTCTAAGTGGAATGCCATTGAGTAGCAAAGCTGGCCGTGGTATGAGTGCTGTAGGACCTCTACTAGAAGCAAGAGGTTCCAGGCAGCAGTCTGGGGGATACCCATTCTAGGGGCTCAGGGAAGCAGCAGGCAAAGTGCCACGAGGGTGGGGGAGGGCTAATGGGGGTTCACAGAGGAGGTGTTCCGGGGGGATGTCGGGTGGGCACGTTGCTGCCCTGGGGTTAGCACAGGGTGACCGGGACCGATTGGGAGGATTGGCCTTAAGGGTCACTAGGGACAGTGAGGGGAACCATATAAGATCCAGGGGGAGTTGGATAAGTATAAAGTATAAAGTATAGAGTGAGTTTGTGACTGGGAGAAGATTGCAAAGGAGATGACCAAGGTACTTACTAAAACCCTGCAGTTCTGACCTGTCTCTGGCCACAGGATTCCAGTGGAAAAGGTGCCAGATGTAGAGTTTGGGGAGTGACAGGTGAGGGTTTACTCACAAGAGGCTTTCTGGAAGAGGAGGGTCTTCACATCTTTTCTAAAGTGCATAGTGTTCTTCTGCAGTCTGTGTTTAGGAGTGAGGTTTTTCGGGCCACGCGCCCCCCACATTAAGTAAGTATGATAACTTTCATTTGTAGCTGGCCATTTAAAGAAGGCCAGTATTATCAGATTTCAGGATTCTTGCAGGGGCTTGCTGGTCCAATCGTTCTGTCAGGTACTCTTGTCCAAATCTTTCTATGGCAAAATGGAGGATGCAGAGGAAGTGGAACTCAATCCTTTGTTCCAGAGAGAAACAATGTAGGTGTTTTAATCCTGGGTTAACGGAGTCCCTTCTTTTTAGATTCTGACCACTGCTCATTGCCCTGATGTGGACAAGCTGTAGGTATCCACAGGTGCTTTTTGGCCAACCTACATATAGGCTACTGCAGCCTTCCAGCCTGGGTAGGATGACAGCCTGCAATGTTTCAACTTTGAGGTAAGATAATAGCAAAGGGAGAATTTTCCATAGTGTTTGGAGTTAGTAGTGATCCCCTTTTATCTGGGGTTAAAATACAAGTCAAAGTGAATATTACCACGAGATTCTTCACTATGTGGGACGGCAAGGGAGCTGGGTCATCAATGAAGCCAGTTAAGCAAGCGAAGAGAGATTCTGGTTGTCACTTAGCAGTATCTCTGATTTTCACCTTTGTGGCAAGGATAACTAGCCGACAGCCAGACCTAGATCCGTATAAAGCTGCTGGCCAAGTCTTGGTTATTGGAATTGTAATAGCGCACATGAAATGGTAATTGCAAATTGGAATCATAGAGCTGGAATGGAATGTTGAATAATTCAAGTATGTTGGCCAGTGGCTTTGTATACTAACACAAAGAAAAATGGGGAAATTATCCCATAAGCAGTGAGGAAAGGGATTAAGAACTAGACTAAAACAAGAGGGTCCGCACTGCTGTGGGTTTAATTAGTAATTAGTTCGAGTAACAAGTTATTTGTCAGGGTGTACTACAAAGGTATCACTCAAATTTTTTAGGCTGTAACAGACTCTGAAAGCAAACAGGGTAGTCTGATGATTGAAAAACCATAAAAAATATTTATTTAACAAAGAAATAGTTGTGTTAATAATACATAAACAACTAAACATAAAGCAATATAACAAACATATAAATGCATTTGTTCGATGATTAGACGGTTAATAGTCAAGAGACACCAAACACAAAAACTTAAATGTGGGTTTTTCTTCAAACTTTTGAACAAATTAGACAAAAGAGAATTCTAAAAGAAACTGGACAACAAACTGCCAACTGTATGGTGGCCTAGATCCCAGCCAATATTCTTATTTATGGCTTGTATAGGGCCACTGCACAAGTTGTTCTCAAAAGAGTTGGCAGGAGTAAAATGTGTTCTATGTCCTACGGTGTGCTGACAGGTCTGCCAAATACCATACAACAACTGGACCCAAGTCAATTCGCTGTGGGTGAGTGGAGATAGCCAGGCGCGAAGTGAGCCAGGAATCCCAGCGCAGAGCGTCTGGATGGGTGGAAGCGGGGTAACACTCGGCAGGGCTGCATCAACAGACAAGGGGCCACATCGGAGAAAACATGCTCTCTTTCACAAAAGTGCTTAATAGGGAACGCTGGAGTGAATGAATTTCTAATGTTGCGTTCCGCGGAGTACCTGGGATGACTCCTAAGGTCCGTCAGTTTACATCAAATTGATTGACCTTAAAGGGAAAAGGGATGCATCCAGCTAGCGGTTAGCTGTGTTGCTTCCTGCGGAGGGCAGATAGACTCTGGCATGCAGAGGGGAAAGCAAAATGTGCTGCCTCTTGAGTTTACTTCGGGCTGCCGACCAGCTGGTGACTTTACTTCGTGTGGACCCTCTTGTTTTAGTCCAGTGGCTTTGTATAGGCAGTTAACAGTTATGGGGAGGAATCGCAGGTGGTGAGGTTTTGAATTCTGTTGGTTTATGGTTTCTTGATGTCACCTTTCTTTGGTGTAGGAAGAAAGCCAGTTCAGGGCGATCCTAGTGATGCCTGTATCCCATTCAAAATATTGTATAAGGATCTTGCGTTCAATGGTGTTGTAAGTCGCTGACAGATGAAGCAAGATGAGGGCTTCACCTGCTCATGTCCATGGCTTTCAATCATTCTTCTCTGATGTGGATTAGGTTGGGTTCCATACTTCTGGCAGGTCTAAAACATGATAGATGGTTGTGCAAGATTGAGTGAGACTTGAGGATTGTAATTGTCCTGTCATCACTTTCTACAGGATGTTGTCTTCAAATGAGAGATTAGATATGGGATGGTAGTTAGCCCATATCTCCGGGCCTGCAGTCAATTTCTTTAGAAACAGTAAAATGAAGAATATCTTTTTATTTTATATATATATTTTTTGTTTTGTTTTATAAAACGCATTTAATTATTGTATTTTCCAGTACTTGCTACCATGAACATGGGCTGGTGAAATGAAGGATTTCTTGAGGGCAGTAGGAAATAGTCCTGTGCTGTGGGAAAGATTGCAGAAGATGGTGAGGGGTGCTGTCCAGACCACCAGTTGAGCTGTGTTGAATGGAGCTTGGGAAGTATAGGCTTCCATGGATGAGGCTCTGAGGCTGAATGCGATTTTGGTTACAGACTCTTCAGATACTCGTGAAAATTCTTTGAACACAACAGAGATTCTAGTCATCGGTGGTGGAGAGCCTTTGAGATATTAAAAGGAATCAGTCTTGGGTCTGTTGTTCTCAATCTTCATTGTGAATACAAATGCCAGCTTATTTGACTTCCTCCTGTTTTTTCAAGGTGTGCTGTCTGCTTTGATTGGATTTTGCATTATGTGTTTTGAATACCTCTAATGACCTATTGTTCACTTTTGCAACCCAACGCAGACCAGAGATATTCCTTCTTCTTTCTCCAGATCACTTTGCAGTGGCCCTGTGTATGGATCTTACAGGCTGTTTTCTCTCTGCTTCCTTCACAGCCGTGCCATGTTCTTCAGCGTGTCCTTACCTGCCTCCTCAGATCTTCATGAACTACTTCTTTATCTGTTTCTTTCCAGATTTCCATCTGCAAGAGGTAGTTAGGCACAGCGTGTTGATGCTGTTCTCAGTCCCTTGATGGAAAGCTTGGAGCCAGTGCTTAGGGTTGCCTTCGGCATTACTTTTCCAGACTTATGGTTGGAAAAGGCCATTGAATACTTCAATTGGCAGTTTTCTTGGGTCTCAGTAAGATGTGTTAATATTTGGGTAGAAGTCTATACCTGTAGCAAATAGGTTGTGCTACCAGAATCCTTCACAGATGGAGATATCAGTTATGGGAAAATCCATTGTGGAAATATTGCCTTATTGTGTGGCTCTTTCTTTCTGTTTCTAGCGGCCTAAAGTTGATGATTAGGCTGATGGAGGCCTTTGGGTTGAGGGAGTGCCACACAGGGATGTGTTTAAAGGCTGGCTAAGGTCGGCAGGGCTATACCCTTTTTGGGTTGTTTCTTTTTGTTTTGAGAATCTTGTATCGTGGTAGAAGCAAAGAGTCAAATAGGGTTAGTGAGCTTCCATTCAACCACGTCTCCGTAATCTCTAAGATCACAAGGCTCTTTTCCTCAAGGTTACTGTAAATGTAAGAGGCATTTTTGTTAGCCAATCTGGCGCTAGCTGTGGTGGACGTGCTCTTCACCTAGTCAGTCTTTGAGGGAGGTTGGAGATCATTCTTAGCTAGACTGCTCAATTTAGTAAAATGGTTTGAGAAATGTTTACATGCTGTTGTCCATGTCTGAGTAGAGACCGTTTGAAAGTAGATATGACTGGGACTTTTGAGATTTGGGTGTCTCAGAAGTGGGCCATCTTAAAGGTTGCTTCTGACAATTGTACTGTCCCAGTGATGGCAGCTTGGTATGATTACAGAAGATTGACTGAGGCTGCTTGGGGACCCCTTATTGGTGTGTGACCCAGGTGGTGGGTGAATGTCTTGCAAAAGAAGTGTAGGAGGGTGTTTCAGCCTGATGTTTAGGTTAGTTACAATTCTTGAGTCATTTATCCTGGTAAAACTTCAGGCGAAGGAAGTTATCCACTGTTGGCTTATGGGCATCATTATGATTTAATTCAGGCAGATGTTTCTGGCATGTGATTGGTAGTGGGTAGTTGCAAATCTAATACCTGTGACAAATGTAACAAGTAATATGAGTGGTTGCTCACCACTGTAGATAGCCAATCGTGCTGCAATCAGCATCTTATTAACATTGTGTAAGAAATATATGTCACAGTCCATTCTTTCCAGACACATATTTCAATGACTTAATAGTGTGTGTAATAAGTCTTGTTGTGGTTCACCTGAAAATTATTTTAACAGAGCCAACACAAGTGCTTTGATCACAAGTGATTTTTCAGGACACACATAATGCAAGTTACACATTCAATAGTCCTCTGAAACTTTCACAAATGCATGCTGTAATAAGACACATTGGCCCTCATTCCGAGGTAGGTGCTAGTCATGGCGCTATTAGCGCCATGACTAGCACCAATACCGGTATCGCCACCAACGTGGTGGTATGGGGACTTACCGGTCCATTCCGCCCTTGGCGGGACCGGTAAATCCCCATTTGAAATGCCATTCCCCATTCTCATTTGAGCCCGCATAGGGCTCAATGGGAAGGCGGCAATAACGGTACCGCAAATTGCGGTACCGTTATTGACCCCGATATCCCTTTGCGGGTCCCGTCCTTAAAGTCTGCTAAAACCAGGTCTTAAGGAAGGACCCGCAAAGGGACCTTGGAATGGGGTGCAAAGGAATTACCGGCAACGGTGTCATTACCGGTGCCCGGTATCCCTTTCCGCCCGGGTCATAATGACCCCCTTTGTTTTTCTCAAGCAGCTTTCTGCACTGGTAGGCTACAAGGATGAGTGATTACTGTTTCACGAATGACCTAAGTGGGCTAATGAAATGTGTGCTTTCCCAGCACTTCATTGGCAGGGTACTGTGTTGATGGTGAAGGCAAGACCATTGAAGAGTCGCACCGCTCTCCCTAGTCAGATCCACCCTTACTCCACTGACTCAATATGTGTAAGGGCTGGTCACATGGCCACACACAGCTAATCAGATGCTGCAGATCTTTGGATGACCTTTGGGTCGGGTGTCTGGTAGATAGTGGGCAGGTGAGACCTAATGATTCTTGGACGTGTGGTCCAAGGGAGGTGTGGCTAATGTGGAGAGAGTCCCCACGACTTACCTTACTCAACCGAACTGTTCAGCACTCACAAACAAATCAAAATGAACCACTTGGTCGATTCACTTGGCCCCATGCAGCCAATCGGTGGCTGCCTGTAATAACTGATGCTGGGGAGTCTGGGATGTTGTTGAGGAGGTGAGGCTGGATGATTTTGGTTCCGATTGGCCTGGGTAAGCAGTATGGTTTAAAGACATTGCACTGCTTACTTTGTCTTACATTTAATCAGAAAAGAGTGGGCAGATGTAAAGTTTTAAAAGTGGCAAACCTTCGGTACCCCACATGATAGTATTGATACAAATGAATTAAAGGGACCCAGTTAAACCTGCTGTGTGTGACCTGTTGACCAGGAAGGAGTGACATTATTTGAATCAACGAGGGGACATAAGAAAAACTAAAATAAGTCTATCCAGCACTAAAGTCTCCAGTTTTGATTGTCACTGTGATATCCAGCAAGCAGAGAAGAGATGGTTTTCCCTCATCCTTGACCTACAATGGATAATCCAACATTGCAAGAAGAGCAAATTCGCTCTAGTGAACATCTTGTAAGAGGATTCAATTCAACACTACAGCTAAGTCAATGCCTAGTCTGGGATACTGAATGGAAACCCTTATTGATATAGCTTTACGTCCAGTTCATGCGTTCTGGATGACTACCCCTATATAACACCCCTCTCTTGGAATCCCCCTGACCCCACTGAGCCACGAAGTAGTTCTGTTTTGCAAGTTTAAACGGTTTATTTGATAATTTAAACAATATATATATATATCACACTTTATAATAAATTAATAATTGAATATCACACTTAATCTGAGCAGTAATCAATAATGAATAGTCCGGCACTAGCACACTTCTTTATAATCAATGATGAGTGGTTATAGGATGGATACGATAGCAACAATACTTTTATGGTTTCAAATGGATGCAATGTGGAATGAAATGCAGTACAGAAAATAACTTGATAGGATTTCAGCAAAAGACAATGTAATCACTTTCTTGGACAATTCACCCCCCCTTTTATGCACTGTAAGGAGATGAAGATGACACAGTTCTTAGGAATGCAATCAAATAGAATTCAGTTCAATTCCCCCCAGCAAGCTTAGAGGAAAACAGGTCGGAGTTTTAAACACAGGCCCAAAATGCTTTGAATGTGGTTTGCAAGGAAGTGAAAAATATGCTAAAATGCTTTTAATTCCCTGTAGGAGGTTCAGGGTGAGTGAAATATACTTGGGATGAGTTCAGGCTCACTTTAGCAAGGATCTAGGAGTAACTAGCAGGTTAAATGAATTTTTGGCAAAGGAAAGCAATGAAGCTGCTGTTTTCACACGTGGCTGGATTTTTAACCAAATTGCAAATCGCGGTAAAATTCGCGAGTGCGAGAATTGTGATTACAGCAAAAGTATGAGGAGTAGGAAGTCGGTTCTTAGAGATTCTAAGCTTTCAGAGGAAAGGTAAACCAAGTTCCTAGCCCAAATGGTTCCAGAGATACGGATGATTAAATAAAGGTAGTTTTTCGGATTTGAAATCTTAAAAGTTCAAAGCGACAGGTTACAGCTTGCAGCTAGAAAATGACAAGTGACAGCTTTGCAAATGAAAGGTGACAGTTAGGAGGCAGTTCTGGTTAGATTAAAATAGATTGAATTATATTATTTTAACTACGAGATTGGTTCTGCACAGTTCTGCTAGGTACTCACAATATAATTTTAAAAGGAATGGGCCTCGCCACGGATCTGGTCAACAGGTTTTCTTCACTCGCCACGGACGGTTTCTGTGCACAGCGTCTGGGTCAGCTCTACTCTGCTGGTCTGGGTCTCTGGTTCTGATCAGGTCTGTGGGTCCGGATACAGCGGTCTCCGGTTCAGCTGGTCTCTCTCTGGATACAACACTGCTCTCGGGCAAATGGCAAGAGTTCTTGCAAAGAATTCAAACAGCTCGCCTGGCTGTGAATAGTGGCAATGATTTGAGGCCTGCTAAAGAGGGATTTAGCTTGTAGTTGACCTCTCTGGTACAAATTCTGAAGTAAAGTCTTGGTCTCTGAAGGTGGATAGATTGAAGTCTCTATGTTGGCTCTCTGGAGGTTGATGGAGGTAAAGTATGGATTTTCCCGGCAGAGCGTCCCGCAGCAGATGGAATAGAATGTCCTCTCTAGCTTCCAGTGGCTCTTTTTATGTCTTTTGAAAGTGGGCGTGTGTGCAGCATCACTAGCCAGCCCCTCTCTCAACTGCCCATTGGTGAAGCTTTCCTTTCTCTCTTGATTGGGGAAAAGAAGTGGAGTGTCAGAGCAATGTCATTTAATGGCTTGCAGAAAGGACACTCCCCTGTCAAATTACACACAATCTATATTTGACCTAAAGACATATTTCATAGATACGCAATGGTTTGAAATTACATGCACCCATCACATATCACATGAGGTATACCCTGTTCAAACTCTACTCTTCCTGGGGGCTTGGGTTCAAAAATGGCAACATATTTCACTTTTTGGTCGGGTTACCAATATTGGATTTGTCCCCGCATTTACACAAATGTTCGCAAAGCATGTGGGCATTAGGTGGTGGAGTGTCAGATTTTTAACATACATACATTTAGAGTAATATCCTCTTTTCCGCTAAAACCCCCCCTGAACATACCACCGGGTCCTAGCTAATGTCACTTCTAGTTACCCAGTTTTCTACATTCAAATAAACTAACAATTTTTCCACATGCAGCTAGAATGCTGATTCTAAGTTTAAAACTATGACATTTAAACAATTGAAACCTATGTGACACTCAAAAGTAGGTCACTCATTTCTTTTAAACATTTAGATTTTTAGTGTCTTTCAGTCCAAATTTACTTAAACTGCTGAAATCCACAGCTCAGCCAGTTTTGCTATGAACATTATTTTAGGCTCATCCTCTTTCCAGATTTTGTATGCCCACAAGACTTTATTCTGTCAAATGTCTGCTGGTGTTCAGTGAGATTGTTGGATATTCTGCAATGTTTGAAATGGGCATTCTGAGCTTGCCTTCAGAGAAACAAAGGGTGATTTTTAAAGTGCTTTCTAGCGAACAGGCACTGCTGTTTTTCTCTTTGGCACCCCATTTCACTCATGGCTCTTCTGACCCAGCACACCCGCACCGGGGGGTGGCAAGTCAGGCGACCATTTTGGTGTGCACACAAACTGCGCGGTTTTCATAGATTCTGGCGCACATGTGGGCTTTTTCGGCCATCTTGGATTTCCTAAGCCCACAGCACCAAATGTTGTAGCATAATAGTCCAAACGTGGGTCAGAACACCCAACAATCTCAAATCCCGGACTGAAATTTATCAAAAAGGATGTGCTTGATGATAAATTGTTTCTGTTGATGTGTGTCAAAAGTTTGCATGATCTCTGTGAAGCTTGCCATTAAATGGCTGAAAGCCTGTAATTGTTTACAATGACATTATTTAAAGATGGGTTATTAAATAATAGACAGATCATGGATTGCTTGTTACAAGTGGGGAAGTATGAGGTGAACCATCCTGGAAAGTGATTTTCCACTGACAAAGGAATAGGGAGCCCTATGGAGCCAGTTGGGTGCATCAGCCCCAGAGCTTTTACTACAGCGTCTAGGTTAAGAGTTGAGAAATCGAATGTTGACCCCCCCTATAGGGAACAGACATGACAGTAATGAGAGCTATCTTCTGGGTACCAATAGCAGAGAAAAGAGAGCCAATAGCAGAGAAAATAACTGAACCTAGTCAGAGAACTACTGCCTCTTTGCAGCCCACGTACTCACAGATGAAACATATCTGACCACCTCTCTTATAGCGTTCTTCATTCTGGACTCAATGTGCTCTGACAGAAAATGCCTAACCCTAGGGTCAGAGTGTCCAGCTGATATGGGCTACTGCGACTTCACAGTGTGTTGCTACAACAGCAGAGCTACTTTTATCCTTGAAGGTATGGCAAAAGCAAAGATCAGGCAGAGAATGGTGGAAAGACACAAACACTCACCTATATAAAAATGATGGTAAAATGTTATATTAAAGGTACTTATATAGCGCCCGTCACCAATGGAATTGGTCCCCAGGCGCTCTGGCGGATCTGTAAACAGGAAGGAGGGTGGGTAGTGTTAGTCGGGAGGAGGGGAGTAGGAGAGTGGGAGAGGTGGTGTGCTGTTGGCAACTTCAGCTCGGTATACACCGGATGCTGGGCTTTGGTGCAAGTATCGGATCGGGCGAGGCCTCATGTGCTGTAGGCGCTGTCTATGTGTTGATGCAGTGTGGTAAAGTGTATGCGGATTGCTGGGAGAGAAGTGGTTGGGTGAGTTTTATGTGGGTTGAGTATGCAGAAAATTGAGGGTTGGGTTAGTGGGGTCTGTATCCTGGTTCAGGTACTTCTGGTTCTGTTTGAGCTGTATCCCTGTGGGTGGGGCTGTTGCTGGTTCCTTATGGGCCGTCTCGCTGTGGTGGTGCTGCACGTATCCAGCTGTGTCATAGTGAGTCTTGTATGGGGTGGTAGGTGTGTCTGAACCATTTCTACGGGAGTGGAACTGGGTTGGTGCTATCTATTCTCTTGTTATCTAGTGTGACACTGGTCAGTGGAAGCTTTGAATGGTTCAGGGTCAGAGTGCTGTTGATGAGGCATCCTAGTGCGTACATCTTGGTCATCCTGTGTATTCCATCGTTAGTGTCCTCCTATCATGACTATCTTTCAGTTAGTTCTTAGGTTTCCGTGGGGTGACTTCCTTGGGCTATTGTCTAGTTGTAGTTTGTGTGTGATGGCGCATTGTGCTTCGCCGCTGTATCTTAGTGAGCATTGTGTAAAGTGGGTGCTTATTCTGTTTCTCACCCTCTGGATTGGGGCTAATGTTACGGGGTTTCCTGTTCCCTAGCTGTCTGCTGTGATTAGGTCTACTGGGAATAGCTATAGTTTAGGGTAAGGGTCCTATTGATGAGTTGTCCTGATGTTTCTGTCTTCGTCATGCTATGTATTCGGTCTATGGTCTTAATACTGCTGTCTCTCAGTTAGTCGTTTGGTATGTCTTGGGATTTTCCCTTAGGGTTTTACTGTAGATTGCTTGGTGTGGATCCGGGTCTGTCTCTTCGTTCATCGATGTGTTATTCACCTCCTTTCCTCTTTTTCTATTTTATTAGAAAATTGTTGTCTCACATTATTTTAAAACGATGGTGTTTAAGTAAAATTTCAAAAGATCACTGACGAGATCTCTGTCGTGTAGAAATTGCCTTTGAAAAAAACCAAAATAAGGGAAATGCTATTGTATAAATACATGCTGGCCAATCCCCTTCTTATCACAATTCTGCAACCCTCTTGAGATTTCCCCAGAGTGGAAGTGAACACAATGGAGCTAATTTTCAACGTGGGTGTAAGATTAATCGAAGGCGCAAAAGCATAGTGTAAGGCTTTTATGCCTTTGATTAACGTTACCCCCCCATTTTCATTCATTTGTTTATGCTGCCTTTCTTCCTCTCCATCATACAAATGCTCCAAATGCTGTGGTCCATCATCTTTATGCACCAGCATAAGCAGGACCCTATATGGATCTATTGTACAGGCTGCTTGCCATGTTCACATGGCAGGCAGCATATACAATTAAACAATGGCCGACATGCTCGGATGTCGGACAGTGTTTATTTGTAATTGGGAACACTGCTTACCATGAGCACAGTGCTCACAATGAAAATTAAAAGCTTTGTCTCTTGTGCTAGATTGAATTATCAATAAAAATCTCAGACAAATAACTGGACAAACTCAAAGAATATGGCAAAGTACTACTTTATTCTCAGTTTAATAAAGCAGGGTCAACTGGCAAACATCAGATGGATGCTTGCACACTCACACACAAACTTGACTACACAGCTGTCTTACACCCCGACATGCGTCATCTATGACATCATCCTACATGGCAAACCATAAAACTTATTAGCAGAAGGATTGGTTAGGGGAACATATCTACTTATAGTGTGTATAAGGGTTAGGACTTCTTTGGCTGTCTAGTATTTGTAAGATAAGCCTCAAACTACCTCTAAATACCTATAATACTGACTATAGCGAACAAAATGGCAGTGGATTGCTCTATGGAACATTGTATAGCAGGTTGCCCTATGGACCCACTGATTGGTTGGCATTCTCACCCAACTTTGGATTTTTGGCTCGGCTAGCCGCACATAAGGAAACCGAAACCCAGGTTCTTGGATCACATCTGATTACTCCCTACTTGCTCAATTAGTCCATCATCTCTCATCAGACCTGCCATGAGCTAAATTTTACCTTCTGTAGTTGACATTGTAGCCTGTTCTCTGTTATAGGACATTCAAGGGAGTGAAAGCACATCAATATCTTTGCCCAGGGCTTAATGAATAGCCCTTGTTTTCGACTTCTGAGTCACATGTGAAGAGACCCCGAATTTGGCCATTTCAGCATCTTATTTACTGCTCTTTGATTTAATTACACTGGGCGTTATTGCTCCTCTTGGCCAAGTCTTGGAGACTTGTTCACTCTACCTTGAATAGACTTTATACACTTTTAATTGCCCAATACTTGACTCTGCAGATGTTTTCTTCTTCTTTTATCTAAGAGAAATATGTCTCATTCATGGGTTATCCATCTACCTCCCTTGTTACTTTGCAACTATTCCTTAAAATAAAATCCTTGCTCCCAAGCGAACATTGACTCCTCTTTGTTTTGCACACAAAGCTGTCTTCCAGCGTCTCCTGACTCTGCAACCCTGATCGACTTCTGAGGTAGGTGAATTGAATATTTACATGAGCCAGTGTCGATTTTCCAAATATGGCCATCCTTGCCACATTATATATTCCTCTACAGCAAGCTTCTATGTTTCTTTTTAATCTTGCGTTACTTCGTATTTACACTTATTCGTCAGCAAGTTACTTTGTCTTCTTTTGTATTCATGATTACTTTATCATTTCTTAAAAGTTTCTCTTATCGCTTCATTTATATCATCACCCTTTAGTATTTTCATGTCACTTCAGCATGACTTCATATATCTTCTTTATGACATTACTCTATATACATCATGTTTAACACAGTGTCCTTGATGTCCAATGGTGCATGCTGACATCCTTCCACACTTTCAGTGCAAGGGTAAATTCAAAACAATTGTCCGAGTGCATATCGTCTCTTGTACACTCAATGAGGTATAAACATACCGCAATAAGTCTCACACAGGGCCTTTCTGCTTTTCCATTATCACAGCGGCCAGGGGGCATGAGGGAAAATGCATCCATCTGCTCCTCTACAGCTGTTCTGCATGGCAGGCAGCACTCACAATTAAAAGTAAATGATGTCTGGCATGCTCACAATTTGGGTAAGCCCATCCAAACTGTTCTTACAATGCTAGGATAGACATAGAAGGATGGCTAATCAAGTTCCACATCAAAATTACTGGGTACTAAGTCTAAGAGGCAAACAACAGAGATATGGCTAAGTAGTCTTCAATCCTTCACATACATACCATCATCCTGGTATAAATGCTCATTGGCCGGAATACCAAGCTGAGTGCTTCTGAATCTACGTTCTGAGTCAGGCTGAAAAATGAAAAAGATAGGCAACTGTATTCACGAGAGATATATATGGAGATACACCCTCTTTTAACCTCAAATGTGCTGTGCTTCATTGAGGAGTCTCTCTGCTCAGCATCCAATAACTGTGATATTTTAGGTGGGTTGTTGGCAAAACCACCACTAACCTGAAAAATAGAGTAAGGAGGTTATTTGCTTTGATTTAAATTTGTGGAATGAGGTAAGAATGACGGACAACACTGGTATTCCCAGTCAGGTCTTTGACTTGGGACAGACAAAGACATTTATGAATGTATTGGTCAGAGAATTGGCAATTTCTACAAGCACAATATGGTGCACCCCAACAGACTCTACAAGGTTAATAACTGAAGATGATTTATCTGCATCTCCTTCTTGAAACTGTTATCTAAAACTATGATAAGTTTGGGGAAGTCTGCACAAACTGTTCGCACAACCCACACCTACATGTTCTTTCAACACCAACCTAGCTGTGTGATGGCCTCTATTGCCAAAGGAATGTCACTCGTGCACCTCTAGAATGTTATGAAATTACATGCATGTAATATTTGGAGAAATTTGCAGTAAAAAGGTCCTACAGAAAACAGTTTGAATCAATCAAAAATGGTAACATCTGACAATCCTGGAAGTTTGTTATGTTTTTTGATATTTGTGTAACACCTACTACCATTGTTGTGGTCTCAAAGCACTGTAGCACTGTGGGGTGAATGGTCCTTCATCAGACTGTAGTCTGAACAGACATGAAGATAAAAGAGCATTACAATGCATGAGAATAATAATTACAAATTAGGTGACAGTTCACTTACTAGCAGAGATGACTAGCTTACATACATTAGACTAGACATGCAATTCCGAGTGTTCAGGTGCAAAGAGGATTGCTGGAGTGACTATGTGGCAGCGGGTCCACATTTTTCATGGGAATTTTCCTATAACATGCGGATCATAGCGCAAAAGTGGGAATGGGCTATTATAAAGTAGTCTATTAATCCCAACCGCAGCTGTCTACAGCTGAGGGCTCTGCTTTACATTACATGCAGAACACAAACACGCAGCAGTCACATGTACATTTAATGAACGTTTGTCAGCTATGTCTAAGATACATTCAGCACATGTCCACTTGTCTCTAGCATTAAGTCAATGCAGTAGAAACGTTTAGTATTGGATACAAATATAGTTTTGCCCTATTGAATGTATAGAAAAAGCCACCCTTAGTATTACTAGTAATACATTACAATGTATAGAAGGAAAATATGCATAGAAAGAAAATATAACCTAAGCTACCCCCGCAGGCTCAGTTCATTAAACTGTGTGAATGGCAGAGATGGATGAGGAATAAACAGAGTTTGTAGGGCAGGAAGAGCCAGATATCTGTCTTTTGTTGCGACAGACTTGCACATTTCAGTTGCAATATTTTGTATTACTGTCCTTTGACTGTTTGTTATGCTCACCTGGTCTCTGTGGAGGGGTTGCAGCCCTCCCTGAACTTGAATCACCCCCTTCAGGCCTCTCCCTCAATAGAAAAGCTGTGAGCAGTGGTACGTGGTGATAGTGCTCCTGTGAATTATGGAAGATAAGCTCTCTGTCCTGCTACTTCTGGCAGGAGCGCGTCGAATGGGATCTAGTTCCTTCACTGATCCTGATAAGGATTAGTCCAGTCCAGCTGAGACTATGCTTCTCCTTATGATTGGTAAGTCTTTCTTGAGCTCTTGTGATGCTGTTCGTTCTGTTTAATGTCTTTATGTGTTGCTCCTATTTATGCCTGCAATAATGTCTCTCTTCTGTTTTCTTCCCTTAGATGGAAATGCAGACTCAATGCAGCTGTGAGACGCGAGACGTGGCCGGATGGAAGATGGATACTACCGCAATGTCCGACAGCAGGTAAGTGATGGTTTAAGGAAAGCGTGAAGTATGGCGATGCGCAACCTTAAACTGACTGTTTTTTCAATGTCTAACCTTGTCTTTGGTTTTTCCTTGCTGGCGCTGCTGTTGACAATGGAGCGTGTCGTGCTGTGGTGCCAAGATGAAGATATCGGCGTTCCGGAAAGTGTAAAGATGAATACTTTGTTTGCCGAAGAGATGTACAGGTAAGAACAGCTTCCCCCAGTTGGTAAGCATGTTGGCAGGAAGCAGGATGTCCAGGAAGCAAGATCTTCAAAGGTAAGTCTGACCTCAGGCGAGCGTTACGCTGCTTGCAAGTGCAGAATAACGCAAAGCGTCTGTTTTGAGGATCGGGGCAGCTTATATAGCTGAGATCGTGGGCACGCCCATTAGGGCCGGCTTACCAGCCACACCCTGCCACTCCTAGTGTGAGCATGTGCGAAGTCAATCCATTAGCAGCCACACCCAAGAATACACTTGGCTGCTTAATGGATGGAATGTTCAAGGTTAATGCATCCTGCTTGAAAGTGATTTCAATCTGGCATACACCCAAGTCAACGCCTAGCATGTAGTGCACAACTGAAATCCTTATTTATTTTTGTCTAAAAGTTCTTTATACTGAACGATATACCACTCATATCACGCCCTCCTCCTGGAACGCCCCCCCCGGTCACACTGAACCAGGAATCAGGCTGGTTTGCAAAGGTAAAGATTTATTTATGTATTTAAAATGTAATCACAATAGGTTTTAATAGGTACACCACACTCACCAATGGGGTGAGGTAACACTGAATAATCTCTTTAATACACGAGGAGTAGCAGTGAGCAAACAATTCAGCACAGAAAATAATACTTGTGTGTGGTTTCATACAGGATAGCACTGTGGTTAAAGGTTCCCCCTGCACACCCCTCAAGCCCCTGATAGGCAATGTAAAGAGATAAGAGAAGAGAGCAGGTATTCAGGAATGGCAGAATTGAAACAGAACCCCACTTTCCCCCTTTCAAACACGAGAGAAAACGGAATGGACTGTCAAGCTGTCAAAATGGCTTGTAAAGTTATCTTTAGAATGAACTGGGTAAGCACTAAATATGGTCAAAATCACTGAAATTGTTATAAATTCTTATGGGAGCCGCTTTGGATAGTTGCACACAAACACAAGCAATGATTTAATACCAAGAAACTATTTGAAGTCTTAAAACTCAAGTCGGAGGCAATTAAAAGCTGTTTTACACGTGTAAGAATTTCCCAAAATGAAAATTTGCGGCAAACTTTTCACTGTGCAAAATTCGCGATAACGGGAGAACCGTGTTGGTTTGGAATGCGATTTAAAGCTGTGGATGTTAGCTACAAGCAGAAGTTGAAACTCTGTTTCTAGCACAAAAACGGAGGGAGTTATAGGCATTTTAGTAGAGGTTGTTTTTTCGAGATAGGCGCAAGAATGGAAAACAAGAATGCATTTTTAAAATGACAAAAGGGTTTCTTACACTAGAGGATGACTATGAACAAAACGAATACCATACAGGAACACAGTGACTTGATCAGAATGACTTCCTGCGGAGGAAACTCGCCTTCTTCAGATGAGAAAAGATCAGCGCAGAGACAGTTTTAGCAATGCCAGTACAGGAGGAAGATAGATGGTTTTGGATAGAGAGTTCAGACAATTCAAAAATACTCCTAACAATACAGGTTCTGAATACAAGATAGGATGGGTTTAAGATAGGGATTGACTATGCAAAAGACATATGCCAGTGACACAATTCTTTCTATAGATACTCACTGGATATGTTTTTGAATGGAACCGTCAGGATTCTGGTCAGGGAATTGGATCTGGGTTAGGAAAGACGGCTGGGCACATCGGACTGGATCGGATCTGCAAGGCACTCTGGTCACAGCACGGCACAGGACTGGATTGGATCTGCAAGGCCCTCTGGTCACAGCACGGCACAGGACTGAATTGGATCTGCCCTTCTTGGTTCTGATGATAATTATTTCAGCAGGCAAGCAGTACAGCACAGACTGGCTGTATTATGATGCTTCCCCTTAGGTTGGTGGGGTTCTGGTTCTGGAATTTGAGGCCTAGCTGAAAATGGTTCAGCTATGCAATGGGTTTCTGCTTTGCCAAGTTTCTGGAATCTGGAGAAAGGAAGATGTAGAGTTTAGCAGCAGGTTGCTCCGCCAGCATCAGGATAGTGAGTGAATCTGTCTGTCTTTTTCAGTGGTGAGCTGTCTCTATTTATGCTATGATAAAGTGGGTGTGTGTGCGTGTTTAGCCTAAGCCGCCTCTTTTGACAGGTGATTGGGTCAGAGTCTACTCTCTGCCTTGATTGGAGGAGAGAAGCAAAGTGTCACCTTTATGGTGCAATTTTATGAGGCTGAGAATCCACCCCTAACCCCTGGAACACAAAATCTACTTTTGGCACAATCCATTTTTCCACATGTGCAACCTCTATAACAATCACATATACCGATTACATATTTTCCATAGCAGCTACTCCTCAAAACCCTTAGCCATGGGATCTTGTCTCCGCTTTTCACAGAATTTTGCCCTTTTCATCAGGAACACAATGTCCAATTTATAAGCAAATTTCTACAAGTGTGCGCATTTAACATGGGCATAAGTGTATAAAGTTTCATACTTCTAGCAGAAATACATTTAGCGTAAAATCATATTTCTTGCCGTTTCTTTCCAGAATATGTCATACGATTTTGCCGCCTCTTGAAACGTGCAGCCAAAATTTAGATTCACAAATCTGTTACTTATATATTTTTCACAATTTTAACAGTAAGTTATCCGTCTTTTTAAAAAGTGTTCGTTGTTAATGTTCAGCCACAGATGGTTGTTTGGGTCTGCCTCTTTTTGTCTCCCTGCAGTCCCGGAGCAGTCTCCTCCCTGTTTGCACCATTTATGACTGTCCTTACACCTCACATTTCCTTAGTTGCCACTGGTCATTGTTCCTCATGCCTCAGCAGACCAGGTACTTTCCCAACCCCATAATTAATGCTTCTGTGTGATTTCCTGCTGGGGGGAAAGGCCTTTCTTCTGTGAGAAAACCTGTTATTCCAGTTTGGTAGCCTCAGCCAGGTTTAATTTTAATTGTTAACTCTGTTGATTTTTTCCTTAGTTTGAAACAAACTTGTTGTATCAAATCACAGCTAAATTCTCATTCAAGATTTCAAACCATGGGATCAAAACAATTACAACATGGGTTACTATCAGTAACAGGCCTCTTAGATTGCAAACATTTGTTTTCAGTTTATATATGTCAAAGTTTAATCAGGCAGGCTCCTGACAGCTGTCATTCAGGCGGCCCAGGGTACTGCACCCAGAAATTTTTGACAGATCCATAGACAGGCCACTTTTGCTGTGGAAATCCCTTTATGCTTTCAGCTTTTCAGGACTTTGTAAGTTCACAATGATTTCTTAAACTAAGTGAATTGTAGCACCCAGCAAGAATTTTGGATGTTTGAGGGTGTTCTGTACCGGCATTCTGCAGTTTCAGCCACAAAGAAAAAGGGATTTAAAGCAAGATTGTGGGGTTTCATTTAGCAAAGCACTGCTTTTTCCTCTGTACTCCATTTTCACTTGTTGTGGAGCCCAGTGACACATTTCAGGAGTGAGAGCTCTGTTCCACCACTGACAACGTGCGTGGCAGATTGGGCAGCCATCTTTTTGTGCATTGCAAAGCACGATTTTCAGAGGTTTTTGCGCGCACAAGGGTTTTGCAGCCATTTTGCTGTTTTCCGGCACCATCATAACACAGTGATGCAGCATAGCAGAGCAAAAGTGGGTCAAAACATCCCACATGCTTAATGGATGGAATGTTCAAGGTTAATGCATGTGAAGTGCTATGTCCATAAAAAAAGCTTTTTGGTGTTAAATGGATGTTTTTGTTTACTTTTGTTTATGAGCCTGGTGCCAAAGGCACCAGGACAGTGTTCACCCAGGTCTCCTGTGCATTCGACCCATGCATGCCTGTGCCCTTGACTTCATGACCATGACACTGTTGTCTTAAGGCTATGAGATGTGTAGTTGCTTGTAAAGAACTTTATGCCTCATTAAGGCCACCATTCCTGTAGTGAGTGCTCTGTTTGTCAAGTTACTAAGAAACTGCATGTATTTGTATATGATAATACAACTTGGAAATTGACCACACATACAAATTGTAAATAAACATTTTTCATTTATGTTGTGACCTGTCCATGTGAGTTGCACTATGTGGGGAAGACGCTAAGAATGGTCCACATCAGGATCAATCAACACAGATCGCAAATCAGGGCAGGGATGGCTTTACCGCCGCTGGTACAACACTGTTTAGAAGCTGGACACAACGACAATGATCTGAGATGGTTTGTCATCGAAAAGGTGTCCCTTGGTGGCACACGTGGTTCACTTGCCCTAGTACCGTCCCAGCATGAATTGTTTTGGATTTATCATTTACTAACTCACGTGAGAGGGCTGAATGATGTAATGCAATGAATCATACAGTGAATGTTAATATACAACTCAGTCCATTGGGCATGTAGGTAATGGATCTTACAATATGCATTGATGTTTGGCCTCTACAGGTGCCGGATTCTGGATTTGGCTTTTTGGTTTTATTCACTCTTTCATTTTGGAAGATGTGAATACTAAGCAATAATTGAGGCCCTTGAGAAGCATATTTTAAAATACACTTTTCGGTGGTGTAGCAGTGATCTCCTGTGTGCTAACTCTTTGAGAGAGTAGCATTTGTCATTTGTTCATGTATGAACTGAAGTTGTGTTGCTATGACTTTTTTCTGCCTTTAATGGCTGTGTATTGAGGTGGGATTTATTTGCATATATTTATCTTGGTGCACTAGTTGCATTTTTACCTGGGAGCAGTGTTTGTGGTTATATTATTATAACTCATACGCACTTTGATATGAGCAGGACATGTGCAACAAAGGCTGCCACGATTTTAGATAGATTTTTCACTCTTACACGGAAGCAAGCTCCACTATCATGTGATGGTTATAATGATGCTAATTACGTGGAATGAGCCCTGTATACTTTTACTATAGTATTTAATGGTGTAGTAGGCAGGACACCAAACTATGTGTTGGATATTCGGCCTGCCATAATCATTCTTTTTTATTTTGTGTACTGGCTCATACATATGTACATATATGCATGGGAATATGCTCGCTAATTTAGGTCATTGTGTGTCCTTTACAGTGACAGAGAGTGTCTTTGTTCGATTTGATGGCCAGTGTTCTGACAGATTGTCTTCGAATGTGATGCATGGTTTCTGCAGTGTGTGAAATAAGTAACGGACATCTTTGTTTGATTCTGCCCCCAATGTGCGTACAAGTGTGAGTTTTGACTTTTTCGCTTTTGTCTTGTGTCTTGGGGTTTCTTTAACTAACTCTTGTTATTGTGATTGACAGTTTTCAAAGTGCTACAATGTGTTGCTTGGAAAATTTAGTTTTCCAAGTCTTGGAGAGTGGTGCCCGATGTTTGGAAGTCAATTAATCATAATGCAGGTAACCATTTGTGGCTGTGACCAGTGATGGTTTGAAATTATTCATCTTTTAGTAAGTCTAAAAGGGTCTAGCACATGCTCAGGGAAGCATCTATGTTCATGCAGGAAATGTATTTACCTAGCTGACTGGTGACCCATAGAGTATTGTGGTCCTGAGGAAGACTTCTGTGAGTCGAAACCAGTATGTACTGGTAATTGTTGCCCTTTGGACAATCGAGAAGTAGAGGCCATCGGAATATGAACAGTTTGTGCCCCTGAGGGGGTATATAGTTGGCTGTAATTCATTGGTTCACAGATTTTTAGGTGTGGACCTTAGGTCGTAGGCTGGCTTTATGTACAACATATATTTAGGCTCACCAGGCTTTAATATCATGCATTCTCACGCACACATGACATGTTACTTATGTGAAATCTGCTTTTTTGCACATGTAAGCTTGCTTCTTTGCGCATGCTGACCGACTGTTATGTATTTTATTTTGTTTATATGTTAAAGGAGAATTGCGCTCGAACATTGTATTATCCCAAAAGATGGGTAATAATCAAAAATGTATATAAAACATATTTTTAAAGAAAGATCCTATGTAAAATTTTGAGCAAATGAGACTCAAAGTTTTGACATAGGGGCATCCTTTTTGTGATATGATGCAGCCTCCTCTGTTCATGTTAAGCTCTGGTCTTGCCCCCTACTGGGATCTTTTGCTTACTGCAGCCAGAAAGCAGAGCATAACATGGAGAGGCAACTGCCAGTGTTTACAATTGCCTTCACTTTCATTTTACATTTTGGGTGCTCTCCACGCTCAAGGAAGCACAGAAAACGTAAAATGAAAGGCAGAGCTAATTATAAAACCTTTGCTGGCTGCCGGCGGAATATACATAATTGCTGCGATTTTCTTTACTAGTTTCCCGAGCACAGGAAACTGAAAAATAAAGTCACAGCAATTATAAATACTCTGCTGGGTGCCAGCGAAGTATTCATAATTGCCTGGACTTCCCTAAAACAAACGTTGTGTTCATAAATGTTGGTACTTTTGCTTTGAGTATCCCGGGCTCGCCGGCTTGGGGAGCCAGGGAGACTCAAAGCGAAAACCCCTGCAATCATAAATACAACTCAGTTGTATTTATAATTACCGTGGTTTTCTTAGTAAAAAAATAAAAAGCACTTACCAGCAGCAGACTGCAGGAAGGATAGGATCCTGAGTGCATTCTCTGCTCTCTGGCAATAATGAAGCAAAAGCCGGCTGTAATAAAGAAAAGCTACCAGTAGGTGGCTTTTGCTTCCTTATTGCCGCAACGGCAGAGCTTAACACAAGCACAGGAGGTTCATCCATTTCACAAAATGGATGCCTCAGAGTGCTTGAAATGTTTGAGTTTCAGCCTCATTTGTGCAAAATTTTACATAGGAACTTTCTTTAAAAATATGTTTTATATTTTTTTTTGATTATTGCCCATCTTTTAGGACAATAACAGTTTTGAGTGCACTTCCCCTTTAAGTTGGTCAATGCATATGTTGTTGATGCATTGTCATTTGTTCTTTTTTCTCATTATTTTCATTTGATTTAGAATTGTGATCTATTGACATACATCCAAACATTTTTTTACAGTTGTAAATAAATGTCAATGTATTCTCTTACATTGTTTGTGTATTAATATTGGTACTACACAGCCACTGTTTTTGTCTGGGTCTGTTTGGAAATTACATGTTTTTTGTGTACACATTTTATTTAGTATGTATATGCAGACTCACTTGCGACTTAGGATTCAGCTTTTATGTTTAGGAGATATGTGTTTTGTTCAATAATGCCACCTAACAAGGCTGAGAGAATTGTGTATTGTGTAACATAATCCAAATATTACCAATATTATATTTATTTTACACTTGACCCTCCTATTGGGTGATATTGTATTTAAATATGTGCTCTGTAAAGCGCTTTGGATTAAGGTGCTATATAAATAACATATCATTATCATTATTATCATTATTATATGCCCATGGAAATAGCTCCCTTACATCCTGTTGAACTAATTTACTTCCCGAGTGGGCATAGCTACATGGCCATGGAATAGGACGTGGTTCTAATGAGCTCCTGCTGATCCTCAAATGGTCCGTCGAAATACAGATGCTGAGATTCAACGATTCAGTGCATGAAATCATAAACGGAAACATGAAGACATGGAGCACACCACGAGTCGAACACTAAGGCCGTGACAGAACAAAGGAAACAGCCGCGGGGCAGCTAACCCGTAGGATCGTGGGAGAGTGAGCTGTGTAGAAGGCCATGCAAGAAGGTCCCTGAATGCCACACATATGCGCAACGATCAAAAAACATATCGATTGTGGCTTTCAGATAATCGCCCATCTCCAATAGCATTTTCGGAACCCCAGTGGTAAGCAAAGCGAACGGTTCAAACAGCGCTGCACATGTGAGCGGCATAGTGGATGGCGACATCACACTTGTGGACTGGATGAGGAGAGCGAGGCAAAAAACGAAGGCAGACTAGCAGCGATAGCGGGGCGGCTCTGAAAAAACCTGCATGAACATTTAACGTGGGCGGCTCCTTACGTATTGAAGGAGCGAGCAGGACTAGACCACAACATTGATAATTACGCTGAAGTGCCAGCCTGAACAGCTGTTGTCCCGCGAAAGCAAACAGCCCTGAGAAGGGAGTTGTCTGGAAGAGTACGAAACATTGTAGCGCAGTCAGCGGAAGGCTACAGTGTAGCACGTATGAGAAAGCAAGGATCAGACTTGCATAAAGTGAAACTAACATGATCCGAAACAACGTAGAGGCTGGTGCATCGCTGATGGAAAACAGATTCCAGTGCAGCACGATCACAACATAGAATGAGGGCTAAGTGGTTGAATAACGAGTCGGAGGCTGACTAGAGCGCATCGCTCAAGGAGGGCTAGTGCAACACATAGGAAAATAGTCCGCAGTTGGACTCGAAGACGTACGAAGAGACCCAGAGCACCATAAAAGGCCACCACAAGGCGAACAAGACTGCACCAACTAACATAGTCACTGGGAAGCAAAAGAAAGAGCGCAAAGCGGATGGGACAATATTAACATCAAAGAAGCAATTGTGAGTCAGACACTGGTGCATGACAGGGCAGATGTACCAAAAGGGAGCGGTACAGACAGAGAGGACCCTAGGAGATCACCAAGCTGCAAATGGTTCTGGCGGTTGGCAGTAGCCACAGAGATAACCCAGCAGAATAAGGCTACCAGACAGCAAAAGTGAGAACCCAACGGATGGCCTTAGTGCCCCCCGCAAACTATTCCAACAACTGAACATACGCTCGTAAGAACCAACTCTCCAGAGTACTCCGGACATGAAGAACTGGCGGGAAAGTCACTGAGCCGTGGATAAAGGGGAACAACAAATCAGAGAAGCCGGATAGAACAGTGCGCTCACTGCCAGATCCAACTGTACCTACTACTAAATTTGTAGATGAGGAAGAAGACTGAAAGAGAGAAGGACACGAGAACAAACGCAAAGCCCCAACGGTAGGTGTAACAGTTCAGTGAGGTCACTATAAGAGTATGGGGCAAGTGCTAGAGTCTAACCACACAAGACAGTATGCTGTAAGCACTTCCCGGCTGACAGTATACACAATTCGCATTGGGCCAAAAAAGCTGTACCATACACAGAGGCATCAAGATGGTGACCAAATCCAATAAGAGCAAAGGAAAACAGTCTTCAATAGACTAATTCGTTAAACCAGCACAGCAGACCGACAATGCAAAGACGATGGCTCCAGATACACAAGAAGGGGACCGACCGGGTCGAATAGATAAACAAATACTGGAAGCCATAGCAGAGCTGAAGACATCGCTGGAATTCAAAATGTATGCTATTAGTATATATGTGAATTTACTGAGAAAGGATGTCAAAGCACTGGCAGAGTGCACAGGTGTGTTGGAGAAAGAAATGAAGACAAACACAAACAGTTGTAAGAAAATGGGAAATGGGCCTACAGTAATGCACAGGGAAATAACAAGGGAGAGATGAAAGGTAGCAAGGTAGCCGAAATGGTAGTAGATTATGGGTGAACTTAGAGTAATGACCTGGAATGTGCGAGGGTTGAACAGCTATATTAAAAGGAACTGGGTTATGACATATCTGAGATGCCAGAAGATAGACATAGCGCTGCTACAAGAAACATACCTAACTAAAGACAAACTGGACATACTAATGCAGAAATGGAGTGGGACAACAATCGGCTCATCACACTCGGCATATGCCAGAGGGGACCTGATTTGGGTAGTGCTGACTGTCCCATTCAAGGTGCTTAAGACGGTGGTAGACAAAAAGGGAAGGATGATCATAATTAGGGAATTGGTTGAATGCAAAGAAATATGTATTATAAATATGGATGCCCTGAATCAGGACACAACGACTTACTTTAGATCATTGTACTCTAAGATTAGCCCATATAGAGATTGTGGGTTGATATGGGGGGGAGATTTTAATTGCACTTTGGACCTGACAAAAGATAGATCAGATAATACATTTGCTCAGCCAACCCCGGAAGCCAAGGCGCTGAACACGCTGTTGAGCACGTTAAAGCTAGCAGATATATGGAGAACAATGTACCCGTCGGGATTGGGTGTATTCACATTACACTGCCCTTCAGAACCTACATCTGAGGCTGGACTATGTGTTTGTGGGGGAGGAGAAGCTACATAAAATCACTTGGGCCGAGTATAAAGCGAAGGTCCTGTTGGATTGTGCCCCTTTAGTTATCACATGGCAGGCATCCCCCCCCAGCCAAAATCCCGACGGGAGACTCAGAGTTGAAGCATTGAAAGACACAGGGTTCCAAGTGTATATGAGGGAGGAGGTGAACAAATATTTTAGGAACAATACCGGTGGTGTAGACTCTGCAGGTACGCTGTGGGAGGCCTTCAAGGTAGTGGTAAGGGAAGCGGCGATGGCCAAATCGAAGGGGATGCAAGAAGTTACACTGCGAGAATTACAAAAAGCAGAAAGCAAATTGGAAACTATAATGCGAAAAGGCATTAGATCACTAGAGGAGGCCAAGGAAGGGTCCCGTCTGCAACAAGAATGTAGGGTACACTGGAAAAGGTTAGGTAGACTAAGCTACAAGAAATATATAGAGAGACAGCATGCAGAAGGAGACAAGCCGTGCACACTGCTTGCCTGGTTGCATAAAAGTGAGACTGCACGGCAGACAATCAGAGCAGTGAAAGGGGCAGATAGGAAGCTGCAGGAGACTCAGGAAGAAATTAATACGTGTTTCTATGATTACTATAACCACCTATATAGTGAAACTACAGAGGGGGGGAAGAGAATATACAAGAGGCGCTGACCGAAATCAATCGTCTTGCACTAAGTAAGGAAGTAAGAGATGGGTTAGAGATACCAATTATGATTGAAGAACTAGAAAATGTGATAAAAGAGTTGCCTACTAATAAAGTCCTGGGGGCGGATGGGCTCCCCAGCAAATTTTATAAAGAATATAGAGCCGATATCCTCCCCCCACTATTGGCAATGTTGAATGAGGTTTTAGAAATGGGTAAATTACCCGAATTTCTATCTACACAAGTCGATAATCATTCCTCTCCTCAAACCAAAGAAAGCATGTACAGAATGCGGATCATATAGGCCTCTGTCGTTGCTGAACCAAGATGGGAAGATTCTTACAGCAGTAATGGCAAAGAGGCTCAGATCAGTTATAGGTAAGTTTATTCACTCTGACCAGACAGGATATGTTCCACATAGGAATAATCCTCACAACCTTAGAAGATTACATCGCATAATTGATTATACCAGCAAAGAGACGCAAGAAGTAGCGGTGGTGTCACTGGATGCAGTGAAGGCGTTTGACTCAGTCAGATGGCCATGGCTGCTTGCGGTCCTTGAAAACCTCTGCATTGGGCCTACATACATTAGATGGGTGCGGCTGCTATACAATGCGCCAGTGGCAAGAGTAAGAACGTGCTACCCTATCTCAGAGCAGTGGCAATTCATAAGGGTACAAGGCAAGGTTGTCCATGGTCCCCGATGCTCTTCATATTAGCGCTAGAACCATCGGCAGTCTACTTGAGAAACTAATATGGTGAAGTGGGTATAAATACGCCAGAGGCTTTTGATCTCACTGTATGTAGATGATATGCTCCTATGCCTACAGTACCCTGAAGGGAATTTACAATACGTTTTGGATGTGATGGCAAGATATGCAGTATTCTCTGGCATAACATTCAACCCTCAGAAATCGAGTCAGTATCCCCTGGGAGAGTATAGAGGGAAGCCCATACACAAATTGCCGGTGTTACATATTAAGTGGGAGATTGAGATGTTTAGATACCTAGGGGTAGATATATATCATGACCCCAATGTGGAATATATACATAACACAGTGCAGGCTCTTGATAAAATCGAAAAGTGTATATCATTGTGGACGAAACTACCATTGTCCATGATGGGATTTCTACACTACTTTGCATATATCCTGTTCGCAATATCTAAACCATTTTTCAAGAAGTTACACAGCATATGCAGAAGCTTCATATGGCATAATTCAAGGACCAGAGTGGTGCTATAGAAACTCCAATGTTCATAGGAACAAGGAGGTATAAAACTGCCCAGTTTTGAGGTGTATTTCGAGGCTAGCCATTTACAATTTGTGGTCGATGGCTGCCAGACGAACAAATGCCAGAAACAAGATTACTGAGCGCAGAAAGTACTCTGTTTGTTTGTTTTTGTTTGTTTATTGAATTTCTAATGCGCACCAGACCCTTAACTAAGTGATATGGCTGCCCGATTCATATAGGACAAATGATCACCTCCTGATATGCTTGGGATGCACGATGTGGAGTAGTGCACTTCAATTGACTGGGAAGGAAGCACCATATTCTCCGCAGATACCACTAGTGGCGTTGGAAGGCGTAGACGAATGAGTTAGGCAGAACGTGAGAAAGAGTTGGGAACCCATGGGTGTAGCGACGGTGGGGGATGTATTAAGGGAAGGGAAGCCCAAGGATTTGAAGAATGAATGGTAGACACCGGGGTGCATTGGACACAAAACATCATACACTCCTGGCTTCTGAGGGGACTGAGGCGGAGGTGGCTGGACTCCAATAGGTCTTTAAAACTGATTTATGATGTGTTGGAAGGTGGGCATGAAGTCTCGCGCATATACAAATTATTAATGTCCAAGGTCGGAGCAGAGTTTGTACAAACAAGGAGTAAATGGGAAGCAGACCTAGGGGAGCCACTGACAGATGAGATGTGGAGTAGAGATAGAGGGTATCATAAGAAGGTATCGAGGAATGTACGACTTCAACAGATTCAATTATGTGTGATCCATAGAGCATACCTGACCACAAACAAAATAGCTAAGTTTCACCAAGCAGATATACAGAAATGCCCGAAATGTGGGGAGGTGGACGCAGGGCTTGTACATATGTTCTGGGCATGCATGGAGATCGGCAGATTCTGGGAGGAGGTGGCTTGAACATCAGTGAAAGCAGAGATTACCCTGGATGTGAGTTCCCTTAGCACTTGCCTGTTGGGTTGCTTCCGAAGACCAAAACATGCTAAACATGTGAGTAAGCTCAAAGTATTAGCATACATCCTAGCGAAACGCAGGATTGAGATGGGGTGGAAAGCATAAGCGAGACCAGCAGTGTATGGTGGACGGATATGTTAAAATGGGCCAACGCAGAGACCTCTGTGTGGCAAGAAGCGGCGAGCAGGGAAATGGAAGAAGAAGGGGGTGGGGTGGAGGCGTGGAGACAATTGATAGCCGATCTGGAAGTCTTGGGACAGAGTACAGCAGAAAAAAACGTACATATACCACTAGCTACCCACCTCTAACACACCGAAAAGGTGGCTACTTGTCAGAAATGTACCTCACAGTAGGAATTTCATAGGATTATATCTCCCACCATAGACAAAGAAATGTGTTTAGCATATTTTAATTATTATATCAAACAACATGGTAAAACAACATAAAAAACCTATTTCCAGCGTTCGTTATTTGTAGAAACACAAATGGGCGGAAGAAGCAGACACCAAAACATTTGCAATGTACAATTTGTGTGATGTTAGTAATTGTGTATTTTGATCACATTTTCAATTATACAACAACGTGGTATAATAGCGTCAACATTTGAATATGTTTCTAGGGAGAAGGACAACACTGTTGCAGTTTAAAGCTCGTCAGTAAAGTCCAACGCCCCGTCTTCAGGACGCGATAGGTTAAAGAAACACGTTACACTGGCAACATGGCGCCTATGTGTAGTGTGGGACAGAGTACTCAAGCCTTGGTAGAGGACTCCGGACAGTATGAGACAACAGCGGAGTGAACGGATCCACGAAGGGTAGAAGCTGGAATGTGGAGTGCAATGTAGGCCTGGAAGGGGAGGGGGGAGTTGGTTTGGGGGGGGCAGGGATCTAATCATATAATTGAACGTGTAATGTTTGATGACTAACAGTGAGTGTATTGTTATGATCATATGTTAAAACCAATAACAACTGTTTAAAAAACTAATTTGCTCCCTGCTATGAAATATGAATTTTGTGACAAAATACTGTATGGACAAGGATGTTGCACAGCTTTATGTGCTACACCTGAAATGTCTGCAACAGATCTCACTCAGGCTTTCACAAAATGAGAGTTGAGAAAAGTGAGAAAATGTCTAACATGGGCACCTCTTCACTGCTGCCAATAAGATTTGATTATTCACCTCTCTCTGAGTGAAGAAGACCTAAAATGATTCCGAGGACTGGGCTCTGCAAACTCCTATTAAAGGCACCACACATGTTGTTGTCCATGATGCAGACATTAACATTGTATTTTCCTGGCTCATCAACAAATGCACTCGCCAAAAACCCAAACACATCTTCACTGTTTCTGATGGCAACATAGATAGGTTAGCAGTTAATATCACCTTAATATACAAAACAGAGAAAAGTGTGAGATGCACAAAAAGTTACTTCAAAAAGTATAGCAATATCCAATTGTAAGTACCTGCTTCATTCATTCATTCGAAATATTTCAAGTGCAACTGGGTATCGTTCCCCGTCCAAGGGGGAACGCGTGAAAACAAAACCAAAAAATAGCCTTTTGTTGCCAGCAGGTGACCCAAATGCACTCCTGTGGGACTAACTTCCCTAAAATGTTCCACATGAGATTCAATCTTTTCAACAAGTGAAAAAAATGTACATCAAAGTATTGAAGATGAAAAACTGTAGATACGTAATTTTCAACACATTAACCTCATCATGAGTTGGGATGTATTCCCAGCTGTAATACCGCCGACTGTAATAGCCCTAGAACCGACTGGTCCGGTGGTATTACCACTGGATCATGGGTTGGGACTTAAAGGTAAATCCCCATTCCTGACTGGGTTCATTGAATCCAATGGGGAATTTTCAGTGCTGATACTGCAGGCTAATACAGCCGCTGTAATACCGCCGAAATCAGGGATTTTCACCTGCAGAAAAAAGCTGGAGGTAAAACAGCCGATTTAGCACCCAACTCATGATAAGGCCAGGCCTTAAATACCGTTACCGCCGCATTTAAGGGCTACAGCCCAACTCGTGATGAGGCCATTGCATTTATCATTCCAAATTCAATCAAGTATTTTTTGGCATTATATAAACAAACCATACATAACTCTTAGGGGAGCTAGTCCCACGGCAGTGCATGTGGGTCACTTGCTGGCAACAACAGGCTATTTTATGGCTTAATCTCACCTTAATAGTTATTTCTGTGCTGTCTGAAGCAGATATGTTTATTTATCAGGCTTGTGAATTTTTCAAATGATGCTCATCATATGTGAATCGAGAGTTTATTTTTTATTTATTTATTTATTTATTTATTTATTTATTTATTTATATAGCGCCGCCCGCCCGCAGGCATCGGGGCGCTTACATGTAGACATGTACATAGCTCAAGGTGGAGCCTGAAAAAAGCAACAGGACAAGTACATAAAACTACAGGTTGGCTGATTCATTCAGTCCTAAACATGGGTTACTTGAAAAGCTCTGTTTTTAGTTTTTTGCGGAAGACCAAATGATTGGACTCCAATCTAAGGTACTTCAGCAATTTGTTCCAGTTAGAGGCCGCTCAGTTAGGGAAGGCTCTGCCCATACCAAGTTCCTTCTTGTGTTTCAGAGGCGTTATGAGCCCATTAGCTTCTGATCTTAATGCCCTGGAAGGATGGTAAAAGGTGAGTTTGGACTTCAAATAGGCTGGTGCCTTGCCATATAAACACTTGTGAGTAAGGCATATAGACTTGAATTGTATGCGTTCCTCTATTCTCAGCCAATGGAGGTCCCGCCTAGCTTCACTGATGTGTTCACTTCTTGCTTTCTTTTTGACCATTCTGTTCGCATTGGTTTGGACCAGCTGAAATGTTTGGATACTTTGCTTACTAGCTCCTACCAGGAGGGCATTACCATAGTCCTAACGTGACATGATGGTAGCTCTTGCTATTGTGGCGCAGTTTTTCTCACTCAATAGTGGTCTAATGGCTTTAAGTAGCCGGATGTAATAATTACAGTTTTTACTCACATACGTTGCCTGGGCATCAGAGTTGAGGGATGCTTCCAACGTGATGCCTAGTGTTTTGACCTTATCAGACACTGGAATAAGAGTTTCTTTAATTTGGAAGGCCTGATATTCAGCGGGGAGTTTGGCTCGAGCCTGGATTAATCCGAAAATCATTAATTCGGTTTTATTGCCGTTCAGGCACATCCAGTTATTCTCCATCCAATCTTCGATGTTTCCGTAGAGTGTATTTAGTATTGTACTATCCTTAGTGTAGTCCCCACTCAGTTGCAGGACCAGCTGAGTATCAGCAGCATAGTTGGTGAAAAATATCTGGAGTTGTTGTAGTAGCTCACATAGGAATCGGATGTACATATTGAAGAGCAAGGGGGATAGACTAGCTCCCTGTGGTACCCCGCAGAAGATGTTAAATTCAGATGAGAATTTGTGCCCCCAGTGTACTCTGGATATTCTGTTTTCAAGGAAGGATGATAACCAACTTATTGATTCCTTAGAACAATTAGCAACCTTCTCAAGTGCTTGCTGCAAGAGCTGGTGGTCAAGCAGGTTGAAGGCAGCGCTCAGATCCAACAGGACCAGAAGTCCAGCCTTTCCCTTGTCCATAATTTCCAACATTCTGGACTGTAGGTCCAGCATAGCGGTCTCGGTGCTATGAACGGCTCTAAAGCCAGATTGTTGTGGATGTAAGATCTCATGGCTTTCCACGTATTCTTGGAATTGGGCTGTTGCTATTTTGTCCAGTACTTTAAGAGTAAAATTACAATTTGTAATGGGTCTTAGGTTGTTGGGGTCACGAGGGTCAAGAGTAGGTTTTTTTACTAGGGGTGTGATGGTAACCTTTTTTATGTTGTTGGGCACTACTTGGTCCCAAAATGAGGTGTTGACAATTTTAGTAAAAAGTGGCGCAAAGATTTCAGGATATTGTAGGATGATCTTGGGAGGGAGGATATTTTTGGCACAAGATGATGGTTTCATAGAAGCTAATGTTTTTAACATAGTTTCTGGGGAGATGGAGTGGAATTGAAACTTCTCCTTTCCGGTTGTTGTTTGTTGCTCTGCAGGGAGGCTGCATTGAGGTTTATTAGCTTGTGCTAGAGCAATGCGTTCTCTGGCTTTAGATATTTTGTTCGCAAAGGCTGCCTGGGTGTTTATGTCGCAAAGGCTGCCTGGGTGAGTTGCTTATGTGATGAGTTGTTAGGTACAGTTGTCCTACTGCATGTGATTTTGTTTGTTGAGGTTCACACAAGGGTTACAGGGATCAATAACAAACCATGACATAATTAAACTGAATCACTACTTTCTTTATTCTGGGTATATGTACAGGGTGGCCACAAAAACAAATGAGGGCTGTAATCATAAACCAAATGAATCTAAAAAAGTGTTGCCCTCCTGTTTGATCTGCAGGGTGGTACCAGTGTGAGCTTAAAAGTCTTCTTGCACCCTTAGGCTGCCCATTCTGCTCATCACTCCTCCCTTAAGGGTCAGACTAATTTTTCAAATCCCTTCTCCTTGGTCTCCGATTTAAGAGGTTCCTGCAGCCTTCATCTCTGGCTGTCCTGGGTTCTCTTCCCCTTTGTTCTCCGTCCCCGGTTTAAGGGGTTACCACATCATTCTTATTGGACCTTCTTGGGCCGCTTCTGTTAATCCTGGGCTTAAGGGGTTACCACACCCCTCCTCAGTATTCCTCAAATGATCCTCTCCTGGCTTGGTTCTCAATCATGGGCTCAAAGGGCCCCACAGTCTTTCCTGCTCCTTCTAGGAGTATTGGGAGGGCATCTGTCACCTCCCTGGCTTAGGATCCTGTCTCCTGCCCTCATCATCACCTTACTACTCCTACAATTTTCCTGCTGCACATTGCTACTTTTCCGGGGTGCTACAGGTTCATACCTCCTCCTTTTCTGGGCTTTTCACCCTCACATTACCCTTTGCATTGGGCCAAACTTTCCCTCTTGTGTCTTCTTTCTCTGGTTACCTGTGTCTTGACCATCCTCTAGTACCTCCTTCTGTTTACCTTCTCAAATCCTTTACTGCTAGTTTGTGTCTACCTTCACCTCAACTCCCAGTCCCACCTACCTCATATGATTTATTTCCAACTCCACCTCTGATCTTAATTAATCTTCCTCCTTATGTCTTATCTCCATCTATGATTTATTTCCAACTCCTCTGCTCATGATTAAATTCCCAATCTGACCCCCATAATTTTGGGAGACACTAAGGGCCTCATCACGAGTTGGGCTGTATTCCCGGCTGTAATACCACTGACTGTGATAACCCTAGCACCGACTGGTCTGATGGTATTACCACTGGATCAGGGGTTGGGCCTTAACGGTAAATCCCCATTCCTGATTGGGTCCATTGGATCCAATGAGGAATTTTCGGTGCTAATACTGCGGGCTAATACAGCCGGCTGTAATACCGCCGAAAACAGGGATTTTCACCTCCAGAAAAAAGCTTGAGGTAAAGCAGCCGATTTAGAGACCAACTCGTGATAGGGCCAGCCCTTAAATGCAGCGGTAATTCTGTTACCACCGCATTTAAGGGCTACAGCCCAACTCGTGATGAGGCCCTAAGTCTCCTGCTTATCGCATAGCTATGTCCACCCTGTCATAATCCGGAAACATGACTAGGCGGCAGTCGAGCATAGAATATATCCTGCATGATCTTTTGACAGCAATCTTAGACATAATTTAGTGAGCAGACAGGTTCTGGATCAGGACAAAAGATATGAAGAATGTAGTAACTTGAGAATGGACTAGAGTGGAAAGGGCGATTTAAATCATGATGAAGTTCTATCATGTCTACCGTCTGGAGAATCTTGTTGTATGCTTAGGTGAATTGTAATCCAAATCCTCTGTAGAATGTAAAACTCCTCCAGTCTACAGTTGGTTAGGATGAGAGGACGGTTTTGCTGTTTGTTGGGCCCTGCCCACATGGTCACCTGGTCATGAAGCTGTTAATGTCAAAAGATGGGACATGTGGGTGGGTGGGTTAAGGAGAAATGGGGAGGGGTGGAGTAACACGTGAAATTGCATAGTTGCTTTCAGTAGCAGAATAAAGAAGGTTGCCTAACGTCTTGGCGCTGTGTTATTATTTATGTAGAACTGACCAACACTACACTTTTGATCTTCAAGTCTTTGTGGCAAAATGTAAAAATGAGAACAGTTCAGTGTATAGAGTTGTACCTTACTTTCAAATATCTAAAAACATTATTCATATTGTGAGCTAATACCATTCAATGGTATACAGTCATGTGGCCGACAGTTTTCAGTATTCTGCACTATTTGCTTTTAAAAACTATTAACTGTTACTAATTATTTTAGCCTCATTTGAAAGTGTATTAAAATCTGTGAACTAATTTGTATTGACTTAGAGTTGCTTCTGTGCACTCAGACGCCGTTTGCATCGTAATATTAATTCCAGGTGGCCCTCACGACTGTTTGGCGTCTAAGAACTACAGTTCCCTGTGTTTCTGTAGTCCTCGCACCTTTTTTAGCAATTTTCAGGTGCGTCAGCACCGGCACATCAGGAACTAGCTAGTCTGCTAGTTTATAAAACCTGTCCTTTCGCGCTCTCACTACATTCTTAGCTCCTGTTGCCTTGATTGAGCTCCATTATATCAATTGTTCTTAGGCCAGTATAAATTGCACAAGAACCGCTAGTTTGAAATACCTAGATTCGACTTTTTGTATTCTGCACTATTTGCTTTTAAAAACTATTAACTGCTGTTAAGTATTTTAGCATCATTTGAACGTGTATTAAAATCTGGAACTCATTTGTATTGACTTAGAGTTGCTTCGGTGCACCCAGATCCCATTTGTATCTTAATATTCATTCCAGGTGTCTCGCATGACTGTTTGGCATCCGAGAACTACAGTTCCCTGTGTTTCTGTAGTCCCCGCACCTTTTTTAGCAATCAGGTGAGTCAGGGACTACATAGTCTGCGCTAATCTGCGCCAGGACACTCTTCAGAGCACACCTGTATGCACCTCGTTGTTCTCGTTTGATTGATGGAGATATCTGTGAAATTGAAGGCCTTGCGGAAAGAACAACAGCTTCATCGTGAAGGCATGGACTAACACTTCTTATCCCAACAAATACTGCGGAAGGTAAACAGGGAGGCGATAGTACAGCGAATCCTTAACCAAGCACCGGTCAGTCCTGAGTCGGAGGAAGTACAAAAGGCTCACTGCCAGGCGGATTGACTTTTACCCTCCCCGAGAACACTATTAGGCCCTCTCCCCGATCCCGGAGGACACACCTTGCTCTGTTGTCCCAAACACAGATTTGGTGTATGAGATAGGTAATAAGGTAGTTACCCATGTTGTGAAGGGAATTCAGCAAAAACAACCATACGGGATTACTATGACCCAAACAGGAGTAAATTACAGTAGGTTGCCAACTCTTAAATTAGTACTCTTAAACAAGAGGTCCCCCTTAAACACTTTATCGATGTGCATGATTACTTTGTAGAAAACAATATTGACATTATGTGCCTCACAGAGACATGACCCTCTGACTCCCATGGTCCTATGATTGAGCAGGTGACCCCCACGGGGTATGCCTTCCTTGGTAAATATCGGTCACATGGACATGGGGGTGGTGTTGCTATTGTTTGTAGAAGTCACCTTGGTATGTATGAGGTCAAAGTGGACTGTCATGGATGTGAGATTCTACATACTAAGATCACCCCTAACCATAACAATAGTAGGAACTTTATTTTGATATATAGACGCCCTGATGAGATGCCTTTGTTAAATGAAGACATTATTCATCAGCTATCTCCTCTACAGAAAACAAATTGTTGTACACTTATTTTGATCTAAATCTGTGGAAAGGGGACCCAAGCGAAAAGAGGACCATTGATTTAGATCAATTGTTGAATAACTTAAATGTCAATGTACATAACTATAATCCCTCACACAAAAAGGCAACATCTTAGATTGGCTTGCCAGTGGAAATAGCAATGTGATAAAAGTGGCTACGACTTCTTGCATATGGTCGGATCACTCTTTCCTTACAGGTTTAATAGAGCTCCCACATCTATATCGTCATAAACATGAAGTACATCGTAAGGTCCTTGGAAGACATTTGAGAACAGTTAAAACCACAGACTTAGCTGGGTGCCTGGACGACTTGATGTCCCAGACCACGGACCAAAACTCTCCTAATCTTTTAGTGAAGAGTTATAATCACCCCTCTGAAACTCAGAACAGTCAGGGATTTCCCTAACCATCAGAAATAGTTCACCCCAGAGCTCACTGTACTTAAAGGCAAGCTGAACATAATTGGCTCAAAGAAAAAGTACAGTCGAACAAAGAAGACTGGAAACTTAAGGAGAGGGAATATGAATTCAAGATAATGGAAGCCAAACGTAATTACTATAATGTATAAATTACCAAAGCAGGAAATTAAACCAAAGAGCATTTTAAACTATTTAAGGCCTGGGAAAAACGAATGCCTTGAATCAACTATTCATGAGACAAAGATGATTGTACAAGGGTACAAAAAGCATTTGCAGCCAATATTACTTCAGCACGTTCAAGAATAGGCAAGGACCCGAATCAACTGAATACGCCAGGATTCTCTGACCCTGTTGGGGTAAAAAATGTTCTGGACCCTCTGTTCCTGTTGAATTTGTCTGCCGTAATGGACAAAGAGGTAGCTGAAGAATTCAGTACTCTGCACCCTACCAGTTGTCCAGGAGACCTCCAACCCTCTAAAGTAATTCTTGAGTACAAGGAACTTTTTGTGCTATTCCTTCAAAGATGTGTTAATGGTTCTTTTGCACAAAGTGTGGTTCCTGCGGTAATTAAGGATGTGGTGGTTACCCCCCTCCTGAAGAAACCAGGACTGAATCCTAGGGATTACTCCAACCTCAGACCTATAACTAACACCCCTTTCCTACTTAAAATAATTGACAAAGTGGCTACTACTCAAATGCAAGTTAACATGGAGGCCATTGGACTCCTACATAGGAAACAGTAAATATTTCGGTCCACCCATGGGACTGAGGGTGCTCTGCTCGACCTCCATACTCAAACGCTCTCGGCCTTAGAAAGGAGTTGTTCGGGACTGCTGATTATTTTAGACCTATCAGCAGCCTTTTACCTCCTGCACCATAAAAGGCTGCTGTACATGCTGACTGACATAGGTTTTTCTCAGTGAAACCCGCAGCATGGATGGAATCCTTTCTCTGTGGCCGTGACTCCAGAATGTGTTGGGGAATGTTTCTTCCGACCTTGAAACTATCCTGTGCGGTGTTCCGCAGGGGGCTTGATTATCCCTATCTCCCTTTAACATTTACATCAAACCGTGATGAAATTAAGAAACTGGGGGTATTTTTTTTTCGCCAATTATGCAGAAGATTTCCAGCTCTCTATGGAACTGAGTGGGGACTATGCAACTGACCAGGAAAAGCTAAACAATATCTATATGCTCATTAAAGGTTGGATGTCCTCTAACTGGCTTTGTCTAAATGCCACTGAAACTGAGTTTATAGTGTATGGGTCTAATCAGGCCTGGGACAGCCTAAGTCAGGACTATAAGAGCTTATGTTTTGACGGAGGTTGTATTCCTGTGACCAGTAATGTCAAAACCCTTGCTACTTTTATGGAAGCCTTGCTCCATGCAGACTCTCCAGTTAATTATATAGTCAAAAGCATCAACTAATACTTAAGAGTCCTGAGACAGATCTGCCCTATGGCCACCAGGCCAATTCGTGAAAAGTTGGTTCCGCTGCTCGGTTACTGCATCCCACTGCTTGGAGGAGCAAGCAAGTAATGTTTGAATAAGCTTCAAAAGCTTCAAAATGACACAGTACCTATAGTATACAACACTGCACGTAGAGACCCGGTATCTGCGGCTCGTAGGGAACTTCATTGGCTCTCGGTGGTAGACAGAGTACCGTTTAAGATACTCACGTTTGGCCACAAGTGTCTGTTCGGGATTTCTCTTTGCTATCTGAAGGAGAAACTCGATCTCTATAAGCCAGCTGTATGCCTGAGGTCCTACTGTGCACACCGTCGAATTGTTCAGCAGTTTTAAAGAACTTTGGGGAATGGTCGATCATTTCCCATTCTGATCGCACAGGCCCGGAATGAGGTCCCAGAGCAGTTGCGGAAAGAAAATAACCACCTTACCTTTAGGAAACTTTTGAAAACCAGATTATTTACCTAGGCCAGCCCTTATACTTTTTTCTTTTCTTGTCGTCTTCTGTGCTGTTTTGTCGTTCAATGTAGCATTTGGATGCCTAAGCGCTTTGGCGCTCTAGAAATACATAGACATAGACATAGTTGATATTTGGTCTAGGGTTTAAAATGTAGGGAATGGGGCTTATGGGGAACACCCCAAATATAAAAATAAATATGTTCATGAGTTTTTTGGGGATTTTTTCCTGTATAAATACCATAAAAAAACTAAAAAAATGTGAAATGGACATAGAACCCCATTCGATAGTTCCAAAGGATAACTCATTCTGGTTCATTGTACTTACCAACAATCAGTACCTGATTAATGTGCATTATATGGTCCTCTGATGATGTCCACTCGATGACCCATTTTATTTCACTAGTGACATCTTTAAATATGTGTCATTTGAGATTAAGTGTTTTCCATGTTCTTCTTATGGAATTCCAGTCTGGGCAAACATTTTCAGACATCTTATGAGTCACATGAATTGTTTTCTGTTTAGGGTGAGACAGGCTTTCCAAAACTAACTATATAGTTCAGGAAAGGAGGTGCGGGTGGTTTGGGACACAATAGTATAAATTGGGCATGCATGGTTAGATTTATAAATGAGGTTTTCTGTAGGCAGATGCAGGAGATGGCAGAGTAGTTCAAGGAATAGGCTTTAGTTCAGTGAGGGGATGAAAATTAATAGAAATACATTGAGAAAGCAGTAGAAATGTAATGTAAGTACGATTAATTGAGGGGGCAGTAGAAAACTAAAATATGATTAGAGATCTTGTTGGGAATTCGTAAATTGTTTGACATAAACACAAGCAACCTTACTATGAGTGATGTGAAAAACATCACAGAATTGTTTGGAGGCAGACCACATATTCCATTCACTGGCTGTACATGAGTGTGGCTTTATTTTTTATAAGGAGACAAAATACAAATAGCATAAAAAAGTCTTAGAATTCATTGTTGCTTCCTTGAGTAGAAAAACAAGCCATGGCATTCCCCTTCCTCTCTTGAGGATAACCCATCCATACCCTATGCCTTAATGGCACATTGTTGCACCTCCCCTCATCCATTTAGGAAAAACATTGAAGCTCTTTACTCAAATTCTGCATGGACTTTACCTGCAAATCACTCAGAGCTGACTTGCCCTTAAACAACCCTTACCCAGACTTTGTATGTAAAGCATCAGGAATGTACTACCATTCCATAATTACAAGGATACTGGGATGAGGAAGAGGAGCCGAGTAATGCAGAGCCGAAAAGATGAAGAGGACAGACTACGCTAAAGGTGTTCGGCACACATATCTCTAGCTGGGAAATGCAAATAGCGACCACAGCTGAATGTGGCATGCTGCTGGAAGGAGAAGGCCTCTTCTGTTGATTGGAGCCAGGAGGCCGTGGGGCTGCAGGAGCTTCCAGGGAGCCGTCCGGCTCATATAGGCAGAAAAGGAAGGTTGTCGGTGAAAGAAGACATGCTGCAGGAATGCCAGACGCCAACCCAGGGCTCCTGAGCATTTTTAGCTGTTTAGTGACACTGCTTACGTGATGGAAGCCTGATGCAGTGCAGAAGAGCTAAGGACGGACCGCAGCAGGCAGAGAAACTGAAGAGCAAAAGCAGCAAGACAAGAAGGGGTGCCGAAAGAAGGAAATATGCCAGCAAAAGCTGGCGAGTCCCCAAAAGGGAAACAGGGACACCGGGGCATATGGGCAGCCATGCCGCATGCAAATAAAAATTAGAAAAGCAAATGAAGTATTGAAAAGGGAAGAAGCCAGTGGGCATTTTGTTGAATGGGAAAACCGAAGAGAAGTTAAAGTCTTATCAGTCTGTCAGTGTATGCAATAAACACATGAGAAATCCCTGGCAGGATTATACCAGTCAGTTGCAGTGGAAATCAGACAAAATAAAGCTGCAAGTGTGTTTATCAGAATTCCTGGCATGAGAGTATACCAGGCAGTTACAAATGTGTTTAAGAAAGCCCTGGCAGGAGAAGCATACCCGTCAGCTGCAAATGTGTTTTAAGATGCCCTGGCAGGAGAGTATACCAGGCAGTTACAAATGTGTTTATGAGAATTCCTTGCAAGAGAGCATACCAGACAGTTGCAAGTCTGTTCAAGAAAGCCTTGACAGGAGAGTATACCAGGCAGTTAGAAATGTGTATTTGAAAGCCCTGGTAGGGAAAAACACCAGTCAATGACAAATTGAACAGTGCATAAATATAGCACAACAAAAAGGGTCCTGAGAAGGATATTCCAGGACTAGCCAAATGCTGTGAAAAACCAGACAAAAGAGGAGTAGACCTGGTATCCCAACAAGATAAAATAAAGAACCAGGTTGTTTTGTACATCAGTAGTGTTATAAAGGAAGAGAAACTCAAGGAACTGATATCTTTTAAATATACCACAGAGGCAAGAGAAATCCAGGGGAAGGGAATCACCCTCTCTAACAAGGAACTCTATCATTCTGGAATTTTTGCATTGGAGTTGTGCCTTTTTTCTTTTGAAGATTTATCAGTCACTTAGAGCCAAAGACATGACTCTTTTCACCTTAGAGTTTATTATATTAGAGTGTGAAGGCCAGAAAAGTACTTTGGACATGGGTTGGTTTTGTTTTGGACATTCTGACATCAACAGATCCTTAGTTTTGATTTTAGGTAGGGAAACACATCTAGTGCAGGGGCAGAAAGGCATTTCCTCAACCCCTTTTATTTTAATAAAAGTCTTTTACCAAAACCATAGGTCTCTGTGTCTGTGTCTCATTCTTGGTTCCTCACAGTACACTGCCTTGTTTTGGAGGCTTCTAGTTGGGTGGCTGAGGGAGCCAGGTGCCTTCCTGAGCCAGTGGATAATAGGTTCAGTGCAGGGGAAGACTGTTAACATTTCTGGAGGCAAGTTTACTTTTCTTGCCCGTACTACATCGCCCACAGTGCAGAAGACCCAACTTCCAGAACGAGTAATCTCAATACTAACCTCTCCCCTTCTCACACATTCTGAAGTATAGCTAGTAGACATTATTGACATTACCTTTCTTTTATGCAACATATGTCTGCATTATGTTTCTGGTTTCCTAGGGACCCAGACCCCTGGAAATTGTTCCACTTACCAAACAATGTCAAATTATTTCACCAGGATAATTAAATTGGTGAAATGGGAAAGCTGTGAATTGAGCACAATTTTCAATGTGTTACAGTTTGTAATTCGACAGCAGGCTACACATCCTCCCAACTCTTCTTTAGTTTTAGAGCAACCTAAAGAGTTGTCAAACTTAGACAATTTATTGGTAGAGCTGAGCCATTGGTAAACTAGGGTGTCTGGGTTTGCTGAGTCAAAAATATGGCATTGCAAAAGTCCCATACATGGCTTCCTGCCTCTTCAACCCACAACACAAAACCCATACCTGCACCCTGTGTACCCCACTACAGCATAGAACTGTCACATATCATCATACCCCCTAACTACTATGTTTAACATACATTGTTACAATTATTTATAGAGTGACCACATTTTGATTCTGCCTTTGTCCTCCACATGGTGCGGATTGATGCCACAAGGTGCCTTCCTCTAATTCGTCGCAGTCACTGTGAGCTGTGAGTTGCGAGGCGAGCAGGAGGTGAGGGGTGAGGCAGCATGGATGGAGACCACCACCGTCCTTCCATGACCTGAGTTATGGAAAGGAAGTGGATGACGGAAGCTGTGGGACGATGAGCAGCTGCTGCATCTAACATGGAGACAACTGGTTTTTACCGGTTTCTTTGCTCCCATTCGTGGGTATTATGGTGAGCAGTTGACAGAACTCCACACTGAGCTGAAATATTATGTGCTACGAAACATAATATTTCATTGTGAAAAGAGGTCATGCCAACATCTCTTAGAAAGGCACAAACAGCCTTATTGACATTGCGCCTCGCTTTCTCCATTTGTGGACCAAATGAAGAAGAACGCAGCCACATTTGTCTCTGCGCAATCCGAGAAAAAATTACTTGAGAATTTGGAAACATGTCCATGACCTTCCCAAGTCCTTCTTTCATTGCAAATTGCAAAGAAATTCCTGACACATGTCCTAAACTATTCCCTCCACAATGAATTATCATTATATCTGGATGATGCCCTGTCTCCAAAGTAGCACAGAGAGGTAGCAGGTCCAGCCACTTCATTCCAAGCACTCCATGCCAGTTCACTTCCACATGTGGGAATCCAAGATCTACAGCTACTCCACAGCTTTCTGCATGCACCTTCAACCAATGTATCCACGAGTCTCCCAAAATCTAGACAATCTGTTTTCTGAAACACACAGCCACTAGTAGCACTCAGTGGATTACCTTCTCTTTCATTGGTCAACTAGATCAATTAAGAGGCTAAGTGTTTTGCTGGAATCGAGTACCTTGTAACTGCCATACGCATTAATTGCAGTTTGTTTACCGGGGCAAGCACCTGGGCAGCCTTCAGCCAATGTATCCACGAGTCTCCCAAAATCCAGACAATCTGTTTTCTGAAACACACAGCCATAGCTATCTGTTCTTCTCTCAGGAAAAATACTTCCTGACAAACTCTCTCCTGACACAACACACCCACTAAACTTTACTAACCAATCCCTTGCTCTGCTCATTCTCATTCGCATGCCTCCCCACCCCAAAATCCCTGTATGTAACACGCGATGTCCGCGGACTACCGCCATGTCCGCGGACATATCGTAACATGGACAGCCCTTCTACCATTTCCACTTCACTTTCTGTGCCATTCCCTCATTGGATACAGTTAAGCAGTCACACAACCATCCACCAATCACATCCAAGACCTCTACATATAACTCCATCATCATAGATTAGCACTTCAAATATACTGTTAATCACTCTGAGTACAAGTGTCATATCATTGGAAAGCACCTACTACAAGAACTACTGTACAAGTCTCCAAGATTTCTACTTGCTGCTGCATGCACATCCATATGCATGAACACAAACTACAGGTATGCATATTTTCTGTATAGTACATGTACAATGCTTATAAATGCATATATACAGATTAACTGTCTTTTAACCTGTATAACCTATAAAATGAACTTACTGTCATTTTTCCCATCTGCTATAATCAACTGTCACTTCCAAATCTATCTGCTATTTAATTTATTATTACACACACATTTACAAAGCATGTTGAACTAACATATTTAAAGTAAAATATAAAGACTGCACATAGTCAAACGAAATTGCATGCACACCCTATGTTCAGATATCAAACAAGAATACTAGTACAAAAACATAAAAAACAATGTGCATAATAACATCAGTGCTATAAACACACAAAATTACTAATTTCTTTCCTTTGCAATTGCAGTGAAGACCACTCTCCTGAAAAGCAGCAGCAGAATCTGAAGTACAAACAACAACTCAGAAGAAACCTGCTCATTCCACATAAAAAGTAAGTTAAATACCACCATAATATTTTTACTGTTACTCAAACACGCTGTGGGGTTAATTCATGGTATATCTGCACCTAAAAACAGAGATTGTGCACCATTCTGTCCACAAATCCCCATTTGTTAAACAGGGATTTGCAGGCAGAATGGCGCACAAATCCCAATTTCTCGACGCACAAATGACATAACTCAGCCCCTAGAATTTTAATATTATAGAACAAAGAACTGTTTTAATTCTATACCATTAGATTTACTATTTGTGCTTCTCCTCACCAGTAGCTTACTTTCTTCTGTCATCTGAACCCCAGTTCAGTAGCACATAAATTCAAGAATACCCATCCCAACTAGTTGCAGTTGCCCAATGCACAATCACACACCATCAAATACATCTTTATCATCATACTCAAACACTCATGCACACAGCACACATACATTGCAGAACACCCCAACCCATACCTTCTTTATTTTTTTCAACAGACCCTAAAGAATGCCTACCAAAAATCAAGTCCGTAGAAAGCAACGCAGAAGTAGAGCAAATGAAAATAGAAGTGTCCAAAATAAGCATCCATCTCTAGCAGAATTTGTACAAGAAGTTCAAACAAAACAGCTAATACAGTCATTTAGCGAAACAAAACAAGCTATAAGTACAGAAACTTTGCCTCCTCTATCAAAATGTAAAACGAAACACAAACAATTAACAAGAATTCAGCTACCACTACTGCTAAAACTGTTCCTATAAATCTTGATATAGTGCCAAGTAAGCATACCAAAAAAAGTATTTTAGCAAAAATGTTCCACCACAGAGTCCTTCAAAATCTTATAAAAACAGGAGAGAAATCATGCACAACTCTTAAAACCTACCATAGAAAATTAATCTTAGAAGCTTTGATAGACAGTGCAATCCTTCGCAAAAGAAAGTTATTTATTTTAGTGTTAAACAAAATGAAACCCCTAACAAAATGAATGACTAAATTACAAAAAAGACTTCTCAATAAACGAAATGTCAACAAAAATAACTTCTTAAATATCTGTGGAGGTGAGTGGAGTCACACCACAAGCACAGAACCACATTTCAATGAAGAAGCATACAAACAAAAGCAAACAAATGCAATTGCCATATATAGCAGTGGACGAGGTTATGAAAAAGTTAATAATACCATAATGGACCAAGAAATACTGCTTACAAAAATATCCCCAGAAAACTTAGAATTACCTCTCCATTCAACTGATCCAGAACGTCTAGTATACAAATGGCCATGCACGTCAATGTGTAACATTCCCAAAAAATCTTTCAAGTCTTTACGCCAATTCCTCAATCAGTATGTGAAAGGCAAAGACAAAATCAAAATGAAACTACTGCAAAATATGGATACCTGTCCAGTGCGCAAGTAGACAGGACTATAAGGACATTCATTAGCCTGCATTTCAGGACCTATTTGCAAAACCACCTTCCATCATATCAAAATGATATCAACACATCATTCAACTATAAGAAATCTAGCCTATAAACAGTACTATGCTAAAAGTCCTGCTTTAGCACTAGCCAATTTAAATAACATTCTTCTACATGGTACAGCCAAAGACCTACTTGAAGAAATCAACTATATCCAGAAAAAATATTTTGGAAGTGAAAGCCACTTACAAAATGCAGTTGCCTTACAACAGACTAGCAACAATTCCACGCATGGCAACCTTCTACTACACACATACAAGAAAGAAATACTGAAATGTAAAAGTACATCTGCTGAAGTACCAAACCATGTGTGTGTATGTTGCCGCAGAACTTTTTATAAAAGTAACACAAAAACTGTAGACCTAACATACAAAATAGAGGACAATGAAGATTCTAAATGGTTTGAATTAGTTCTCTACCTTATAGCTGAAAACAAATATGAAATAACTGACCCCTTAATACTTTGCAGTTACTGCACTATAAAACTTGACAACAACCAAACTCCTTCACGTGCTATCACAAATAATTTGGAATTATTCCCACTACCAAAACCACTACAACAACTCAATTTATATGAGAGCATCATAATTCAAACAGTGCACCCCTTTCATACACCTTCAACCAAAAACAGCAAAATTACCTCCATCTGAATTGGTGAAAGGCATTCGTGGCAAAGTAGTGTATTTACCATTAAATCTAAAACAAAATGTGCACACTCTGGGAGTGCAACGTCCAATAGAGCAATCTTTAATTATCGTAGTAAATGGTGTACCTACAAAAGACAAAAAAAATTGGCAACAACTGGTAGACTTACATAAAGTTAGACAAGCCTTGCAATATCTAAAAGACAATAATGAATACTACAAAGAAATTAATATTGAAGAAAACTTGAAGGAAACCACTGAAATAATTCAAGAGTCACCAGAAACTGGTCAATTTGAGCTTCTAGATCCTGCTACAGTATTCAATACTTTAGACCCTTATACAATTCATCCATTGCACTCTAATGACACTGTAGAAGATGCACTAGAACCGTACCAAATGCGACAAACAAAAGGATAACCAAACAGCATATGGGAAAAAAGTATAGAAGCACATGCTTTTCCTCTACTCTTTCCTACTGGCAAAGGAGGAAGGTACGATGATAGACCTATTAAAATAACAGCATCAGAATACCGCTCGTTACAGATGTATTCTGAAGATCCCATATTTATACAAAATGTGGAATACATATTCCACCCACTCTTTGAAAGTGAACTAGCAACTCTATGATACGGAGTTGCACACTCATTAAAATCAGGAACACGCTTTCAAAATATGTCAGCTACACAATTATTACAAAAAGTGCAAGAAAAAGATGAGGTTTTACAATCAAGTATTACAAATCTATTAGCAAACATGCGTGGTACTAAAGAGTACTGGTTCCGACGTCATGGAGATGTACGTTGTATGATAAGAAACCTTGGCCCACCCACTTGGTTTGTTACATTAAGTTGTGCATTAAGTTGTGCAGAATATGCATGGGAAGATTTACATGATTTTGTTCTCTAGATCCTGTTAATGTTTCAAGATATTTTCATCATCGCTTCATTGCTATGCTACACTTTATTTGTAATAAAACTGTTCCTCCCCTCGAAGAAGTGCAATACTTCTTTTGGAGAAAAGAATACCAAGCCAGAGGAGCACCACATATACACATGCTTTTATGGATTAAAGATGCGCCTAAATTTGGTCAAGACAATGATGCCACTGTGTTACAGTTTATCAAAAAATATGTCACTTGTGAAATTCCATCGGAAGCAACAAATAGTGATCTTCATGCACGAATTTTACAATTTCAAAGACACAAATGTGGCAAATATTGTCATCGCAAATACAAAAACAAAGGGAAATACTACACCAAATGCCGCTTTGGTTTCCCTAGACAAGTTACAAAAACAGGTCAAGTGAACAACTTCATGTCTTCAGTTAGACATAGTGTTAAAGGTAAATTACCTAAAAATACATATTACACAAAAAGAACAGAAGAAGAAAAATATATCAATGATTAAAATGCAATCATTGCCCTCTTATGGAATGCAAACATAGATGTGCAGTACATTGCAGACAATTCCACTGCAGTTGCACGAAATGTTACAACATACTTAACCAAAGCAGAAAAAACAGAGCTTCAAGACCTCGGAAGTGACCTGTCATCAGACAAAACACTGTCTCAGAAATTGTACAGCTTGGGCATAAAAATGCTCTCCCATAGAGAATGTGGCTCCTATGAAGCAGCAGATCATTTAACCGGTACTGCTTTGTATGGAAAATCTGAAAATATAGTATGGCTAAGTCTCGGTCCTGCTAAATCTAGAAAAAGAGTTCTCAAATCATACGACGACATAGAAACAATAGCCAAAAATGATCCCAACAGCCAAGACATTTTGAAAAACAATTTTCTGGACACATACTACCCAAACAGAAGTACCACTTTGGAAACCATGTGTCTATACCACATAGCCCAAAACTTCACATACAAAAAAATATAAAACCTGATGAAAAAAAGGTAGATACAGAATGACAATTTGTGAAGGCAGCTTAGTAAAACTTACCAAACCAAGTTTAATTAATCATATGAAATTGTCATTAAAGACTCCTCAACATAAAGAATTATATTACATGTCGCTGCTACAACTCTTTAAACTATGGAGAAAATAAGAAGAAATACAAGATAACTATGACTCCTACGAAGATGCTTTCAAAGCAAATGAAAGCACTATAACCGATGTAAACTTTACACACTACAACAATGTTGCACAATGAACAGCAACACGAAGAAGAAATCCAGGCCCAACTAGATAAGGACACTCCTGACAGTAGTCAACCTTCTGTAACAGAAGCCAAGAACCACTGGGACAGCCATTAATAGCAAATGAGGCAGAATCAGCTATGGCAGAAGTAGAAAACACCATGTGCCAGTATGAAGATAAAGAAGACTTAACTATACTACAATCAAAATTAAACAATGAGCAGAGTAGCATTTTTCCAGAAGTAACAAAAGAAATTGCACATGGTGTACAACATGAAAATAAAGAATGCACCTGCCAAAATTACAAACCTATACTACTGTACGTCAGTGGTGAAGCTGGTTCTGGCAAAATATTCTTAATCAAAATCATCAGCAAATTCCTTCAACAATTGACAAACAACAAACTGTCAGCTGGTGTCACTGCCCCCACAAGTTTAGCTGCCTACAGCATAGGCAGTGTCACTTTACACTCATTACTACTCCTGCCAGTAGAACACCAAAACAAATTAGACTATTACAAACTTTCTACAGAAACTGCAATGGAACTACGCAGCGTATTAAAACAAATGAAAATTCTACTAATAGATGAAGTGAGCATGGTCTCCAACCTAATGTTGGCTTTGATTCACCTCAGATTACAAGAAGTGCTCAAAACAAACTACGAAGAGCTCTTTGGAGGAAAACACATTATTGTTTTCGGAGATCTTCTTCAATTGTCACCAGTGAAAGTTGAGCCTATTTTTAAAACCTTAGGACACAAACTCTGCCGTAAAACTGTTGCCAGCATAGGAAATGCCAACCTTTGGCAACATTTCTAATACAGAGAATTAACAGAAAACATGCGGCAATCTGCAGATCTCATTTATGCCAACATCTTAGAGTTGATATACTATCTCAATAAGCACAAACAATATTGAAAACCCGGCACATTCATGCACTTTATGGTGATAATGCATGTGCTATGGATGTAATGGAACTTTTAGCACACTAAAATATCAATTGTATGGCCTTAATGCCAACTCTTGCAAGCTGTTCCAAATTCAATGAAACAATGTTGAAAAAAGAAATGCAACCAATAATTGAAATTAGCGCAACAGACAAACTAGACGTACATGGTATGACACTACCCATGTGTGAGCAAGCCACAACAAGACTAAGTAGTTTAGAAAATTCAATCTCCAACACAGCTGGGTTGGAAAAAATATTAAAATTATCCTTAAACTGTAGAGTAATGCTTAAATGTAACCTTGACGTGGATCAAGGACTAGTTAATGGAGCACTGGGTACAGTTGTTGGCTTTCAAACATACCCACGTGACAACAACATTCAATTTGTCAATATTCTCTTTGAAAAACTTTCAGAAGTAAAAAGGATAGGACTCTCAACAGCTCGATTCCTTCTCTTCAAATACATGTATGTACGCAGAGAACAATTTTCTCTAACTCTTGCATGCGCAGTCACCATTCATAAATCACAAGGTCTTACCCTAGACAAAGCATTGATAGATATTGGTAACACAGTTTTTAAAGAAGGCATGAGCTACGTAGCACTATCACGCTTACGTACACTTGACGGTCTATTTCTAATCAACTTTGATGCAAGTAAAGTAAACGCTAATATTCCTTGCATTTAAGAATACAATAGACTTCATTCAATATACACCCCCATCTAAAAACATATCCTGTTGCACAATAGGTAAAACGTTGTAAAAGAAAACTAAATCAAACAGAAATGCAACAGGATGTCACTGCAAATCCCCCAAAGAGAGTAAAAGAAACTAATAGTTCATCAATTACCACAGCCAAAGAAGAACCTATTGCTCAAAGTAACTCAAGTACTTCTTCAAAGAAACAACACACATTCTGAAAAACTGACTTGGACACAGACTTATCTGGTCCATTTAAATTTTCAAATATAACTGGTGTAAGTTGCTACGCAAATGTAGCAATGAATATTCTATTTCAATTACCACCAATTGTTGACAACATTTACTTACACGGTACAGGCCAATTGTGTTTGCAAATGTTAGTACATCATAGAAACGCAAAAAACAATCCTGACAACACGTAACGTGTTCATGGAATAAGACAACAATTGGACTACTGTGCTGGAATGGTGTAATTCACTATAAACTCACAGGAAGATCCGACAAGAATTTCTAATGTACCTACTACAAGTACTGGAAAACAAAAACATACCTATAAATGAAATCTTCCAGATTTCATACATGTGGAAACATACATGCACTCTCTGCAACAATGTGACAAAGGAACAAATCCCCAATGAGTGCTTTGTGTATGTATCCATACCCAATTGTGAATCCGTTCCATTTCAGCAACTTGTACAAAATGCAAACCATGGTAGATTATGTACTACCTGCAATTCGGATAATCGCTCCACCTTACTAATACAAACACATAGTAAATACGTAATACTAATGCTTCGACGCTACAATGCAGATGGTACCAAAAACAACTGCAAGCTGACTGGATTCACACATGGTCAAGTATCACTTGGTAAGAAAACCTTCATAACAATAGGTATAATCTACCACACAGGAGCCACAACCAATGCAGGTCACTATACTGCATATATAAAAAAAAATGTGGATGGTTCGAATGTAATGATAGTACCATTACTCTAAAGCAGAGATTACCAGCAAATCTTACAAATGCTTATTTAATCTTCTTAAAACCAAAATTTATTAACAAAACTTCAATTAAAAAACTATAAACTGTTAGAATATGCCAACAAGTTTCTAACTGCCCCAATATTTTACAATATCCAAGCAGATACATCAATACCACTTTATTATAACAAAAATAGACAGTTAGAATATGCCAACAGGTATCTAACTGGCCCAAGATTCTACAAAAACTAAACAAATAAATGAATACAACTAAATTATATAAAAAAATAAACAGTTAGAATACGCCAACTGATATCTAACTGCCCCAAGATTTTCAATAACCAAACAGATAAATCAATACCACTACATTATAACAGAAAATAGACAATTAGAATACGCCAACTGGTATCTAACTGCCCAAGATTTTCAATAACCAAACAGATAAATCAATATTACTTCATTATAACAAAATATACAGTTAGAATTTGCCAACAAGTATCTAACTGCTCCAAAAATCTGCAACAAGCCAACATATAGAACATTAGGCAGAAACAAGTGAACACTGAAAACAAACAAACAAATAGACTGTAGCATAACAAAAAAGTTTTTTTTTTAATCCAACAAGGATATTTTTTTTCCACAGGACCAATGATTTTAGCAACTAACACATAAACTGAGCAAATTGCACAGTACACTGGTTTGTAATCTACCAAATATGAGGGTCAAAAAAATAAAAAAAATGTTGATTATTCAAAGTTATAAGTCGTTACAAACTACCAATACTAACATGATCTTTTCTTTTATCACAGAAATTAACAAGGAATATATGTACTCCAGTTACCAAACCAAACAGTAAGTATATTATAATAAGTACAACCACCGCAGTAAATCACACCCATAGTGGCTTATAATTTCGGTGCTTATAAATTTGGTCTTGGCCATGCACCCAAGACTCTAGGCCCTGCCCACAACCACAACAGCATATCACACCCATACTAGCTTATAACTTCATTGCTTATAAATTTGTTCTTGGGTGCCAAACTTATAAGCCACTATGGGTGTGATATGCTGCGGTGGTTGTGGCCAGGGCCTAGAGTCTTGGGTGCATGGCCATGCACCCAAGACTCTAGGCCCTGGCCACAACCACCGCAGCATATCATACCCATAGACCACACCCATAGAATCAAACATTTTAACTATGCCATATGGCCACTTTTAATGTCTGCGAACAATATGAGTGTTCTTAGAGCAATTTCAACTTGCCTACGAAGAGTATGGACAGCGTCCCCAGGACACCCCCATTTCGTTTATTTATGAACATTTCAGCACACCGTGTGTGTTCTAAGAACAGTTTCAACTTGCCTACGGACAATACGGACAGGTATAGCGTCCTCAGGACACCCCCATTTTGTTTATTTACGAACATCCCAGGACACTTGATGAGTTCTTAGAACAATTTCAACATGCCCACGAACAATACGGACAGCGTCCTCAGGATACCCCCATTTTTTTTATTTACGAACATTTCAGGACACTGCGTGTGTTCTTAGGACAGTTTCAAGTTGTTTGCGAAGAATACGGACAGGCAATAGCGTCCCAGAACACACCCATTTTCTTTATTTACGAATATCCCAGGACACTTCAACTTGCCCACGGACAATACGGACAGCGTCCTCAGGACACCCACTTTTCGTTTATTCACAAACATTTCAGGACACTGCGTGTGTTCTTAGGACAGTTTCAACTTGTCTACGGACAATACGGACAGGCATAGTGTCCTCAGGACAGCCCCATTTTGTTTATTGACGAACATCCCAGGACACTTGATGTGTTCTTAGAACAGTTTCAACTTGCCTACGAACCATACGGACAGGCGTAGTGTCCTCAGGACACCCCCATTTCGTTTATTTATGAACATTTCAGGACACCCGTATTGTCCGCGGTCAGAACGAACACAACAGGGGTGCCTGCCACCTAAATAAATACAATATTTAACCCATCTCTTACTCCCCCACCCTCCCCAAACAGTTTACACGCCAACCCACTTGACTAAATAGTATTTTTCAACCAAGTTTCACCGCGCTGTCCGTGGATGTCCGCGAATACAAGATGGCGGGCATGCCCAGAAAATCTGACGCACCACACGCTCTCAACCACCCAATCAGCAAACACGTCCAATGTCCACGGACACGACGCGCTTCACCCAGCCAATCGGGATGCTGTCTGTGGAGCGAACAGGGAAGTGTGTCCGCGGACAGAACATAGATATCACTAATTTTTTGTGACCTACTTTTGGTCATTTAAAAAAAACTACTGGACGGATTTTCACCAAATTTGCAAAAGCACGCTTTCGGGACCAAGCCGCTGCTCCTGGTCCAAATTTGGTGAAAATCCATCAAGCGGTTTGGGCTGTAGGCGTAAGCATCCCAGGACACTTGATGTGTTCATAGAACAATTTCAACTTGCCCACGGTCAATACGGACAGCGTCCTCAGGAAACCCCCATTTCGTTTATTTATGAACATTTCAGGACACAGCGTGTGTTCTTAGGACAGTTTCAACTTGTCTACGGACAATACGGACAGGCATAGCGTCCTCAGGACACCCCCATTTTGTTTATTGACGAACATCCCAGGACACTTGATGTGTTCTTAGAACAGTTTCAACTTGCCTACGAACCATACGGACAGGCGTAGTGTCCTCAGGACACCCCCATTTCGTTTATTTATGAACATTTCAGGACAACCGTATTGTCCGCGGTCAGAACGAACACAACAGGGGTGCCTGCTACCTAAATAAATACAACATTTAACCCATCTCTTACTCCCCCACCCTCCCCAAACAGTCTTACACGCCAACACACTTGACTAAATAGTATTTTTCCACCAAGTTTCACCGCGCTGTCCAAGGAAGTCCGTGAATACAAGATGGCAGCCGTGCCCAGAAAATCTGACGCACAACACGCTCTCAACCACCCAATCAGTGAACACGTCCAATGTCCACAGACGCGACGCGCATCACCCAGCCAATCGGGACACTGTCTGCGGAGCGAACAGCGAAGTGTGTCCGCGGACCGAACATAGATAACACACATTTTTTGTGACCTACTTTTTGGTCATTTTTTTAAAAACTACTGGATGGCTTTTCACCAAATTTGCAAAAGCACACTTTCGGGACCAAGCCGCTGCTCCTGGTCCAAATTTGGTGAAAATCCGTCCAGCGGTTTGGGCTGTAGGCATGAGCATCCCAGGACACTTGATGTGTTCTTAGAACAATTTCAACTTGCCCACGGACAATACGGACAGTGTCCTCAGGACACCCCCATTTAGTTTATTTACGAACAGTTCAGGACACCGCGTGTGTTCTTAGGACAGTTTCAACTTGTCTATGGACAATACGGATAGGCATAGCGTCCTCAGGACACCCCCATTTTGTTTATTGACGAACATCCCAGGACACTTGATGTGTTCTTAGAACAGTTTCAACTTGCCTACGAACCATACAGACAGGCATAGTGTCCTCAGGACACCCCCATTTCGTTTATTTATGAACATATCAGGACACCCGTATTCTCTGCTGTCAGAACGAACACAACAGGGGTGCCTGCCACCTAAATAAATACAACATTTAACCCATCCATATACTTTTTTTGCAAAGTTTGGTGAGGATTCGTCCAGCGAGAGCAAAGTTATAAGCCACCCAAAAAGGGCTCCTCCTATGGAAACAGCAACTTAACGGTAGTGGCCGAGTAGCTATGGTTAAGTTGCTGTTTTCATAGGAAGAGCAGTTTTTGGGCGCCTTATAACTTTGTTCTCCCTGGACGAATCCTCACCAAACTTTGCGAAAAAACGTATATGACCCATTCTGATTTTTTTTTGCAAAGTTTGGTGAGGTTTTGTCTAGGGGGGGGGCAAAGTTATAGGGGGGGTGTCAAAACGTCTTTTTTTCCCATAGACTGAATGGGGAAAAAACTTTGCTCACACCTACAGCCCAAACCGCTGGATGCATTTTCAGCACATTTGTGGCAGGAGCAGTGGCTTGGTTCCGCAAGCATGCTTTTGTAAATTTGGTGAAAATCCGTCCAGTGTTTTTTTTTAAAAATGACCAAAAAGTAGGTTAAAATAATTAGTGATAGCTATGTTCGGTCTGCGGACACACTTCCCTGTTCACTCTGCGGACAGTGTCCTGATTGGCCTATCGACTTGTGTCATGTCCGCAGACATGCGGCGTGTTCGCCGATTGGATGGAGGAGAGCGTGGCGTGCGTCAGATTTTTGGAAACGCCCGCCATCTTGTATCTGCGGACGTCCACGGACAGCGCAGTGACAAATGGTGGGGAAATACAATTTTGGCAAATGTGTTGGTCTGTAAGACTGTTTGGGGATGGTGGGGGGTAAAAGATGGTTCAAATATTGTATCTATTTAGGTAGTAGGCACCGCTGTTGTCTTTGTTGTGTCCGTGGACATCCGAGCTGTCCTTGATGTCTGCAATCGACCCATATGGGATGTCCTTAGGACACTATACCTGTCCATACTGTTCGCAGGCAAGGTGATACTGTTCTACGAACACACAAGGTGTCCGGGATGTCCGAAATTAAATGAAAATGGATGTGTCCTAAGGACACTATACCTGTCTGTACTGTTTGCATGGAAGTTGAAACTGTTCTAAGAGCACACATGGTGTCCGGGATGTCTGTAAAACCACAAATATGGGGGTGTCCTAAGGACACTGTACCTGTCCGTACTGTTCGTAGGCAAGTTGAAACTGTTCTAAGAACACGAATGGTGTCCACGGACATTAAAAAGACTATATGGCATGGTTTCAATGTTTGATTCTATGAGTGTGATATGCTGGGGGGGGTTGTGGGAAGGCCTAGAGTCTTGGGTGCATTTAGTGGTTGTGGTGAGGGCTTAGAGTCTTGGGTGCATATGGTGGTTGTGGTGAGGGCCTAGAGTCTTGGGTGCATGTGGTGGTTGTGGTCAGGGCCTAGAGTCTTGGGTATATGTTGTAGTTCTGGCCAGGGCTTACGCAAGACCAAAGTTATAAGTACCGAAGTTATAAGCTTTCATGGGTGTGATATGCTGCGGTGGTTGTGGCCAGGTTATAGAGTCTTGGGTGCATGGTCAATGCATTCAAGACTGAAGTTATATGCACTGTTTGTTTTAGTTGTTGTGTTATGGAGTAGTATTTATGAGTTGTACTTATTGTAATATACTTACTGTTTGGTTTGGTAACGGCAGTACATATAGTCTTTGTCAATTTCTGTGATAAAAGAAAAGGTCATGTTAGTATTGGTCATTTGTAAGGACTTATAGCATTGAATAATAGACATTGTTTATTCATTTTGACCCTCATATTTAGTAGATTACAAACCAGTGTACTGTTCTATTTGCTCAGTTTCTGTGTTTTTTTTCTAATCATTGGGTCTGTGGGAAAAAAAATCCATGTCGGATTAAAAAAAAAACTTTTTTGTTATGCTGCAGTCTATTTGTTTGTTTGTTTTCAGAGTTCACTTGTTGCTTCTGGCTAATGTTCTATCTGTTGGTTTGTTACATATTTTTGGAGCAGTTAGATACCTGTTGGCGTATTGTAACTGTTTATTTTTTGTTATAATTTAGTGGTATTGTTTTATCTGTTTGGTCGTTGAAAATCTTGGGGCAGTTAGATACCTGTTGACATATTGTAACTGTGTGTTTCTTGTTATAATTTAGTGGTTTTTACTATCTGTTTGGTTGTTATAGAATCTTGGGGCAGTTAGATATCTGTCGGAGTATTCTAACAGTTTATAGTTTTTTAATTGAAGTTTTGTTAATGTTTAAGTACAGATTAGTTGTACAATTTTGGTTTTAAGAAGATTAAAGAAGTGTTTGTAAGATTTGCTGGTGATCTCTGCTTTAGAATAATGGTACTATTATTACATTCAAACCATCCACATTTCTTTTTAATATGTGCTGTGTAGTGACCTGCATCGGTTGTGCCTCCTGTGTGGTAGATAAAAAAATATTTTATTACTTATTGTAATATACTTACTGTTTGGTTTGGTAACGGCAGTACATATAGTCTTTGTCAATTTCTGTGATAAAAGAAAAGGTCATGTTAGTATTGGTCATTTGTAAGGACTTATAGCATTGAATAATAGACATTGTTTATTCATTTTGACCCTCATATTTAGTAGATTACAAACCAGTGTACTGTTCTATTTGCTCAGTTTCTGTGTTTTTTTTCTAATCATTGGGTCTGTGGGAAAAAAAATCCATGTCGGATTAAAAAAAAAACTTTTTTGTTATGCTACAGTCTATTTGTTTGTTTGTTTTTACTGTTTACTTGTTGTTTTTGACTAATGTTCTATGTGTTGGCTTGGTGCACATTTTTGGAGCAGTTAGATACCTGTTGGCGTATTCCAACTGTCTATTTTTTGTTATAATTTAGTGGTATTGCTTTATTTGTTTGGTTGTTGCAAAATATTGGGGCAGTTAGATACCTGTTGGCGTATTCTAACTGTCTATTTTTTGTTATAATTTAGTGGTATTAGTTCATCTGTTTGATTGTTGTGGAATCTTGGGGCAGTTAGATACCCTTTGGCGTTTTGAAACAATTTATAGTTATTTAATTGAGGTTTTGTTAATGTTTAAGTACAGATTAGTTACTACATTTTGGTTTTAAGAATATTAAATAAGCGTTTGTAAGATTTGCTGGTAATCTTTGCTTAAGAGTAATCATACTGCCATTACATTCGAACCAACCACATTTCTTTTTAATATATGCAGTGTAGTGACCTGCATTGGTTGTGGCTCCTGTGTGGTAGATTATACCTATTGTTGTGAAGGTTTTCTTACCAAGTGATACTTGACCATGTGTGAATCCAGTCAGTTTGCAGTTGTTTTTGGTACCATCTGCATTGTAACGTAGAAGCATTAGTATTATGTATTTACTATGTGTTTGTATTAGTATGGTGGAGCGATTATCTGAATTGCAGGTAGTACATAATCTACCATGGTTTGCATTTTGTACAAGTTGCTGAAATGGAATGGATTCACAATTAGGTATGGATACATACACTCAGCGCTCATTAGGGATTTCTTCCTGTGTCACATTGTTGCAGAGAGTGCATGTATGTTTCCACATGTATGAAATCTGGAAGATTTCATTTATAGGTATGTTTTTGTTTTCCAGTACTTGTAGTAAGTACATTAGAAATTATTGTGGATCTTCTTGTGAGTTTATAGTGAATTTCACCATTCCAGCACAGTAGTGCAATTCTTGTCTTATTCCGTGAACAAGGGCCTCATTACGACCCTGGCGGAAGACCATGGTGTTATTAGCACCATGGTCCATGCCGGTAACTTACCGACTCCGCCATGGAGAAAGGGGGAATTACCACCCCATTCCAAGATTGGTGGGACGGTAATTCCCCCTTCCTCCATGGCCCTTCCCCATTCCCATTTTTGCCCCATAGGGCTCAATGGGAATGGGGAAGGCGCTAAGTACAGTGTCGCAAATTGCGGCACCATAATTAGCATCAAGGTCCCTTTGCGGGTCCCTACTTTAACGGCGTGTCTACACCAGCCGTTAAAGTCGGGTCCCACAAAAGGACCTCGTAATTAGGCGCTAATAGGTTAACGGCGCCGCAGCCTTTTACGGCGCCGTTAACTCATTAGCGCCTGGGTCGTAATGAGGCCCTATATGTATTGTCAGGATTGTTTGTTGCGTTTCTATGAAGTACTAACATTTGCAAACACAATTGGTCTGTACTGTGTAAGTAAATGTTCTCAATAATTGGTGGTAATTGAAATAGAATATTCATTTCTGCATTTGCGTAGCAACTTACACCAGTTATATTTGAAAATTTGAATGGACCAGATAGGTCTGTGTCCAAGTCATTTTTTCATAGTGTTTGTTGCTTCTTTGAAGAAGTACCTGAGTTACTTTGAGTAATAGGTTCTTCTTTGGTTGTGGTAATTGATGAAGTATTTGTTTCTTTGTGTCTCTTTGGAGGGTTAGCAGTGAGATCCTGTTGCATTTCTGTTTGAATTATTTTTCTTTTACAACGTTTTCTTTTTGTGGAACATGGTATGTTTTTAGATGGGGGTGTACAGAGAACGTAGTCTATTGTATTCTAAAATAACAGGAATATCAGCGTTTACTTTATTTGCATCAAAGTTCATTAGAAATAGACCGTCAAGTGTACGTAAGCGTGATAGTGCTATGTAGTTCATGCCTTCTTTAATTGTGTTTCCAATATCTATCAATGCTTTGTCTAGCTTACAACCTTGTGATTTATGAATGGTGACTGCGTATGCTAGAGTTAGAGAAAATTGTTCTCTGCGTACATACATGTCTTTGAAGAGAAGGAATGAAGCTGTTGAGCAGCCTATCCTTTTTATTTCAGAGCGTTTGTCAAAGAGAATATTGACAAACTGAATGTTATTGTCACGTGGGTATGTTTGAAAGCCAACAACTGTACCCAGTGCTCCATTAACTAGTCCTTGCTCCACGTCGTTGTTACGTTTAAGCATTACTCTACAGTTTAAGGATAATTTTAATATTTTTTCCAAACCAGCTGTGTTGGAGATATAATTTTCTAAGGTATTTAGTCTTGTTGTGGCTTGTTCACACATGGGTAGTGTCATACCATGTACGTCCAGTTTGTCTGTTTCAATTATTGGTTGCATTTCTTTTTTCAACATTGTTTCATTGAATTTGGAACAGCTTACAAGAGTTGGCATTAAGGCCATACAATTGATATTATTGTGTGCTAATTGTTCCATAACATCAGTAGCACATGAGTTATGCCCATAAAGTGCATGGATTTGCCAGGTTTTTAATATTGCTTGTGCTTCTTGAGATAGTACACCAACTCTAATACTTTTTAAAATGTTGGCGTAGGTGAGGTCTGTAGACTGTCGCATGTTTTCTGTTAATTCTCTGTATTGGAAATGTTGCCAACGGTTGACATTTCCTATGCTACCAATAGTTTTCCGGCAGAGTTTGTATCCTAAGGTTTTAAAAATTGAAGAACATCTCCGAAAACAATAATGTGTTTACCTCCAAAGAGCTCTTCATAGTTTGTTTTAAGTACTTCTTGTAATCTGGGGTGAATCAAAGCCAACATTAGGTTGGAGACCATGCTCACTTCATCTATTGGTAGCATTTTCATTTGTTTTAACACTCTGCATAGTTCCATTGCAGCTTCTGTAGAAAGTTTATAATATTCTAATTTGTTTTGGTGTTTCAACTGATAGGAGTAGTAATCGATGTAAAGTTACACCTCCTATGTTGTAGGCAGCTAGACCTGTGGGGGCAGTTATAACAGCTGACAGTTTGTTGTTTGTCAATTCTTGAAGGAATTTGCTGATGATTTTGATTAAGAATGTTTTGCCTGAACCAGCTTCACCACTGACGTATAATAGTATAGGTTTGTAATTTTGGCAGGTCAATTCTTTATTTTCATGTTGTACACCATGTGCAATTTCTTTTGTTACTTCTGGAAAAATGCTACACTGCTCATTGTTTAGTTTTGATTGTAGTGTACTTCAGTCTTCTGTATCTTCATACTGACACATGGCATTTTCTACTTCTGTCATAGCTAATTCTGCCACATTTGCTATTAGTGGCTGTCCCAGTGGTTCTTGGCTTCCTGTTACAGTAGGTTGAGTACCGTCACAGTGTCCTTATCTAAATGAGCCTGGAGTTCTTCTTCGTGTTGCTGTTCATTGTGCAACATTTTTTTGTACTGTGTAAAGTTTACATCAGTGATAGTGCTTTCATTTGCTTTGAAAGCTTCTTCATAGGAGTCATAGTTATCTTGTATTTCTTCTTCTTTTTTCCGTGGTTTAAAGAGTTGTAGCAGGGACATGAAATATAGTTCTTTATGTTGAGGAGTTTTTAATGACAATTAGATATGATTAATTAAACCTGGTTTGGTAAGTTTTATAAGCTGCCTTCACAATTTGTTACTCTGTATCTACCTTTTTTTTCATCAGGTTTTATATTATTTTTGTATATGAAGTTTTGGGTTATGTGGTATAGACACATGGTTTCCAAAGTGGTACTTCTGTTTGGGTAGTATGTGTCTATTAAATTGTTTTTTAAAATGTCTTGGCTGTTGGGATCATTTTTGGCTATTGTTTCTATGTCGTTGTATGATTTGAGAACTCTTTTTCTAGATTTAGCAGGACCAAGACTTAGCCATACTATATTTTCAGATTTTCCATACAAAGCAGTACCGGTTAAACGATCTGCAGCCTCATAGCAGCCAAATTCTCTACGGGAGAGCATTTTTATGCCCAAGCTGTACAATTTCTGAGGCAGTGTTTTGTCTGATGACAGGTCATTCCAGAGGTCTTGAAGCTCTGTTTTTTCTGCTTTTGTTAAGTAGGCTGTAACATATCGTGCAACTGCAGTGGAATTGTCTGTAATGTACTCCAGATCTATGTTTGCGTTCCACCATAGGGCAATGATTGCATTGTAATCATTGAGATATTTTGCTTCTTCTGTCCTTTTTATGTAATATGCATGTTTAGGTGATTTACCCTTAACACTATGTCTAACTGAAGACATGAAGTTGTTCACTTCCCCTGTTTCTGTAACCGGGGTAGGGAAACCAAAACGGCATTTGGTGTAGTATTTCCCTTTGTTTTTGTATTTGCAATGACAATATTTGCCACATTTGTGTCTTTGAAATTGTACAATTTGTGCATGAAGATCACTATTTGTTGCTTCTGATGGAATTTCACAAGTGACATATTTTTCGATAAACTGTAACACAGTGGCATCACTGTCTTGACAAAATTTAGGAGCATCTTTAATCCATAAAAGCATGTGTATATGTGGTGCTCCTCTGGCTTGGTATTCTTTTCTCCAAAAGAAGTGTTGAACTTCTCCGAGGGGAGGAACAGTTTTATTACAAATAAAGTGTAGCACAGCAATGAAGCGGTGATGGAAATATCTTGAAACATTAACAGGATCTAGAGAGCAAAATTCTCCAGGTGTTAGTATATCTATGTTTGTTTTGTTTTTGTTTGATATGCATAGGAAATCATGTAGATCTTCCCATGCATATTCTGCACAACTTAATGTAACAAACCAAGTGGGTGGGCCAAAGTTTCTTATCATGCAACATACATCTTCATGACGTCGGAACCAGTACTCTTTCGTACCACGCATGTTTGCTAACAGATTTGTAATGCTTGATTGTAAAACTTTTTGTAGTAATTGCGTAGCTGACATATTTTGAAAGTGGGTTCCTGATTTTAATGTGTGTGCAACTGCGTAACATAGAGTTGCTAGTTCACTTGCAAAGAGTAGGTGGAATATGTATTCCACATTTTGTCTAAATCTGGGATCTTCAGAATACATTCGTAATGAGTGGTATTCTGATGCTGTTATCTGAGTGGGTCTATCATCGTACCTTCCTCCTTTGCCAGTAGGAAAGAGTGAAGGAAAATCACGTGCTTCTATACTTTTTTCCCATATGCTGATTGGTGATCCTTTTGTTTGTCGCATTTGGTACGTTTCTAGTGCATCATCTATGGTGTCTTTAGAGTGTAATGGATGAATTGTATAAAGGTCTAAAATATTGGATAATGTAGCAGGATCTAGAAGTTCAAATTGACCAGGTTCTGGTGACTCTTGTATTATTTCAGTTGTTTCTCTTAAGTTTTCTTCAATATTTATTTCTTTGTAGTATTTATTATTGTCTTTTAGATATTGCAAGGCTTGTCTAACTTTATGTAAATCTACCAGTTGTTGCCAATGTTTTTGTCTTTTGTAGGTACACCATTTACTAAGACAATTAAAGATTGTTCTATTGGAAGTTGCACTCCCAGAGTGTGCACATTTTCTTTTAGATCTAATGCTAAATATACTACTTTGCCGCGAATGCCTTTCACCACTTCAGAGGGAGGTCATTTTGCTGTTTTTGGTTGAAGGCGTATTATTGCTTGGAATGGGTGTACTGTTTGAATGATGATGCTCTCATATAAATTGAATTGTTGCAGGGGTTTTGGTATAGGGAATAATACCAAATTATTTGTGATAGCACGTTAAGGAGTTTGATTGTTGTCAAGTTTTGTAGTGCAGTAACTGCAAACTGTTAAGGGGTCAGTTATTTCGTATTTGTTTTCTGCTATAAGGTAGATAGCTAATTCAAACCATTTGGAATCTTCATTGTTTTCTAGTTTGTATGTTATGTCTATAGCTTTTATGTTACTTTTATAAAGATTTCTGCAGCAACACTCACACACATGGTTTGGTGTTTCAGCGGATGTACTTTTGAATTTTAGTATTTCTTTTTTGTATGTGTGTAGTAGACGGTTGCCATCTGCAGAATTGTTGCTAAACTGTTGTAAAACTATTGCATTTTGAAAGTGGTTTTCACTTCCAAAATATTTACTCTGGATATGGTTGATTTCTTCGAGTAGGTCTTTGGCTGTACCATGTAGAAGAATGTTATTTAAATTGGCTAGTGCTAAAGCAGGACTTTTAGCATAGTGCAGTTTATAGACTAGATTTCTTATAGTTGAATGATGTGTTGATATCATTTTGATATGATGGAAGCTGCTTTTGCAAATAGGTCCTGAAATGCAGGCCAATGAATGTCCTTGCACTCCTGTGTATTTGTGCACTGGACAAGTATCCATATTTTGCAGCAGTTTTATTTTGATTTTGTCTTAGCCTTTAACATACTGATTGAGGAACTGGCGTACAGATTTGAAAGATTTTTTGGCAATGTTAAACATTGACGGGCATGACCATTTGTACACTGGACGTTCTGGTTCAGTCAAATGGAGAATTGATTCTGAGTTCTTTGGAGATATTTTTGTAAGCAGTATTTCTTGTTCCATTATGGTATTATTATTTTTTTCATAACCTCGTCTACTGCTATGGAAGGCAATTGTGTTTGTTTGATTTTGTTTGTATGCTTCTTCATTGAAATATGGTTCTGTGCTTGTGGTGTGACCCCATTCACCTCCACAGATATCTAAGAAGTTATTTTTGTTGACATTCCGTTTATTGAGAAGCTTTTTTGTAATTTAGTACTTAGTTTTGTTAGTGGTTTCATTCTGTTTAAAACTAAAATAAATAACTTTCTTTTGAGAAGGATTGTACTGTCTATCAAAGCTTCTAAGATTAATTTTCTACGGTTCTTTTTAAGGGTTGTGCATGATTTGTCTCCTGATTTTATAAGATTTTGAAGGACTCTGTGGCGGAATATTGTTGTTAATATACTTTTTTTGGTATGGTTAATTCCTGCTATATCAAGATTTATAGGAGCAGTTTTAGCAGTAGTGGTACCTGTATTTCTTCTGTTAATAATTTTCTGTTTTCTTTTACATTTTGATAGAGAAGGCAAAGTTTCTGTGCTGGAAGATTGTTTAGTTTTGCTAAATGACTGTATTAGCTGTTTTGTTTGAACTTTTTGTACAAACTATGCTAGAAATGGATGCTTATTTTGGACATTTTTATTTTCATTTGCTCTATTTCTGCGCTGCTTTCTGCGGACTTGCTTTCTCGTAGGCATTCTGTGGGGTCTGTTGAAACAAAAAAATAGAAGGCATGTGTTGGGCTGTTGTGCAATGTATGTGTGCTCTATGCATGAGTGTTTGAGTATGATTGTAAAGATGTATCTGGTGGTGTGTGATTGTGCATAGGGCAGCTACAATTAGTTGGGAAGGCTACTCTTCTATTTGTGTGTTACGATACTGCGGTTCAGATGACAGTAAAAAGTGAGCTAGTGGTGAGGATAAGCACTAACAGTAAATCAACTGGTATAATATTAAAACTATTTTTTTTTGTAATACTAATATTCTAGGGGCTGAGTTATGTTATTTGTGTGTGCTAATCCCTGTTTAATAAATGGTGATTTGTGGGTAGAATGCTACACAACTGTTCATTTTTTTGGTGCATAAATTACATGAATCACTGTCACAGTGTGTTAGAGTTATATATTTTAATAACAAGATGATAAATATAACAAGTTAAATTATAACAGTAACAGTGGAACCAATTTGAAATTGAGAATCAGACCAAGAAAACAGTAAGTAGACCAATTAAAGTGAAGGGAAGAAGGTGCAGTAGAAGGGAGAGGGAAGGGTGGTGAAGAGGAGGAGGAGAGAAGCAGATGGGGTTAAAGGTGAGAATGGGGGAGAGGGAAGGGGAGGGAGATGATTAAAGAGATAAGGCAAGAGGGGAGGGTGAAGAAGGTGGGAGGGGTTTCATGTTGGGGAATGGAGAAGGGGAGATTTGTGGAAACTGTAGAATGAGGAAAAGGTAGAAATAGAGCGGAGTGAGAGAGGTAAGGAGTTCCAGTGCAGGGGGACTAGGAGATGAAAGGAGCAGAAATGGGGTGTGGTATAAGGGGATGGAGGAACAGTGAGAAGAAAGTGGCCAGCAGAGTGAAGGGAGTGGGAGGGAGTGTAGAAAGAGAGGAGAGAGGAGAGATAAAGGAGAGCACGATTGTGGAGAGATTTAAAGGCTAGGCAGAGAAAGTATGGTAGTATTGTACTTACTCTTTTTTGTGGAATGAGCAGGTTTCTTGGTAGTTGGTGTTTGTAGTTCAGATGTTGCTGTTTTCCAGGAGAGTGGTCTTCACTGCAATTCTAAAAGAAAGAAGCTAGTCATTTTGTGTGTTTATAGAGGTGATGTTAATTGAGAGATTCATTTGTATGTTTTTGTAGTAGTATTCTTGTTTGATATCTGAACATTGTGCATGACATGAATGCAGTCTCATTTGACTATGTGCAGCCTTCATATTTCATTTACAATATGTTAGTTCAACATGCTTTGCAAATGCGTAGAATATTAAGTGTATGAAATTCACTTGGTTTTTTAAAGCTGTGTTATAGGATGTTAGGAGAAAGAAGAAATATTGATATATTTATTTTGCAATTTTTATAAGGTAAATGGCAGAAACTGTATAGAAAAGTATGGAATGTATGCATTTGTGAAGGTGTGGGTAATAAAGTAGAAGGATGTGATTTACAGGTATTGGTGGTATTGCAGCTGGGAGCTTTTCAATTATAGGGTCTATGTGTGTGAGTTTATGAAGCTGCATGACCTTTTACTGGCTGTGTATAATTTTATAATACACTACTAAGTGTTTTTCCAATATTATGTTGTTATTTCTCCCATCTTCTAATATTATAATTTTTTAGATAGGTGTGTGTGTAAAAAAATAGATAGCAGACAGGTTTGGAAGTGACAGTTGATTATATCAGATGGGAAAAATGACAGTAAGTTCATTTTATAGGTTATACAGTTTAAGTGGCAGTTACTCTGTTTATATGCATTTATAAGAGTTGTACATGTACTGTGCAGAAAATATGCATACCTGTAGTTTGATTTCATGCATGTGGATATGCATGCAGCTGCAAGTAGAAATCTTGGTGATTTCTAGAGCAGTTTTTGTAGTAGGTGCTTTCCAGTGATATGAGACTAGTACTCAGAGTGATCATCAGTACATATGAAGTGATGGAGTTAGATGTAGAGGATGTGGATGTGATTGGTGGATGGTTGTGTGACTGGTTAGCTGTATCCAATGAGGGAATGCACAGGGAGTGAAGTGGAAATGTTAGAAGGACTGTGCAAGTTACGATATGTCCGCGGACATGTCAGTAGTCCGCGGACATCGCAAATTACATACAGGGATTTTGGGGTGGAGAGGCATGTAAATGAGAGTGAGCAGAGCAATTGATTGGTTAGTGGGTGTGTTGTGTAAGGAGAGAGTTTGTCAGAAAGTCTTTTTTCTGAGAGAAGAACAGTTAGCTATGGCTGTGTGTTTCAGAAAACAGATTGTGTGGATTTTGGGAGACTCCTGGATACATTGGTTGGAGGTGCATGCAGAACACTGTGGAGTAGCTGCAGATCCCGGATTCCCTTATGTGGAAGTGCACTGGCATGGAATGCGCGGAATGAAGTGGCTAAACTTGCTACCTCTCTGTACTAGTTTGGAGACAGAGCCTCATGCAGACATAATTATATTTCATTGTGGAGGAAACAGTTTGGGACATGTGTCAGGAATTTCTTTGCAATTTGCGATGAAAGAAGGACTTGGGAAGGTCATCGACATGTTTTCAAATTCCCAAGTAATATTTTCTCATATTGCGCAGAGACAAATGTGGCTGCGTTCTTCTTCATTTGGTCCACAAATGGAGAAAGCGAGGTGCAATGTCAATAAGTCTGTTTTTGCCTTTCTAAGAGATGTTGGCATGTCCTCTTTTCACAATGAAAATATTATGTTTCGTAGCACATACATTTTTCGTAGCGATGGAGTCCATTTTACTTATGCTGGTAATCAGACTTTTCTGAGAAATGTACAAAATGCATTGCGTCCTAATTACAGCCATCTTTTTTGCAGTAGGTGTTGACTATTTCAAGTTTTTCAAATACAAAAAAACACCACCAAAAGGCTCTTTTCAGAGCCACCACTTCCTCCCAGAGAAAAGTGCAATGATTTTGATAGGGCAGCACCCCAAAATTTTTGATGTTCGCGAACTGTCTGCGGACTTCTAAAAAAAATGCACAGGGCCGTGCTCCATTTATTAGTCACTTCTATTTTTAAACTGTGAAGGGCAGCTCTGAAAAGAGCCTTTTTCTTTTATTGTTGTTGTTTTATATTTCTTTTGTTTTTTTACACACGACACACTAGTTACTGGCGTGCGATTGTCTGCGCCAGGCGCGTGCGCCAAAACCGATTTCCGCGCACAGCGTGTTCATGGATTTCAGGCTCCCAAACCAGCCGTGGCGCAGAGTATCGCAGCGACCCTGCAGCAGCGCCAGTAACGCCCCCAAGAACGCCCTCGCGCAAGGAAAAGCCATCAAAATCGCTAAATCATCGCAAAGGGCTGCGCCAACCATGGACCAGTTTACAGGGCTGCCAAACAAGGAACGCAAAGCGGGTAACGTTCATATCAGGGGTACGCGGGAAGTATTACATGCGATTAGCCAGGGTACGTATATGACAGGGGTACGCGTGAAGTTTTACACGCAATTAGCCAGGGTACGTGTATTACAGGGGTACGCGGGAATTATCACATCCGATTTGGCTGGGTACGTGTATTACAGGGGTGCACGGGAATAATCACACGCGATTAGGCTGGGTACGTGTATTACAGGGGTGCGCGGGAATTATCACACGCGATTTGGCTGGGTACGTGTATTACAGGGGTGCGCGGGAATAATCACACGCGATTTGGCTGGGTACGTGTATTACAGGGGTGCGCGGGAATTATCACACGCGATTTGGCTGGGTACGTGTATTACAGGGGTGCGCAGGAAGTTACACATGCGATTAGGCTGGGTGGGTCCTCACAGGTGTTTCCTGTACACCCTCCACGGCCCCTGCAGGCAGCCCACAAAACAGGGGACTACCCTGCACACCTGCTCATGTCTCCCACCCCCCACCCCCCCAGCAGTGTGGGGCACCCTCCACAAGGCCCCCACTCATGTCCTCTATCACCCCCACCCCCCAGCCACCATGGGCAGCCTCCACCAGGCCCCCACTCATGTCTCCCACCCACCCCCAACTCCCCCAGCAGTGTGGGGCACCCTCCACCAGGCTCCCACCCATGTCTACCACCACCCCCACCCCCCAGCAGTGTGGGGCACCCTCCACCAGGCTCCCACCCATGTCTACCACCACCCCCACCACCCAGCCACCATGGGCAGCCCCCGCCAGGCCCCCACTCATGTCTCCCACCACCCCCACCCCCCAGCAGTGTGGGGCACCCTCCACCAGGACCCCACTCATGTCTCCCACCCATCCCCACCCCCCAGCAGTGCAGGGGCACCCTCCACCAGGCTCCCACCCGTGCTTACCACCCCCCACCCCCAAGCCACCATGGGCAGCCCCCACCAGGCCCCCACTCATGTCTCCCACCACCCCCACCCTCCCAGCAGTGTGGGGCACCCTCCACCAGGCCCCCACCCATGTCTCCCACCACCCCCACCCCCCACCCACCATGGGCAGCCTCCACCAGGCCCCCATTCATGTCTCCCACCCACCCCCACCCCCCCAGCAGTGTGGGGCACCCTCCACCAGGCTCCCACCCATGTCTACCACCACCCCCACCCCCCAGCCACCATGGGCACCCTCCGCCAGGCCCCCACTCATGTCTCCCACCACCCCTATTTTGGACTGGCAGCTCCAGGTGAAAAATCATACCTGTTTGAATTAGAAAAGCTATTACATGCGGGAACTGGACTGAATGAATAAGTGCTGCCCTCCTCTCCATCTTCACTCAATAGCAATGGTACATGCCATCTGTGTGATGGCATGTGTATTTCACCTGGCAATCACAGGCCAATGTGTGATGCCACTGCCAGGCAGCATGCAGAAAATGTGTTCATCTTCCATCTTGGTGTCATCAGTGTGTGCCATTTGCCTGCCCTTCATACACAGTGAGGGTGCATGCATGGGAGGGTTTTAGTCATGTGGGACATGTGTCAATCAAGTACTGGTTCTCTTGCTTCTCAGCCCTCATTGTGTGCCATGGTGCTAATGCCTGTTTCCATTTGTTTTCTTTTATGTCTTTGCAGGGGAAGACGCACCTGATACTGCTGGGGTTGTGGAGATGGTGCAGACCCAGGAGGGGTCCGAGGGCCGACCGACCACCAGTGAGGGACGTGGTGTGGTGGTGGGTGAGAACCCACAACTGCTGCAGGTCGTGCTCTCAAGGGGTGTCTCTGGCTGCACCTCCCCCGAGCTGTACTCAGGTGTTGATTCGGATGATGAGACCTATGTGCCGTCGCAGGTGAGTGTTCCTGGGAGGGATTCTGTTCTGTCCCACCCACCTGCACCAGGGTCAGAACCCTCAATGGGGATGTCAGTGTTGGCAGCTACGCCTTTGGTGGTTACGGATGCAGGGTCACACTCCGCGACATCTGATCCTGTTCCTGGGCCAGCAGATCACAGGGGGAATGCAGTCCTGCAGCCTCAGGCAGTGCCGGCACAGCAAGGCGCAGTTCACCTTGCCCCAGACAGGTGTGGTGCCCGCCGACATGGTGGCCGTACGCCACCTGGCAATACTGCATGGGAGCAATCTATTTACGGTATGGCAACCCAACAGGCAGCATCATCAGAGATGATGGCTCAGGCCATGGATAGGGTGGCCACTTCCATTGTCCCCCCCGAAAGGCTGATGGAGCAACTACAGCATGCAACCAACTCCATCTGCCAGTCACACAGGGAGGACATGTTGGCGTCCAACAGGGACAGGCGGGCGGCACTGGCGACTCTGCAGGAAGCCATCTCCATAGAGTCCCAGGGCCACAGGGAAGCCCTGAGGCAGGAGCTCCTTCACCTCAGGACGACTCTTGTTGAGCTTGAGGCTTCAACAAACCGAAGGACAGAACAGCAGCTGGAGCGTCTCACCCGTACGCTCTCAGCTGAGATGCAGGCAACTAGGGTGGAGGTCCGGGCATCCCGTGAGTTGTTGCATGGGGACCTCCGCACACTCATCCTCCAGAACGAGACCTACCACACCCGCATGCTTGCAGCCATGGAGGAACAGACTAGGGACTTGCGTGGGCTGCCTCCCATAGTGCAACCACCTCCGGATGCAGCTACACAGGGTGATAATAGCGACAGCAGTGATACTCCCACAATAGGGTAGCCGTGTGGGCCATGAGCACATGGAGGTGTTTTTTTTTCCCAAGATCCACACAGGTGGGTTTTGGTGTGCACCCTGTCCTCGGACCTCCTGGGTGGCCTCCCCAACCCCCCCCCCCCCAGGCCCATTAATGGCCATTTTTGATTTTTTTTTTTTTGTTCTTGATTTTTTTTTTTTGGGACAATGTGTTGCCTTCCGTGGCTCCTGTGGGCATACGCTGCATTGTGGCTGGGCACATGCAGGCTTGTCATGTATTTGGTTCAGATGCTTGGGTTTTTGTCACACACACCCCTCCTGCTTCCCGTTTCCATGGGCTTGCAAAGGGTGTGCCCAAGTGACATTGATGTACATGGTGACATTGGACTCCCACTACATGTGTGGGTAGTCTAGTCAATACTGTGTATACATTCCTAGTGCATATTGCTGTTGTGTTGTACACTGCATGTTGCATTGATGTGTAACTCATCATCCGTGTCTACCTCCTAATTTGCAGGTCCTTTCCTCATGTCTACACAAGGCCCTCGACTTTGGAGATGGGGTCCATGTTGGCAGCAGTGCACCTACAACTCTACATGGCGGCAACACTGTACAGTTGGAAGTGGTGGGAGTGCAGGCATTTCCAGGTGGTGAAACTACTAATTCCTTACATTCGTAATGTCATGTTAATGGTAGTTTTGAGGGTCAGTGGCTGATAAGTGTTATTGCTAAATACCTGCTCAAGTGTGTTGTTGGTCCTGCATTACTGTGAGCATTTCAGGTGTCGCGAGATTCAATTAGGGACACTGTACATTGTGACACTTGTGTCATGTTGTGGGGATTACTTTGTTTACCTGCACATAGCATGACATGGCACGGTGTGTCATGTGGCGGTGCTGGGGATGGGTTGGGTGACATGGCACTGTCCTCATGTTGCATTTTGCAAGTGGGTATTCATTTTAGCTGCTTGATTGTGTTTTTTCACAAAACTGCATTGGTGGTGTCTGTGTAGGTAGGGATGCACACATTGTAACACTTCCAGGTGAACAATCTCAGGCTGATATGGGTTTGACGGTTGATTCTCCAAACATTCAGGATCAGTGTCAGGTTGAGTCATCATTGATTGTCAGATGGTATGCGCCAGGGAAGTGTGCACTCCACATGGGTGTGATTTCTAGGTGAAGTAATTAGCCACTAGCTGTACACGGGCTGCCTCCCCCCGTGCCCTTTCCCCTCCCATGCGCAGCGGCCGTGCATGTGGTTGGGGATGTGGGGCCACCACCATGTCCACGGCCAGGCCCCGGCATGTTGCAACGTTGTGCAGGACACATGCTGCCACTATGATCCTGCACACTACTGGGAGAGCGTATAACAGCTGCCCGCCAGAACGGTCAAGGGAGCGAAAGCGTGACTTAAGCACTCCGAATGTGCGCTCCACTATGCCCCGGGTTGCAATGTGGGCTGTGTTATATCTTACCTCGGGTGGCGTGGTGGGGTTCCGAATTGGCGTCATCATGTGGGGGCTGAGAGGGTAGGCACTGTCCCCTGTGGAGGTGGTGATTGGTATCATTGGTGGGGTTGTGACCTTGCTCAGTATCTGACATGCATGCATGTGCAGTGGCATTCATACTCACCAATCAGCCATGTATCGCCATGCCGCCCAGCTTCTAGGTCCCGGCTTAGGGTGGACATTCGGTAAATGAAGCTGTCGTGGGTGGACCCGCGATAGTTGGCATATACTGAGGTGATGATTCCCTTGGCATTACATACTACCTGCACGTTGATGGAATGCCAGTGCTTGCGGTTCCTATAGATGTGCTCAGATGCCCTGGGGGGACGTAGAGCCACATGGGTGCAGTCGATTGCACCTAGCACTTTGGGGAATCGTGCCACACCGTAAAAATCCAGGGCGGCAGCATGCCTTTCTGCAGGTGTTCTGGGCAGGTAAATGTGCCTGCGGACTGATGGGTGTGCAGTGATGATCTTCAAGACCTGGTGTAGGCAGCGTGACTGTGTGGCCTGTGACACCCCACCCACTATGGCACTTGTCCGCTGAAATGATCCAGTGGCTAAGAAGTGCAGTAAATTGAGGACCTTCTCCAGGGGGCTGAGTGCTTGGGAGCACAGGGTGGGTGATGTGAGGTCATCCTCCCACTCACTCACCAGGTCCAGTATTATGTGTGGTGGAAACCTGTACCTCCCATACACCTGGTCTTCAGGCATCCCGAAAAGGCTGGTTCTGGGTGTGAATATTCTGGCCCTGACTATCCTCCTCCTCCTCCTTTGGTAGCCCACGGCCACTGCTGCTAGGAATGGTATATTCATCCTGGCGTCTGAGCTTGTTATTTCGTTTGCGCGCAAATTTATGCGTCGCGGGTCGACGTATGCCTGATTCCTACTGGCGTACGTGTTTCTTTGCGCGTGTTGTAGGCGAGCGTGTGAAACTTCCCGCGCACCCCTGAAATCCAGTACCCAGGCCAATAGCGTGTGGAAATTCCCGCGCACCCCGGTATACACGTGCGCTGATGTACTCGCGTGTGAAACTTCCCGCGCACCCCTGAAATCCAGTACCCAGGCCAATAGCATGTGGAAATTCCCGTGCACCCCGGTATGCGCTGATGTACTCGCGTGTGAAACTTCCCGCGCACCCCTGAAATCCAGTACACAGGCCAATAGCGTGTGGAAATTCCTGCGCACCCCGGTATACACGTGCGCTGATGTACTCGCGTGTGTAAGTGCCCGCGCACCCCTGAAATACACGTACATAGGCCAATCGCGTGTACGCGCACTTTTGTCCAATTACATGCGATGACACTCTGACGTGCAGTCTTTCCACGTGTGCTCCGTCATCACGTGCTATGAGGGAAACACCCGTGCGGGTCACGTCACAGACGTGCTTACGCGCTGAGGGCCTTTGGTCCAATAGAATCGCGTATGCGTGCTGACGCGCTTACGCGCTATGGGCCTTTCCTCGAATTTCACGCTGACTTGCAGGATTTTCACGTGCCAAATCACTCCGTATCAAGCTGGCCACGCGAAAACACACGGAAGACCACGCTCCTGCCCAGAAGGCCGAATTACTGCCCCCCAGTGCCCCGAGCAGCCTCCCACGTGCCATCTGCTGCTGCTGCCTGCCTGCCTGCCTGCTGCCACCGTGCCCTGCCATTTGGTGCCTGCACATCAGCCATCTGCAGGGGTCCAGTTGCTGTGTCCACCCCTGCTGGAACTGAAGACTCCCGACTGGGATAACATCGCTCCACAGCCCAGCCCCAGGACCCAGTTGCCCACCCACTCCTGCCTCTGGGGTTGCCATGTCGGGCACTTCCACATCTGGCACCAGTGGCAACCCCAGGCCAGAGGGGCAGAGGGGCACCAGCTTCACTGCCACCGAAGTTGGTGTCCTGGTGGAGCATGTCCTGGGGCAGTATGATGCCCTCTTTGGATTGTCCCGCGCCAGCAAGGAAGGACGGGAGAGGATCTGGGCCGACTGTGTGGTTGCCATCAACGGGGAGGGGGTGGCAACCCGCGACGTCCAGAAGATCAAGAAGCGCTGGGAGGACTTGAGGTCCAGGACCCTCGTGAAGGCCCGGCGCCTCGTGGAGGGGGGCCGGGGCCGCATGAGTTCCATCCAGATGAGGGTCCTGGAACGCGTACGCCCAGCACTCCACGCCCAGATCCTTGAGAGGGAGACCCGTCTGGAGTTGAGCGGTAAGTGTCCAAGCATTGCTGTGTGAGACAGGGCATGTTGCGGTGTGCTGGTTTTCTGATACTTGCCTGTATGTGTGACATAGGCCATGTATGCATGAATGTGTGCAGGGACATCATGGTAATGCATGTGCGACCAGTGATGTGTGAACCACATGGTTGTTGCATGTGTTTAAATGCCACATGGGGAGCCCTATGCAGATTTTACACATGAGAGCATGCCAGTCTCTGTTCCTGGACATGGGTGGGGGTGAGGGATGGGTGCTGATGCGAGGTACATATTTGGTAGCCATGTCTGTGTGCCTGACCTGCGTGTCTGTGACTTGTGAATGCCATGGATGCATGACACATGTGTGTGACAATGCACAGATTCACTGATGCAGCCTAGTTACCCTTGTATCCGCTGTGTTTGGGGTGTATGAGGCCAGATGGATGTGACTGAGGTGAAGTGTGTGCATGTGATAGGCATGACCCATGATGCATGTGAGTTCCATATCATTGTATGTTTCAAGAGTCCATTGGACATGTATGGAAATGTCCATGGCATGCACCATGCCTGTTACTGTGTGTGTTTTGCCTGGACTGACCCATGTGTTGTGGAGGGACATGATGGAAGTGTACTTTGACAGTGGTACTCATCTGCTATTGCTTCCTGTCTAGGGGACCATTGAACAGTACCCTGATGCTTGTGTTCTATGTCTCCCTCTACGCAGTGGCTAGTGAAGAAGAGGGCGGAGACGGCGCTGTGGAGCAAGGCGGCAGGGATGCCCCCATGGCTGCAGCGGAAGGGGTGGGTGAGCCCCCACAGGGGCCTGCTACGGCGGAAGACGGTGAGGAGCCAACCAGGTTGGTGGTTTCCACAGAGGAGGAGGAGGCCGCCACTGAGGCACACATGGGGCCTGGTGGGGGCATCCCTGCTGGTGCAAGTGGTGCAGTCCAGGGGCAGGGGCAGGAGGCAGCACAGGTCACCGTGGAGGGGCCTGTGCATGTCGCTGTCCCTGACCCTGTGAGTGCACCACCATGCACCAGCAGGGATGGCCCGTCCCAGGCCCGTCCGCAGGTAGAGGGGATGTCCATGTCACCTGACTCCCCTCCACCTGCGGACGAGGGGACCCGTGTCCGTATGGAGAAGGTCCTGATTGGGGTCACGATGCGCACGGGTGCAATTCGTGATGACGTGCGTGCTTCCCGGGAGGAGCACGCACATCATCACGAAGAGCACCGTGCCGACGTGGCCCAATTGGGATCTTCCATGTTCGGGGGTTTCCTGCATGTGTCGGCCAATCTGGCGGCCCTCTCCTCCTCTGTGGAGGCTATACGCCGGTCGTTCTCCTTGCCGTCTTCCGGCCCAGATGCCACCAGGGCCCCCTGCGGACCTGCCCTGACCAATGCAGCCAGCTCGGTGGGGATCCCATCCCTGCCACAGTCGGGAGTCGGAGGTCCAGCAGGGGTGGACACCACAGCAACTGTACCCCAGCAGATGGAGGATGTGCCGGCATCATCAGGCAGGGCACGTGCACGACGGCATCGGTGGATTCCATCAGCCTGGATGCCGTCGTGCTGGCAGAGGCAGTTGCGTCAGAGGCAGCAGCAGAGTCAACGTGGGAGGCATCATGGCTCGGGCCATCAACATCGGAGGGGCAGGCATCGGCCGGAGGGCAGGAGGACCCAGGACAGGAAGTGTCTTCCGTGTGGCTGCGGTTGGGCCAGCAGATAGGTGCGGAGCGGCGGCGGGCGGAAGAGGCGCGGCTCACGATGGTTTGGGCGGAAAACTCCATGCGGAGGGCCCTGAGGTGGGCCGAGTGCCTCGAGGCAATCCGCAGGGGGTTGGAGGAGCAGATGGAGTCGTCCCTGCGGACCCTTGGGGCCATGGAACAGGACCGCCTCCGGGACATAGACGAGGAGTTTGATGATGCCCTGGCCCGGAACACCACGGAGTGAGCCGCTGGACTTGCCCGCCGCCTTTGTATATAGTTCTTTAGTTTTAGGTTTCATTTGTTTCTTCTTATGATTTGGAGTCGATGGACACTGCTCCACTTTTTGTATATAGTTGCATTTTAGTTAGGGTTTTTTGTAGGTTTCCTTTGTTCAGTTGGGCTCATGGACCCTTGGATGTTTTGTACATAGTTCTTCATTGGATTGTTTTATTTTTTTATTTTGATTTATTCTCCATGAAGCAATGGTCTTTGCATTTATTTTTATGTCTCGGATTGATTTTATTTTTAATGTGACTTTTTTTTGGATTTGGATTTGTAGTTTTGATTTTTTTGGACGGATATGCAGCTTATCTTTTTTTCATTGCCATTGTAGTTTGTTTCATTTCATTTGCATTCAATTTTTTTTAATACAATTTTGTTTTCATACTTCACTGTGTGGTATCATCTCATTGGTTTCATGCATGTCATGTTGGGTGTTTTCCCATTCATTTGCAACCATTGTGTGTGACGGACATGGGTTCATTTGCTTTATGAACATTGGGGGTGTAACATGTAATTTCCATTTCCATGTGGGTGAATGGGTTACTTGGTAGGGCCTTTTGGCTGTGGAGGCTGACCATAACGCACATGATTGGGGATTGTGAGGACCTGGGTGCAGGGGGACATGAGTGGGGGCCTGGTGGAGGGTGCCCCTGGATGCTGGGGGGTGGGGGTGGTGGGAGACATGAGTGGAGGCCTGGTGGAGGGTGCCCCTGCACTGCTGGGGGGTGGGGTGCAGGGGGACATGAGTGGGGGCCTGGTGGAGGGTGCCCCTGGATGCTGGGGGGTGGGGGTGGTGGGAGACATGAGTGGGGGCCTGGTGGAGGCTGCCCCTGCACTGCTGGGGGGTGGGGGTGGTGGGAGACATCAGTGGGGGCCTGGTGGAGGCTGCCCCTGGTGGCTGGGGGGTGGGGGTGGTGGGAGACATGAGTGGGGGCCTGGTGGAGGGTGCCCCTGCACTGCTGGGGGGTGGGGGTGCAGGGGGACATGAGTGGGGGCCTGGTGGAGTGTGCCCCTGCACTGCTGGGGGGTGGGGGTGCAGGGGGACATGAGTGGGGGCCTGGTGGAGGGTGCCCCTGGATGCTGGGGGGTGGGGGTGCAAGGGGACATGAGTGGGGGCCTGGTGGAGGCTGCCCCTGCACTGCTGGGGGGTGGGGGTGGTGGGAGACATGAGTGGGGGCATGGTGGAGGGTGCCCCTGGTGGCTGGGGGGTGGGGGTGGTGGGAGACATGAGTGGGGGCCTGGTGGGGGGTGCCCCTGCACTGCTGGGGGGTGGGGGTGCAGGGGGACATGATTGGGGGCCTGGTGGAGGGCGCCCCTGGATGCTGGGGGGTGGGGGTGCAGGGGGACATGAGTGGGGGCCTGGTGGAGGGTGCCCCTGCACTGCTGGGGGGTGGGGGTGCAGGGGGACATGAGTGGGGGCCTGGTGGAGGGTGCCCCTGGATGCTGGGGGGTGGGGGTGCAAGGGGACATGAGTGGGGGCCTGGTGGAGGCTGCCCCTGCACTGCTGGGGGGTGGGGGGGTGGGAGACATGAGTGGGGGCCTGGTGGAGGGTGCCCCTGGATGCTGGGGGGTGGGGGTGGTGGGAGACATGAGTGGAGGCCTGGTGGAGGGTGCCCCTGCACTGCTGGGGGGTGGGGGTGCAGGGGGACATGAGTGGGGGCCTGGTGGAGGGTGCCCCTGGATGCTGGGGGGTGGGGGTGGTGGGAGACATGAGTGGGGGCCTGGTGGAGGGTGCCCCTGCACTGCTGGGGGGTGGGGGTGCAGGGGTACATGAGTGGGGGCCTGGTGGAGGGTGCCCCTGGATGCTGGGGGGTGGGGGTGCAGGGGGACATGAGTGGGGGCCTGGTGGAGGGTGCCCCTGGTGGCTGGGGGGTGGGGGTGGTGGTAGACATGAGTGGGGGCCTGGTGGAGGGTGCCCCTGCACTGCTGGGGGGTGGGGGTGGTGGGGGACATGAGTGGGGGCCTGGTGGAGGGTGCCCCTGCACTGCTGGGGGGTGGGGGTGCAGGGGGACATGAGTGGGGGCCTGGTGGAGGGTGCCCATGGTGGCTGGGGGGTGGGGGTGGTGGTAGACATGGGTGGGAGCCTGGTGGAGGGTGCCTCACACTGCTGGGGGGTGGGGGTGGGTGGGAGACATGAGTGGGGGCCTGGTGGAGGGTGCCCCTGCACTGCTGGGGGGTGGGGGTGGTGGGAGACATGAGTTGGACATAAGTGGGGGCCTGGTGGGGGCTGCCTATGATGGCTGGGGGTGGGGGTGGTGGTAGACATGGGTGGGAGCCTGGTGGAGGGTGCCCCACACTGCTGGGGGGGTGGGGTGGGTGGGAGACATGAGTGGGGGCCTGGTGGAGGGTGCGCCTGGATGCTGGGGGGTGGGGGTGGTAGGAGACATGAGTGGGGGCCTGGTGGAGGGTCCCCCTGCACTGCTGGGGGCTGGGGGTGCAGGGGGACATGAGTGGGGGCCTGGTGGAGGGTGCCCCTGGATGCTGGGGGGTGGGGGTGGTGGGGGACATGAGTGGGGGCCTGGTGGAGGGTGCCCCTGCACTGCTGGGGGGTGGGGGTGCAGGGGGACATGAGTGGGGGCCTGGTGGAGGGTGCCCCTGGATGCTGGGGGGTGGGGGTGGTGGGAGACATGAGTGGGGGCCTGGTGGAGGGTGCCCCTGGACGCTGGGGGGTGGGGGTGGTGGGAGACATGAGTGGGGGCCTGGTGGAGGGTGCCCCGGGTGGCTGGGGGGTGGGGGTGGTGGGAGACATGAGTGGGGGCCTGGTGGAAGGTGCCCCTGCACTGCTGGGGGGTGGGGGTGCAGGGGGACATGAGTGGGGGCCTGGTGGAGGCTGCCCCTGGATGCTGGGGGTGGGGGTGGTGGGAGACATGAGTGGGGGCCTGGTGGAGGCTGCCCCTGGATGCTGGGGGGTGGGAGTGGTTGGAGACATGAGTGGGGGGCTGGTGGAGGCTGCCCCTGCACTGCTGGGGGGTGGGGGTGCAGGGGGACATGAGTGGGGGCCTGGTGGAGGGTGCCCCTGCAATGCTGGGGGGTGGGGGTGCAGGGGGACATGAGTGGGGGCCTGGTGGAGGGTGCCCCTGCACTGCTGGGGGGTGGGGGTTGTGGGCGACATGAGTTGGACATGAGTGGGGGCCTGGTGGGGGCTGCCCATGGTGGCTGGGGGGTGGGGGTGGTGGTAGACATGGGTGGGAGCCTGGTGGAGGGTGCCCCACACTGCTGGGGGGGTGGGGGTGGGTGGGAGACATGAGTGGGGGCCTGGTGGAGGGTGCCCCTGCACTGCTGGGGGGTGGGAGTCCAGGGGGACATGAGTGGGGGCCTGGTGGAGGGTGCCCCTGGATGCTGGGGGGTGAGGGTGGTGGGAGACATGAGTGGGGGCCTGGTGGAGGGTGCCCCTGCACTGCTGGGGGGTGGGGGTGGTGGGAGACATGAGTGGGGGCCTGGTGGAGGGTGCCCCTGGATGCTGGGGGGTGGGGGTGGTGGGAGACATGAGTGGGGGCCTGGTGGAGGCTGCCCCTGCACTGCTGGGGGGTGGGGGTGGTGGGAGACATGAGTGGGGGCCTGGTGGAGGGTGCCCCTGCACTGCTGGGGGGTGGGGGTGGTGGGAGACATGAGTTGGACATGAGTGGGGGCCTGGTGGGGGCTGCCCATGGTGGCTGGGGGGTGGGGGTGGTGGTAGACATGGGTGGAAGCCTGGTGGAGGGTGCCCCACACTGCTGGGGGGTGGGGGTGGGTGGGAGACATGAGTGGGAGCCTGGTGGAGGGTGCCCCTGGATGCTGGGGGGTGGTGGTGGTGGGAGACATGAGTGGGGGCCTGGTGGAGGGTGCCCCTGGACGCTGGGGGGTGGGGATGGTGGGAGACATGAGTGGGGGCCTAGTGGAGGGTGCCCCTGCACTGCTGGGGGGTGGGGGTGCAGGGGGACATGAGTGGGGGCCTGGTGGAGGGTGCCCCTGGATGCTGGGAGTTGGGGGTGGTGGGAGACATGAGTGGGGGCCTGGTGGAGGGTGCCCCTGCACTGCTGGGGGGTGGGGGTGCAGGGGGACATGAGTGGGGACCTGGTGGAGGGTGCCCCTGGATGCTGGGGGGTGGGGGTGGTGGGAGACATCAGTGGGGGCATGGTGGAGGGTGCCCCTGCACTGCTGGGTGGTGGGGGTGCAGGGGGACATGAGTGGGGGCCTGGTGGAGGGTCCCCCTGCACTGCTGGGGGGTGGGGGTGCAGGGGGACATGAGTGGGGGCCTGGTGGAGGGTGCCCCTGGATGCTGGGGGGTGGGGGTGCAGGGGGACATGAGTGGGGGCCTGGTGGAGGGTGCCCCTGCACTGCTGGGGGATGGGGGTGGTGGGAGACATGAGTGGGGGCCTGGTGGAGGGTGCCCCTGGTGGCCGGGGGGTGGGGGTGGTGGGAGACATGAGTGGGGGCCTGGTGGAGGCTGCCCCTGGATCCTGGGGGGTGGGGGTGGTGGGAGACATGAGTGGGGGCCTGGTGGAGGCTGCCCCTGCACTGCTGGGGGGTGGGGGTGCAGGGGGACATGAGTAGGGGCCTGGTGGAGGGTGCCCCTGCACTGCTGGGGGGTGGAGGTGCAGGGGGACATGAGTGGGGGCCTGGTGGAGGGTGCCCCTGCACTGCTGGGGGGTGGTGGGATACATGAGTTGGACATGAGTGGGGGCCTGGTGGGGGCTGCCCATGGTGGCTGGGGGGTGGGGCTGGTGGTAGACATGGGTGGGAGCCTGGTGGAGGGTGCCCCACAAAGCTGGGGGGGTGGGGGTGGGTGGGAGACATGAGTGGGGGCCTGGTGGAGGGTGCCCCTGCACTGCTGGGGGGTGGGGGTGGTGGGAGACATGAGTTGGACATGAGTGGGGGCCTGGTGGGGGCAACCCATGGTGGCTGGGGGGTGGGGGTGGTGGTAGACATGGGTGGGAGCCTGGTGGAGGGTGCCCCACACTGCTGGGGGGTAGGGGTTGGGTGGGAGACATGAGTGGGGGCCTGGTGGAGGGTGCCCCTGGATGCTGGGGGGTGGGGGGGTGGGAGGCATGAGTGGGGGCCTGGTGGAGGGTACCCCTGGATGCTGGGGGGTGGGGGTGGTGGGAGACATGAGTGGGGGCCTGGTGGAGGGTGCCCCTGCACTGCTGGGTGGTGGGGTGCAGGGGGACATGAGTGGGGGCCTGGTGGAGGGTCCCCCTGCACTGCTGGGGGGTGGGGGTGCAGGGGGACATGAGTGGGGGCCTGGTGGAGGGTGCCCCTGGATGCTGGGGGGTGGGGGTGCAGGGGGACATGAGTGGGGGCCTGGTGGAGGGTGCCCCTGCACTGCTGGGGGATGGGGGTGGTGGGAGACATGAGTGGGGGCCTGGTGGAGGGTGCCCCTGGTGGCTGGGGGGTGGGGGTGGTGGGAGACATGAGTGGGGGCCTGGTGGAGGGTGCCCCTGCACTGCTGGGGGGTGGGGGTGCAGGGGGACATGAGTGGGGGCCTGGTGGAGGCTGCCCCTGGATGCTGGGGGGTGGGGGTGGTGGGAGACATGAGTGGGGGCCTGGTGGAGGCTGCCCCTGGATGCTGGGGGGTGGGGGTGGTGGGAGACATGAGTGGGGGCCTGGTGGAGGCTGCCCCTGCACTGCTGGGGGGTGGGGGTGCTGGGTGACATGAGCAGGTGTGCAGGGTAGTCCCCTGTGGTGTCGGCTGCCTGCAGGGGCCGTGGAGGGTGTACAGGGAATACCTGGAAGCACACAGCCAAATCGCGTGTAGAATTTCCTGCGTACCCCTGTCATACACGTACCCAGCCAAATCGCGTGTGGAAATTCACGCGCACGTACCCTGCCAAATCGCGTGTGGAACTTCCCGAGCACCCCTGAAATCCACGTACCCAGCCAAGTCGCGTGTGAGACTTCCCGCGCACCCCTGAGATCCACGTACCCAGACAAATCGCGTGTGGAAATTCCCGCACACGTACCCGGCCAAATCGCGTGTGGAACTTCCCGCGCACCCCTGAAATCCACGTACCCTGCCAAATCGCGTGTGAGACTTCCCGTGCACCCCTGAGATCCACGTACCCAGACAAATCGCGTGTGGAAATTCCCACGCACGTACCCGGCCAAATCGTGTGTGGAACTTCCCGCGCACCCCTGAAATCCACGTACCCTGCCAAATCGCGTGTGAGACTTCCCGCGCACCCCTGAGATCCACGTACCCAGACAAATCGCGTGTGGAAATTCCCACGCACGTACCCGGCCAAATCCCGTGTTGAACTTCCCGCCCACCCCTGAAATCCACATACCCTGCCAAATCGATTGTGAGACTTCCTGCGCACCCCTGAGATCCACGTAACCAGACAAATCGCGTGTGGAAATTCCCGCGCACGTACCCGGCCAAATCGCGTGTGGAACTTCCCGCGCACCCCTGAAATCCACGTACCCTGCCAAATCGCGTGTGAGACTTCCCGCGCACCCCTGAGATCCACATACCCAGACAAATCACGTGTGGAAATTCCCACGCACATACCCAGCCAAATCACGTGTGGAACTTCCCGCGCACCCCTGAAATCCACGTACCCTGCCAAATCGCGTGTGTGACTTCCCGCGCACCCCTGAGATCCACGTACCCAGACAAATCGCATGTGGAAATTCCCGCGCACGTACCTGGCCAAATCGCGTGTGGAACTTCCCGCGCACCCCTGAAATCGCGTGTGAGACTTCCCGCGCACCCCGGAATACACGCACACGTTATTTTTCAGACAGCGGGTGTCCGTGTTTGTGGGTACCCCTTTGCACGTCATTTGTCCTGGAGGGCCACAGTATAGGACATTCATCATGGCTGTATATAGGTGCTATTTGTTGGCGCACCTTTTGGCGCACATTTATTACAGGCGCAGAGACGCTACCGCCTGCTTTCTTGTGGCGGTTGTGTTTGTGCCTGTGCGCTGGTTTGACCGTGCGCTTTTTTGCCCTATTCGATTCCATGAATACAGGTTGTAGGCGAACGTGTGGGTGTTCCGCGCACTTGCACCCTGTACTTCCCCCGTGACGCCCACATTTTGGCAAGTTGTTCCCCATTCCGAGTGTTACGCCCCGTGTTCCGCCTACTTTTGTTGTGTGCGCTGCGCAATGTGCGATTTTCGCTGTGGCCTGTGCGATTTTCGCTGTGACCTGGCGCACACCGTTAGATGGCCTGTGCGCCAACGTGCGCCGCACACTTTTTTAGCGCACATCCAATGGTTTTCTCGCGCACGGCCTTCCATGAATCGATGTGCGCTGCTTTTCGTGCGATTTTCGCACTTGCACTGCGATTTTCGCTATTCCACTGCGAATCGCACGTTTTTGGCCACTTGCGCCGCGCTAATTATTCCATGAATCGGCCTGTAAGTGTGTTACTGTAAGAACATACTTGAAAGATAAGTTTACAAATATAGTACCTTTTCAATTTGTAGTTCCTGACTGTTACTGAAGAAAACCATGTGGTCTAGATATGTCCGTAAAGGAAAAAAGGGGAGCCAGACATGTGATGTCATCAGTGATGTCATCAATGACATTTGTGATGTCATCTTTGATGACCTGGGTGTTAGTTTTAGCAGTGCACGGTGGTGGCGCGAGTTATGGTTGCTTAGCTTACCATAACTAGCGAATTTCAGGTTTTTCGGTTTTACTTGTAACCATAACGTCCCTTTAACAAAGTCATTTTACTGAATTTGATAGGTTTTTAGTAGCGCAACTTAACCATAACGTCCCTTTAACAAAGTTTTTTTACTGAATATATATATATATATATATATGGTTTTGGGACGGTTTTGCGTTGGGTTGGGGGTTGCGGAGGGGTTTCCCCCCACATATATGTTACAATTGACCTTCATAATTCGGTCAATTGTGAAAAGGTCAATTGTAATTCGAACAGTTGTAAAACAAACAATTCGTATACAACCTCCACAGCAGGACTAAAGTCAATTGGCCTAAAGTGAATCTGACCCCTAAAATAAGCCAATGCACCCATTTCTAAATAGAACATAACACAACCTAACCAGATACATTGGAAATATTGCTTGACATTTGCTATGCTGGCAGAAAACCTAAAACCCTGCGTAGTGATCTACAGAGCGTCTTGCAGACTCAAGTCTGTCTGCTGCCACGTTAATTGTATCATGTCACCATCTTGTCAGTAAGAATGCTGGCAGTGGCCACGTTTTCTAAGTCTTCTTGGCGACCTACCTGCAGATCTTTACTGTTTGGAAAATGTTAAGAGGCAAACAGGCTCATTTTAAATGTCGTGCACATTGCACAGAGCCCAGCGTGTGGACCTTAGTACTTGCATGCCCACCAAATTCTCAGTGCAATTATGATTGTTCTGAAAACAGCGTGTAATATAGGAGTGGGATTCGGGCAAGTCCCAGCTTCCTTTGCCTTTTTACACCCACCGCTCACATTTCTGTAAGGACAGCTGTCATGTACATGCATGGCAGCTGGCATTGCAATGAAACCCCAAAAGGTCATGGGGGTACCAGCTCAATGCAGGCAGTGATGATGCCGTCTTTTCTGCAAGGAGCATGTTTGGGAGGTAGAGAAGAAGTTATACTCTGTCCCCAAACTCTATGCAGAAAATACTATGAAATGGCATGGACTGTACTGTATAGGTGTAGTAGGGCTTGTCTCTGCCTGTAACCTAGGTTCTGGCCGTTGTAATACCAGAATCAAAATTGACAACCCTATCAATATTACATCTGCTATTAGCTCTAGAAGTAGGCACAGAACAGTGTCATGTCAGAAGGGTACCCGCTGCCCCTTCTAAATGCCAAGCTGCAAGTGATATAATGCACAAGTAAAATAATGCATGCAAAAAGCCTGGCATAGAGGGTATGCTTACACCTCCCAGGGAAATCTAAGTTAAACCATGCTGCATGTTTGTGTGCTGGTTTACCTTGCATAAATCACAGCACTTGACAATCATTATTGACCTCCTCTCAGCCAATCAGAAGGTTTAGAGTGCAGTACATACCTACCGGTATTCACTGCATTCAGAACATTCTGGTTTCAGAAGTGTTTGTTTGTTTCCCTAAAGCCCACTTGAGGTAAAACTTCATACAATTATCCCAATGGTATACAGGTCCCCAACTCTTAGCATCAGTCTGTAGTACTCATCGAACTTTGGTAGAGTGGCAGAGCAGACAGCCTTATCTTAAGAGGAAGATGTGAGCTGCAGGTAAGTACACTGAACCCAGTTAGTAAAGCAGATCAAAGAAGCGCTTACAGCAATACATGTATATACAATACATGTGTATTATATTTGCACAATCGATGTTTTCAAATATTTAGATCATCAAACCAATACACATAGGATTACTTATAAATACTTTTCAAAGGCCACTGCTTAGTTTATAGTTGCTCGCAGTTACAATTGTTACAGCAATTGACACTAAGGTCAGTTCTACCGTATTATCGGTTATACCACACGCTCGCACACAAAGATATACAGTTATTGTATTTAGCAAAACCACATAAGATAAAGTCATATGGGAAGGAAAACAGTTTCTTAGTCAAACCGTAGCAGAGCATACATTTTTAGAGACAGTTTTGAAGCAAACTAACGCTTTTAAAGTTCAAATCCTAACTAGCAGCAAAAGTCAGTTCGGAGAGGACTTAAAGTCTTACGAAGCAAGGAAACAGCAAAAGTTCCTTAGGATACTTCTAGTCTCTAGTTTAAAGATGCTTGAAGAATAACACAACGTTGGAGACCCTGTTAAAGGACTTGCAAAAGGGACACAAGCTGGTAGCTTGGGTCAGAGGTAAGACAAGACAATCTGGACACCTCTTTGTGCACTCCAATGCTCTGGAGCGACTTCTTGGATACAGGTAAGCAATACCTTTTCACCACATAGTACCTTAGGTTAGAAGAAATGTTTGTGGCTGGATTGTCCTCTCTGCAGCAGCCATCAACCCGGTCTCCGGATTCCTTGGTCTGGTGATGAAAGGTAGGACAATGAACAGAATGTCTCAGCAGCAGTCTTGAGAGAGAGAGGACCTCTGGCATGGATTTCTTCAGCTTCTCTGGTCAGTCTTCGGTTTTGGTGCCTTTTCTACAGCACCAACAATGGATTTGCCCGGTCAGTCGTCTTCTATTCAATAGTTGGTAGAACACGTGCAATGCCACTAGGCATAACTAGAACGTTGCCTATGTGACTAAAAAGTCAAAGGAGCAGAGAGAAGGGGGATACTAGGTACCACCTTAGTACTGCACATACAGTGGTTTGTGCCAATATCTCATAGTATAACGTTTTTGGAGGGATACAAAGTATCCCTTTATCCTTAAGAACTATAGTTACTCGAGGATAAACAAAGAATATCAAAGGAGAACTCAACGGGTTCCCAGCAACACTGCCCATAAGGAGCTGTGTGCTGCAAAAGTAAAACACAGATGCCTTATAAGAGATATGGAGGAAAGTAGACTCCATAGTAACGGTAAAACACAGAAAACAGAGTTCCAAAAGTCAGAGCAAATAAGAATGAACGAGTGGAAAAATGCTCCACTCATTCAGGATAGAAAGAAAAAAGGTCCAGGGTCTCACTGGGAGAGGGGGCGAAGCATAAAAAGATACTTCTCCCTAACAAGAAGCTAACGGGGAAACAACAATGCTATTTCCAGGCAACTTCCTCTCTGGGAGGACCTATTTTGGCTGCAACCTGCTAATGAACACACGAAAGAGAAAGATAAAAACATTGGAAAGTGCTTTCACTTTCTTATAGCGAAACCATTTATTTTACATGTCACCTCATCCTTTCCCCTGTTCAACCTGTTCAAGTTAAACCCAGTTGCAATTAAAATGCTTATCTTGAAGACAACAATGTTATTTAAATACTACACAATACTACACAATAAAACCATGTGTAATTTACTAAGTCAATTTGTCTATTTACTTTATCCAGTATTAAAGCGACATTGTTTAGTTCAGCACATTTCCAAAACATGCATTGCTACTACCACCATGTGCAAATAGCCTTATAGACCTCGAGAGGGGTCATTATCACTTGGGATAATGAACCTTCCCCAACATGTGGCCTTCGGCTTTGCCCTAGGCCATAACCTGGTGGCAGGTCAGTATCTTGCGTATAACGACCCGTCCCTCAGTCTATAAGGCTGTAATAAAACATGCAGCTATTTAAGGTTCTGCACCCCCCTCCATGTCATTTGAATTTCTACTGCTTTATTTTCTCAATTCCAGCACCTGCATAGTGGCCATCAAGGGCTGGTGTTCAGCGGATGGTGTATTGCTGGCATCTGCTAATTGGGTGGTTACTGATACCAGTGTTTTTGTTTTTTAAAATCGGATCAGATGATCAGGTTTAGGTCACTGATAGGCCTCTTAATTATTGATAGGCTAAATGCTTCTCCCGGAGAAAGTTTCAGCTGATGCTAAGTTTGCCATGTTCGGTGTGTCTGACTGTATTCGGAGGCTGCTCAGAAGCGTGGGGTCTCACTTCAAATTGATGTCCCTGGGCCCACTTACCTTCAGCTGGGAACCCCTGCCTCCATATGTCAGCAACACAAATATATTGATTTGTGTTAGTTTAATGTTTTCAAGAGCAATAGTGTAGGGCAAAAAACAAACACACATAAACATTTCTTGAAAACAAACAGGTTTACCTGGTCAATTTCGCATCTCTGGGCAGTAATGACTAAACAACATATCGTAGGAATGGGAAGAATTCCTATACAATTGTTTGTTTCAACATTTTTTTATTCTTTCTTAATGGATTGTGCACGCCTCCTACTCAACATAGTGATACAAATGTGAATTCCATAGAGAATATGTACATGCTGCAAGCCCAGGTTGTGCTTGATTCTGTGCCAACATCCTAAGTAAAGCAATGTAAGAGGGGTGTGGCATGCAGATTAAGGGACATGGTTCCTGTCCTCTGCACCGCAGAACAAAGAAAGTCAGACAGCAGGGGAGCTAAAACCCCAAATGACGACTTAAGAAAAGCCATAAAGCTTTCTTTGTCAATGTCACAGCGCCCCACCAAGGAGTGAAGGCCCATTTCATATGATAAAGTACAAAGGCCCTGATGCTGGCCCTGGCCCAGACTGTGCATATCTCAACACAAGAACTGTTAAAGTAACTCTCTATCACAGTAACTCTAACCGTATGCATGACTCAAACAGAGAACTTTCACCTTATTATGCGTGATTTATGTACTTTTTGCTTTATTGTCAAGAACCAATACCTAGATGTCTCAGGGTTCGTTTTACAAGTGTCAAAATAAATAAATACATGTTTTGGACATTTTCTTGTGAGAAGTGCAGTTAATTTAATTTGTTTTGCAACATGAAAGCAAAAGTATATTTCGTCACCTGCAATGAGAATGATTGGAGGGGTCTGCAATTTACAAAGTGTTGTACTGCAGCTCTCATGACCCCTTACAATTCACTATGCAGGCTAGGGCTGCTGGGAGATGTAGTCCAAATATCTGAGGAGCCTGGCCACTGCATACCTTTAAACAGTGCTTGCACTCATAGCATAGTCCACTAGGGGAATCCAAGAGCCACCACTAGAAACAAACACTGTTGATTCGTTCAGTCTTTAACACATCTCTCAGAAATACTACATGAATGTGGGGGAGCTAGCCTATGGTTGACTGCAGTCACATGATCATTCTCTTTCAGAAGCATCGTTCTTTGCAATGTATTACATGTGCACCCTTTTCATACTGATGATCATGATGTTAAAGGTGCAAATGAGCTTGTTCTGTTTTTTCCAGTTACATTTTTGAAAGAATAATATAAGTATACCTTGTATTGTGTAAAATATCTCTATATTGGATGTACTGTATGCCTTCTTTTATACAACTTTTTTTTAAAACTTTGGCGCCAGCATGGCTATAGATAATTCGTTTTGGGCCAAATCACATTGCGTGATAGGTTTTCGTGTGTGCTACCAACTATACTTTTTTTTAACTGTTTTGCACTTTTGAATATGCACATGCACACAGTTTTCACTTGCACTAGTGAAAACATTTTCAAAAGCCTCACCCAATCAGCTTCAAACCCATTCTCCATTACGGCCAATTTGTGCAATATATCACTACAGAAGAGCAAATCAAAAAATTAAACGTAACTTGTGCCACTTAAGAGAAAGTTGCTTTATGCAACAGTATGCTTCATCCATAGAATGGCCCCACATCATTCCCTGTCTGCAATATATTTGCATTGATTTTGTGGTATTCTCGTTCTTTGCCCTGGTTCTTGTTGGTGTGTCTGTGCTGTGAGGTAGTGATGTCATGTGGCAGTGAGGTCACCCACCGAGTGTTCTCTGCAAAGGGTTGTATGAGAGTTAGTTACAGCTGCAGGTCTGGGTGGTCAGAGCCGGTGCGTCCATCTGTCTAATACACTTTGGACCTGTAATTGTGAAATTAAATAAACGTACCTGGAAAGACCGACCTCCTAAGTCATGCATCGTCAATTACTATAGACCTCCATCTCCTGCAGTATGTATAGCGAGTTCCATAGGAAACCCAAAATTGAATTGCTGATAACGTTTGACTGGCATAAGGCATTTGGCTGATAGTTTGCAAACAGTTTGTCACGAGATATTCTAAAACCCCTCCGCCCCCCGCCCCTTCCCCACAGACTGCAAAGTTTGGAAAGATTTGTTAAAATATGAAAAAGGTATTAAGAAAGCAAAAAATGCTGTTTTCGGCCTAGTACCGTTCATTTCCCCACAGAGAGAAAGTCGCCATTTCGGCGCAGCGCACAACAAAGACCGCTGGACACAATTGGACCAGGTACAAAACAACTTGGGCACAAAGCGTTGACCCGATTTCCAGGAGTGGTCTAAGCTTATTCCATCCACTAGTTAAAATATTTGATGGAGAAGGGGTACCCACTTCTCCCAAAATTATATCTATATATGTGTCCCACAAAACATCAGTGAGGCTTTTAGAAATGAAAAAGCAGCCATTTGTGTTGTGCTCAATGCAAGTGATAAGAGCAGTTAGTACGGGCTTAGCCAAAGATGAAAAGTGGAAAAACAGCCATTTGGAGGAGGAAAAGGGATGAAATGGCATCAGGCTAGAGGTGGACAGTGGGAAAGAGATGAAACTGGGGAGTTGGGGAGGACAGGGCCTGGGCACCAAGTTCAGAGGGCAAACATTTTCACAAAACTGCAGTTATCTGTCGGGATAACCGTGGTTTTGATAGAAAATGCGATTGGGAATAAAAGTGCGTCACATGAAACGACGAATGGAGAATGGGAGAGGACTAGGGAGAGCAAAAGAATTTGAGACGAGAGGGGGAAGCATGCCAATATGAGGGGGAACTTGGTGAATGCCTGAGAGGGCAGTAAAGAGTTTTGCATGCTTTTGTTGGATTACTGTGGGTATTTGCGGGATTTTTCCAGATAACATTGCTATTCCTATAACCGCGGTTATCGGTAAAAAGGTTAAAAAAAGAAAGTGTTCGAAAAATTAGATTAATACTAAAAAAAGAGGAATTTTACAGCTTTAGTGACGGGTGGCTAGTGGGTGTGGCCGAAGGCTATAATTAGCTGGTTACTTTAGGGGACCCAATGTTGCAATATGAAAATGGACACAGCCGAATGCCATGAGTAGTGGGCCCCAACAAAACCTATTGGTGCAACAGGTCAAGGACAAAAGGCCAAGACCATGGCTAGTGTGCCCAAAAGATACCTAGTGGCGTGGGCACGTGCAAAGGCCATGGCTAGTGGGTCCACTTAGGAAACCTATTGGAGTGATATGTAGAGAGGCCATGGCTATTGGGACCGGAAGAAAGGTAAAGGGGCAACATGTAAAGGGTCAATAGACGAAGGCTATGGCTAGTGGGCTGCAAAGCTAGTGGGCTTCAAAGACACTTAGTGGGGTGGCGCCAAAGAAAGTTGTTGGTGTAACATTTACAGCGTGCACAGCCAAGGTCGGGGCCAATGGTCATGTGCCACATGAACGGGAATGAAAGGTAGCGCCAAGTTAAGCTGATCAAGGCTCATCAAATCCACTGAATTTCAAGGGTTTTGTTGTGCTAACTCTGTGCAACTTAACTGCACCTTAACTAAACTTTATTCAGTGAATATATATGCACATATATATTTGACACTAATCTTCAGGAAAAGCTGTACAGGCTTCATGGAATCCTGAACATGATAAGGATGCGTGAGCCAGATAGTGTGTATTGGTTCATTAATAAAAAGCCCCACTGTTGTTTTGCAAAGTGGTATCACTTCACCCAATATTAAAATGCTGAAATAATTTAACTGAAACACATTGGCATTTGTGTAACATAAACTCTAAAGGGAGACTTGGCATGCATGTATAGAATATATATATTATGTAACAGGAAATAGAATAGGAAGAGTACATTTTGCTGGTATTCTGCTGAACAAAAAATTATCATAAATATGTAAATTATTTCCAAGGCAGGTTTCCACAGTTTGTCTCACTTTCGGTTCATTGTGCGGTGTCCTGAGTGTCCTGAGTGTTTCCGAGTTGCTTTAAGGACTCAGAACCCAAATTCTTGAAAATGCATATTCTGCATCACAATCCCACTGCATATAGGCCACAGGGACACTGTGGGGTCAGCTCGCCATCAGTTCCATTGGTTTGTTCTTCAGACTAATTAAAACAAGTTCCATTTGCCACAATTCTATATGATCACTCTCTTTTAGCAGCAATTATGATGTGATGTGTGCATATCTTAAATGATAACTTGAGCAATGTTTTTCCCTTAGGATTAACATATTCCCAAATGTCACTGCCAAACGCATACAACCTGAGTGGCACTCAGAAATCGGGTACCTATGACTTGCACCTTTAGCACCAGAGCTTGTGCAGCTCCCTGGATCCATTCCACTGACAGCCCCCTCCCCCTTATCTTTTAGTGCCACGTGCAGCGAGGACACCAAAATGGCACAAGCCCACTTTATGCTTCATTACAAAATTCACAGGGCTGGCATAATTTCTGCGAGATAAATATTTCACCTATTGAGAAGCCTAGAATGTCAAATTGGTGAATGGACTCCTTTCCTTTGGTAAGCATGGCAATCACTTCAATTAATCAGTTAGCCTTCATGAAAATCTCTCCTTGGAGAACATTATGAACTGGATAATGGCGGGTGCAGATGTGAACCAAGTTAATCAACCTCCTTTGTTTATTCAGAAGTTGTGAACCAATGCATTCAATCCAATGTGCTTCCTCAACAGCTACCTTACCAGGATAATGCAAATGTTTGCCATCTGGCAAAGGTGTGAAAACCCTGGATTTGTTTTATTTGTATTAATAATAAAAGCATAATGTGCACTTGTGCCCATCTGCATGAGTCTTTTGATCTGCAGCTCCTCCTCTCCAGTCGCACAGAGCAGGTTCTGATGTCACAGGCGCCCTGCGTGACAGCTGCAGCTGACAGCAAAGTCACTGCAGACAGAGGGAGTATTTAAATCAGCACCTCTGATCCAAAACCACAATAATTATGATAAACTATCACCTTGTGGCAGGATAATATGGAAATATAAGTCATACCTGGGTTTTGGTATGGTGGATGGTAATTCACATAATCATTAAAAAACGCATCTGATTTAAAACATCAACATGCCAATACTGCAAGCCTGTGCCATCCAGGGTAAGGTTGTTTGTATGCTAGTTAGACTGCCTGGCTCTGTGCACAATCATAACAATAGGTTGGAAGACTGAGCCTACCTTTGGTAGGTCAGATAACATATCTCTCTCCAGCAGAGGAACTCCCACCAGATGCGTCCCTGGCAAACAGGCTTTGCAAGGGTATAGCATAAACAAAAGGCTAGCATATTAAAAGGCCTTTAAAGTATAGGATTAGTGAAGGGGGTGGGTTTATGCAGTCAGGCAGAGCAGAGTACATGGGGGAAGGATTCCTCCATCTTGGATTTCTGTGGGCTCCTCTTTCCTTCGTGTGTCCTGCAGTTCCTGCACAAGCAAAGCACTTTGGGTATGTTTCCAAGTGTCAAATGTCACCTGTTTCCTCAACAGAAATTGGACCTGTTAAAGCAGGTTTGCTTTGTCCATTTCTGGGTGTCCTTTTGCCTTTATAGGAAGGGGTTTCCTAGCTCCTTCTTTGGAAAATTTTGGACCTTAAGGTCTTCAAGAAGAATTGTTTTGGACCTTGCTGGGAGAGTAGTTTTTTCCAGAATCCGCCATTTGTGACGTGAAGGCAGGTGTTCCAAGTCAGATGCAAGCTCTGCTCCCAACCCATCCCCAGGACACACGGGGGTGAACTGCTGTTGGAGCAAGACCTGTCTCTGCCAGCTGCGCTGGCACCCAGGCTCCTTATTACAGTGCCAGGTTAGTTCCTCGCTTGCTCAGTCTTGAACAAGAAGCTTGCCATTTCGGAATACTTTGAAGCACCACATCTCGAACTGCACCTCGAACTACCTGCATCTTTGTCATTGACCCAACCTTGACCTTCAATCAAACCCTGGTGGTCTAATCAACCTGCGTCACTCAAACACTGCATTTAACTGCATGCCGACTTGATGCATGTTCCCTGTCTGGATCGCCGTTACTGGCCACATCGGAACGTGGTTCAACCCACTCCTACAATGTTAAAAATCCTGGTTCGATAACATTAAACGACCACAAAATGAGAAAGGTACTTTTTGCATCTAAGGATGCTTGGGAGATCAGGTGAGTTGAAGTGAAGTTCCTTTATTCGGTTACATCAGTAAGATCTTCAGTCAGACTCAGTGTAGACACAGTGCAGACTCACTGGCTCTCACCACCCAGGCTCTCTTGTATCAACTGCCTGACTCTGAAAAACATTTCATTCATAAACATTCTAACATTCACTCAACATTCTCTCATGAAGTCACACACACACCTTGCATCCAGCAACCGGGGAATGAAATATAAAACATGATATAACATACCTTCCCTTCTTTGACAAATAATGGATGAAGTACATTCACTCACACCGCAAACAACCCACACTTATCTTGGCGTCCCATGCGCAACACCACACACAAACTTCCCCCTTAAAAATATGCTGAGTCACGGTTGCTCAACATAAAAATACAGGTGATTGGAAAATACATCACACCATTACAACCACCTATTTCCACAAGGAAAGCAAAACAGAACAGCCAATCCTAAAATGATGGCCAGTAAAATTAGGGTCAACCAGAAGCAAAGCAAAGTCCATGTAAAAGATGGGTGGAAACACTGTACAATGGCAGGACTACAACCTACAATCCATATGGAAAGACAGCAGGTACTGTCAATAAGCAGCACCATCTACACCTGAAGACACTCTGACTAATCTTGACCATGGAGACATAAAAAATCTCCCTACTTTTACATGTTTTGCATATACAAGAATGACCCACATTCCTTCCTGCGGATTGGAGCAAACCAAACACATTTTTTTCTTTACTCTCTCTAGACAGGGCTAATAAAACTGTTAATAGCACATTGACAAGTGTACGTTTACTAACATTAACGCATAGCCCTTAATTTTACTAACACCCCAAAACCAAACAACTTATTGTAATGACTCCAACATTTCACAAGGTGCATAATGCCCAGACAAGTAGACAATCTGTTAGCCAGGAAACTGCTCGGCAATCAACGAATTCTCCTACTTTATTCCTCAACACCACTAGTGAGAGGCTAACAGTTACAAAATCATGATAATGCAACTTTTTGACAAACAAGGTGTTCGACCCAGACCCATTGGGTGATTCCTGATCTCATCTCCCAACAACACCAGTTGACAAGTCCAAAACAATAGTAAGTCACAGGTGTGTGACAAAACTTAAATTTGTACACAAACAAATTGTCAGACAAGGACCTGATGAGCTTTCCATTGTCTCATTTTACACCACCATTAGGTGGAAAGTCCAAAACAATAATATCCTCTACATTGCAAGGTGTGATGCAGGCCATTCACAAAACGATGTGCAAAATATTGACCTACATAGTACGAAAGGCAGTTTGCCAAGCAATACAATCACTGACAAGCAGATGGTACACTAAAAACACCAAAGAGACATGCATGGCACTGTGTTGCAGGTATTGCTAACTTCACTGACACAAGGCATAAACACTGACGTTCCTTCTTGTCAAAACCGTTAACGTAACATGCAATGGGGAATGGGCCTAGTGCCATGGCATACCACCGAGACAAGAAGGGATACTCCTACACCACTGATTTAACTAAGATTCCCCACAAAACCTTGATCACTTTTGCAATAACTTCACTTTCTTTCAAGTGCAAAAATCAAATGAGCAAATCTATGCAATGTACGAGTTTGGGTCCCTTAAAATCGATGCTGCATTCAGTAGCACTAAAACCTGTAAATCCTCAAAATGTTATGACTGATCAGAGCATTCCAATGATACCAGCACTGCAACCATACACGCACACAACTGTACCATATAGAATTGTGATGGATGAAGATGGACTAACAGTCCTCGTCGCACATGGTGACTTTAAAGCTGCAATACCTCAAGGAGGTTAAACACTAACACAGTGAGAGCAACCTACTTCAACACTGTAATTCTGACGCACTCGTACAGATACATGCCTCCACCAACACACATGTGCACCTGAAGAAACCCTAAAGCTCAGATGCTTAATCAGATTCAAATGTCCAGGTCGACATGTTAATTTGAGAAAATGTCGAGTGCATTACATGGTACAAATCAACGCAAATTACCTTGTGGAAACACTTAGCTTGAAATACTAATGGATGCTAACTCTGCTAAAATATATCACTCTATCAAGTACATTGATTACTTCAAAAACGCGCCAGTACCAATAAGGATACTCTCATGTTAACGTTGGCAGAAGCCCAGCCTGCCGCAGTGCTGCAGTATGTAAGCAATAAACAATATAGATAAACAACTTGACGGCGTAGTGCTAAAGCCTGCACAACTGTTCAGTTCTTTCTAGTAGCCCCAGCACTGCAAGTGGACTGTCCGCTTCAGTCCATGAAGAAAAGAGATGCCGTGAAGGAAATAGAACATCTTGATAGCGGTAAGTGAGGCTCAGCCGATCCATGTTCCTTCATGATGGCACCACATAAGGCAAACAGTACCTTAGGAAACAATCTAGGAGGTGACACCATGTGACCCTGTCACACATAGGGAACGCTGAAAGGTCCTTTCTTCAAGTATTCCTGATGCACTACACTAGACACTTGTCACCGAACGTTGATTGAGGTTCCAGTCATTCACCATCGTGGCTTGCCAGCATGATCATGTCACCATTCTCCTGTCAGCACTGAGCTATAAGGAGCTCTCTGCAACCAGTGACCAATGGTCTCCTACAGCTCAGAACAACAAGCAGGTGGAGGAATAATCGGCTCCCAGCCGTTAATACCGGAACGCATGTAGCAGGAAGGTTGATGCCTCCACTGGATATTATCCTGCACCAAGTGTGCTCCCTGCATGTTCTCATGGCCAGTGGGTGAACGCTGGTGCTGTATGTTTTTTCTGACAGCTCCTCTTTTGGCTCTCACGTTCAGAAAGATTCCTCCAAAAACTATTTGCTCTCTGTTCACTTGCAGCCAGGATTATGTATACTCATGCCCACACAACTAAGGAGCAGGGGTCCTGGGTGCATATTGGCACACTCTTATCCATGGATACCGAGAAACAGGTGCTGCTATCACTGCACAAGCAGAGACCTTGGGTGCTTTGGGCTGTACTCTGATTTACTCTGGGCCAAACCTCAAACCTTGGGTGCTCTGGGAAGGGGTCTGTTATCCTCTGGTCGGCCCCTCTCATTTCCAACAGCTCTTCGGCAATGTGGGTGCTCTGAGTGTATCTTTGTCCCTATTTCTTCAGCCAGCACAGCCCTTGGCTCATCAATTGGACACCCTGAGAGCACACCTGCACCTTTGCCTTATGCACTTGTTGGTGGGTTCACACGTTTAGGGGCAGTGAATCTGCAATCTTTGTTTCTTCCTGCACCCACTGCAGCAGGTAGCTTCTTCTTTTCTCCCTCTTCTTAAGCTTTCAGCACTCCAGGGTCCAGTTTCTGGCCAGCTTGTCACCACTGTTGTATTTAAGGATGCTCGAGAGATCAGGTGAGTTGAAATGAAATTCCTTTATTCAGTTACATCAGTAAGATCTTCAGTAAGACTCAGTGTAGAAACAGCGCAGACTCACTGGCTCCCACCATCCAGGCCTTCTTGTCTCAACTGCCTGCCTCTGGAAGTCCCTTCATACATAAACTTACTAACATTCACTCAACATTCTCTCATGAGGTCATACACACGCACTTGCTTCCAGTAAACAGGGCAATGGGATATGAAACAAGATATAGCAATACTATTGCAAGGCCTCATTCTCCGTTGGTCCTCCTTTGGGAGCCTAGAGACTGCTAAGCCATCCATTTGAACCTTATTCAACCTAGATAGATTGTTTTGGTAACATTGTTGTGATTTATATGCCTTCACCACAGCTAAATTAGCATTCTTGCATTATCTTCATACTACATTTTCTGTGTTTTTTTTCCACAGGGGTGGGTTTTTGTTTGACTTATTGCATATGGTGTGTTTAATTATATGTATATATATAGAACTTTGGCCATTCCTTTATTTTGGATGGTTGTGCTATTGCTTTTTTGGGTTGCTACTCTTCTTACTTTCACAACTCTCTTAAGAGCATAGCTTGAACCAGGCATTACCACAAGAGGCGAAGGAAGGATATCTCTTGATTGTGTTTCATCTTTATGATTGGGATCACTGTTGTTTATAAGTGTGAGGACTGAGTAGGCTGTTTAGCCACTACTCACAGTTGTGCTCCGAGAGACAGTAGTAATTTTGCCACATATAATCCAACAATCTGGCTGTTCCCTCATTAGCTGCCGTCAACAGCTTTGCACACATTAATTCTTTCGAAAAAATCCTTTCAAAAATTGCAGTTTGCAAATGGAAAATGGTTAAGATTGCCAGATGAAGTACACATTGAGACATGACAAGAAGTGACTGAAAGTACAGTCTTTACTGGGAGGTAACAAGGTGAACAGATATCCTCGAGGGGAAAACAGCTCCCCTGGAGATTGTCCCATCAACGGTCCAGCTCTCATCTCATAAACTTCAACTCTCATTCCATTCGAGTACAAAGAACTTTACTTTCATGGAAACTCGCCTGAAGGAACACAGCATGCCCAGAGCACAGGGTATCCATCGCTGGAACCACTGCAGCAAGAGCAGGAGGAGTGGAACCCCTACTCCCCTCATGCCACTTAACATACAGACAATGGAGGCATCTTCACACCTTCTCCACCAGTAATTCCTGCTTAAAGAGCATATGGCACTACTTAAAGTTGCCCGCCTAACTTAACTGGTGATTGGTGCCCAACACCTGGGTGCCCCATCACTTACACCTAAGTTACCTCACTAGCTGTCCCTGTACAGGGTGCTCCATGGCCAATGGCTCATAGGCCAAGGGTAGTGCCTGGGGCTTGACGCTCTGCCTCCCACAACATAAGTTATTTCTTTGGATATCCTCTGATTGGTACCAGCCTACTGATCTTATACCTTATTTTCTTGTGCTCCTGACACACGGCCTGGTATCCTAAACCCTTTCTCTCCTCCATCTCATCCAACCATGCTCCTGCCTAAGGTCCTCCTCCCCCTTAACTGTCCTCTCTTTACCACTCACTCAGGGGCTCCACATATCCCCCCTGCACTGTTTCAGTGCTCTGCCACTAACACAGTCCAGCACTCCCCATAACTATCCCCTACTCCCCCTCTAGATAATACATGACCACTCATCTCTTCCATGCACTATCCAACCAAACCTTATTTATCCTTTAAATCATCCTTATGCCTCTCCTGACATTCTCCTTAACCCCTTCAGTCCCCCACTGACCTAATCCTGGGCCTATAGAACGACCGACCCATCTATCTGCGATAAACCATCTTTCAAAGAACTTCTTTTCAACTCCCACCATCTCAAACTGGCCATCACTGAAATCTGGATCTCCATAATAAAACTGCAACTCATGCAAAACTCTATACATATTTCACCATCAATTCTTACTCTACTCATCTCTCAAAAAGAGAGAGTGATGTCTGCCTTATGATCAGCAGCGACATGCCATCAGCAGCCCTGCTTCTCACCTTTGACTTTACCCCTCTTCCTCTGCTTGTCCAACTCCTTGTTCCACCACTTCGTCCTTCTAATTTATTTCCCACCTCACAACCCTGACTTCTTCTCTTACCTGGAAATACTGCTTAAATCTTTTGCCCAAGATGTCATCCTGGTCCTAATGGGTGACTTTATGATGGCCACCATCACTAAGATTCAGAAAATACAACTTGACTCCACTCTCTCATAACACTTTACACCTACAATCAAGGGAGCTCCCTTTATCTCATGATTCCATCCTCCAACATCACCCCTTCCTTCCTCTCTATTTACCCATCTTCCTTTGAGCATTCACTCATACAATTTACCATCACTGTACCCCCCCTTCCTAACATTGCATACTATTAGGTCAGCATGAACCCCAAGTTTGATTTCATGACAAAACTTTAAGAAATATTACATCACTTTCCTGAAAATAACTGGGTGCCTTTCACTATGCTGATTAACTCTCTTTCTACTTTATCTGCTATTTAAAGTGCTATCAGCACCTGTTGATCATTGTTGGGATCTATAATGATACTAATCTGCCCTTGTTCACCCCTGCCTTGAAGATTAAATCGCTTGGTGGTCACAAGAGGACTGTATCACAAAGCTAACAGGGCTCAACAGACTAAACTGAGCATAAATATCATTGACACAAGATGTTATCAGTAGAAATCAAGATAGGATGACCTAAATACCAGAAAGGACTGGTATGTGCCAACTAAAACTGGCAGGATGATTAAGGTGGCTCCATCTCCGTTAGATGACTCATATCTTGGGGCAGGCTGGTCCCCTTGCATTAGGCAGTGCAACAGAGGAGGGTTTCCACTATGTATTCGAGGTTGCACTGCCTTGACCTCCTTATTCCTTCCTCTTAGTGTGTTGGTCTCAATCTCCTCCTTCATCTCTGATCCTAAAGTAGCCTCCCTGCTTCAAAACATACCTAGGGCCACCCAGGCCATCCCCAAACTTCCGGATCTGCAATTCTGCAAGTATCCTTCACGCGTCATCCCTATGTCTTTGGACTCATCCTCAGCCTCTTTTACCGCCTCCTCATTACTTTCTACAGCCTACTCCCTCCACCTTCATACTCTCTCAAACAATCTCTTTGTAGTCACCAACCAACTCCTGATGTTCTATACTAGCATCGTCTTTGCTATCACTAACGGCTTCCTGTGATTTTCCAACCTCCTCCTCACTAGAACCAACCACCTGCCTGATACACTTCACAAACCTCTTTTTGATGCTTCTCAACCTCCTCCTCACTTCCACCAACCTCTTCCTGCTGCATTTTACCAACCTCGCCATTATGGTTCCCAACCCACCCCTCCTCACTATCCCCAAACTCCTCCTGATGCATTTCACTGACCTCCTCCTCCTGGGGGGGTCACAACCTACACCTAACTCAATTCACCACTCCCTTCCTTAAACTAATGTTGGCCTTTGTTTAATTTGAGGATTCCCAATTTGGAACATCCTTTTTTGCCTTAAATTTGCAAATGTTCACCTTATACATTGAAAATATGTTGAAGATGTCAGACGTAATATTCAATCAACTCTGTGGCATTTACCCAAAGTTATTGGACATTATCAATGTGGCAATTGTAAAGCTTGTACATTCACTGAAAAGGTTTTGAGTTTTGAAAATGATGGCAGTCCGTGGGATCTTAGAGATCTACTGTATCCAATGCCCATGTGGTTGGAAATAGCTACGAAATGGTCAGCAATAGGTTAGTGGAACACTGCTCCAGAGTTTATAGCAAAACAATAGGAGCCCCTCTTGTTCAGCATTACATAGATAAAATCTACATACACCTGATGACATGTAGTGGTCGGCGTTAGATACTGTAGTCCCACACATCACTGACAATCAGGATGAAGGAAACTTGGTTTATAAGGAACCAAGATGAAGTCATAGATTGAAGACACACAATGAAGGCTTGAACACAATCATGATATGGGATGTAACATTATGAATCATCGTTTCTTTAAGCTGACTTTCAAACAGCTAAGCAATGTGAAACTACAGCAGAGTAGACATTCTTTCTGGACAAATAAGACCTTTGTAGTCTTTCCTCTTTTTTCCAGCAAATCCTCCTTTTTCGTAAAAAAAAAAGTCCATCCTTTTGACTTCACTGGAAGTACTTATACATTGCCACCATACATTCTCTCTCTCAGACCTTTAAATAGGCATGGATATAAGTACTATATTAGAATTAATCATTTTAACTGTCTCTTCTTTATCAGTGTCTTTAATAGAGATACATATGAATAGCCACAGCTAGGCAATCAATGTTACATTTCATATCATGCACTTTATTTGCTGAAACATTTTTGAATCCTGTATGGACTGAGATACATTTTGTTAATATTGAAGTGCTATAAATGCATCTATGTTGTGTGGACTTTACTTTTTCCCAAGGAAGTCATTTAAACTGAGAGATACGCTGGAATGACATATTGCGTCTCAGGAGCTTTTAAGTTGATAATAGACCTTTTACAAAGGAAACTATTCCCTGTACAATTTTTCTTCTAATCGACTGAGGTAGGCACATTGTAAAGCACTATTATTCTAAATGTTTTTTTCAGCTTAAAGCATGTATTTGCTACTGTATGTGTTAGCTTATGTGTTTTGATATTTGTTTTTTTATTTGCTTTATGACAATATATGTTACATTAGCACTTCATATTAATATGAAGACATATGATTTGTCTGACTTGCCAATTGATCAAATTACTAAATACTTAACATAATCTGGGACTAATATTTGCAATCAAAAATTAGTAGCTACATTTGGTCTTAAGATGTTTCCAGGCAGAACAAACTTTTGGTGTATTTATGAATTTCACCAATCCCCTCATCACTATCACCAACGTCCTCCTGATGCGCTTCACTAACACCCTCCTTCTGGTGGGTGCCATACTCTGCCTGACTCCTTTCACCACTCTCCTTCTTAACCAATTCCTTCTCTCTCTATGACTTCTTAATACCTCCTTTCCTCCTCCAATCTTGTTTCTCCCTCTAACCTCTTCCATCTGCTTGGCAATCTACTCTAAACCTTTCTCTACAACTCCTTTTCAAAATTCCCACCCATGACAAACCGAGTTTGTGGGCTTTTCTTTTAGCCCTGCAACTGTGTACTGTATATGCAAAGGGTCTAGGATTGGCTGCCTCTAGTAAGCTCACCTGAGCTTGCAAACAAAGTTGCAAGACTTCCAAGGCTCTAATGACCAGGGAAATACATGTGTCTTTGGTCCCAATGCTGAGAGAAATATTTTTGAATGTGAGTCATCCATGTACAGACCACAGAAGCACCACGAATTACAAGTGATACATACTACTCTCTCTCTCCTCAGCTTACTTTTGGATTTTATTTTAACTTGAAAGAGAAAATCAGAGAAAAAAACGTTAAACAACAAACATTTCTGAGGAAAACTCAAACTTAAGGAAGACCCAAGGAACTAACAGAAGCCTTGTAAAATCTTTAATTGATGAATACAAGTAAATAAAAAAAAGTATCAAGTGACACATACAAAATAGGAAAATGAATTGCTTTAAAATCAAGGGAAGAAAACCTAAAATCAATCCTTCTCTCAATCCCATTAAAGACAGGGGAATTTCAAAATTGTGATTTTCCCACAGTTAATGACGTGCATTTGAAATGAATAGATTCACAGGCTTACCAGAACATTGTTAATTCTTAATTCACAAAGTAGGGAAGCAGATGTACCTGCCTAAAGTAGGGCATCCCAGCACAGTTTCAGGTGAGAAAGGAAGGAAAACTCACACATGTCGGTGCAGCTCAGGAAATCAAAACGTTGGCAGGCCGTAGTGTTAACTTTGTCTACCCATCTCCACTCCATGTGGCTTTAATCAAATGGGTCAATCAGAGAGCAGGGCAGCCCAACCTGCATGGCCCTGGTGTAACCAATGTTCCCAACCATCATCCAAGTGCAGGAAAGACCAGGTTTTAAAAGCCAGAAAGCATAGACAGTGGGTATACATCCTTGGGAGAGCTGGCAGCAGACGAGTAGCAGAGACTGGGAGACCCCTGTCCTGGCTACTCCAAGTTAGGACAACACTATTCGAGAGACCTGAAAGGAGGATACACTGGCATATGTAAAGGGTCAAGGTGTGGAGTAGTGAGGATGAAGGGACCTTGGAAGGTGATGTAGAATTGTGGTTAGGGGATGGGAGTAGCATTTAGAGGGTGCTGCAGAAGTAGGGTTCAAGTTTGTTGGAGGCACAGGAAGATGTTGCTTGAGTAAGAGATTTGGCTGGGCCAGAGAGATATGATCTGGGAGCAGAGGAAGAGGGATACCGCCTTGGAAAGGGAAATGAGGAGCACCAATCTGGGAGTGGAAAAGAGAGATATTGTGCAAGAGAGAGAGATACAGCACATGGAAGAGGAAAGGGGGACAATTTGGTATAGAGAGAGATCACGCCAGAGAAGTAACAAAGAGGCATTGTTAGAGAGAGGAAGGATGGCATTCCGTCTAGAAGAAGGACAAGAGAGTTATAAACTTGCAGAGAAATTAGGGAGCTGTGACCCTGAAAAGGAGAGAGGAGAAAGAGACCGGATTGGTGATGTGTCTTGAGCAGGAGAAGGAACGTCAGGTCCAAGCAGGAGGATATTGTTGTGGATAAGAGAGAGGAAACTATTGAGAGATCAGAGAGGGTTATATTATTCATAGTAAAAGTGTACAATAAAAATGGTCTGACAAAAATTAATAGAGACAATAGGTTTACACTAGATACAAGAGGAAAGAACAGGACTTTAGATGAGAGAAGAATAGAGGGAGAATGGTAGAAGGGTGAATAGAGAGCGGGAGAGCATTCCAGTGTTTTGGAGTGTTGAGGTAAACAGAGAGAAAACTGAATTGAGCAGAGGATGGTTTTTTGGCAGCAGTAAGGAAGAGTAAAGTATCCATTTTATGGATATTGAATAGTTGAAACCTAAAGTTACGAGAAATGTAGATATGTGAGAAGGTCAGAGAAGAGTGAAAGGTTCCGAGAAGTGTTTGAGAAGGAAGAAGAATAGAAGGAGGAGGGGGATAAGGGAAGATGGAGAAGGGTGGAAAGAAAAGAGCTTTGGCGTTAGAGGGATTCACACGAACGTAGTGAGAGTGCATCCACTGTTGGATGAAGAGGATAAGAATGAGTGAAGATTATTGGACAAATAAATAAAAGAATCAAAGATTTCACAGTCGTTAGCATAGAAATAACCTATTTAAATCTTGCTTGAAAACCCCACTGGCCCTCCCTCACATTATACTTGGTTATGTGGCGCTATAAGCCTGATGATATATGTTGTTGAGTTCCCGATCATCCTTTCGAGAGTGAAGCAAAAGGTTAATAAAAACTCTTGAAACAAATACTTTGGTGTCTGGTCTCATCTCTGGGAACATGGTGACATGCAAACATTTTACCAGCCTGTTACACACGTTTTTCAAACTGACTCGAAATCAAAGGGAGCTCACTGCGTTCTTGTCCAATCAACCACCACACCAAACTGCCCAACTTTCATCTGCCTTAAATCACATTCCATTCCAGTCCAAAGAACTCTGCTACCACTGTGACTAGATTGGGGAACACCTTGGATAAAATGGCAGTTGTGTCAGTAGTTATTTTCTACTAGTGAGTTCACTGTAAACCTCAACAACCATAGGACAGGCCAAACAAATGCCTCTTTAAATCCCATCATTTAGATAACTTTCATTTGAAAACCTTTTAATGCATCCTACCTTTGAAGAAGAGTGACATAGGAGATTTGGCCAACTATCGGCCCATCTTTCCCAATGATTTCCTTTAAAAAGTGTACAAGAAAATAATATCCAATGGTTTAGAGTCCTTAGTTGCTGATTGTAGCTTACTTTCTCATTTACAGTCCAGTTTCAATTGGAGCATAAGTAGAGCTGACAGTGTTTTCAGATCAACAAAAATAATTGATATAGTTTCATCGGCCCGAACACTTTGCGACGGATTCAGCCTTTCTTAGCCTATGACTTTTGTGCCCTACTAGCCTACGATTAGCAGAGTAGTGTTAATATAAAACGCAATGGTTATCAATATAGATGCTAGTTGCAGTGCGTACTGAAATATTGACTGGCTACCAGTTAGAGACCGCATTAAATTTAAAGCACTCTCGCTCACCCATAAATGCCTACCTAACACTGCTCCCCGTTACCTGTCAAGCCTGATCTCTAAAACCCAACCAGCAAGACCCACCCGCTCAGCCTACCTGGGCAACTGACCACACAGAGATACAAAAGACAAAAAGCAGGTGGCCCCAGCTTCCCTGTCATTGCGGCTAACTATTGGAATGCAATGCCCACAGAACTAAGGACGGACTCCTCATTATTGTCCATTCCCAAAAAACTAAAAACCTGGCTATTCACCCAGGATATCAAGCAAAATCCCCCCTACCTGTAGGAGACCTAGGCTTGCCCCTGGGACTGGTAACTTGCTATCCAGCTTCTATTTTTGCTTTCTTGTTTTAAGATGCTAAGCATATTGCATTAAGTCCTTAGCTACTCTGTAACTGTATTGTATTACTCTACTGTATAACCAATTAACTGACTTGTAAAACTAAGTATCAGTTGTAACCATATTCTTAAGTTCAAGCACCCAGATGCCTGAGGATTAGGTGTGCTATATAAATGTAATAATTAAATTAGCAAATAGTTTCCTTCCTAACACAAATCTTTGTACTAACAGGTGAAGCCTGAAAACCCAGTTTAACTTCATATCTACGCTGAATTGTGGTCAATTCTATATGGCTTACAGATGCCTCCTGCACTGTTGATTGCAGCCAAATTACTGTAGCGGGACAATCTTGTCACTATTTGATGGGGGCTGACATAAGACATATCAGAATCCTTCCTCATAGAGAAGAGAGTCCGGCAGGGCTGCGTATATGAACTCCTTGACTTTTCATTTCATAGATGGCTTGGCTTCAGTCATTTCCTCTCTTATTGAGGATGACCTACACTTAGTGGAGAATCTTTAGGTATTTTACTGTTTGGAGACAATGATTAATGGTTTGCAAGCCCAGGGGGCCTCCAAAAACATCTGGTGAAATGTAATCAGTTTTGCGTAAAGAACAGTCTCATCATTAACATGAATAAGACAAAGTGTGTGCATTGAAACTGTACAAAAGTCATTAAGTTGAATTTGTTTTCAGAATGTGTAAAGATTAAAATCGTCAAGATGTTTAATTATCTAGCTGAATGTTTAAACCAAGAAAGTTCCTTGCATACACAACAAGAAAAGAGCCAACCGCTCCTCTCTTGGAGGGGTAGCACGTGATTTTGCTTTTCAAAATGCTTTAGGGGGATATCAGCTTTGCCCCCTCCTGCGATTTAAAAGCCCCCAAGTCAAATCAGCAACGCTCTATTGTACCAAGCTCTCGGGAAACTGCAATGGTGGGTGACTGGGGGTGAGTCAAAATCATTTCCAGAAAAATCTGTTAGCCCTTCACAGGTCCGCAACTAGCACCTGTTATGATCTGCCCCCAAGAGCACTACTGGTACGACTGAATGTCCCATTGTTTAATCCGGCCTTGGCTGGTGTCATCCACTGTCTTTAGTCCAACAGGCTTGCACCCGTAACTCGGGATGGTGAAAATGTTCATAGTCAGCAGATTTGGTGCACATGCGCAGTTCAGTTTATATGTGAGACCACTTGTCCACCTCCATCAGGGAAAAGAGTTTTAGCATACCAAAGTCTGTCAAAAGAAAAGAGAAAAACTAAACGCTAAGGATTGGGGCAGGGACTGATGTCATGGGTAAATATCTCTTAATCGGAAACTCCCCCATATTTATTTATCTGATCTGGGCATTGGGCGCTACCGCAACTGGACTGAAATCTCAATCATTTTTTAATTGTGGGACTGTCAGATACTATGCTTAAAAGGAAAATAAGTACCCTGGAAGGCACTCATGCTAAACACTTTGCATCAATAAACTGCAATATTCAGTATGAGGTAATTGCTGGAGAACTGTTGCCAGAATGCCAGGAATTCTGGGATGTCTTCAGTAAGGAATGCACAGACATCCTACCACTACATTCTCCTTTAATTATTGCATTGATTTGCCTGTAGCCAGGTGTATGGCTTACTGGAGGTGGACAACAGGCATTTGAAGGAGTAAATAGAAACCAATCGTAGAAGTGGATTGATCCATCAGTCAACATCCCCTGCTTCATCACCCTACTTCTTTGTTCCAATGCATGCCAGAGAACTTAGAACCTTCATTGACTATTTCACCTTAACTGCATAACCATAAAGAATCTTTGCCCCAACCAAGGAAAAGGTCCTCTGAGCATGACCTCTGTAGGAGGTGGCTGCTCGCTTTGCATGCAGTGTGGCTTGACGGTGTATTGTACGGCTATTGGGACTTCCCTCGAGTGGGGAGGAGCATCGCTCTGAGCCCGGGAGCCCGGAAGAAGTGGTAGCGGTGCGGGCGGCAGGAGCACTGGTGTACCCCCGGTGTGCAGGAGTATCACAGCGCTGCTGAGGGTCACTGAGTCATCAGCTGGCGAGCAGCAGTGTGCTGCTTCCTGACCATGACGCCATACACCAGGTGGTCGGGAGCTGTGGTGGGGTACTCTGCATAGTGGAAGTGTCCCCCTGATCCAGCATCGTGCTTAAGATACTCTGCGGATGCAGGCTGGCAGAGCGGCGTGGAACATTGCCTTACTGATTGTTTGAATGGACCGCTTAAGGGTGTTTGTATAGGGATTGTGGAAGACCGTGCATGCACCTAATATAGAGGGTGTATTGTCTACACATGTCCATGGTCATGCTGTTTAGGGTAGGTCCTGGCAGACTGTGGATATTACCTCTTGTGGATGTGCAGACAGTGCATTAGTGTTCAGTACTGCTGTAATGAACACTGACAGAACCCAGAAAATGTATATATAGAATATTTCTCCCCGCCTGCTTGTACCTCTGATCGACTCTTGCAACGCAGTTTCCTATGAAGACCATGGAGAATGTCGTTAATGAGATGTCCTTCCAGTGCTGTGTGGAAGCTAAGGGATCTGTTCAAGATCAATTGGATTCCAAAACATGGTAGTCTATTAAGGACAACATTATTTCTGATCTTATTAAATGTAATAAAATGATGGCCTTCCAATTATGAGTAGATTCTTTTGATGACATCCTACCACAGTTTCATTAGACAGGTCTGATATGGCTTGTCAGACGGAGGTGTTGACCCTGGATATAGCATGTCAAAGTGATAAGAGTGTACCAGAACCACTTTTCAATATGCCGGATTCGACGGAACTAACTGATTTGTTTGATTGTGCTATGGGGCCTGGGGCTGGGTTGGAGAACAATGAACAGCAACCTATAATGACTGGTCCAGCTATGGCTGTTACTATGACAGGCCCTGGAATTATAGCGTTCATGGATCCCTACCCTTGGAAACCTCGTACCAATTGTATGGACTTTGGAGAGAGAATGGCAGACTTTCCCTTTGAAAAAGACATTTGCATAAAAAAATCTAAAATAGCCGAGGTCTGTGATCCTGAAGTTGGTCAGCGATCATAGGAATCTTATCATTATAAATTGAAATCGCCAGAGAGATATGAAACCAAAAAAGCCCTGAGAAACAAGGTTGTGTTCTGGTTGCTGAGTAGAGTGGGCCCTGGTTGTGTCTGAGCTCACGATTGTAGGCTTTTGCGTAGGGGGCAAGTGAAGGACTGGGGTCTCGGGGCTAATTATTATTGGTTGTGGCCAGAATAATTTTTCTTGTTTTTTGAGATGGTGAAAAAATTTGAATTTTTCATCCTCCATGACTGATCTAAAGACTGTATTGAATTACGTATGTTCAGTTTTTATTTCTTGTTCTCAACATGAAATGTTATTTTAGATATTTTTGGTTGTTTATGAACCATTTTATCCTTATGCTTTACGATGAAGGCCAACGCTTGATGATTCCCCTTTGGTGTTATTTGTTGTATGTTTTATTCACGCTTCCATGCCCTCGGGCCTTTGTTTCAGCACGTTATAAATAAATAAAATAAACTAAACTAAAACCACCCATTACAGTATTGTTTGGTAGGGTTAGAGATGCCTGTGTGTGTACCTGATTGGACTTGATGGGCTCTTATCATGTGGTGCAGGTGCAGGAAGGAGACAAGTTGAAGATTGCTTTTGGGATCAAATTAGCTCTGTCTGAATAACGAGTCTTGGAAGAAAAAAAAGTAAACGACATGAGGTAAATTATGAACATTAATGAAAAATGTGAAAACCATCACAAAATATTCATTCAAGTTGACAGTGGCCTAATGGTATTCCATGAAATGCAGAAAACAAATGTAAATTGGTTACAACAATGATTGATAAAACATGCCAACATTACAATGGCTAAACATTGTCAAACCATGGTAATTAATGACAATACAGATAACAACAATCCATTCCGAATCACATACCTACATAACTACATTTGTCAGGATATTGCCTCATAGGCTGCATATAAAGTTGGTATGTGCATGTTTTTACATTCGCAAATCTAATAATACAACTTTGAAACAATTGCAAACTTTAAATTTCATGAGAAAAGTTTAATAGTAATGTCCTTTTGGTAGGGAATCTTTCAAAAATGGGTGCTTATTCTCAATTCTAATGGCATACTTTTACTGCATTCATGAAATGTATATTTCATGGCAGAAAGGTTTGCTATTAATATCCTTGATGACTTGGTGCCCCTTTGTAAACAGGTTAAGACTATGGCCTAATGTTTAGCGGTGTTGATATATATGTGTATATGGCACTCTCTTCACTAAGTTGCAATCCCTTAAATAACACTTAATGGTATACAATCACACCACATATTTCTGGGACCAGAAATATACTGTTTTAGCAATCAATATTTCATCTTATTCAAATAAAATCACTTGAAAGATGGTTGTCTAACATTTTTTGGGGGTCACCCTAATAAAATATCTATACACATAAATAACTGATGCACAGTAATAAGAACGGACTTGCTTGTGACATCTCATTAAAGAAGATGCGCACAACCAGTCACACAGTTGAGCTATTGATGGTATTTTTCATCTAATTCTAATAGGATAACCCATTTCTGAAGCACAATCTAAATCCATAACTAAATGGCCTCTTCCCCGTCAGTTTATTTGAAACATGTACTGACAGTGGAAAATAAATTACACAGAAAAATACATTTACTAGATGTTTCACTTTAATAATCTGTACCCTTTGTCTTTCTCTTGTGGCTAGTTTCCAGCATATGCATGTGAAAGAAACAGCTGTTCGAGGGAGTTGTGTTATCATTTTAGAATGCACAGATATTTATCTACACTATATATCCATCTCAGATTATGATTTTCTGAGAGGATAACAACTATTCCCCTCAATCCCTTTGAACTATTTGGGTGTATTTATTTAGGGGCCCTCTCACATCAACACAAATACATTGTTAAAATTCTAGTATTCATTAGGAAGTGCATCTATAGAAATGAAAACACTAAACTACCTTCCATCATACTCTGCCTTTTAAATATCTATGCCTCTCACCGGTGTTAGTTTATCAATTCTCTGTTAGGCTATGATGCATGGCAAATGATTCACAGTTGAAGGTATTGAATATGCCTGTGAACAGGATTCAGTTTATTTAGTCATCCTTTACAAAAATGCTGCACACTCGACGCTGGGAAATGCTCCCAGTATTTCACTACACACACAGCACAGGGAAAGGCAAAATAATATTTGTTCTTATTTAAATGTAATTTCGCTTGGATTTAAGTACACTGAAATCAAGTTATAATTCAAACAAACAAACTACAAACCATATTCCCATTCTGTTAGTAATGATGTATGAGCCCATGTACTCTGTGCACATAATAATGCTTTATTTTCTACAAGAAATCAAACCTCAGTTGGCTTTAAATACCTTGGGAAAGCACTGTTTTATTTCAAACTAGAATGTAAAAATATTATATCTGGAATGAGCTCACCTCAGTTGAAACCACCTCCACAGTCCTTCCACTTCTGGGAAGTAGTAGAACATTGTTCCTAGAGGGCCTTTGTCTAATTACATTGGGGGAATTTTAATACTCACTGTTGATTCATTCTTTAAAGCACTAAGCCAGGATGGACCTTCAAGAGTTTTCAAAGAAAGTCCCAGTGAGCTGGCCCTCTTTGGGCTCACTCTTTGGGCTCACTTGACTTCCTTTTGGAAAGCAGGCCTGCCTCATTTAAATTCACTTCAGGCTCCCTCATGGACAAGACCTTGTTATCGCCAGATATTATCCAAAACAGCTCTCATCCCTTTGGAAAAGGTGTTCTCCAACTCTGCAGCTTTTAATTTCAGAGTCTTCTTTTGTCGGTATGATCCTACTTTTATAATGACAATTTTTCCCACACTGTGTCCTACCTGTCAAATCCCAGAGAATGCACCCCTGTTTCCTCATAGGTTTATCATATGTTCAATACATGTGAAGAGGTAGAGGCTGCCTCTCTGAATAATTTTGAATTCTAAATCTTTTTTCTTCCATATTTAACAAAACACCTTCATGGGATATGGATTTTCTGCATTCCGACGACCCTACTAAATGCAGGAATACCTGTCATAAATGTGTTCAGTTTGTAGAGGATGATTCCATGGTCGTAACCCAACTTTCCATTTAACTCTTCATCATATGGTTGCAGAGTAATAGTAAAAACCTTTTTAAATGCATGAATAATGTTAATTCAAATGGGTCATTACATTATTGTTTATGCCAGTCTGATACAGTGGGAACAGCCCCCTTTGTGAATCCCCAGTCAATGATTAATAGTGTTTTGTCTGTTCTCCCATTAAGATGCAGCTTATAGATTTTATGGGGAACTAGTGTTAAAAAGATGAACTCTTCCGTTGATTTGACTGCATTGGAAGCTCATAGTTTCTGGAAAACAGGCCTTTCTATGATGTCACAAACTTAGTTTGTAACAGTTCAGGGTCCCCATTTTCACATTTAGTTCTGGCTATTTATCTGTGCTTTGGTAAGCCTAGGCACACGATGTTCCTATTGTTCTGGGCTGACTGCATTCATTTGACTGATGACTGATTGTATCTGGTTTCTAGATGGCCAAGCAAATGCCCATGGAGCTTTAGATCATCCCTACAACAAGGCCAATGATTTCCTATGCATGAAAGCTTGTTTACCTCTTATTGTACTTGCATTGCACAGGGCATTCTTTATCAGTACAATACAATGATTTCTCTCCTTTGTGTTCAACACATCCTGAATAAGAATCACGTTGCAATTGAAACACTGGCATTTTGTATTTCTACATAATTAGATATAGAGGTTTTCCATTTGAAAGACATTGTTTAGCTTATAAAAGAACCAGAGGGTTTACTTTTACAAGTATAATTATTGTGGCATGGTCAGTAGGCGGGCCTTGTCAAAAGGGGATGGAGAATCCTCTCTCTTGTGAGTGGGAGGTCTAGCAGGAAGAAATTCAGAGCCACTCCTAACCCTGGGATGCGTGGTGGAAGTTGAGAGGGCCTCAACTCCTGGCCACCTTCTGCCAGTATGTTCTTGTGTAGTACACTGTCTTGCCAAGCTGTGCCTAAACCAGAGGCTTGGCAGGGTCAATCTGTTTTTTCTAGAGACCACATTTTTCATCCAGAAAACAAGCAGAGAAGCCAAAGTGAGAAACCAGAACAAGTGTCACACATCATGAGCAGGGGAGACACGAATCGTCGGACTACTGGAGAAGAAAACCTACAGAGACAGGTAGAGCCTCTGCAGATATCCATTGTAGACCACCGCTAGAAAAGAGAGAGATGCAGGGTAAAGCTGCCCGTATGAGAGGCAAAGAGGCAATTATTGCGGGGCCCCCGAAAAGGCTCACAAATGTTTGTGCAATGAGACAAAACCCCAAATAGAACACCAGACACTGAAGGGTAATGAGTATCCACCCTCAGCCTTTGGCTTCGGGATACATTGCTACTTTGGCAATATTGATCTTCTTGGGGGCACTAATATGCCCTATGTACTACAAGTTCAATCAATATTTCCAATATATATCTCGATATATATTGGGAAGGATAATAGCAGGTAACCAAGTATTATTGTCACTAATGCCATCAAGGAGTCGTGGTGACATACTAAGCCATGACATAGAAGGCTGAATGATTTTTAAATATCAACCAAAATGTGAGATGCCATTATTAGACCACATTATAAGAAATATGTAAGCTGTACTATGGTTAAAAACCTTAATTTTGGAGAATGTTCTGCAAATAAGTAGCCTAGCATGTGATCTCAGAATGCATATTATCGGAGAAAACAGGCTTGTGCATCAATTTTGGATGATGACAAACAGAGACAGTGCAATCACAGGAGCCTACCTCTTTCCAAAACACTGACTGCAATAACCTAAGCCAGCCTCCAAACCCCTCACCTTTATAGGTCAACGGTCACTTGACCAAAATGAAACCCAAGAACAGCATGGAAAACATCATTAGGCCTTCCGGCAAAAACATCTTGCCACCCTCCAACACAAGGCCTCCTTTCATTAGTCTTCCGTCTTTTCTCAGTATTCACTTCAGGTCCCTGTACCATATGATGACCTCCGGTCACACACTTCCCGCCGTGGTGCGTAGTGACCTCACCCACCGCAACAACATCCTTGCTCTATGAGTAGTCCATTGTTCTTAACAGACTTACCTAGTTTGCAGAGTCACATGGGCGGGCTGAAAAGACCTCGGCCGAAATCCTACTCAACAGCACTTTTCTAGTCCTATTCTCTGTGCATGCCTAAAATATGCCTTACTACAAGCAATGGCAAAGCAAACTGTAATGGTGCATCGGAACCTGACAAATTCTGCTGGACGGAAAAAAAGATCTAATGGCCTCACTAATGTGATGTCACTGGGGGTTTGGCCCAAACTTTCTTTTCCTTTAGGTTTTACTTATTTCACTAGGGTGTGTGGCCCAAACTTTCTTTTCCTTTAGGTTTTACTTATTTCACTAGGGTGTGTGGCCCAAACTTTCTTTTCATTTAGGTTTTACTTACTTCACTAGGGTGTGTGGCCCAAACTTTATTTTTCATTTAGGTTTTCCCTATTTAATCACTTTATTCATCTGACTTTATTTGTTTTGCTTTTTCTTGTCTCGCCCGATATCATGTGCTGGGCTTATTCTCATTGATTCCTGCCCTCCGTGCACGTGGCTCAAGGGACATGGAGAACATTGATTTCATGGACGACTGCAGGACTGACTCCTCATATGTTCAGTGCCTGTCCCCTACCATCGTAAATATGGTTCTGGACTACCTTCCAGAATTCTTTCAAATGGGTTATGACATTGTACCCTAGCCTGGGGGTTAGAAACAATTGCCAGCAAAGCAAAGCATTCAAACTACCACCTCTAATGATGGTTGTATTATTTGTGTAAGTGTGTGGGCAGATGAAGGCCCCAGATTGATGATAAATCGACGCATTACTGGACCTGCCTATTTTGCATTCAGGAATCCTGGTGGACATCTAAAATATATGTAGATGGGTTTCAGAACCTCTTGAAACTGGCAATTAAGAGTAAAAAAGGTCGAGCAAAGGGTGGTCTTGTAATTGGAGGAAGACTGTGCCTTCCATCTAGTGTTCTTTGTACTTCAGGCTGTGACTATCTGCAGGTGGATTAAGTCACTATTTCTGGCCCTTTGAAGAATTGCTGATCTGCAACATATATGATCACCCGGAGGGGAACGAGACTGAAAACATTATGCTGAGTATCTATGAGACATTGAACGAGGCGTTGTGGAATAATTTATTTGACACGATTGTACTGAGGGGTGATCTAAATGCTCACTGTCGAGCATTTTGTCCTGTGAAGTGTATAAATAATATGCACCCAAAATGCTTGATAGGGCAAAAGAAGGAAAGAGATGGCTAGCGTTTGAACATAACTGGGAGCTAGTGATGATGAATGGTAGAGTTGCGGGAGATGTACCAGGAAATTATACCTGGAAATGGGTAACATACTACAGATTACATCTTTGTTAGTCCTGATCTGCTGCCTACAATCTATTATTTTGCCAGTATGTTTAATGAGTATATAGTGATCATGTGCTCTTGAACTTGACCATTGTTCTACCAATAGAGATTGCTTGTTCATAAAAAGTCGGAGAGCTTGAGACGGGAAAGAATGGCTATTGAATATGTTGGACTGATAGGAATATGAAGGCTATGAGCAAATGTATTGAAAATAATACATTCAAGTGGGCTGGGGAAAAGGAATATGAAGACCTTAACTTTATTGATAGACACATCACGGACATAACCTCTCGTTTTGTACCAATAGGGGCTAATACTTTAAACAGAGCTCAAGCACACAATCAGGGGCCTGTGGAACAAGTGATTGGTATTGCAAAAAGGGAGCTGCCGCAACAGATGAGACTGAAGCATAAAAAGTCTGTTGATTTGGTTGAAACATCAGATGCAGTTAGGAAGTGGAAATATCAGCATTCTAACTGGATTAAGAGATATCGGCATTCGGTTCAGAAAGTGGCTTGGCAAAGAATGCTAATCATTTTATGCGAATCGAATGCAAACATGTTTTGGAAAATGTTCAATGAAGTAAGAGGTGGGGGTGCCGAGGGACTGGTAAACCTGCTTAAGGAGGAGAAGTGGGAACTATTCTTAAGCCGAACTAACAGTGCCTCTGAGATGAATATTTCTTGGTTCATCAGTCACAATGTAAAATAACTGGTTTTATTATGCAAATATATTTTACTCTGCATCACTAAACTAAAAGTATCACAGGCTCCGGGCCCTGATGGATTATCAAACATTGTACTTAAAAATAACCCAGACCATTGGTTTAAATTATTGCAGTGGCTTTTCCAGGCGGTTATCAGAGGTGGCAAGATCCCTGTATCATGGCAAAACGGCATTTATTATTCGGGTCTATAAAAAAGATGAAAGATGTGATCCTGGTAATATTAGGCTCCTCGCCCTTTTGGACACTGCTTCTAAGATCTTTTGTACTTTACTACTGAAGGAAATGGCAAGGTGGGCCGAGTTAAACAAAATACTTACGGCGGTATCCTGGCTGTGTAATACCGCCCAACTGTCATAGCCTTAGCACCCACCGGTCCGGCGGTATAACAGCCGGATCACGGGTTGGGCATTAACAGTAAATCCCCATTCCCCATTGGGTCAATTGGATCCAATGGGGCATTTTCGGCACTAATATTGCGGGCTAATACAGCCGGCGGTAATACCGCTGATAACAAGGGTGCTAAATGGGATTTTCACCTCCAGAAAAAAGCTGCCACTAAAACAGCTCTTTTAGTGCCCAACTCGTGATAGGGCCAGCCCTTAAATGCAGCGTTAAACCGTTACCGCCACCTTTAAGGGCTACAGTACAACTCATGATGAGGCCCTAAGCCTGTTTTGAAAGTTTTTAAAGCTGGATGCACAAGTCATAATATCTTTGCACTAAATGGTCTGATTAAGAGCTCTGCAGAAAGATAAGCCTCCGCTTTATGCTGTTTATATAGACTTAAGTACAGCATTTGACCCGGTCAATCGGTGCAAGTTATGGAATAAGCTAACAACTAAAGGTTTTCCTAATTATCTTCCTTGCTATTTAATTCGATTACATCTTGAAACGACAGTTCAAGTTAAGTTAAATAGTCATGTCTATTATCCAAATAAAAACATATAGTAGGGTGACTGAAGAGTGTGCCTTGGCCCCAGTGCTTTTTAAACTTAATTCGGTGGATTTTAGTGATACTCTGAGGACAGTTAAACATTTTCCACCAAAAATAGACGATACTCACATTCCCTGGCTAGCTTATGCCGACAACCTCCACCTATGCGATAACACCTTTGTAGCAGTATCTCGCAGCGTAGCCAAGCTGTGCGAATATGTGCAAGAAAATGACATTAGAATAAACTTGAACCAAACAAAGTAGTTAGAACTAAGGGGTACGTATGTTTGGGGAGACGAGGCATAAGGGCGCTGCAGCTTAAGTGAGAAATAGTGTGTCAAATCCGTTGAAAACTGCAGACTATGGAGCTCTAGGCTACCCCTGCCTAGTGTTGCAAAACAAATATTTAGAATTGGTCCATGTACATGCACTGGTATTTGCAAGATAAGTGTTGTTGCATAACAAAACTGATCAACATGTATATGCTGAAACGCCAATATTTATTCCATGTTCAATACTAATTATGCCGACACATCGGTCTTTTTCAAGGCACAAAATATGATCCGATATAAATATCTAGATAGAAGTAAGGTCTGTAAATCTAGCATAAAAACTCTGATAGCCTGCATTGGTAGAGTGTCTAACTATATTAATCTAGGGTACACGATATCAGATAAGGGAGACAGTAAATAATTGATTGCTAACAAAGTTTGAAAGCATTTAAGATGATGAGGGTAATTAAAACATGTGCTACGAGAACTGCTGGCTATAGTTTGGAGGGGTCTCGCTTAGCTTACAAGCAGTTTGTGGTACCCATGTTAATTTACAGATTTGAGGCACACTTTCTGCATCACAGCACCTGGGTGAAATTAATAGAGTGGTTGATTTGGAGAAGATTTGGAGAAGGAATTTGGGGCCGGGCCCTGCAGTTCCTGTTGAGGCAATCTGCTTAAAGCTTGGCCTCTCCTCCTTAGAGGCAATGGTATGAATGAAAAAGGCCGTTATGTGTCAAACTCTGTACTTCGCCCAGATGGCCATTGCTACAAATTTCAGGAACTGCCATTTTCTTCCAAAAGCAACCATGCCGTGGGCAGCTATAAACTTCAATGTGAACATTTCTTTGAGGCCACTGATTGACAACCTAAGTGGGAGTATGGGTATAGTGTTTTCATGAAAGAACCTAAAGCAAATGTACTGGTATGACAATGGATACAATCACATGAGCAGCTGTGCAGTTTTAAGAGTTACAATGAGTTGATGTGTCTCTACAGGAAGTTTCTCACTCCCTCTAGATATTTGGCAATTCATCCCTCACGCACCCACCGCAGAATTATTTTATTGATGTGGTTGGGTCCGATCCTGACCTTCACAATTACTGGCAGATGACAAGGCATTCCTAAACTTCAACGCCTGTGCTGACCTATGTAAAGATGAATAATCTATTGAGGCCAACAGGCATATGTTAACACAATTTGTACATCTATATGTAAGATTTCTCTCCAGATTTGTGAAAAGTAGTGCCTGTCTATATGAGGACGACTTCTGGGCGAGGTGCCTAGAATGTTCTAATCTATCATTGATGCTCGCCTTATCAAGATTATGGCCATACATGAATAGTAATATTGCAAATACTTTTAATGTCATTGGCAATTAATATATGCCAAGGTACGACTTACATATGTATTGGTTTGTTGTCTGTGGTATTAATTGGTCCAACTGTTTTCATATTGATTTTAAAATATATCTGCATCTGTGGAAAACATTGTTATATAATTGTTGTGAAATTGTATCTTAAGATAACTATGTTATAGCATATTTAAGGGTGTTTTTATGAATATGGATGCTAACTTGTCGTAATTATGGATAGTGTGAAATTTAACTAAAGCAGATACTTTAATAATAAAAAAAGATATATGCATTGTTAGATCAGCTCAGACAAGAGTTTCTTTTGGACCATGGCACATAACATCACATATGTAATAAATACACATGATAATAAAAGATCATTTACACATTTGTGGGAGGCTTAATTAATGTAATCAAATCCCATAAATAAAGTGCACATTCCAATTAAGAATCGTGCAATAACGCAGCTGATTCAGTAAAACTAATGAAAGTGAAGTGCGTCTATTGTAGAGTAAAACTCTAATGGATAGAAATGCACACACCATTTGAGATGCATTACAAATACCTGTTGGGTTGATTAAAACTCTCATACGCAAAGTACAACTGCTATAAGAGCATAACAGCATACTACAGAAAGCAATACGTTCTCACAGCTGGAAGTCAGAATAAAGAGGGGTGTTAAGCAGATCTATCAATGTGCTGTGCTACATATCCTGAAGGAATATAACCCCAAACTATAAGAGTCAACACTCCATAGCAGAGCAGGATTAGAAACGGGTGTAGGGGACAACACGTGTTTTTCTGTGCTGCAAGGCTCTCCTCAGAGAACATTGTAAACTGCATAGACAATAGAGCTACGCATAGTGGCCTAAGAAGCCAACAGGGCTAATTCTCTAGCCTTTTGCCAACATTAGGCATGGCTCTTCAGCCAGTCTCCTTTGAAATCATCAGAGCAGGGGCACAGCAACAAGACATTAGTTGAATCCATTCTCCACTTGGTGCAAAAGCTCACATTCCTGCGTTCCAAGCTACCCGTTTTCTCTTGCTTTCTGCTAATGCTAATGTACCCAGGTGCATCTTGACATGGAGGATCCGGGCAAAAGGGCACAACATGAAATCTAAGTAATTCTCTGAGCCAGTGGACGTTTTAACCTCAAAAAGTACCGTTTCAAATGAACTTGTTTGGCACTTCTATGGAGTATCCTGTGCAACCCAGATAGCAAACACTGTATTAACCTCTCTACTTATATACTTCTGTTAAGAGAATGTTCCCCTAGAGATTTCAGGACATAAATGAGAGCCTCCCTAAACTGGTTGAGAAAGGGAGAACACCAAACTCTCAAGTCCAAGATCGGTTTATGGGCGACTGTGTGGCATTTTTCCTTCACAGAACGTCTTGGGTCTGTTGTGTTATTGCTCCTGAAGTCAGAGCAAGTCCCTCGCCTGAATGACTGGTTCAGTTTTCTCCTTCTTTTTAACGGGTACTCCAATTCTGGTGGCTGTTTTGATGTTGAAAAAGTTCCCTGTAACTTCAGAATCCACCATTGTGGACACTGGAAATGATCCAGTCTATAAATCATAGCTCTGATGGCAGTGCCATGGGCTATTGTATGCTGTGTATGATATGATATGGCATTTATAACGCACCTATACACAAGTGTTTCAAGGCGCGACGATGCAAGGGAGGGGGAACAGAGGGAAGACAGAGACAACGATCTTACTAGGCTGGGTGACATTAAGATCGGGCAAGTGCAGGGGAGGGGGGAGGGGGAAAGTGTGGGGGGACATGGGAGGGGCAGTGCAGTACATAGGATAACAGTAAAAGTGAATAAATAAATAAATAAAACGTGTGGCCAGCTGGTGGCAAGGGTAAGTGCAGACATCAGGTGTTAAGGAGCTGTAGGGATACAGAAACAGCCCCCGAGTGCAAGGGTTGCCAGGGAGGCAGTACAGGTGTGCAGCTGGCGGGGAGGGGACCTGGGCCTGGGATCAGAGGGTAGCCAGGTAACCAGTGCAGTTTCACTTCAGCTGGGCGATCAGCAGGGAAGAGGAGGAGAGAAAGCAGAACCAAAGAGAAGGGTCTTGAGGTGCTTCCGGAACTGGAGATGCTTCTCCTCAAGTTTCAGAGAGGCAGGGAGGCTGTTCCAGAGGGAGGCCCCAGCCGAAGAAAGAGATCTACCACTCGTTGCTTGGAGAAGCGACTGACCCTGAGGGAGTTGGAGGCGGAGGAGCGATGAGCTGGAGAAGGAAGATATTTAGGAAGAGAGAGTTGAATATATAGAGACCCCAGGCCCCAGAAGGCCTTAGGGACAATGAAGAGGGTTTTGAAATTAATCTTCGCCGCCACTTGGAGCCTTTGCAGAGATGTAGTGTTTGCTGGGCTCTGTGGTGTGATCTTCTTGAATATATTTCTTGCCAGCTCTGCCCCCTTTACTGCCAAGCAATAAAATGTCCCAAAAGAGAACATTTTGGCTTGTTAAGAAAATCTTGGACAAGATGTGCATTCTGTCCACAACACAGACAGAATTTTCCCCTAATTTTGTTTCTTGCTTCTCTTTGGTCAACCAATCCATATTGTGTCAATGTACATTGGGTTGTTTTTGTGTTACATTTATTGAGTTTATGAACTGGTAGTTCGCTGTTGGTCCACCTGTGACAGGAAGGGGCATGTATTTGTCTTTCTTTCACTTTCTTATTTGATGATCAAGTTGCAAAACAAAGTCTATCATAGAAGAGCATGTATCAGGCTGTGGGTCAATCTGAGCTACCAAATCCTTTAGCTCATCTCTTAATCCTTGACAGTAGAGGGCCAACCTCTTTTCTACCGCCCAGCAAGACTCTTCAAGCACTTGATTAAACTGCATCAGGTGATTCATCAGCTCATTATTTTCCTGCAGCAAGAAGAGCAGCTCCTTATCTTTCAACAAAGAAGCCTTTTGCTGGTTAAATATTCTCCCGAGCCCCTTCTGAAATTGGTCTCAATTGTATAGGAATTAATCATTTTTTAACCAGCGTGGTAGCCCATGCACCAGCATCCTCTCTCATATATGATGTCACGTATGGCATCCTTGCTTGTGTGGTTCAGAATACTGCAATTCAATTCAAATGGTACAGCTAAAAGTAGGTTTACAACTTCTGTGAATCCCTGAGTAGTGAGTAGCTTTCTGGTGGTACTACTGGGATATTGGCTCACTTGTCACCTGAGCCTGTAATGGGATGGTTACTGGTTGCGCGTGTTGCTGGGGCAACAGAGTTGTCTGGGCTGCTAGAATTTGGACTTGTGTAATTAGAGTAGCATAGACCTGATCAGAAGTGACTAATTGGCCCATAAATCTCTAAAGACATCACTATATGTTCCATTTCGGGGATTTCATGCTACTTGGGTGCCGAAGAAATGTGTTCTTGTGATGCTGTCAGTTAGTCCTGTGGTTTTCTGCCTCTGAAATTCTCTGGTTGGTGGAGCAGAGGAGTGCAGCAAACATTGTGTGCACACTCCTTCCCAGTACACGTTGTTAAAAAATGAGTTCTGTGTGCTCCATTCATGCAGGAATGCAGCAATATTGCTGTGTGTATGTGATTCAGTCCGTTTATTTGGTATGATTGCATGACCAAGCAGGCACATTTCTCATATGCCCCTCTGCAACCTTCTGATCACAGACATACTGTAAAGGAAACTGATGTGTGATATGGTCTCCTCACAAGAGGGTGACTTTCCTCCTGTGAGAATTTCCCCTGCAAGAAATGGACACACCGAGGCAATAGGCTCAGGCAAAAAGGCAGGTAAGATACCACCTGGTAACTGAAAAAGCAACATTATTGCTGGTTAGAATAAACAGAATGCATGTTCCACTGCTGCTTCCTCTTCCCCCCCCACACCCCGTATGTCAGATCATATCTGTTGAGAGAAGAGCAGAAGTGATGAACCTATTCAGAGTATGTCTTAACATGAAGTTGAAATCCATAGCCTGGGCCACCGTCTGTCAGTTAGTTGCCAAAATGGAAACAGGGACAAGGTTTGCAAGTGACCTGGCCATAACGGCACAATGACACAAGGCTAAATGACAAGGACAATCACAGTTGATTCTTCATGGAAAAAAACGATGAGGGAATATCCAAAGGCAGTACCCAGTCCAACCAGATGTCAGGCAGAAACAAAACCAGAGACAGCCAAGGTTGAAATAAATCAGGTCAAATCCAATCCAGAATGCCCAAATCAAAAATTGAAGTTCCACTGGAAAGCCTATGTTGGTTATGGATATGATATGATATGATAGTTTATTTACATAGCGCCTATACAAAATGTGTTTCAAAGCGCTTCAAGGCAAGGGAGGGAACCAGGAAAAATACAATGACTTTCTTACAGGCCATGAACAGTAAGGATGTGAACTTAACTATCGTACTCGGCCTGACGACATTTCGGATAGTGCAAGAACTATGCCATAGATAAGGAAGGGAGGGGAGAGTGGGAAGGAAATGGAAACAGACAGGCGACTACCGTACTAGCCCTGACGACATTTCTGGTAGAGCCGGAGAAAAACTAAATTTGAGGGAGAGGGGTGCAGAAAGGGAGGGGCGGAACAAAACAAGCGACTATCGTACTACGCCTGATGACATTTCAGATAGTGCTGGAGGGGGGGACAAGTAAGGGGAAGGGGGAGGAGACAGACAAGGTTGCTATCATACTAGGTCCAGGGACAATTCTGATAGAGTAAGTGCATAGAAGAAAGTAAGGGGAGGAGGGGAGCAGATATGAAAAGGGAGAAAGGGAGAGGAGGAGAGAACAGAGAGTAAGCTGTCAAAAAGAGTGGAGAAGCAAGAGGTGAGAGCGAATACAATTGCAGAAGTCAGAAGTAACACATAATGTTGCAAGCCAGGATACAAGATGAAGATGGGAACAGCATAATTCAAGGCCACCATGAGTACAAGATGCAAAGGAAGTCCAGCATGAGAGTTGAGAAAGGGTGACACACTGAAAATCAATGACGTCCATAAAAGTCACTTCCAACATTGGACACAAGACGGTGATGGTGAAACCAGAATGTATCAGGAATGACTCCTGCAGAAGTAGGCTGGAGGGGGTCAGGGGGAGCAGGGTAGAAGTATCAAGCAAAACAGGCAACACCTGTGTGCGAGAAGGGTGGGGGGTACAAGGGAACATCACGGGGGGACCAGAGGGGGTGGGGATGACCCATGGGGACAGAGGGAGTACATGCTTACCTTCTGTCTGAGCAGGGGGTCGGGCCCTGGTTACTCCTGGTCTGAACAGGTCCAAACAGGAATTGCCCTTTTCTTCGTCACCCCTTTGCTTCGAAAGCCCGGACGAGAGACACCCTTGATCTAAGAGTTAAGAGCAGGAAGGAAGAGGCAGGGCTAAGAAGGTGGGTGGTTCTTAGGCCATGTGACCTAGATCCACTTGCACCTGCTCCACATCTGGCTGGAGAGCTCCTTAAGTAGCGAAGTAGGATGATCCAAGAGTCCAGTTCCACATAAATCGAAACTAAAAAAGTCAAAAACACTACAAGGATACAAAAAAGCACAGCAAAATCACCACTAAAAATAACCGCTAAACGTTGAGAAGCAGCAAGTTCTATATCATTGCTGCCAAAATGGGGAAATACCTGCATCTGTGTGTAGGGCTTCCGGGTTGCATGATGGGCATGCGTGATGACATCATCAGCATGTAAATGTGCTCATATGATGACATTATACCTGTGAAGCATTGTTGGGCCTTTTAGCCCTGGCATTGCAATGCTGCCCCAGATGACATGGCAGTCCCCACCCTGCTCGCTGTCTTTGCCAGCCCCCCTCCATGAGTACAGAGTCTGACACATACAAAATGAAGCAGGCTCATTTATTCACAGCTGCCATTCTGGAGCATCACAAACTTTTTTAACAATCCTCACCACCACAATCATCTCCAATTGGCATCACCACCACAACATAATCATTTAATCTTCACACCCTGTGCTAGTAGCTTCATCTGTTATAACTCATCCCTCTATCATACACACTCTCACTGCAGTCGCACATGCACTCCATAGCCAATACCTCACCTTCTCCAGAAATTGCCTCCACACTTCGCTGCTCCTGCCTTCCTCCATCTGGTCTCGTAGCCTGCCAGCTACACGTCCTCTGACCTCACCTGTGCATCCCACAACTTCCTGCTTCCTGTACTTTTATATTCCCTCTTCTGCTGCCATGGCTCTGCTCTCGCTGTCCATTCCACCTGTACTTTTCCCACTCAGGGGTTGTTACAATGAGTGAAATTGTGGGCTCACCTTAGTTTAGCGATGGTAGCTCGGGAAGTAAATTGTGCAAGTTTCTGAATCAGTTCCAGGATCCCCACAGGTAAGGTCAGTCTTTTTGAGGATCAACCTCCTTTTATAGTACCCATGGTGATCCGCTCACTGCCAAAAAGTGGGTGCTTTGCAGGCAAGCTCGTCTCCCCTACCTCTCTTTCTTGATATATCGCTTGTGGTGGAAGGGTGGCTGCTGCTGACTAGGGTCCAGGCCTCCAATGATATTTGAAGTGAGGGTGTCGTTGGAGGGGTTCTTGCTTTCTGATGCTGGTGATATTGGCTGATGTTTTTCCCTGGCTATACAATAAACAGAAGGAGTCTTGTAAGCATTTTTTGTACGAGGCATGGTGTAAAACAAAAGTGGATTGAATAACAACATGCTGGCATAATGGGGGTTTGGAACTGAGACCCTCTTACCTGCCAACTTCCTCCTCCGGGGAAGGGCATACACTGGATCTTTCCATGGTAGGCATCCCACCCCGGGCTGAGAGGGGTTCCAAACCCCTCTTGACAAGGCCAGGCTACTGCTGTTTTCACAATGGTTAGAGATGGTTACACCAATAGGACTTAAAACATGGTCTATAACACAATAGCTGGGGAGCAGATTGGGATGTTGGTAGCAGCACAACCATGATCTGCTGGCTAAACAGATCACGAGTGAACCAATACTGCAGTGGGCCATTACCCTTTCCAAGCTAGCATGTGTCAATCAAGCATGCATCCGCCATTTGTGCATAGTTGATCCAATTACTCATGGGTCTATGCACCCACTCCCACATGTATTAAAGAACTCAGAAGCAGGAAGTACGTACCACAGGATTTTACTTGCACACCCTACATGGGGGTTCCCATTTAGCCAACTTCACGTGGTAAGAGCACATTCCAAACTTCATACAGGCTGTTAAGGGTGTTCAGCTGTTGTTTGCCCTTCACACCTCTGCTCTGCCAGCAAAGGTTTTTGAAAATGCTTCTTTAGTGAAATGTTGCACATTTCAACTGTGGTTTCACAATTTGTCATTCTTCTTTCCACGGACTGGAATGCAGTCACTTTCATCTTAAAGAGAGCATGGAGGAAAGATGCTAAAAGATGTTCAACGTGGTCTTCCAGTTGTTTTATGTGTGGATTTCCATGGAAGATTGACAATAGTTTTTTCACCAGCTGCACAATATCTGACGCACCTATGCTTCCATGTTCCATTGCATTTTTGTACAGGTTAATTTCAAACAACTATATCAATGGAAGTACCTTTCAAGTAACACAGAGTTACAGCTCACATTCTCTATGGCTTCCTGAAAGGTCGTAGCACGAAGTAGATATTGGGAATAAGTGGCTACTGGGGTGGTGTGAAATGCTTGACTGGGACTGTAGCTAGAGTCGGTTACAGCATTGCTTAATTCACATAAGTGGTCGAGTGTATGCAAGGTTGAATCTCGGTGGGTTGTCACAGATGTTTTCAACTGGTGACGTGGGAGTGTGTGTTGCAACTCCAACAATTATAAAGCTTTTCTGGCACTGTGTGACTGGCTGGAATGAGAGCAGAACTTATGTGCCATGATAAGCATACCAAGGTTAGGGTAGAAATCGCTGACAAAATGTGTCATGGCAAGGTGGAGATCATGTGTAGAGCATGGAACATGCGTTGTGTTCCGCGGTGACATGGAAGAAATTAATGATATTGTAGACATTGGGCCTCATTACGAGGTTGGAGGTATCCTTGCGGGTAAAACTGGCAAGGCTACCTACAAACTCGCATCCATTTCCGGCACCCGCAAATGGGCAATTGCCAGGCTACTCCGGCCCAGCCGGACCCAGTAATTGTCCTTTCGCGGGTGCCGGGCACGGTAAATCCCCATTCCCATTTGAGCCCCCGTAGGGCTCAATGGGAATGGGGACGTCGGATGCACAGGCACCGTTGACAACGGCACCGTTGTTGCCATATCGCCATACTTATAATGAGACACATCGGGGGTCATTACAAGGTTGGAGGTAGAACCAAAAAATAGGGCTCCTGGTGTGGAACCTATTCTACCCAGGAGGGTTAACTAGGAAAACAAAAGATACAAATGAATAGGTCCAAGGATGCTAGGCTCAGAACAACACCTCCACATGTATTATCAAACTCTGCATTGCTAAGGAAGGAATCACTCTACAATAGTATGTTGTAGAGATAAATCTCATTTTTTTATATTAAAGTTGTGTGCAAAAAGACATAAATCCAACATTTAGAGAAATTAAGACATCAAAATGGTTTGCTAAAACAGAACAATCAGACAAAAAATATATATATTTACACCACACAGTGCCAAAAAAACATTTTTTGGGACAATCTCCAAACCCGACTCCTATTAGGATTTGCCAAGAAATTCACATATTGCAGTGTACATATTCAAGTCAACATTTGTGGAAAACACATAGAACAATGGTAGGTACACAAAATTATTTTTCTTGCGTAAGCAGCATTAATGTGCTGTAGTTTAGGGGGGAGTAGTAGCACATTAATGCTGTTTACGCAAGAAAAATAATTTTGTGTACCTACCATTGTTCTATGTGTTTTCCACAAATGTTGACTTGAATATGTACACTGCAATATGTGTTTTTCTTGGCAAATCCTAATAGGAGTCGGGTTTGTTACACACACACAATTTGGAGATTGTCCCAAAAAATGTTTTTTTGGCACTGTGTGTTGTAAATATATATTGTTTGTCTGATTGTTCTGTTTTAGCAAACAATTTTGATGTCTTAATTTCTCTAAAGGTTGGAGGTAGCCATGCCACTGTTTGTGGCATGGCTACCCCCAAATACTGCATACCGGGTCCTGGTTCCCTGAATGGGGAAATACCGGGCCATTCCAACCTTGGAGGACCCGATATTTCCCCATTCAGGGAACACATCCCCATTCTCAGTCGAGCCCCCATAGGGCTCACTGGGAATGGGAACCATGCTAACAACTGGCTCGTAAATAACGGGCCTTTGTTAGCATGCTGGTCCTTTAGTGGGATCCACTAAAGGACCTCGTAATGTGGCGGTAAGGGGTTGGCGGCTCCAGCACCTTTACTGGCGCCAGCACCTTTACTGGCGCCATTAACCTCTTACCGACAACCTTGTAATGACCCCCATTGTCTCCTGCCAGCCTAAGGATAGCTGCTTGTCACTCTGCCACCAGGTCTCAGTTTATCCCAGATGTCTGTGCCAGGTTTCTCCTACCCGCAAAGCCTTTCATGCTCAAAGTGGCTTGTTGGTGGATGTCATGCTGCTGCTTTCATGAGCCATCTTGTTTGCCAGTATTCCCACTGGAGCAAAAGATATACCAATATTCATTACAGCTATGTAGTCATTGTTATGGCCACCTGTCCACATATCCATAGTGATTTGGACTTTCTTACCCACTGACTTGTCCAGTGTCTTTTTCATCGCAAAAACGACTGAATCATAAAACTATGGTATAGCCATGCGTGCAAAGTAATTCTGGCTGGGACTTTGCTGGCAGGCAACTGTGCTTGTCATAAGCTCCCTAATCCCTTTGTTGTCAACATAGGCATATGGTAGGGTCAACTGCCAGTACTATTGCCAGTTTGGCATTCAGCAGCCACTCCTTCTGGATAGTTACAGGAATATTACTAGGTGTGCAAAAATGTCAAATGACTTGTTAAGCTATTTTTCACCTCTAGTACTACAGCTTAATTTGCTGCTGGGAGAACATTTCTGTGGGCTTAACACACCTACTGCTTCTAAGATGATAGTTTAACCTTGTTCCGGCATGCTGCTGAGTGTTTGCTGATTCCTGGGGGCTGCTGCTGTGCATTTAAGGCCACTTTGTTACTTCATATGGCGAAGCATCATTGAGGTAACCAGAGTGATCCTTGTATTACTACAGCCAATGGCAAGATGCATCTCTTGGACCTGGACAAACAAAAGGTGTGCACGGTGGGCCAGGAAATGTGGCAGTATGTGCCACTGGCTGTTGGCCAGTTCAGTGGGAGAGGAAAAAATGATGCACTGAAAGACAAACCGGTGTCATGTGTGTCACTGGCTACTGTGCCAGCGTGGGTGTTGCTGCCATTGTTTGATAACAATTTACTTCACAGACAGCTTGGGGTCTCTCTGAGATCAGAAAGAGAGCGCAGACAGACTATGTGCTTTGAGAAATATATGCACTAGGAATGCATCCGATAGTTATACTGGCAGGCTCTGCTTCAGAGTTTGCTTGCTCCCTCATCAATCTTTCCCTCTGGCTCGCTTGTGGAGCTAAGGTGAAATTCAGAATCAGTGATCTTAGATCTATTTCACCATCCTTCCTTTTGACATTGTGGGGTATAGTCAAGTTGTTGGACATCATGCCCTCATGAGATTTCAAAAGATGGGGGGGGGATGCACTGGGCGTGTCAGCCTGAGAAACATTCTGCACCTCTAAAATGCACAATTGACAATAGACCTACTGCCCCTGAAACAAATTCAGTGCACAGCTCATCTCTTGGCATCTCAACAGACCCTGCAAAACATGGATGTGTACCCTGGTGTATTGCATAATAGAAGCATGGAACACATTCCCGTTTGTACTAGACTCAGATGTTAGGGAAAGTGGATTTCAGGCTAGCATTAGGGAAGTGTTAATATGTGAATGCCATTGGCTGGGCAATCATCGCCATAAAGACGTTTCTGCTTCCTGAGAAACATGGAAAATGTAGCTTAATAGGTTCCTCCATTTGTTGCGCTTGACATGGAAGGTGCAAGAGGGCCTATAGAGTTTGACTCGATCAGCAGAATGTCTGACAGTACCCTCTGCCAATGCACATGATCCACGTGGGAATTCTGGATGCAAAGCATGAAATCATCAAAGTAAACAGGACACATGAATGTTACCCGCTGGCTCCCATTCCTACCCTGGGCACATAAGCCTTCCAAACAATCAGGTAAAAAAGCCATCTGTACTTAATCTCTAGGAGTTCAAGATGTTGGCTACTTCATATTTCTCAAAGTCCTTTAGCCGTATGGGGGTGGGAGCTGAAGTGAAATGTGAGGTCGGATTACAAAGCCGCAATAGGGAGATGTGAAACACTGGGTTTATTCTCCAAGCATATGATAAGGTCAATCAGGAGGCCACTGCATGAACCGCCCATATAGCCACATAGGGCTTCTGAACATCGAACCAGCTTACATGTCCCCCGAAGCCATAGATGTTTCATGAATAGCCTGACCTTGTCCCCACCTGATAACTAGACCAGGTTAGCAATGATTGTCTGCCTGCACCTTCATTTTGGTTTGCACCTCATGTGGGTGCTGACTCACCGAAAGATGGACCTGTTGGATATGATTCACACTGTTCTTTGCCACATGGGAATATGTGGATGATAACACATCCTCTGGCACTGATCTATTATGTTGTTCATATAATGCAAAAAACAGAGAGATATTGGCATCTGAATGCACTGATTTATTATATGTAAAATCTGCAAATGTAAGCAACGACATTCACGATTCCTGGTACTGTAAACAAAGGCATTTTAGGTATTGGAATAGGGTTTAATTCACCCTTTCGGTCAAGCTGTCCATTTGTGGATGGTAAGCAAATGAATACCTTGCATTGAAGGACAATAACTTCTTTAGAGCTCTCCAAAAAGAGGAAGTCATCTGTGGTCCTCGATCCATGATGATGACAGACAGAAGACTTAAGAAACAGAATACATGATTAAAAAAAACAGGTGTGATAGGCTAGGAGAAGATGGCAATCCCGGACAGGGAATAAACTGAGCTATCTTGGTGAAAACATCTACTACCACTCCTGGGTTCGGACCTTGGGTAATTTGCCAATAAAGTACTATGAATAGTATAGACCAGGGTTCTTTGGAATGGACAGTGGTTGCAATAATCACAAGGACTTGCTGGGTGTTATTTTCCGTGCTCACATAAAGTACATGTAGAGAGGCAGGTCTTCACTGTTTTTTTACATACCCAGCCACCAACACAATCTTTATAGTTGTTCCTGGGTGTTCATAACACCGGGGTGACCAGTGTGTTTGGTGTTTTGACACCATTGTGGAGTCAGGTTATGCCCACTCATGGTTGGACTAAACAACCAACCTTCCACATATGGGAGACCTTCAAACATAACCACATGAATTGTTTATAGTTCCTCTGGGTGTTCTTGTACACAAGAACATATTTCATGCCTCAACAAAGGAGAAGGGGTTTAAGCATAGAGGAACTGTCAAAAGGGAATTATGTTTTCAGTTAACTCATAGGAGGAGACAGGCTCAAATAAACATGACTGGGTGTCTGCCTTGCTGTGCTGCGAGGTTAGTTAGTAAGTGATGTATGAGGAGTCAGGAATGAAACTCAGACACAAGTTAGCAATGTTTTTGGTTAAAGACTTTGAAAGGGTTGTGAAAAGGCCTATCTGACCCTGCTCTAAGAGGATTTTCCCTACCTAAACCAAAGCTAAGGACCTGTCTGTGTCAGGAAGTCATTAATCAAAAGTGTCCTGTGTCCAAAGTTCTATTCTGACCCTCACACTAAAACTAAACTCTAAGGTGAAACTGGAAATGCCCTTACCCCTGGGAGGTTTAGAAAAGCGTTCACAAAAGAAGAATAAATGGCTCCAAAACAAAACTTCTTCTTGGATAGGGATCCTTGTTCTAGAGGGTTATTCCCCTCCCCTGGATTTCTCTGTGCTCTCCAAAGTCTTACACACAATAGGTCTTTGTGCCCTTCTCGGCCCACAACAATTGATGTACAAACTTGTTTGACTTTGCAATTGTATGTCCTTTAGCACAAATGTATGCTTTTATGCTAGGATTTTACTTCTTCTCTTCTGGACAATACACTTCTTATTCTAGTCCTGATGTCTCTTCCTAGGACCTCTTTGTCTTTTAATGAACACAATCCTTTCTTCAGTCCTGATGTTTCTTCTGAGGACCTCTTTGATTTTCTCAACACAATTCATTCTTCAGTCCTGATGTTTCTTCTCAGGACCTGTTTGTTTTATTCAACACAATCCTTTATTCAGTCCTGATCTTTCTTTTCAGGACTCCTTTGTTTTACTCAACACAATCCTTTCTTCAATCCTGATGCTTCATCTGTCAGGATTTCTTGCTTTCACCAACTTGGGTCTGCCTAGTATATTCTCTGGCTAGGGCTTCTTGCTTTCACACATTTGTGATTGCCTGGTACTCTCCTGTCAGGGCTTCTTCTGTTCACTCACTTGTGATTGCCTGGTATACTCTCCTGCCAGGACTTCTGCTGTTCACACACTTGTGATTGCCTGCTATACTCTCCTGACATGGCTTCTGCTGTTCAAGCACTTGTAGTGTTTCCTGGTGTACTCTCCTGACATGAAGTCTACTGTTCACACACTTGTAATTGCTTGGTGTACTCTCCTGTCAGGACTTCTTATATTCACACAGAGCTTCTGCCCTTCTCCAAAGTTGCATATACACTTTATTTGTCAGACTGTCCTCCTGCTAGGACTTCTTATGTTCACACAGGGCTTCTCCCCTTTGCCAAAGTTGTAGATACACTTTATTTGTCAGACTGTCTTTTGGATTTGCTATCCGGTTTAGCTGTACTCTATATGGGCATAACATACATCCTTCTAATTGAAAGGGGTTTATTTGTTGTCTAGTTTTGTTTGTTACATCAAGTTCACTCATTATTTCTCTTTCACTTACATTTGCTTCATTTACTTTCACTCGGTGTTGCCACCAACATGCCCCAGGCTCACCAATGCCTCTGGATGGACTCACCATCTTTTGTTGGTGTCTTCCAGTTCTCCTGCAGTCAACAGGTGAAGTGTCTCCATCTGCTTCCTTCTCGCAACCGCTTCCTCTTGATTCCTTCATTCCTCTTGGCTTCCATTTCATGAATCTTCTTCTCTTCCGGCTCGGGTAAGTAATGCGCTGCTCTATGTCACCTGCCAACGCCCAGCAGTCTCTCACTGGCTCCTTGCATTCCCACCGCATGTCCTTCGCGCGCAGCTTCTTCCTTCTTTTTTGGTTAGCCCCTGGCTCCACCATGCTGGTAACTGCCCTTCAGCTTCTTCACCTTTGCAGAGAGACGCAACTCTCTCCCACCAGCAGCAGACATCAATTCCCTGTTTTGCCTGCCTTTTAAACTTCCCGGGCACCAGTGTGTTTCTACAAACACTAGAACATACATTAGTCTTGTGGCTTTCACTGAGAATCAAACCTGGCAAAATCGTATGCTGATGTGCTTGTCTGCCAGTCAAACACTGAAGCAATGCTTAGGCTTGTAGGTTTTGGTAGTCAGTAAACACGGTTACATGATGTTATGCCCCCCAATAAATGATGATACCGTTCTTTAAAGGCTGCTTTGATGGCCAACAGTTGTCATTCAGGTATCAGATAAAGCTTCTCTGCTGCCATCAGCTTCCTGGAAAAGAATGCCACTGGATAAAGCTGGCTAGTGGCAGTGCATCTTTGAGACAATACGGCAGCTTTGGCAACCAAAAAGGCGTCCGCTTACACCACAAAACGGTGAGCACTTAATAAGATTCTGCAGCAGCACGGTGGTTGTGCACTCCTGTTTTAAGTCATAAATTGATTCTTTTACCTGATCATACCAATTAAAGGATACCGCCGGGCATGTAAGATCAGTCAGTGGTGTCACAAATGTGTAAAAGGAATGGGTTCACCTTCTATGAAAAATTGGCAAATCCTAAAAATGATTGTAAAGCTTGCACCATAGTGGACGATAGCCAATCCAGTACTACCCTTACTAATTGAGTGTCTTTAAGGGGAAACAAAGAAAAGGGGGTATTGTATTCCAGTACATATATTTCTATGCTTCATACAATATGCGAATGATTATTGAGCTTAAAAGACATTCTGTTTCAATGTATTGAAAACATTATAAAAACATCAAGTTCACTGTCCTGGTTTAAAACAGAATTACCAGTGCCCATTACTAGTATTCATGTTGCTTCCTGTTAGCATAGTCATTTCTCTGTTTTCTCCTCTGAAATAAAGATTTACATGTTTGAGTGCAAGATATTTGAACTCTTTTACTGGTTAATTTTCTGTTTCTCTAGGATTCAGACAAATTGCATGTTTGATTGTATTTGCCTTGTCCGATGTTATTGTTAGTTTATCCATTATATATTTCTTCAGTTCTTAGTCTGATGTTAGGATAGGAGGTTCCAATGTTTCTTCAAGATTTTGAATATAATGGAGCCTATTTTGAGTTTGGCATGCCAGAAAGAAATGTGTAAAAGCCTTTTGTGCTAGCGGTCCTAAAGCGTTCAGACTCAGTCAGGAGAATGCCTGACACCTCCTTTCTAAACTGTGCTGGCCCCTTTGCCATTGACTGGTCAGATTACACGGCCATCCCCTTCTACCTAACGCACACAATGGCAGCCTGTGAAGGCCATAAAAAGTGGCTCATGGTCACACGACGAACATTCAAAACCTTCTCAGTAGACACCATGAAAGAAAGATTCTCTAACTTTCCTTCCTCGGAAAGAGTCTCTACCCTTTTGGGCTTCTTTTGCGAAAACTCAAAGGAGTTGGCTACCATAAACACACCAATCAAGTTAAGCCAGGCCAGGACAACCCTCTGCCCCTTGGTCTTCCCAAGACCAAAACCTGTTGCCCAAGAGCTCTACAGTACAACAGCTGTGATTAGGTAATTAAAGAAAAATTGGCAGAAGGCACACAAACCAGAAGACTCTGAGGCTATCAGTAACATCTTCATAAACAAAATTAACATTATAAGGACGCATATTGAGTCAAATAGGCAATTAGTCCCACTAATCACAATCCCTCCACAAATCCTACAGTCTTGGACTGACTTCTCCTTCCTATCACCTGAGGACTTTCTCAAACATCGTAGCAGTCCTGCCATGACTGCCCTTCTCAAGATAGTGAACTCCCTTCTAGGATAGTGAACTCAACACTTTATGAAGGCACTTTTACAGAAAGACTAAAAACAGGTCTCATACGCACCTGTTTGAAAAACCCCATCCTTGCCCCTGAGGTTCTGGAAAAACTACCGATCTATCATCAGCCTCCCTTTCATCAGAAATACCATTGAGAAGGAAGATGTCATTCAACTAAAGTTGATTAACTCAGCAAGCTTCGCCATTAACAATGTGGCTTCCACACCAAAAGCAGCATGGGAACCTCCACTATCCAGGTGGTTGATGGTGCCTTGCAAATTAATAATAACGTTGTTGCATGCCTATTAGTCCTCCTTCACCTACTTGAAACCTAACCCTACCAAGACAGAATTGGTCCTTCTATGCTCCCCAGTCGTGCAGGATCCCACTGAAAGGTGAATGGACGGTATGCACTTGGACAGATTTACGGTGCAACTCACCAACTTTCTTTCAGATTCATTGTGGACAAAATCTTATCCTTTCAATAACACATTGCTAAAAAGGCCCAATTTGCCTGACATCTATTTACCCTACTTCACAGTATCAATCCCTTCCTGCCTCCCCAGGACTTCCAAATGTTAGCACCGGCTCAGGTAATCTCTCACATAGATTAGGGAAACCACCCGAACTGCAGGTCTCCCTGCCACACAGCTTTTCCCCCTTAAGGCAGCACACCAAGCAGCTGCATGCCTAAACAGTGGGGAATACAAGTTTGACCACATTTCTCCCACCTTGGCCATGTTGCACTGGTTGCCCATTCCAGCTAAGATCCTGTTAAAAGATTCCTGTATCACCTACAAGGATGCCTCAGTTGACACCCCCACTTGCCTGGGGGCTAAGTTAAATGCCTTCAGAGGATTGCAACATGCCCACAATGGGACCATTGCTAGAATTATTGAGACTAGAGGGGCCCACAAGGAGACTACTTGGAAACAGTAATTCTCTTTCTACTCTCTGGTCCTATGGAACTCCATCCCCATAGTAATCTGGACCGCTGTCTCCCTCCTCTTTTTCCAGAAAGAGCTAAAAAAACCTGGCTATTTCATTCTTACCTTGACATAAACTAGACTCTGAGGCTACACATCAGCCCTGGGAGGTGACTATCTGCAGCTCAACACAGTGCTAGCATGTTAATTCTTTTGTGTACGCACACAGTATGGTGTTATTGTCTGCCTCGTAACAATTATGCCTGTTATTGTTACCCTAATCCTTCTGTACAGTGCTCTACTGCTTCCAAGCTATATTTGCACTATATAATTATTATAATACAAACAATAATACTAATAATAATGTTTTTTATTTTTTTTATTTTTATTGGTTTATTTAAATCTTTAAAAAGCAATACACACAATACAATCACTTCGTCCCTCCCTCCATCTCTCCATTTTACTTTAGCAGTCAAAAGCGTCGTCATTTGTTTCACACATGCAACACATGTACCTCCTCTAGCAGGATTCTCGGGATTATATACTCCCAGTTTTTCTTTCTCGGTATCTAGGCTGCTTTTTAACGTTCACAGAAAGTTTACTAGAGCAAATAAGATTGCTCTGTTGTTCCCATCAAAAAGTGCTTTCCACCAGTCTTCTGTACTCATAAATTGGTGCTCATTGATCATTTGTCCAACATGACTCTCTCTTTGTTGCTCAAAAGCCGAGCATACCATTACTAGGTGTTTGAGGGTCTCATTGCTCTTTTTGCAAAATCTGCACACCAGGTCGACGTTAGCAAACTTCGCCCAAGTAGCCAGACGCTCTTTTGTTAGAAACAAGTACATTCTAAAGCGCATGTACAGGGCTCTTGAGTACTGGTCTGGTAAACAGGTTAAATAGGTATGTCGCTGACCTTAAGCTTTTGCTTCTTCCGGTACCTCGTGCATTAGTTTTGATTTTACTCTTGAATCGCAAGTATGTATCCAGTCAGTTCTCCAAATTTTCGTTTTTGCAAGATCTGGGTTCTCTAGTAACATTAGGAGACTGATATCATACTCCTTTAGAAGAGCCTGGCAAAGTAGATTCCATTCAAATAATATATTGTAGACCCTGTCGTTGTCGGGCTTGTGTAACAGTTGGAATTGAGGCGCCAGAGTTTTAGCTCTATACAAGCTCAGTAGGTTCCAAGTAACTCTTGCTTTGATTGATATGAGCCCCAGCTCATAACGTAGACATATCGTTGAGGTGCCCTTTGGAAGCTGCAGGACGCGAGTCCAAAAAACGTTTTCTAGAGAATTCCACAAGGCCTCTGCACAACCAAATGCATTTTCCCCACCATGTATTAGCGCAGGTACCGCTTTTTGCTCCAAGAGCAAAATGATAGGTTTTAACGAGAATTTGCTGAATTTTTTGTTGATTAGTTGGGCTTGGCATGCCAACTGCCGGCACTTGCTTTTCGCAGTGTCCGACCAGTGTCACTTCTGCTGCCGCTGATCTTCATATCTAAATAGATAGAGTTCTTTACAGTTTGTATACACTCGTTTGCAAGCCGCCAGCGAAACTTCTGTTTTTGGCCCGTCTCCTTGTAATTTCTCAAAGATCAAAATTTCTCTTTTTTGTTTGTTAATTTGCAGTCCATTGGCTGTTGTGTAGCGGTCAAGACAGTTCAGTTTTCGCTGGAGCCCAATAGGGGTCAAGTCTACCAGAATAAGGTTGTCTGCGTAAACCAAGTAATCAATGGGAGACCCGTGAAGTTTTGGAGGAAACGTGACTACACCGTTGAATGCTTGCTTTATGTCTGATATAAAGAGATTAAAGATGGTTGCTGCCAACTGGGCAGCCTTGTTTCACGCGCTTGTATGTACTGATGGCAGCAGACAACGTACCTTTCTCAATGGAAGTGTCCGTGTGTAGTTCGCGGATTGCGTCCACTAAGCTAGGAGGACAGTTCCATCTCATGAGTTTTTCCCACAACATCTCCCTGTTTATGCTGTCAAACGCCTGTGACAGGTCTATCAGGGCCATGTAGATCTTTGTATTTGATGTCATTGCTTCCATCTTTAAGAGGTTTAACAATAACAGGTTTAGCCCACATCCTACTCCTTTTACGAAACCTGCTTGTCTAGGGTCTACGTGGTTGGAAACTGTAGCCCATTTCAGAAGTTTTTGTTGCAGAAGGCTGGCGTAGATGTTCCCCAATACGTCGAGTAGCGCTATGCGCCTGTAGTTTTGTGGGTTGGTTCCATATCCTTTTTGAAAATAGGTACCACCACTGCGCTTTTCCAGGTCTTTGGGGTTGAGCGTTTCTTAATGACTCTCTCAAACAAGGTTACGCAGAAATCTGTCCATAGTTCTGAGTTTTTCTTGAGGGTAAAGTTGGTTAGGCCGTCCGGCCCGGGAGCTCTAGATTCATGCACGTTTGTAATTACGTGAAGTATGTCAAGGCGCTCAAACACCAAGTCCCATTCGTTTAACGCCATGTGTTCCCAGACTATAGAAGGTATATCTTTAGCATACAGGTTTGAGTAGAATTCGGCCCACTTTGCTTCCGAGACTGCGTTGGCCTGAAGTGCATGTTGGGGAGCCATGCTGTTGTTTATCAGTCTCCAATAGTCGGACGACTTTTTACCAGACATTTTCTGTAACATGTCTTCTGAGTCATTTTGCAGCATAATGGCTGCGTGTGATTTGAGCCAGTTCTGATATTTTTGTTTGATCACCCTTTTGCACTTTTTCATGGAGATGCTACTTGGGCCTTTTAGGCCCCTTAGTTCATGATGCATGGCTCTTTTCCGTTGCAGAATAGCCATGTCAGATTTGTGTTTTGGTCAAAACTCTTTGTGTTTCGTGTTGTGTTTCTGTTCTTCAAAGTTGCACAAGAGGTCTTGGTATTCAAGTGATTCCGAAGCATGTTGGAAGTTGTGTGTAATAGTGGCTACTTCCGTGTCTAACAGATTTAGTCTAATCCTGCCGGACCCAGTGCTTACCGCAAATCGCCAACATGCCTTAATACGCGAAGTAGAGTGATCAAATATAAAGTGAACCATGTCGTGATCGCTGTGCTTCATTTTGACGACTTCCATTTTTCTGGTCCGTTTGTGGATGTTTTCGGATACAAATATGTAATCAAGTACCGATTGTTGATCAAGTCTTCTCCATGTAGGGCATGCCGGAATGTTGCCGACCATGTGGCCGTTGAGCATTGATAAACCTCGTAGCTCCATTTCCAAACACCACTGCGCCGCTACTTCTTCATGTTTGTAAGCCTTCTTACTCTTTACAACAATTCTGTCTGGATTTGAAGAACAGGCAATATTTAGATCTCCACACACAATTAGGTCCAATGACTGCTCCTTTGTTAGTAGATCGTCGATGGCCACATGATTCCAGTATACGTTAATAATATACAAGCATGTTTCTTTGTTATTTCCGTTCTGTTGGGTACTAATGGTGGAGACCTGAATAAATGGAGATGGATTACATGAGTTCAGAATCCAGAGACCAGACGCTTTCCCTACATCCAAGAGCAGGCCCGCCATCGGTCTACCCTTTGCCTGTTTTATGGCTGGGTTAAGTGCCACTTCAAAACCTTCCAGCAGCGGGTTATGCAAGAACCACGTTTCTTGTAGGCACAGTATGTCTAATCCACTGGCCCATGATGATTCAAACAAGTGCAAAAAGCCACGGGTGTTCCATGAACCCATGGTACACCCTTTAGGGTCCTCCGGTTCCTGGCGTTACATCTCCTGTTGGTTATTTGGGGTTGTGGCCAACCATGACCAGTCGGCGTCTTTGTTGCCTGTAGGTTCTTGGGCCTTCAGGTCGACCCCTGTGGTCAAGGGGCTCACCATTCCATTGACCGTTATTCGGTTGTAGGTCAATTGGTCAAATCAAAATGGTTGACAGGTCAAATGATCAAATTTTCTTTTTTTTCACTTTTTTTTTTTTGGGGGATCCCCCCAACCCCCTTTTTTTTGCTAAAAAACCCTTTTTTTCCCTAAACGAAAAACAGAAATATATATATATAAATAAATAAAAATTCGATCATTTGTCCTGTCAACCAAATTGTGTCAAGCATTTGTCTGTCGACCATTTGTCTGTTGACCATTTGACTAGACACCCCGTTATTCTTATCGGATCCATCATGTGAGGTACCTCTGTATGGAGAAAGACTCGAAAGGAATCCAGGCACGGTTTTGTTCGAGCCCTGCTTTGGCTCTGTATCTCCAGTCAATGGATGGCTTATGACAGGGACTATTACAGAGCACGTCTTCTCCTTGAGAGAATCGGATTGTAGACCTTCTTCAATTTTTGCTGTGTCAAACCCCAGTGATATCAGCACAGGACCAGCGTCCAACAGAGCTTCAGCTATGAGCTTGGACTGTAGATGTAAAAACATGGCATCATTTTTATTTTCATTGAAGAATTCCACGATTTTTAGATCCTCAGATTCGATTGCTCTTAGACTAGGGATCAGATGGCATAGCCATAGCACGTTATGTCGGTTTAGAATTAAGTCATCAGAGGATTCAATTAGTTCTAGGAGCAGACGATGAGGCGCCTGTGCCATTGGTGATTGTGTTTTCCTCCCTTTCGTGCTAGCCTTAGGAGCGCGCAAACTTTTGCTGTTCTGCTGCAATATTTGGGTCTTTGGGTAGTTTCCTGTGTTAAGCCTTGACATTTTGCCATTTCTGTGTTCTATTAATTGGCCAGTATTCACGGAATGTGACTCTCTCTTTTGAGCTTGCACGTTGTTGTTGTCAAGCAGACTCTCAGAGGCGACTTGTGGGCTTGTCAACAGGCCTTTAATTTGAGACTTGGCAGCAATCAATCGTTGTTTAGCATCTAAGGTCGTAAAGATGGGCGCCAACCGATCCTTCTCGGTTTGGGGCGAGAATGGCGGTTGAATCAGTTGACATGTTCTAGATGGATTTGTCGAGGTCATCACAGAATTAGGCACCTGTATAGCTACCTGTGCGGCCGTGTCAAGTGCATTTGTATCTACAGGCACCACCAGAGTAGTAGACCCTTCTGGAACGTTCAGAGGAGGCGAGACAGTAGCTGACTCAGGAGTACTTTTGGTGTGGTCCGCAGCTGGATCCGTTGCGGAAGGTTCTTCATCGTCATACGTTGAAAGGTTTATTAGCGCGTCTGAGCCGTCACTAACACAAGTTTGTGATTCATCTAGAACAATTGGGACAGGCTTTGCCACATTCGTAGCCTCCTTTTTCCAGCATTTTTTTCTCCGGTAAAGGGCCCGTTAACCGTTACATTGACTGTTTTAAGGTTGCGCAGAAATTTTCTCGAGTCAGCACTGCGTTTGGCTTTCCTTAACGGCTGATTTTTGTTTTTTTTGGTTAAGCCATTCCTTGGATGTGAACTGGCTGCAGTAGCCTTTTGGGTATCTAACGGACCCTTAAAGATGTTATATATTTCAGGCATCACATCCTCCACTCCCTTAGGTAATGTTGCTGACGTTTGGGAGCTCGACGATTCCAAATTGACGGGTGTCATAGATGTTGATGGCACTTGAGGATTTTGAAGAGCCAAATTCGAGGCCACTTGGGTCTCCTTTAAAATGATAGCAAACATACTGCTGGCCTTGTTTGGTTCCGTCAAAGGAACGTTAACAAGCTGACAGTCAGCTGAGAGTGTGTCATTCACAGTAGCCACGAGCAGTGATTCACAGTCCAAATGCTTAGGTACTTGTGGTTGAGGCGCCTCATTTCCCGAGGTGCTCCAAGAGTTCCTTGTAGGTTGCACATGCGAGGGTGAACCTGGTTTAGCATGTTCAACTGAGCTGCTAGAGTGATTTTGTACGTTCTTCACAACATTGGCACAGTCCTGCTCTCTGATGTTCTTCGCTTGTTCTGGCATCACTGCTGTAGATAACAAGCAAGGTACAGCGCAGGTGCTAACGTCAATTGGACGGTCATACTCATTTCTTTGTTGTTGAAAGATCCCCAGCGCCTCTTTTTCCACCTCTGCCAATAATTTTTTGTCCAGATTTGCATTTTTAGCATGGTCGGAGAGGGCTTCTAGGGCCCAGTCAGCCTTTTGATGTATTTCGTGGAGCACTTCTTTGCAGTGAAAGTTTTTGTTTTCCATACTCAGCAGCTTACTGTTCATTGCGGAGACCACCGATGAAAGATCTTTTATGTTCTCATTGAGATTTTCATACATTTTGATGAATGGGGCAATTGATAACATCATGGATGAGATTATGGTTGCTTGTAAGTCTTTAGCATGCTGAGCTGTGTCCAGCTCTTCCAACACGTTACTGACGGAACGTGGCCCTAACCTACCAAGCTGCACTGGTCTTCTAATCTTCGGATAGGGACGTTCCATTATGGATGAGTCAGTAGAATCTTCATCTGCCGAAGATGCACTAGTAGAGGAAAGGAATTTAGTAGGTTGCGTCAAAGTTGGATGCACTGCTGAGGAGGGCGAGGAGGATCCAGGGGGAATGTTAGACATTTTCAGTTTTTTGTTCTGTGAACAGCTTACGCTGGGAGACATGCTCCCAATGAGCCTCCTACGGTTGAGTAGGGAGCTTGCCCCCTGTGTTTGAGTTGAGAGCTGCAACGACAAGGGCTCAGCATCAAAGCAGGGAGCAGCGTTTGCACACTCCAGCACGGACATCCCACGGTTCGCTGAGTTTTAAGCAGCTCTTTCCACATTAAGGCGAGTGAGGTCGTTTAGAGGTTTATTGACTATCTCCAATGAATTTCTTCTTTCGGGGCCAGATCTCAAATCATCAGAAGATGCGAACCTAACTGGAGGAGGCTGCTCATTGGTTTGGTCTAGAACAGCCCCCCTCCCCACCCACTGTTGTGGCACACTCCTCGCCACAGCAACGGCTTCCCCACTTGCAGCTGAAACGTTCTTACTGTTGAATACCTCCTCACAGGAGGCATCTGCCACATAGTGGGTGTTGCCAGCAATGTCTACAGTGTCTACTGCACTGTAGAACCTGGGCTGTGGGGACGCCAGGTTTCCGTTAGGGTTAGGCAATTGAGTAGGGGACAGGTTAAGGCATGGCGTCGCAACACCCGTAGGTCTCTGGGGCTCGACCATGCCACCGACAGGCACTCTGTGTTCGCACAGCAGCTCCCCATTGCCTTCTGTCAGGGCAGCCAGAGTCATCCCACTGTTCAGTTCAACGGGCGGTCCAGCCGCCTCCACAAGCCTTCCACAGGGCCCTCCCCCTGCCACCCCAACAGCGGCAGGCCCCGCAGCCTCGACAGCACGGTACCCAGGGCCGGGTCCCTCCCCGCAAACCGCCCCGTCAGCATCGCCCCCACCACCGCCTGTCGCATGGACCAGCGACCGCCGCTCCTCAGACAGGCGAGCATGCCACACAGGCACAGCCGCCAGGAGCTCGGCGGGGAGAGACGCCACAGGCCAGGTACCATTGTTTATATTCCGTTCCAGGCAGTTAGAGTACTTTAAGTTTGCGCTATGCGCATTGTCACTTACTTGATCCCTGGGGAAAGTGCATGTAGTCAGTGTGGTCAATGGAACTAATGTTGTTGGCGTTGCTACAGCTGATGGGGGGATGACGATACTTGATCTCCCAGGGGGCCGCTCCATGTGCGACCCTGCTACACTCGCAGCCTTAGGCTGCTCGATTGTGCACAACGCCGGCTCTGTAGACAGTGTGGATTCCAGCTTACGCTGGGCTCGAGTTTCCCGCATTGTGCGGTCCGCCCTCCAATGCAGCGTGCTTATCCTCTGTGCGCTGGTAGAGGGCCACCTAATCCACGGACTTCCGACTCTGACTCCGCATCCGCTCCGCGGGGTGAATGTGTCTATAAAGGCACACCCACAATGAATAGAAAGCAGAGCAAACAGACTCTCCGCTCCGGCAGCTCCTCAGACTCAGCCCGTTATTAATTCCCGTGGGAAATATTGACGATAGCAAGAGGGGAAGGATCAAAGGGGTTGAATCACAACAGTCTCCCTCCCAGCCGGCTCCCGCTTCCACTTACCGGCGTATTTAGTGGGCTGAGCGGCCGTACTATCAAGGTCCAGGGAGAGCGTGGAGCATACAGCTTATCAGCACAAACAGCGGCAAACAGCGAATTGTCCCAGCCCTTTTCTCCTCTCAGGCCTTCTCCTAATAATAATAGTAACAAAATAAAAAAGTTGTACAATGCCAAACTCATACATATATAGAAACATTTAGGGGAGAACTGGGACTTCATCCGGATGAGGTTTCTCTGTGGGCCAAAATAGAAGTTCTGCCGATCTCCACAGTCAAACCATTCACTCATGTTCACGTACTACATCCACCCATCGAAAAGAAAAGAAACAGGGAGATTATGAATGACAGTGAGCAGAAAATGTCTTACCTCAGTGTTGAGCTACAGTGAAAAGAGAGAGAAAAATCTAAACTGTGTGTGGAATGCTACAGAAGTCTCATGTCATGAGTGTGGAAGTGGGGTGGAGATCAGATAATAGCACAGGTCCCTGTCTCCTGTTGCTGGTGTGAGCATTAAAGGAGCCCAGGAATGCAGCCACCATAAAACATGGCGGGAGAGAGAAGCAGCATAGGGAAGGATGTTTTCTGCAAAATATATTGCCATGTCCACATCATGGGGAAAGGGAATGAGAACATGCCAGGCCAAAATGTGGAGAGTGACCTAAGGCCTTGAGGGAAAACAAGGGGTGTCATTGAAAGGGATACAGGGAGAAGGTGCCCTTTTGGTGTAAGCATAGAAGGAATGATAAGGTGGATGGTACACAAATATAATAGGGGTAGCCTAAGGAAAGGATTGTACAAAAACATGAGAGAAAAAAAGTGGATGAAAAAGTTTGGAAAATGGATGAAATAACAGATTGGATGGGGCAATACATGTGGAAAAAAAGGCAAAAGGTTGGATCTAGGGAGGTGGCTGGGTGGATAGTTTGTGTTAGGAGTGAGCAAGGACAATAGAGGCTGGGGTGTAAGTAGGCTTGCTCTACGAGATTGATTAATGGTTTTTGATACAAGGGGATCATTCCAAAATGGACAGTGTGGTACACTCCTATTGTACCTTTTGGAAATAACCTTATGAAAAAAGGAAAGTGGACAAATAGCACTAGTGGGAGTTCCAAGCTGCTTACCATAAAGTCAATGGGTGTTTTGGGAACACAGGAATGACCACAGAACATGTCTGCGAAAGGTTGTATAGCCTTGAATTACTAAGCACACAACACAAACTGTGCTTGTTGCTCGTTACATTTTTCACAAAACGCACCCTCACATTTGAATATGTGTAACATTGAAGCCATATACTGATTCAAACAGCTTCAGGATTTTGATGCAGGTGTAAATTGGCTGCCGGCTGCAAGCTGATCAGTGGTAACGTCTCTGGGATTTAGGGTAAGGTTTGCTGTTCCCATGTTCAGTTCCCAATGCACGGACATCCTAAGGCAATCATATTTGTGTAGGATGTTTCGCCATCAGAAAGAGGAAGGACTGCGCCAGCGACATACCTTTCTGAAACCTATGTTCAACCCGCTAAACTATTTTATCCACATAAGAAAATAAACAGCCAGCATTTACGCATGTTTTACATAATGCCATGTTTATGCTAATAGCCCTCTAATAGCTAATACATATGCTAATAGTATTCCTGGTGATCTGATGATGGCATATTATCTTCTGTGCTTGTTTAGTTGTGTGCTGCCGAAGATCTAAGCTACAGTAATGAAGCATAGGTTGGGGTTTTGTTCCTCTCATATAAACCAATGAAGGCAAAGGGATGCTCTTGACATTATATTTCGTGTTTGAATTACAGTGTCTGTGGAGAGGCTGAGTTCCGTTTCTGCCAACATGTGAGAATTGTTATCCTCTGCTGCTTTCTAAGTGTAGGACTTGCTTGATATTTTACGGCTTTTAGACTTAATTAAGCCTCTACTTGTCCAAAAGCATATTATTCCCAAGAACATAAATGGATGGAGACAACGAGGTATCAACATAGGCGAGGGATTTGCTGCGCTTATAGATGTCGATGGAATGACACTTTCTAGAATGGGAAGGAAGCGCCTTAATTAAATTCCTTGATAAATGGGAAATGGAAAAAAACACTGAAATTGAATTTTGAACAAGGCTTTTATTGTTTAAAGTATTTCTTGTAAACATTATATACCACTGCCATTGGGATTATTTGCCGCGCGAGCACATTATCCTACACAGCAAATCTTACTAAATCACTTTTATAGCAGTTTTGTTTCTCACAGGAGGCTGGTCTGTCATTTTCACGGCGTGCTTTCTCAGGGAAGAAGGGGTGCACGGCGATGAATAATATCGCAAACTAGGGTAAAGTTTAACATTGCACTCATTGAAACATGGACATAGGGCACAAGATAACCTAGCGCCCAGGCCTGGTTATACTGCTTTTTTGCTTTAAATGTCTTGCTCCGTTGGGTTGGATTTGCTGCATGGGTGGTTACCCGCTACGCGGTTCATATTATTGTCTCAATGATTTTGAATGAACCTCAAAAGCAATGGTTCCACCAGAATCAGGATGTGGAACCATAAGTGATATCAGTCACGCCACTGCCAGTGGCAATAGCGTTACACCTGCTCCCTGCATTTGGCCTCATTGGCACTTCCATTCCTTCCTTCTGTTGATTATTCGAAAAATTGGGTGTAAGCACGGGTGTAAAGGGGTTGGGGGGGGCGCTATATCACACCAATTAGCATGGCAGCCTGGAACATGAGCTCCAAAGCCATATGACAACATCCTCTTAAATATATGATTGGGGACCAGTGGTGTGCTCAGTCACTCAGACAATCAGCGGTGGAAACAGTGCGAATCAGCCACCTTGGTAGAACATGCTTAGAGGACCCATTAAGCTGCCTGCCATGCCTCCGTGCTGGAGTTACTATGTTGGCAGCCAGCAGAGCGGATGGGTCATTGGATGGCCCCAGCGATTGAAGGTATCACTTCACTAAGGAGTGCTACAGAGACTGCCGTAAAGAGCTTGCAGAATGTGCTCATGTCAAGAGGCTCGCCAAGGGGTGTCCGATGATCCAAGGGTTCTGTGTGGATGAGGTAAGCAGCTTATGGCGCAGGCAGGCTGGATGAGCTGGGATCCCAAACAAAAGTGGTCTAGCATGCAGCTGCACCTGGGCTGTGAATGGTCGATGGGACAAATCACCTGATTGACCGCCACCCGGCATAGATCAACCAACTCTCTTGCAGGAGAATATGGACAGTTTAGGCTGATATGTGGACTGCTACCACGCTTGTGTGGCTGGTGTCAATGTAGTGCCTGTCCAGTTGACCAATCGAAGTGTGAAATGGGTGGCTCTGAACCTTGCTCATCTCTCTTCATTGGGCAGGTAGCGCCCGGCCATGTAAGTACAGCGATGGTAGGTGCGTGGAATGGTGTGGCTGCTGTTTTGTGATTGAAGAGCGCTTGGGATGGGAGGGCGTGGAGTTGGCGGCCATGCGGTAGGCAGCGGTCCTTCAGAACTCCGAAGAGATCCTGAATGCAAATCGATCATACTGGCCTGATTTGCTTTACAAACATAGCAAAAACACAATGTCAGGGTGTCTGAAGGTCCGGAGACCAGCTGGAGCAACTCTCGTTAAGAATCGGGCAGTGGAATAGACATTGATGTAATCAGAAGAAACTACATTGCAGACATTAAGATGGCGGGCGCACCTGGCCTGGCTCGCTAGGAGGAGCCTTGCATCGAAGAGCGTGACGGCGGACCAGCAAAGGACAGAGGACGTCCGGCAGCACGAGTAGCAGTGGTAACCGCGCAACGAGTGCCGACCAGGGTGAGCACCCAGGAGCAGTGGGAGGAACCTGAGCCCTAGAACACCAAAGGGGATCCCAGACCTACCCGGAGCAGTAGCCCCCTGGAGCACCGCAGAGAGGCGGATCGAGGGGCAGAGCATCCGCCCTCAAGATGACTGGGCAGCGGGATCCGGTGAACAGCGCAGAAGCCCTCTGAAGACCCTGAGAGAAGGCGACAGATGCTGAGGCTTACATTGGTGTGGACAGTGGATTAGATGGCCCCAGGGTGGGGCGACAATTCAAGGCAGACCAGTGGTAGGTGGCGACGGCCCATTTGAGACAAACGCAAGCACCGCCTACCTGCATCGAGACATGCAATGGCAAAACAGCATGTACTCTCTGCGATGCGCAGCAAAGGTGGTTGGGCTGGGTGGCAGACGAGAAGGACGGCCAAACCACAGAGGGTGAGTGCACACCAGCACGTGCCACAGCAACAGCAAGAACTGCAGCCCCCCTGCGTGAAGAAGGGAGGCCGGCCTGCACCCACGGAGATCCCTTGCAACAAGTGAACATGGCGAGAGAGAGGGGGCCCAGCGAAAGTCAAGGAGGCAGCAACGACCCACGCATACGGAGAGCAGAAACGAGGTAAAGAAGCCCGGCGCCTGGAGGACCTTTGGACCTTTGGGGGTTGCGATCACAGGATGCCTGCATCAGAAGGCGCTGCACCTAGAATGAGCTCATCCGCATACAACAACGTGGGAGGCTGCAGTCCATTCCAACGGCTTGCCAACACAGAAGCCTGCAAGGAATACTGACCCGGGTCCGCCGAGGTGTGCCAAGAGTGGGTCGCTCACCCTGTCCCGCGCTCCCTGACCACTCAACCACAGAAAGGGCAGAAGGTAACTAACAGAGGCGACTGACATGTCCACACAACAGAAGGCGTGACCACCATGTGGGGTTCCCTGGGGTGCAGGAGACCGTGCTGCACACAGCTAGAACTCCCTGAGACGCTCAGAGAAAGGGTGAGAGAAGGTAACCCTGCATGGGGGGGTGGGGCATTGGCACAGCGCACCGAGTTGGTAAGGTTCGGGAGGCCCGAGGTGGCAGCCATGGGGGAAATGGCTAGGACACAGTCATCCTCCCCAGACGCCAGGTGGTGCGAAACACCTGGAAGAGGCGCAACAAACTAGGGAACTTGACACGTGGGAGAACACAACCCACCGAGCTCCCCTGCACCCAGCTGAGGTAGTTCTCTACTGCCTAGACTAAAGGACTAGGAACCTTCGCACCCCATTGGCGCGCATCACCATGAGGTGACACGGACCAAGGCCCAACTTAGGCAAATGCAGGTGGCCACAATCCATTGACAAAGCATACAGCGCAAAGACCAACAGGGGAACCAACCCAGGCCCACCGGCGCAAACCGAGTGCACACTGCCAAAACCCTTGCACCCCCGCCTGACCCGCTCAGCTGCGGGGTGAGGCAGAGGGTGACATACAGAAGTAGGTGAATAATCCCACCAACCCACAAGAGTGATTCTGGTACAAAACAGCTGGAGGGATATGAATAGAGACACCAGATACAGGGGAGGGCACTGTCCACTGGGTCCGTCTGAAGCCACACTACAGCAGGACACACTGCCTGTCCCAGCAGGTCACACACAATAGCACTCGGAGGGTAATTACCCCTATGCAAAGATATCAAGGAGGGTCTGTGGAATGTGCATGTGGAGGAAGGACAAGCGCCCCAAAACAGAGGCACATCTCCGACGAAAGGCATACCAAGAAGGATATTGCACACAATTTATCCAACAAATTCCTGGAAATCTCAAGAAGCAACCACAAAGGTGCATAGTAACTAACTCACGAATCCATGACAGAGTACGTGGGAGAGGGGACATCGTAGTCTGGCTTAACGGCAAAGGCAGTGAATAACTTCAATCAGGCTGCCCAGGGAGACATCACACGATATAGGCGCAGCATCCCAAATCACTCCCGTAGCGGCAACAATTAAGGAAGCAGGCCCTGCCCTGGATACCCGACAAGAAAGCGAATCGTGCATCAGACAAAGGGAAGGAGAAATGCCAGATAAATCAAAGGGAGGAAGGGTTAAGCAGACCAGTATGGAATCATTTGCTAAGAAACGCGATAAGAACCAACCCACCACATCGGAAGCGGGCCTGACCGCGATGAGCCCAGATCCACAGGAGGGAAGAAGAGATGAAGGTCCTATATTAGAGGCTATAGCGGCACTGAAATGATCCTTAGAACACAAATTGGATGCAGTCATAGTGGATGTGGGCCTCCTTCGGCAAGATGTATGGTCCCTAGTGGAACGAGTGAGCAAGGCGGAGCAACAGGTACAGAATAATACCACTGTCCAATCCCAAATGTTGGAGGCGCTCCAACAAATCAAAACCCTAAAGCACAGGGCAGAAGATGGTAGGTAAGGGCCAGATGGAACAATATCCGGATTGTCGGATTGCCGGAGGGAGAAGAAGGCAGAGACGCCACAAACTATGTGGAAAACCTGTTGCTGCATGAGATCGGAGCAGGAATGCTATCCAAAGGCTTCGCAGTGGAAAGGGCCCATAGAACCCTGACCAGGAAACATCCACCGGGAGTGCCCCCAAGACCGAGGATCGCCAAGATCATGAACTTTAAAGTCAGCGAGAAAATATTTACATTCTCAAGAGAAGGGGGTGATAACCAGGAACTCCTCCAGAGTAGCGATTTACCCGGACTACACAGCATAGATGCAGAGACATAGAGTGCGTTTTGGACGAACCAAGGAACGCCTCAGAGTCGTAAACATAACATACATGCTACTATACCCCGCTAAACTAAAAGTAATAAGGGATGGCAGATTGCACTTCTTTGAAACGACTGAAGAGGCCCACGTGTGGATGGATCAACAGGCAATTCCCCAACTGAGGGCCAGAAATTAAGACAACAAAAGGATTCCATCCGAATGAGGACATCGAGAGTGAACAAAGATTAACACGAACACTGAACACTGAAGACACCATTGATGCGAAGTAGGCCAGTTGAGGTATAAATAAAGGAGAAATGAATCTCAACCTGCCCCCAGAGGACGCCAGGTCAGAGAACCCCATAGACTCCTACGAGTCACAATGCCAGTTTGGAGGCATCACGCTGCGGCATGCCTGCCCCAAAGAGGGACAGCTGTGCAGAAGAAGCAGTGGGCCAGAGCAGTGGGAGGGTGGCTCGGCGTCTGTAATTAGTTAATATTTGTTGTTTGGAAGATGGCACAAGAAGGGGAGATCACCACATATGCACTGAACAATGCGAAGGCGCAGAACATAAAATGCACATGGCACGGGAAGAAGTAAGACGTCATGATACACCACCAAGCTACAAGACCCCTGCACAGGGGGATCAACACTTTTCATTTATTTTTTTATTTTATTAAAATTGTGTTTGATGCAAGCATCTTTACAATTTGTAAAAAAGATACTTTGATAAATCATTAAGGACTTGAATAATACAAAATTATAAAACACACAATACAATCTATCAAGACAAAGAGATGTAAGTATCAATCATAAATGATAAAACACAGTTGTAAACATAAATGCACTTTGAAACAACACAAAAACACCTAACCATATTTCAAATTTCAAATCACAGGCGAAAGAAATGAAAATAGCAAAAAGGAAAATAATATCTAAATATCCAACATTAATAATCCAGCAAAATTGAAATCAACATACAATTTAAATGAAAGTAAGAATGCAAAAATCCAAGAATCAACTATCGACTGTCCAATGTTTTACATGTTTGTTCCACTTTGTTTAGTAAAAAATGAAAGTAGTACTATATCATAAGAACCATACCCAATATGCAAATTGTACACACAAAGTGGAGTACTTTCTATAATTTAAGACACTTATGATCACCTTGTAAGCCAAATTCATCTAATTTTGTTTGAATACAGGATAGAAAACGTGTCTGTGCTACTAGTAGGGAATTGCTGTCCCCCACATACAAAAACACCAGAATAATTCCAATGCGAATGTTGAATTGGTCATGAAGTATTTGCTCAATATTGATGAGCGCAGAGATTCGAAACCATGGCAAAGGAGTATTAAGTGTTTCCGCGTTTCAGTCTGAGTAGGAATAAGACAAAAGCAACATCCTAAATCTGAGAGGTGGATTTGGCCATCAAGCCAGTACTTAGTTCGTTCCTTGGTGTTAAAAGGATTAAATCTAAATCTCATAAACATTTGTCTGGTTCGTTCACATGGGCAGATCTTTAGATAATGCATCCTTGGTGTGCGCTTGTGTCTAAATTGGGCATATTCAAACAACTGTACATAATGTGCCAATTGATCACTAGTGGAAACCCAATCGTTCTGCAACCATTTTTTCTTAACCTGTGCCGGTCGATAAACCAGATCAAACTCAAACATTCCCAATTCAGTTAAAGTGTCAAGCATTTGCTTTTTAAATCTAGCCATGAAGTTTGGACTATCTTTATGTATCATTTCAGCAAGATCCTCATATAAGGAATTAGTTGGCGGTAATAGGATTTTATTAAAGTTATTAAGTCTGCGCCACTTCAACCGACTAGCCAATGACGATAAGCCTAGTTCATGCCTGATACAGGCATTTGGAAGACTTTTGGGTAATGCGAGGACCTTTTTCCAAATGAGTCCCTGAATCCTATTAAGCTGATTGTCCAAATTTAGTAAACAGGTGTCAAGTCCACATAACAAAATTGCCTCTACTTTAAGTAAGTAGAAATCAATTAGCGGTAATAATGAAAATGTACATAATTTATTGAGGATAATCCTCATTTGGGCAATGTGCGGAGCTGCTTTGATGTTGAGGGCATTGTCCCACGTGATTAACGAGTTAGAATTGGTCACGTTATAACCCAAATATATGAGACTAGATCTGGATTGAATAGGAATACCTCCTAGAAGCCATTTATACAAATGGCCTTTTTTACCTTGTTTTTTACTAGAGAATATGAGAATGTTGGATTTCTGTGCGTTGATGAAAAGATTAAGGGGCCGATTCATGGAACAAACGTGTGCCAAAAATCCCAGCAAAAGCAGGCGCAAGGAGGCGAAAGCGTGAGAAAGCAAGCGCACGCGCACGCGTGCGATTCAAGGAAGGCACTGCGCTACTTTCCCACTGGTTGTGCGCCAAATCCGTGCATGGTGCACGCTTGCGCACACGACTCCAAACAGCGTGCGTTAAGCGCACAGCGAAAGCGCACATAGCGCAGCGCACACAACAAAAGTAGGCGGAACAGGGGGCGTAACACGCGGAATGGTGAAATTAATGCTGGGAAGTACACGGAACGCCCACACGCACGCGAACCACACGTATTCATGAAATCGAATAGGGCAAACCCACGCACGGGCAAAGACACGCACAGGCCTAAACACGTCCGCCACACGAAGGCAGACGGTAGCGTCCCTGCGCATTATAAAAGTGTGCACAAATAAAAAGCACGTATATACTGAGTGGGGTACGTGTATTCTTGGGGTTCGCGTGAAGTTTTACACACGAAAGGGCCCTTTGCGAGTGGGGTACGTGTATTCCTGGGGTTTGTGTGAAGTTTTACACGCGAAAGGGCCCTGTGCGAGTGGGGTACGTGTATTCCTGGGGTTCGCGGGAAGTTTTACACGCAAAAGGCCCCTGTGCGAGTGGGGTACGTGTATTCCTGGGGTTCGTGGAAAGTTTTACACGCGAAAGGGCCCTGTGCGAGTGGGGTACATGTATTCCTGGGGTTCGAAGGAAGTTTTACACGCGAAAGGGCCCTGTGCGAGTGGGGTACGTGTATTCCTGGGGTTCGCGGGAAGTTTTACACGCGAAAGGGCAATGCCCGCGTGCAATACGTCACAGACGCGCTTACGCGCTAAGGCCCTTTGGTCCAATGAATCGCGTACGTGTGCTGACGCACTTGCGCGCTAAGGGCCTTTTTCCTCGAATTACATGGTGACGTGCCATATCACTCCGTATCAAGCTGGCCACGCGTACACACACGGAAGACCACGCTCCTGCCGTGAAGGACATTTTCCTGCCCCCCAGAGCCCCGGCACGCTCCCACCTGCCATCTGCTGCTGCCTGACTGTCTGCTGCCTACGTGCCCTGCTATTTGGTGCCTGCACATCAGCCATCTGCAGGGGTCCAGTTGCTGTGTCCACCCCTGCTGGAACAGAAGACTCCCGACTGGGATAGCATCGCTCCACAGCCCAGCCCCAGGACCCAGTTGCCCACCCACTCCTGCCTCTGGGGTTGCCAGGTCGGGCACATCTCCATCTCGCACCACTGGCAACCCCCAGCCAGAGAGGTAGAGGGCCACCAGCTTCACTGCCACCGAAGTTAGTGTCCTGGTGGAGCATGTCCTGGGGCATTATGATGCCCTCTTCGGAACATTACGTGCCAACAAGGAAGGACGGGAGAGGATCTGGGACGACGCAGTGGTTGCCATCAACGCGGAGGGGGTGGCAACCCGCGACATCAAGCACGTCAAGAAGCGCTGGGAGGACTTCAGTTCCAGGACCCTCCACAAGGCCAGGCGCCTCGCAGAGGGGGGCCGGGCACACATGAGTAACATCCAGATGAGGGTCCTGGAATGCATAGGCCCAGCGCTTCACGCCCAGATCCTTCGGAAGCAGACCCGTCTGGAGTTGAGCGGTAAGTGGCCAAGCATTGCTGTGTAAGACAGGGCATGTTTATTTTAATTATTTAACATTTATACATTTATGTTGCAGTGGGCTGGTAGTCTGATGCTTGTCTGTATGTGTGACATAGGCCATGTATGGATGTGTGTGTGCAGGGACATCATGGTCATGCATGTGAGACCAGTTATGTGTGAACCACATGGTTGGTGCATGTGTTTTAATGCAACATGGGGAGCTCTATGCGGAATGCACACATGAAAGCATGGCTGTCTCTGTTCCTGGACATGGAGGGGGGGTGAGGAATGGGTGCTGATGTCATGTACATGTATGGTGCACATGTGTGTGTGTGTGCCTGAGAAGTGTGTGTGTGACTTTGAAACACCATGGATGCATGTGACTTTGAAGGCAACATCTTGGTTTACAGGGGCCCTTCTACATGGATGTTGATGTTGATTGCAGGCGCCGGGACTGTTTCTGCATGTGTGTTGGGCGCATTCACCCATGTGTTGTGAAATGACAGGATGGAAGTGACATTTGGCAGTGCCACTCATGTGTTATTGCTTCTTGTCTAGGGTATTTTGTACTGTACCCTGATGTTTGTGTTCTATGTCTCCTTCTACGCAGCGTCAAGTGAAGAAGAGGGCGGAGACGGCGCTGTGGAGCCAAGCGGCGGGGATGCCTCCACTGGGCGGCAACGCAAGGCCCAGCCACCCTCCCAGGAATTACCATCATCCAGGGGTGAGGGGGCTGGTGCTGTGTCTGCCACAACGGCTGTGGCGGAAGGGCTGGGTGAGCCCCCACAGGGGCTTCCAATGGCGGAAGATGGTGTGGAGACATCCAGGTTGGTGGTCTCCACAGAGGAGGAGGAGCCCGCTACTGAGCCACACATGGGGCCTGGTGGGGGTAGTAGCACTGGTGCAAGTGGTGCAGTCCAGGGCCAGGGTCAGGAGACAGCACAGGTCACCGCGGAGGGGCCTATGCATGTCGCTGTCCTTGACCCTGTGACTGCACCACCATGCACCCGTCCCAGGCCGGTCTGCAGGTAGGGGAGAGTGCCATGTCATCTGCCTCTCCACGACCTGCAGACGAGGGGTCCCACGAACGTATGGGCTCCGTCCTGGTTGGTGTCGCTTTGCGCATGCGTGTCATTTGTGATGACATGCGTTCTTCCTGGGTGGAGAAAGCACGCCATCACGGAGAGCAGCGTCGTGATATGGCACTGCTGGGAGGGGCCCTGGTTGGTGGGTTCCAACATGTGTTGCGCACTCTGGCGGACCTCTCCTCCTCTGTGGAGACTAAGCGCCAGTCGTTCTCCACACCGTCTTCCGGCCCAGATTCCACCAGGGCACCCTGTGGACCTGGCCCGACCAACACAGCCAGCTTGGTGGAGCTCACATCCCTGCCACAGTCGGGAGTCGGCGGCCCAGCAGGGGTGGACACCACAACTGGAGACCAGCTGATGGAGGATGTGCAGGCACCATCAGACACGGCACATGCACAGCAGCAGCAGAAGCAGGCTCTAGGTGGGAGCAATGAAGGCTCGGGGCCATCAACATCGGAGGGGCAGGCATCCGCCAGAGGGCAAGAGGACCCAGGAATGGGAGTGTCTTCCGTGTGGCACCGGTTGGGCCAGCAGATAGGTGCGGAGCGGCGGCGGGCGGAAGAGGCGCGGCTCACCATGGTCAGGGCGGAGTTCTCCATGAGTCTGGCTTTGAGGCGGGCAGAGTGCCTCGAGGCAACTCGCAGGGAGTTGGAACAGGCCATGAGTGCCTCCCTGCGAGACCTCGGGGCCAGGACAGAGGCCCGCCTCCGGCAAATAGACATGGAGTTCGATGATGCCCTGGCCCGGGACACCACAGAGTGAGCCGCTGGACTTGCCCGCCGCCATTGTATATAGTTAGATAGTGTTAGGTTTCCTTTTGTTTTTTCTTTATTTTGGTTGCGCTTGGCCAATACTTGGACTATACACCACGTTTTTGTATATAGTTTTTTAATAGGTAGTATTTTTGATAGGTTTCATTTCATCAGTTGGGTTCATGGACCCTGGATTGTTCATCTGTACATAGTTCACCATTGGATTATTCTCTTTTTTTTTATTTTCACCATGGAGCAATGGTTTTCACTTTCTTTTTTCCCTTGGATTTGCTTTGTTGGACTGTGACTTTGGACACCATTTCTTTTGGATTTCTTTGGATTATGATTTCTTGTTTTTTATTCTTTTACAGACATGCTGCTTTTCTTTTATCATTCCCATTGTTGTGTGTTGGATTTTAATTACATTCATGTTGTGTTTAATACATTTTTTTTCTTCATACTTAGATGTGTGGTATTATCTCAATGGTTTCATGCATGTCATGATAAGGGTTTTCACATTCACTTGCACCCATTGTGTGTGTGTGACGGACATGTGTTCATTTACATACTTGCCATTGGGGTTGTATTATGTAATTGCCTTTTCTATGTGGGTGGATGCAATACTTGGTTGGGTCTTTGGGCTGGGGAGGCTGGCCATAAGGGTCATGATTGAGGATCGTCATGACCTGGGGGCAGGGGGACATGAGTGGGACATGAGTGGGGGCCTGCTGGCAGGTGCCCTGTACTGCTGCGGGGTGGGGGTGCAAGGGGGCATGAGTGGGGGCCTGCTGGCAGGTGCCCTGCACTGCTGGGGGGTGGGGATGCAGGGGACATGAGCGGGGGGCTGCTGGCAGGTGCCCTGCACTGCTGGGGGGTGGGGGTGCAGGGGGACATGAGTGGGGGCTTGCTGGAAGGTGCCCTGCACTGCTGGGGGGTGGTGGTGCAATGGGACATGAGTGGGGGCCTGCTGGCAGGTGCCCTGCACTGCTGAGGGGTGGGGGTGCAGGAGGACATGAGTGGGACATTAGTGGGGGTCTGCTGGCAGGTGCTCTGCACTGCTGGGGGGTGGGGGTGCAGGGGGACATGAGTGGGGGCCTGCTGGCAGGTGCCCTGCACTGCTGGGGGGTCGGGGTGCACGGGGACATGAGTGGGACATGAGTGGCGCCTGCTGACAGGTGCCCTGCACTGCTGGGGTGTGGGGGTGCAAGGGGACATGAGCGGGGGCCTGCTGGCAGGTGCCCTGCACTGCTGGGGTGTGGGGGTGAAGGGGGACATGAGTGGGACATGAGTGGGGGCCTGCTGGCAGGTGCCCTGCATTGCTGGGGGGTGGGGGTGCAGGGGGACATGAGTGGGGGCCTGCTGGCAGGTGCCCTGCACTGCTGGGGGTGAGGGTGCAGGGGGACATGAGTGGGACATGAGTGGGGGCCTGCTGGCAGGTGCCCTGCATTGCTGGGGGGTGGGGGTGCAGGGGGACATGAGTGGGGGCCTGCTGGCAGGTGCCCTGCACTGCTGGGGGGTGAGGGTGCAAGGGGATATGTGTGGGGGCCTGCTGGCAGGCGCCCTGCACTGCTGGGGGGTGGGGGTGCAGGGGGACATGAGTGGGGGCCTGCTGGAAGGTGCCCTGCACTGCTGGGGGGTGCTGGTGCAAGGGGACATGAGTGGGGGCCTGCTGGCAGGTGCCCTGCACTGCTGGGGGGTGGGGGTGCAGGAGGACATGAGTGGGACATAAGTGGGGGCCTGCTGGCAGGTGCCCTGCACTGCTGGGGGGTGGGGGTGCAGGGGGACATGAGTGGGGGCCTGCTGGCAGGTGCCCTGCACTGCTGGGGGGTGGGGGTGCAGGGGGCATGAGTGGGACATGAGTGGGGCCTGCTGTCAGGTGCCCTGCACTGCTGGGGTGTGGGGGTGCAAGGGGGCATGAGCGGGGGCCTGCTGGCAGGTGCCCTGCACTGCTGGGGTGTGGGGGTGCAGGGGGACATGAGCGGGGGCCTGCTGGCAGGTGCCCTGCTCTGCTGGGGGGTGGGGGTTCAGGGGGACATGAGTGGGGGCCTGATGGCAGGTGCCCTGCACTGCTGGGGGGTGGGGGTGCAGGGGGACATGAGTGGGGGCCTGGTGGCAGGTGCCCTGCACTGCTGGGGGTGGGGGTGCAAGGGGACATGAGTGGGGGTCTGCTGGCAGGTGCCCTGCACTGTTGGGGGTGGGGGTGCAAGGGGACATGAGTGGGGGCCTGCTGGCAGGTGCCCTGCACTGCTGGGGGGTGGGGGTGCAGGGGGACATGAGTGGGGGCCTGCTGGCAGGTGTCCTGCACTGCTGAGGGGGTGAGGGTGCAGGGGGACATGAGTTGGTGATCAGTAGTGCAAGCTGACATGTGGCTTGGCTGGGGGGCATTCCCATGGTGGATGGGCTGGCTGGGGGACATGACCAGGGGTGCAGGGTAGTCCCCTGTGGTGTGGGCTGCCTGGAGGGGCCGTGGAGGGTGTAGAGGGAACACCTGGGAGGACCCACACTGCCAATTCACGTGTAGGACTCCCCGCGCACCCCCAAAATACACGTACCCTGCTGAAATCGCGTGTGAGACTTCCCGCGAACCCCAGTAATACACGTACCCCACTCGCACAGGGCCTATCGCGTGTGAAACTTCCCGCGAACCCCAGTAATACATGTTCCCCGCTTGCTGTGCTGGTACAGGGTTAGCGCAGCCCTTTGCGCTGGATTGGGGATTTTGATGGCTTTTCCTTTCGCGAGGGGGTTCTTGGGGGCGTAACTGGCGCCGCTGCAGTGTCGCTGCACCACTGTGTGCCACGCTTGGTTTTGGTAGATAAAATCCATGAATACGCTGTGCGCGGAAATGCATTTTAGCGCACACTGCTGGCGCAGAGATTCGCACGCGCACACTGTGCGCCAGCCGCGTGCGCCACTTGTGTGCTAAATTCTATGAATTACCCCCTAAATTGGCTACAGAATTCGGCAAAAATGTCAATTTTTGTCTGGAGGCCAAATGGCGTTCTGTCGAATAGGATCACGTCATCTGCAAAGGCCATCCAACTTAGACTTAAACCACCCAATTTAACAGGAAAAGAATTTAGCCCAAGCCATAATTCATCAACGTCTGCCAAATAAAGATTAAATAATACGGATGCCAAATTACACCCTGGTTTGACGCCTATTTCCGTAGAGATTTTTTCAGTTAAGGAGCCAGCTTGGTCAATTCTGATTTTATAGTTTGTTTTCTGATGTAAAAGGCAATAATTGCTACAAGGTGAGACGGAATTCCAAATTTAGCCATCTTTGCCCATAGGATGCTTCTGATAACACTATCGAAAGCTGCGGCAAGATCTAAAAATGCCATATAGATGGGACCCTTGATGGACTGAGTAGAGACAGCCAAAAGATGGGCTAGAATAGTCGCATTTAGTTGAGTGCCTAACTGTTTCCTAAAACCAGTTGACAGTGTGAAAGAGTGTTATGCTTATTAATGTAAGAATTCAGGTCCAGTAAAATTAATGCGGCAAAAACTTTGGCAGCAACATCAATAATTGCAATAGGACGATAATTAGATGGAAGGTCCATAGGACCCTTTTTATAAAGCTGAATGATAAGAGACGTGAGCCAGGAACTAAGAATAGTCCTGGTTTGGAATACAATATCAAATTGCCTTTTAAGAACAGGGGCCCAAAAGTGTGGATCGTCCTTTAAGACACACGGGGGGAGCCCGTCTGGACCAGGCGCCCTAGAACTTTTGAGTTTAGTTAAGGCATGATAAATGTCATTTATTTCCCATGGACAGTGTGGTAAAATGTCAGTGGAAAAATCTTTAGTGTTGAGTTCACGAAATCTTAATGGACAAGAGTACTTAGGTCTATAATATTACAACCAGGTATCCCCGGAGATTGAGGATTGAAGCTCAATTTGCTGTATGCCCATTGGATTTCTGATCATCTTCCATATCTGCCTTGTTTTCTTAGTACAGATAAAATTAATAATTCTCTGATTATTTGCCAAGAAGGCTTTAATTTTAATTATTTTAATTTAATTTAATATTTATTGTGCTATAGTTTAAACTATAAACTTTACACAAATTTAACATTAAATAGCATAATAAAATACTGACATAATTCAAATACAATTTTTAAAAAACACATAATTTGCAATACAAAATACTATTTTAAAACAAATGATTCATATTATTCACAGATATATATGCATTTCATACCTTCTATATAAGAATTACCTTCATAAAACCTATTCCTCTACAGAGTTATACCCAATCTTATTTCGATTTGCAACCAAATAGTATACAGAGCTATTAATAGACGTAGACTATTAGAGTTAAGGCAATGGTGCCAAAACAGGGCTTCCCCAATATGTGTAGTTTCATGCACATAGCTACCCCGAAGGGGAAGAAAAGTACCAGCCATCTCCGAACACTCAGTCAGCAAATGTTTTGCAGTCTCCAACTGCTTATGTGCTTTACATAATCGGCAGATACGTTCCTCGACGGCCATCCTATCTTTTCTCCCCGTATTACTTAGGGTAGGTAGTTGTTCTAGGCGAAGCAGTAATATGAACCGTCTAAGTCTAATAGATGGACAGATATTCAAGTATCTCTGGGGTTTCCTAAATTCAAATAGTCTATATTGCACAAACTGGTAGCTGCTCAAACCCTTAAGATGTTCAAAATTCTCCAGCCAATCCCAGAGATCAATGCGTTTACTCAATGCTCTATTTACTTTATCTGAATATTTACCATCTCTGGATTGCCAACCTATTTCAGAGAACAGATTGTTCATCTGATCTACAATTGAAGAAGTCAAGCCTTCCTTTTTTATTTCTTGATGCACCGCAGTTAATATAACATTACTAGTATCTCGAGTCAATCTGAGATATAACGCGGCTCTCTTCTTTAACACCAATGCCTTAAGGGAGGTTAGACCCAATTCTAATCTGATGATGGCCACCGGAATAGAGGGAGGTAGACCAAGCACACGTCGCCAAAATTTACCCTCTAATATCTGTAGCCATCTAAGGTCAGACTCTAATAGAGCTTCCAGGCCATATATTATCGCCGGGGCGAACACCTGTATATAGAGTTGCCTTATACCCCATAAAGTGAAACCGCTATGGCTGATCGTAAATCTATAAAATAAGGCAGTCAACTGTGCAGCTTTAATACAGCGTGTTTGTTTACATGCCAAGTAATCCCCAGTATTTTCAAAGTCAATGCCTAAATAGCAATATCGAGGGACATATGTGATGTTCACTACTCCTACTGTGAGTTGCACGCGGGAGACCTTTTTTTTTGTATATCTCATAATCTTTGTTTTTCCTAAATTAATGCTTAAGCCATTCTCTTCGGCGTATTCCCATAATGCAACCGCAGATCTTCGCATCCCGCTGATGGTGTGATCGAATATCACCAAATCATCGGCGTATGCTAGTACTGGGCAGCTCGCTTTCCCAATTTTCGGCGGGCAGTTTCTCACCTTATTTAATGCATCAGGGATGTCATAGGTATATAGATTATAAATTAGAGGAGCCGTTACGCATCCTTGCTTGACACCCCTGTTTTGTATAACCTTTTGAGTTGTATGGCCTTCTTGGTCTAATTTCAATTTAACTGAATTGTTTGAATGTAAGAGTTTTAGATGATATATTAGGCCATCAGGGCAGCCCATTGTATACAGTTTGTTCCATAACCGACTACGGGGTATGGAATCAAACGCTGCTGTAAAGTCTATATATAATGCGTAGAGCGGGACCGATCCAGTTCGTAAGGCTCTGGTTCATAGAATATCCATGATCATGATGTTATGGGCAGTGGAGTAGCCTTGTCTAAACCCACTTTGGAATCTAGACAATACTCCTTTGTCCTCTGCCCAGGATTGTAACTCATTGAGCAAAAGTGAGGCAAATATCTTTCCAGTAGCATCAAGCATGGAAAGCAACCTATAGTTGCCTGGGTCGAGTCTGTCACCCTTTTTAAAGACTGGAATTAATATTGCCGTCTGCCAGGAAAGGGTATTTTAACTGTCTTTAATATTTTCTGAAACAGGATATTTAGCAAGCTTGCCCAAAACTCTGGGTATACTTTCATGACAATATTAGTCAAACCATTGGGTCCCGGTGCTCTTGATGATTTTAACTCTTTGATTTTATTCAAAATGATCTTGTGCGTTACGGAAAATGGGGCCTCACAAGGCGGCCTGCCCAGTGTTGTTGTTTCCTCACCCACCATATTTCTGTTTTCTAGAAATGTGACCCACACTCTCGCTTCAATGGGGTTAACCAATACTCCCCTCTGTGTACCCTGAGCCTCGCTCAAGAGAGACCAGATGTTACGGGTCTTCTTTTCACATATGGTCTTCACTAATTTTTGCCAGGTGAGAACCTTGTCCGCCCTTTTTTTCTCCTTAATGGTCGATCTATATCTATTTTTAATCGCTCTAATTGTCCGATAGTAGGCTTCCCCGGGGGCCATTGATTTCTTAGCTCTGAGAAGCTCAGCTCTAAGGTTACGCTTCATGTCTCTAATTATTTTATCGAATGGTAGTTTGTTCCCCACGCTACTTGTCATACACCCCATAGGGGCCACAGCATGTTTGCCTGAAAAAGCACTAATCCAGTCTTCTATGGAGTTGATAGACATATCATTACATTTGTGTAGCTCTTTAAGCGCTACTATCCCCAGAGTTTCTGCCGCAAGTGCGATATTCTTATCTGACCAGGAAATTCTGGTTCCTGTCGTATTGACTTTTACAATACCCATATTGCTAACTGAGGGCTGTTTTCGAGGAATACTCATTGTACATTTTAATGCGGCATGATCGCTCCACACGTTGGGCATAACTATCAAATCAACAATCTGCTCTTGAAGCTCTGTGCATATATATATGTAGTCCAACGTGCTGTTAGCAGCACCGTTGGACCAAGTATGTTGTCCAGGGTGATCACTAGCTGTTCTGCCATTAAGCATTATCATATCCCAAGATTCAAACAGGGATTCCCAGATACTGCCCTCAATATCTTTTTTGTTATGAACCATAATACCCTTCTCTTTCAATTTAGGATTCTGCATTTTGCGCACCCGTCCTCTCATATGGCAATTGAAATCACCCACAACCATTACTCCCACATTAGTAGCTACAGGTGTCCAATTTGCCAACACATCCTGCAATAAGTCTTGCAAATGTTCGCTTAATATTGCTCCAGGTGGATTGTAAAGATTTACCAACAAGAAAGAAAACAAAGAATCTATGTCATCAAGTATCACTTCGACTGCGAGTAAGTTGTTTTCGCAGTTAGAACCAATATGCCTGGAGCCCAAGGTATTAGCCACTCCTGTCACCAATCCACCAAAAGGTCTGCCTTTGTCACCTCTTTTGGCAGCAGCGTGAAACAGCGTATACCCATCTAGTACCAAAGGGTCCAATGTCCAAGTCTCTTGCAGGCAGAAACAGCTGGATTTGTCAAACAATTTCATAGAGCCCTCTGGTGTAAGTAAATGCATAAAACCCCGACAATTCCAAGATACAACAGATAGATCTCATGGTTTCCTTAAGATCTCAGGAAGGGCGTCAGCCAGCCATTTCAAAACCTGTTGGACATCAGACGCTTCTATTTTCTTATCATTCTGTATGTTGGGGCAGGGTACTGTATCCACAACAACGGCAGCCTCTTCCTCCCAGCAGCTGGGATCTATTTCATTTAAGTCAACATCCACTTCCACGTCTACTGATTTTAATTCCTCTTTATACTTTCTTAACAGATCCGCCGTGGCTACAAATGTACAGTGAATGGCTGAGACATTAGGATTCGGACCTTTCAGTGGTTCAACAAATTGAAAGTCATCTGAAATTAGTACCCGCAGTTGAGGGACAGAATATAATCGTGTCAAAAACTCTGATCGCGATAGCCATTTATTAACCTTACTCTGATATAGATTTTTAATCAGGCATATTCGACTGCCTTTCTTCTCGTTCTTATTGACCGAAGTGACCCTTACTTCAAGAGGTAGATCTTCCTGTATTGTCGGTTGACTAGTTACCATAGCTGTATCTACTGCACTGCTATGGCTCGCCTCCGTCTCTTCCACAATCTCTACACTTTCTTCATGGTCCACTATCAGTCCCTGTTCGGGGAGTAGCCAGCTGGTCAAATATCCATCGCGAACTGCCTTTCTTTTCTTGGCTCTTGCAACTCTTTTCCTACTCTTCTTGGTTGTCATTCCCCTCTCATTCTTCTCTGTCGGTGTTAGTTGTGTGGCACTGACTCTTTTGTCCTTATTTGTTTTTCTTGCTAAACGCTTCTGTTTTTTGGAAAAGAATGGATTGGGTCTGTCTGACTCCTCGTTGATCTCCAAATTTTGTTGCTTATCAATCTCACTTGTTGCATGAATTGCCTCAGATAGATTTGCCTCCACATCTTCGACCGAAATCGTTCTCTCCTTGTTTCCCCTGATGAGGATGTCCATATTGGCTAGAATCCGCCCCGACATTTTCAGCAAGATCTTAAGTGCAAACTGCAGCGAGGCTACCGATGCCTGAATCTCCGCAATTTCAGCTAGCCCTGTACTAGATTTATCTATACGGTCAATTATTTCATCAGGATCATCTTCCATTGAGGCTAACGCCAAGTTAGGAGATGCGGAGAGTCTCTCTAGTCGATCTCTGACCGTGGAAGTCCCTGAAAGTATGTTCATAGGTTTCTCTATCGGTAGACTGCTGTTATTATTGAATCTTACTTCAGGTTGTGGTGTCATGTTTCTCTGAATATTTAGACATAAGTCTAATAGTGAGTTATTGTCAATATCTTCGAAATTAGATATACTCAATAAAGGATTTCCTCGGTGGTCAGGTGTAACTTCTTCAATTGTAGTTGAGTTTATTTCTCGTGGGGGAAAGAAGGAAGTAATCACACCTTGATTAATCGGAGAGTTTTTTTTTGCTTTTACTTTGGGCATTAGATTATCCATCTCAGCCTTCTTGTTAGCAGGACCCCAAGCAACTGTTCTTAACTTGGTCTTCCTTAAGTTGTACACAGGATGATTCAGGTTCTTGTCTGATTGCATTAGAGACGTCTCAAGAGGACTCTCTACGAGTACCAAGACCGCTTGCTTCGGCAACTCACAATTTGCAGTGTTCGGCCCGCTTTATTTTCCAGCTAGCATACTGTTGTTGTTCTATCTCTGGATCAAAGGCTTCAGCCCACAGTCTCCAGATATTATCCGCTTGGGTTGATAATAGTGGGCTGACTATTCCGGTAGATCCACCTAGCTTAGCACTGTTAGTGTGTTGCACTAATTATTTGCAATACTGGGCTAATTAGCTTCAATCGGCTAAGTTCAGTGTTACTACCTACTCCCTATTCGCCTCCAAGGTTGTGGACAGACAGGCCCTGTGCAACAAAATTTCACCAATGGGAAGTTACTCGAGGCCACCGCAATCACTCGGCCAACCGGGCACCAGACCAGGACTCACGTTTTGTAATTATAGTCGAGCACTTGAGGCTACGACAAATATTAGTCCCGGCACTTGAGTACTTCCTCTCCCATCTCTAGTGTCCGTTCTTCATGGCACTGATTAGCTCCACCTATAACTCTTGTATAAACAGAGGTGCACGCCGCTACTAAGTAGGGGCAGGGAGATCAAACAGCTGTGTCAGGCCGCACCTCCACCCAGCGTGTGTAATATTTTGCTGCGCGAGGCCGCCTCCGGCACCACAAGGAGTATGTTTATGTGCCAGACAACTGGCGTTTGAAAAAAGTCGTGGGGAGCAGTAAATTGTAACCTCGACCGGAGTGGCCTGCAACCAAACCAGCCACAATCCGGCCGCGGGATTCCGCCCCCGAAGTCAACCCGGGCTCGTAGACTCCCTACGCCCCGTCTGGTCTACTGCCTAGTAGGGCCGGCCACAACACTGTTCCCCAGTATGTTTAGGGAACTCACCCACCGCTCGACTGCGTCCCCGCAGCTCTGCAGCTCCACTCCACTGCTGCAGCTCCACTCCACTGCAGTGCTCGCCGAGCGACCAGGGCAGCACCTCAGAGGATCCACACGAGACCCGAGACCAAGCCGTATCGGCCACCTGGCCGCATTCCGCTCCTCACTCACTCGGCTACCACCTCGCTCCGCTGAGGTTAGAGAAACGGACCTGCAGGAGCGTGTCAAACGGCACCTCACGTACGTGCTCTCGTATGAACGTAGTTAGAGGCCGCTTCCGACACTTCCTTTCTTTTAATATCATTTTTGTATGCTAGAAGAATATTTTTTTTTCTTGGAATATGTTCAATCGCCTTAAGGTTCAAGTTTCTTAGCTGTCGCAGGGCATAGTTCTTTTTATTTTAGTGCATTAATCAGATTGAGGTTGTTTCACAGCTATAGGCTTCTTAGAATTTATGTCAGCTATGTTGAAAACATGCAGTTGAATCATATTTAGATTCCATCTGTCAATTTGTAGAGCTAGGAGTTCACCACTGGGATTAAAGGGAGGAACCCACAGATCGCGATTCACTAAACTGTTAAGTTTTCTGCAAGTGGCAGGATGCCATTGCACCGAAAGTAACTGCCTATCAATTATAGGCAGAGTGAGATTTGCATCAACGTTATGACTAACAAAACTTATAGTAAGTGAGCATTCCAACAACAGATGGTCACTGTTCCCGCAATAACTAAATTAAGTGGACCTGCCGTCCTAGCTACTCCATTAGAAAGAATGATGTAGTGTATGTAAGATTTCATCCGGCCTGTCTGCCAGGTGAAGGGATTGATCTGGATGTTATCAGCAATTATCTGAAGGTCCCAATCCTCAAAGAATTGGATCTGGGATAGAGTGCTCATGGAAAGCGCACTGTGCACCATATGGAGCGATGTATTAAATTTGCCTCCTAAAATGATTTCAAAATTAGGATTGAGTAGTAAAGCATTGGTTAAAATAGCATTAAGTTTGAAGATTATTTTTTCAGTAGAAATCGAATTTGGATTCCAATAAAGTGAAATAATTAAAAAGAATCGACGCAGATTCATGAATAAGGTTAAGTGAATGACTAAGAATTGTGGAGAAGCTGCAAAAATATATGAAGAGCAATCAATGTCATTTTTGATCAAAACCGCTAGACCACCATAAGGCCTACCCACCGGTCCTTTTTCAGCCTTGTGGGAGGATGTGCTGTATACGCATCTGAAATTATAGCCTTCAAGGACATTGTTTCTTGTAACATAATGATGGAAGGCAATTCACTAAGTTTTGAAGAATGGAACCATGTGTAATAGTTTATGAAGCCACAGCAGTTCCATGAGCTAATGGAAAAAGCAGTATTTTATGATGTGTTAATCGACATATTGGCATTTGTGATTGTTTTTATCAGTGGTTCCAACCAAGCCAAACCTTTGACTATGTTGGCAACTGAATCAAGTTGCTCTTTTAAAGCAATACTGGCCTGCTGTGTATTGTGATCCAAGTTTGTTAGGTGTCCAGATAAAGACTCTACCTGTGGCTGATCTTCAATAAAAGTGATAGATTCATCAATTGATGTGAACATAAGCAATTGGTACCCAAGAGCGAACAAATCGGATTCATGCTGCCCAATTAGCTTAGCGATAATATGTGATTGCAATTTGCAAAGCATGCGATTATTCTTTGCACAAGGAAGTTTAATCCATTCCACATCCTCTGAAATCAAACTACAGAGGGCAGGAATACGATGGAACAGTTTCATTAGTGCTGACCTATTAAGACTAGGAGGACCATTATTGTTGGTAGTTACAACCATCCCATCAGCAATTTTAGTTCCATCGGTAAGTGCTCAAGCAAAGAGATAGAAGACACGATTTCATTCGGAGGTTGAGTACCCATTTGTCTATCAACAACAATATTTGACACAGTTGGATTAGAGGAAGTAATCACAGCATGAGAATGTTCATTCTCTTGAGAAGCAGAGATATTCTCATCAGACACCAAACCACATTCCCCAGACTGATCTAAATTAGCATTTATCATGTTTAAGGATGTAGCTTGATCCTAACTACGCTTAGAAGAAAAGTTCTCCTCAACAACAACTCTGTTGGCAATAGCATTCATAGCCGGGGCCAGAGTGGAGAGGGAGGATTTTTTGTTGTCAGTCAACGGAAAATAATTCACCATTTGTGTTTGTGTTGCAGCAGTAGTAGCGCTACAAGTTTTCAACGGGTCTTTAACTCGACTATCTGTAGTTTCCGTAACAATTGAGATAGTAGCAGAGTCTTTTGATGGGTGAACAAAATCTGCAATTTTTAGATCAAGAAGTAACTTACTTTCGATATCGAACTGATTCAGATCTACGATTACGTCTTCTTCAGTAAGATTGATAATTTGTTTGATTGTCGAGTTATGCCCTTTAATTTTTTTTTATGGTAAATATTTTGATTTACACTCGCCAGGAAGTATAGTTTGAGGCTCTGTTTTGGCCCTGGCTTGTGCAGTCTTTCTCCTTTTAATTGCTCTCAAATATGATTTTTTCGCTTTACGTGACATAAATTGAGTGTTTTTTTGATGTTCATTCTGATTGGCTGAATCATCATTGAATTCAGCAGATTCAGTACATTTAAGCTGTTCGGCATCGATAATCTCAATTAAAGGTGAGGGGCTATTGGGGTTAGCCAAGATGTCACCTGAGTCTATGTGGTTGTTAGTCGGAATGAAAACAGGGTGAGAAGGATCGTTAGGAACAAGGTTAGCTTGCATGAGAATGTTTTCGATAACAAGAATTCTATCATGTTGTAATTTTGCAACCGACATATAGTCAATGCAAGGGTCACTTTCAACTTCAGTCAAAGTAGGCGTTGGTATTTTTACGACATCAGAGAATGACTTTGGATTAACAATTAGATCTTCCATAAGGCCACATGTTTGAGTTTCTTGTGAGTATACATTGATAACTTGAGAGTTAAGTTTGCAAAGAGTAGATGGGCAACACTGGAGTGTGGGGGTATTTGAAAGTGTTCCCATGCCAGCATAAAACCTTCAATTCTATTCAGTTTAATAAGAATATCAGAGGTAGACGCGTTCAGTGGAAGAATGGCTGCATGGGTGTGTCATGTCCCTGGACGAGAAGATTCAATATACGGGTAAGAACCAGAAAATGGTGCGATTCCTGTTCATTAAGGTCAATTAGAGATTCTTCCAAGGGAAAGGATGGTAGGTTAGCCTGACTTGGCTGAAATGAGACCCCAGCTATGTGGTGAGCAGAATATGAGGATAAATACGCCAACGAGTGTGATGGTAATGGTTCCAAAATCATTGAAGCCGCATCAAGTGTTGGTGAGCTAGCAGTGATTTGTTCAGACATAACCTCATTACATGACTGCCCTCCTTTGTTGGACTTTGAGCTTGCTAATACTCCTCGAGGTGTTTGATGAAAGTGCACCTGTTCCCTTACTCCTTTAGATTTTGAAACCGGGGTCGCGGGACCATTAGACAAGCGTACACGCTTATGCAGCTCAGCCATGACAACGGGAGCAACCAACGAGGTGTCGAGATTTGTGGAAACATATGCATCAGTTGCTATACCAAGTAGAGAATTGTCCATTATAGGAATATTATGTACTATTATCGTCGGTGGACTAGCAACAATTTGTAGCTTGGAATCGTTCATATTATCATAAAGCATATCCGGCTTAATGCCGGGTTGAACATGAGCTTTATGAGACGCCAAGTCACTAATAATGGAATCCGCAATGTTTGGATCATAACCAATAAGTGGCTTTCCAGACATCATTGACAGATGAGTTGCCGTTCCATCAACCAAGCCTGACCTGTCAGCTATGCTCATATGAGATTTTGCTGGTAAAGTAACTAAAGATTTGCCATTTCTCAAAGTGCTAGTCGCCATTATTTAAAAGAGCGTGTATGCAATATTATGACAAGTTAGTATGCACCAAAGGTAGCAGAACTCGTAATTTAGAGCGTGTCAAAAGTATCCCCTAAATCAATGGAAAACAGGCTATAAAGGTATTCTTACCCGCACCCGCGCTTCCGCCGCACACCCGACCAACCAAACAGCCAGCCACTTATGGGGCACTTCCGGGTGCGCGCGCACGGTGCGCGAGGATGGGGAAGAAGTAGGCAGAGCCTGCAAGTGTGGGAGGAGCCAATGGAAACAACTGAAAAAAAACAGAAACAAAGAAGGGGGTAAGAAACTCAAATGGGGCATGAGAATCTTAGCAGACAGTGCATAAACACAAGCAGAACACAAGCAGTTTCCACAAAAGAGCCCTGGCTGACTAATATTACTTGGGCAATCAGCAGTCCTTATGAGACAGTGTTACGGCGCTAAGCAGCACATTAGGCCTTCTTCTTGCCGACGACCGCTTTTCGGGTTGCAAGTCACGAAGCAGAAAGGCAGAGAGTTGCAGCCAAACAGCCAGACACTTACGGGGCACTTCCGGGTGCACGTGCGCGAGGATGAGGAAGAAGTAGGCAGAGCCTGCAAGTGTGGGAGGAGCCATTGGAAACAACTTCAGCCGCTGCCACCTGTTGCTGTATTTCGATGCCCGCACGCGTGCTGGCTTAGGGTAAAGACTGCACTCCGGGGTCGCAAGGAATCGGCCTTCCCAAAACACTCCTTTCACGTCTCCTTAGAAGCAGGCACTGCTGGGGTTGGGCCGTGGCAGTGTGCGTGTGTACTTGCAGCATAAATTGTGTGAGTCAGACTATTTCCTGTTTGGTGAGAGAAATGTGGAGGAGGGAGTGGTTTCTGCGATCACAGGGGCACCAGGGAATTAACCACGGCTGCAGCTGTCAGACTATGCAACAGGAGGGCAGGTGACCAGATGGCAGGCATGAGGACGAGAGCAGGCCCATGGGTGCGTACAGGCCACACCAGGACAAAGGTGAGATGGGCTCCGAAGAACTTGTAATAGCTACCTGGAACGTCTGGGGGCTGAACAAATATGTTAAGAGACTAAGAGTTCATACCTGGCTCAACACATCGAGAGTCAAAATATCAATGTTACAGGAAACCCACCTGACAGAAGGAAGGTGACAGAAGGAAGGCAGTCCAAAATAGCGATCAAATGGGGAGGACAAATGTTCAGCTCAACCTATTCCACTTATGCCAGAGGGGTGTTGATGTGGATAGCCCGGGGGTCCCATTCCAGCCGCTAACACAGGAGCAAGACAAAGAGGGGAGGTGGGTGCTAGTCGACAGGATGCTGGAAAACAAGGAAGTGTGCTTTGTCAACTCATACACTACGAACCAGGACGCAACCATGTTATTTAAGAAACTAGCACCATAGCTCGCCCCATACATCTGGGCAGGGGACTTCAACTGCACATTAGATCCGCTCCTGGATAGATCGGACGATAAATTCAACAAGCCGGCACCACCGGCGAAGGTGCTGAAAAAGACCCTAGCGCAGCTGGAGTTGGAGAATGTCTGAGGAAGGCTACATGCAGGCAAAAGGGGATAAACTCACTACAGCACCCCACACGATACATTCACATGTATAGATTACATTTTCACGGGTAATGAAAAACTGGGGGAATTCACTAACGCACCTTAGAGTGAGGACACTCTCAGACAATGATCCACTGACGGCAGCATGGGCCTTCACTCACAGAAAGGCACCTTTAATGACCTGGCGACTAAGAGCAGAGGCATTGCTAGAGGGGGAGGTTGAAGAGTATCTCCAAGACACGATAGAAGATTATTTTCAAATCAACACGGGTAGCGTACACAGCTCGGCAAATTTGTGGGACGCCTTCAAGGTGGTGGTTAGGGGAGCGGAGATTGGGAAGACAGCGGGACTTAAAGTGAGGGCTCTGGCAGAACTCGGGGAGATTGAACTGGAAATAGAAAGAGCGGAAACACAGGCAAGCTTAAGGGGGGAGGAACCACTGAAACTCATCTCCCTTAGGATAAAGTGCAAAACTGCCTGGGAGAAGCTGTAGAACCTAAATTACGGGAAATGCACGCAGAGGCTACACACAGAAGGGAACAAGCCAAGTAGGCCGCTAGCCTGGCTGACCAAGCAAGAAGTTAAAAAAGACCCAAGAAATGTGATTATGAACACCAATTGGGAGGAGGTGAGGACGCAAGATGGAATTAACCATGTATTCTCACATTTTTATGAGTCCTTATACTCAAGTACTCAGGAAGCAGATAGTTCGGACATTGCTGAGACCCTAGACCAGATCACGCTCCCACACCTAGATAAAGAGCAGGCTCAGATACTTGGGGCCCCATTAATGACGGAGGAACTAGAAACGGTAATAGACGATCTCCTAACATCCAAGACCCCGGGGGACCCGACGGGCTCCATATAAAATGACTTTAGCAGCCAAACTATTAGAGGTGTATGAGGAAGCACTAGAAAGGTGGCGATTACCAGACAGCATGCTAGAAACGTTAATAATACCCATTCTCAAACCGGGAAATTCACCCCTGGAATGCGGCTCTTTCAGGCTAATCTCCTTGATCAATCAAGACTGCAAAATTCTGGCGGCGGCACTTGCTTATAGGCCTAAAAGGGTCATACACTCGCTAGTGCATCCTAATCAAACCGGATATGTCCCGGGGCGCAACACTACGTGGAATTTGAGGAGGCTGCACCACGTAGCAGACGTAACTAATAATAGAGGAGGGAAAGCGCAATAGCATTTTTAGACGCAGTCAAGGCTTTCTAGTCCGTGAACTGTTATTGGTTGTTCAGTGCACTAGCTCACTTTGGCATAGGAGAGGGCTTCCTCTGAAGGATCAGGTTACTGTATGAATACCCGAGGGCAAGAGTCAAGACTGGAAGGCATATTTCGGCAGCCTAGAGGACATAAAGGGGTAAGAAACAGGGGTGTCCATTATCCCGAATGCTATATATATTGGCCATAGAGCCATTGGCGGCCTTCTTGCGGGCAACATATGCAGATACAGGGATTCAAATAGACAATATTACACACCTAGTCTCACTTTACGCTGACAATATGCTTCTATTTATTACGAATCCATGAGAGAACCTCCCCGATCTTGGGCCTTGTGTGGGCACCACGCACCTCCCGATATTTGGACATAGGTATACACCATGACCCCTCGGACACACACAACGCCAACACTCAAGCAGCTTTAGATAAAACGGTGAAGACCATGGGGTTCTAGAGGACATTGCCACTGGGGGTGATAGGGAAAGAAGCCCTGTTGAAAATGACGGTCCTCCCCCGACTGTTATACTTCTTTATTAATATACCTCACAACATACCAGGGACGTTCAACAAGAAATTGAACACAATAGTGGGAGAATTTCTATAGTAGGGGAGAAGGAATAGACTAGCGCTACACATCCCACTACCTCTTCAGGGGAATCAAAGTGCCAGATTATGAGAGAAACTACCTAGCAGGGCAGCTTCACTTTGTGGTCCAATGGTTGGGGGATGAAACATCCATAGACTCACTACTATTCCAGCCAGCATTACAACACTGTTATTTACGAGAATTCATCTGGATGGAGTCCCCCGAACCGAAAGCCTGCCCACCCTGGTCAGATTGGGATTGATGCTATGGAATAAGTTCATGGAAGATCCAGGCAATCCAAGAACCATGCTCACTGCAAGCTGTTGGTGAATGGTGTCCTCTATCCCACATTAAATCAGCATCAGGGCAACTGATACAGATGTGTCCTCTTGCCAAATTCTTTTGCATTGGCCATCAAACCCTTGGCGTGTTTCCTTAGGGCTGAGCTCATTCACAGAGGGATTCAGCTCTGCACTCAAAAGGTGCTCCAATCTTTATATGCAGATGGATTGCTAATATACCTTTGATACACAGACAGAAACATAACACCAATATTTGAGTCAGTTACTGAGTTTGGAAGATTCTCAGGGTTAAAAACAAATGGACTAAATCCGAACTGTTACCACTAACTCCAATTACCCTAAGAAATATCAATGACCATCGCTGTAGATGGTGCCCGGAAGGTGCCAGATGCTTGGGCGTAATAGTTGTTAACGACAGCAATAAATTATATGGTGCCAATTTCCTCCCTCTGCTTAATACATTTGAACATAAGGTTGATAAATGGATTAAACTATCGCTTTCTGTGCTTGTCAGAATATCTTTAATCAAAAATGTAATTGTACTGCCGCTATTATATCTTTTTTTAACACACCCATTAAGCTACCTAGGGAATTCTTCTACAAGCTGAAAACCACAATGACAAGACTGATCTGAACAGGGAAGCAGGCTAGGGTCAGGTGGGATATGTTGGTACATCCATATGCTGAGGGAATATTGGCAGTTCCTGACCTTCTGGTATACTACCTGGTAGCACAGATAAGCCACATCCAATCATAGTTTGGCCATATGTTGTATTCACAACATATGGCTCTTGAAAGCGCCATTGTAGCTCCAGTGAAACTCACCTAGACACTATGAGGTACTGACTGAGCAATTGACAGGGCAGAACATCCAGTGTGGGCTGTGCTACATGCCCTGAGACAACTCTACAGTAAGTTTCAGAGGCCCCACCCACCTCCAATAAATATATACTTTGAAAGAATTGAGGGAATGGCCTGCACCATCGACTGTAATGAACACAGGCAACAAGCTAAACTGGGCATAATCAAGATTGAAGACTGGTTTTGCAACAACAAATTTCCGACGTTAGAGAAATGTAAGGAGATAGGTGGGAGAACTCATCTTCAGCAAATACTATACTGCAAAATACATAAGGAGCTTTAATCTAAAATCTCAACGTCCCGGTATGCCCTGAAAATGATTGCATCTTGCTGTTACGTACGACTGAGGGTCGCAGAGAAGGAGAGCCTCTCTATTGTTTTCCATTGTCTCCGATTTCTGCAATCCTAGTTGTAAAGCTAATTCAACTGACCATACGGTCATAAAGGCCAACTTTTTAATTCCTTTTTAATGAAAAAAATGGATCGTATCAAGGCTGACATTGTTCAGGCTACTTTCACAAGTCCACCTGCACTATGCGATACCCAATCTGTCGCCATCTTGAATGACTCACACAGTCAGAGGGCCGCTTCTACTTTTAATTTTCATCCTGTAGGAGAAGAAGATATACATCAATTATTGGTGACTCTTAAGCCCACTATTGATTCCTTGTCCCCGTTTCCTGCATACACCGCAAAGTGTTTTGCCCAGGTCTTGACCCCTTTTATGACCACATTTGTGAACAAATCATTGACACAAGGGATTGTACCCGACAGCTTAAAACATTCTATAGTTACCCTCCTATTAAAAAAGCCAACGTTGGATCCTGAGTCTCTCCAGAATTATCGTTCCATTGCAGGGCCAAAATTCTGGAAAAGGTGGTCACTGGTCAACTTCAGAAATTTGTAGAACGCAAACTGTTACTGGATAAGTTCCAATCAGGTTTTAGACCAGGTTGTGGAACTGAGACTGCCCTTCTATCCGTACAGGATGATCTGTTAAAGGCAGCAGACCAGGGTGAACTCTCTTTATTGGTGATATTGGATTTGTCCACGGCCTTTGATACAGTGAATCATCATATCCTCCTTGAGCGGCTGCAAGAAGTAGGAAAAGTCTCTGACCATACAATAGGCTGGTTTAGGTAATTTTTGATGAACCGTCTACAACAGGTGAGACTAGATGATTTTTTATCAGATGTGATCAGGTTGAGCTGCGGAGTCCCGCAGGGTTCATCCCTTTCACCATTATTGTTTAATCTGTACATTCGTCCCCTTCTGGAGATCCTAAGATGCCATGGGTTTAAATTCCACTCGTATGTGGACGATACCCAGATCTTCATTAGGGTTGACAATTTTGCGGAAATAATTAGCAGATTGGGACACTGCCTAGATGAAAAAAGTGGTTGGGTGTCAAAAAATCAACTACAACTCAATGCAGCAAAGACCAAACTTATTTTGTTCGGTCAAGACATCTACAGACCTCAGCCAAGAAAATGCCCATCCCAAATCTGCTGGGAAAGAGTCTAAACTTTGTTTCCAAGGTAAAGAACTTGGGCTGTGTGTGACAAGATTATCTTGGCAGCAAACGACAGGTGGGGGCAAAGGTCCAGGCAGTGCATTTTGTGTTAAGACTTCTACGCCAAGCTATCCCCTACATTCCCAAAGAAGATCACGTGTCTGTGGTTGGTGCACTGACTAGCGCCCATTTTGACTATTGCAATAGCCAGCTGCTGGGAATTACTTCCAAACATATCCACAGACTTCAGAAAGCACAAAATGGAGCAGTTAGGATGATCTTTAAGTTGAGCAGAACTGCTCACGTGTCATCCTATCGTCGAGATCTACATTGGTAATGGATAGAGGATCGTATTAGACTCAAGGTAGCCTGCCTTATCTTTAAATGTGTCAATGGTATCACCCCTAAATACTTGAGGTACTTGATTTATCCATACCAGCCTGCGAGATCGCTGCGTTCTAGCGATCTTCATCTTCTATATATCCCGCCCTCAGTGTACAAGCCTCGGGGAGACAGAAGATGTTCAGTGTTCGGTCCAAAGCTGTGGAATCTGTTACCACTTGAATTGAGGATCCTTAACTCACTCTACCAATTCCGTAGAGTACTAAAAACATTTATGTTTACAAAGGGTTTTATCAGGTTTCTGGCTGTCCGGTGCCTGGGTCTAGTTATGTTCTGAACCATGTTTTTGTCATCAGCGCCATTATATGGTTTGGTCCGTTCTGTGCGCATACTAAATTTAAAAATACAAATACATTATACAAGAAGGTGGGGGAATGGAGTACTGGTACCATAGAAGGCACTAGGAGAGATTGGGAGGTTGATGTGGGTCATGATATAGGTGATGAAGACTGGGTTTATACATCTAATCAAACAAAAAAGGTATCAGTGAATTAAAAACATAGGTTACTGAAATTCAAATTCATACACAGTTTATTATACTCTTGAAAGAATCAGAAAGTTTGCTCCCTCAGCTTCTGGAGCATGTCCACTCTGCAAGATGGATGATGCTGACTTTACACATATGGCAGGGATTTGCAATGATGTAGCTACGTTCTGGACAGAGGTCATGAATAAGCTAACAGAATTCATAGAAGAAGCCATCTCATTGGATACACTCTTTTGCATTACTCTAGTAATGGCTGAACGACAAGTCGCGCTAGGCTGGTGGTCTGCGTCAGTTCCTATGATGCAAAGATTGCTCGAAGATATAACTTGGTGCAATACTATACAGGGGAACACATATAGAGAATTGGCCTCTCCATATAGTCGACCCAGTGATTGTTGGTCCTCCCTCTGCGTGTACCTCCAGAGGACCACAAACAGTCAAACTGATAATATCCTGAGAATTCCAGGAGCCACTGGTCTCAGACCCTGTAGTGTGGTATATTCTAGATTGAATAGCCAGCATGGGATTCAGGGCAGATGATTAAGCTTGGCCGTTTTTGTTAATGCTAGCTGGTAGGGTAATCATCATGACCAATTTGCTCATAGAATAAACATATTGACAGAGGTTTAGGATCACTGGGAAAATAATGACTTGCCGTCCGTCCTTCCCTATGTCATGTACACCTCCTGTTGCTTGATACTGCTGCTTCCTGGTCGTTATATTGTTGAATCATTGCAATACTTATTCAGTTTGCGAGGATGTTGAACATACTCAAACGTTGATGCTGTCTATGTTACTGATAAAATTACAAGCATATGTAGGAGAGAGGAAGGGGCTGAGTGGGTTCTTTGTCTTCATGTCAGATGGCCGATACTTAGAGCATCTATAAATCTTATGATATCTGGGATCAATAACTCATAATTGCTCTATAACTGTTGTACCTACGATTTGTTTTTATCACATTCAGATACCTTCTCTTTTAATAATGTGCTTCCCTGCAGATTACTTACTGTTATGCTTTGGTAACTTGTTATATGAAAAATGATAATGTGTTAATAAGATGGGTGTGAGCACTAGCAGGGATTGTTAAACGGTGTCATTATCAGCACAGGACAATATTAATATTTTATTACATCCTGGTGGTTTGAGAGGTGGTATTGTGTTCCATGCTGGTATCCAGCTCTGTTCATGTACTTCTACAACCATGACAGTGGCCCTCATTACGACCCTTGCGGAAAGCGACTGACCGGACCGCCACAGCGTAAATAGCGTTTCCGCCATTGCACGAAGGAGCAAAGTGCGGCCCATTCCGACCCATCGGGCACGAGCACCACGGCATGGCGGAAGTGCAAAGTCCGCGATGGCGGAAATGACCCCAAAACGGCCCACACCGCCGCCGTACGGCACCCCAGGTGCAATACCGCCACCCCTCTTAGCGGTCACCGCAGTGTGCGCCTACCGGAAAGTACGGTGGCCGGAAATATACGGAAACGGAAGTTAAAACACGGGCCCGGAACGGGAAACATCCCGGCGTACACCTATAAATACACTAAAACCACACAACCACTAAAAACACTACCCTGAGACACACCCCACCCCGTCAACCACCCTAGCGAAACCAAGAAAAATGGGAAAAGTAGCGAAGAAAGCGTGCGACCGCAAGCGGCAGGTCCACTTCTCCCGTGAGGAACTCACCGTGCTAACAGAGACCCTCCAGGAGAATGCTGCCGTCGTCTTCTCCACGCAAATGACCAGGACGGCACTTGCAAACAAGAAGGCCATATGGGCTCTGGTGGCACAGCGGGTAAGTGCGGTGGGGACCGCACCCCGCACCCCACAGCAATGCCGCAAGCGATGGGACGACCTGCGGATACGCGTCCGCAGCATACTCTCTGCCAACCGCAACATTGCCACAGCCACCGGGGGAGGTCCTGAATCACCCATCAAGTTGACCCCCTGGGAAGAAATCTGTGCCTCCACCATCGGAATGGAGAGCATAGAGGGAGTCGGAGGGATGGAGAAAGGAGTGCAGACATCCGAAGATTCAGGTAGGTGGGCCAGATAAAACAATCCACACAGTCCATCCATGTGAAGTACCATGCGTCCACATAGTGCAACAGAAACACATGTCCAGGAGAACGTCCACACACATCGGCCTGATAGCGCACGTTAAAAACCACAATAAATACATAAATAATTAAAAACCCCTAAAACACGCACTACACGTGCAGCAGGCACACCCTAACTGCAGGCTGCCAAACAACTGCACCCTCACTCCACACACAAATCAAAGCACCTCCAAGGCCCCGACCCAAATCACCCTCAGGTACCACCCCAAAGCATGTGATACAATGCCATTCCAATTCCCACAGACCCATCAATAACCCTCGCTCTCCTTTACTCCACCACAGGGTCCGATCCAAACGACGAGCAACAGGACACCCCTACCAGCACACCTGCAAAGAGGGCCAAGACCAACGGCCAGAGACCCTCCACCTCAGCTGCACGCATCAAGACACGGCAGCAGCACAAATCAGGTGGCAGCACAGAGGAGGGAACATCAACAGGCACCCCAGCAGCCAGCATGCCCACAACACCACCACCACAGGTCCCCCCAATGGATGCCACAGAAGGCACTGCCTCTGGTGGCAGCAGCACCATAGGTGACACCCCATTGATGGCAGCATGCTCGGACACAGAAAACGGGGATGCCGAAGTCAGATCCATCCATGACCTGTCCCAATCCCCCTGTCTGTCCCATCCCGTACAACATGAGGATACCACGCAGGGGCACCCACAAGACGACGACTGGCCATCCCCCCCAAGCCCTGTGGGAAGGCAACATGAGGTCAACAGCCCCTCTGCGACACCCCCGCAAATGGCCATGGCCCAGCAGAGGCAACAGTCCCTCGACCAGTTGATCGAACAACAGCAGCAACTGGCCACACTCCTCAAGGACCATGCCGATGAATGTGGGGGCACCAAGGCAGACATAGAAACATCAACTGAGACACTTAGGGCAGAAATGGAGAGAGGCACAGAGACGCTAAGGTCACAAATTGAGAGAAGCACCGAGAGCCTGAGGGGGGAACTGCATGCGACGTCCAAAGACGTATGTGCCGAACTTGCCGCAGTGCGCCGTGTGCTCACTGAGCTCTCGCAAACCCTTAGGGACATGCATGGACGTGAGCAGGCAGACACATCATCCGTTGCAAGTTCCGTCCAGGGCAGCCCCCAACGTAGATCTGGGAGGACCCGGCGCTCCACAGGCAGGGGTGCCCCTGATACCCGCAGAGGGGGCATGCAATAGCGACAGCCCACTGACAATGAGCATCTTTGAACACTGGTGTTCGGGGGGGAGGTAGGAGGGTGGAGGGGGTGTGTTGGGCTCACTTGGGTGGCGGGTCGATAGGGTGTACAACATGATATCACATATGCCATAAACAGTGCACGATCAACCAATGAGATGTGTGGACATTGATCTTTGTGTACTAGGCCATCATAGGCGTACAGTCCATTTTGTGCATGTTCCAGACACACACAGTGCCACGTGTCCCGTGTCCATGTATCAGCCACCAGGCATGAGTGCTAGAAGCATACATCAATGAGATGCTGACGAATGTCACGGGCCTCCGGTGCCTCGCAGACTCCTTGAGGTGCTGCCACATCCCCACCCTCATCATGACCATCATCCGGTGCTTGCAGTTCTGCGTCAGGGGGCATGGGCACATTTCTACGTACGCACATGTTGTGGAGCATGACACATGCCATCACCATCTTTGCAACCTTCTCATGGCGGTACAGGAGTGCCCCGCCAGACCTGCTGAGGCAGCGGAAACGGCCCTTCAGTAGGCCGAATGCCTGCTCAATGACTACACGGGTACGTGAGTGGGCATGGTTGTAGTCCTCCTCATGCTGGTCCCGTGGGTTCCGGACTGGTGTGAGGAGCCATCTCTTCAGTGGATATCCAGCATCACCTGTATGTGGACGAGAAACGTAGGATGTGGAATGCCATTGATACGTACGCACACCCCCCCCCCTTCCTGCCAGTACATTGCCAAATCACATACCCCACATCATCATGCATGCAATGAGACTCACCGAGTAGCCAGGATCTGTTCCCTGCGTGTCGCTCCATGTAGCGTGGTATGGTAGAGTTCCTCAAGACCATGGAATCATGGGTTGATCCAGGGAATCGGGCACAACAATGCGTAAAGATCCTGTTGGAGTCACACACCATTCGTACATTCAGTGAATGAAATTGTTTTCGGTTGCGGTACTGGGCCTCCATGGCATGTGGCACGACCAATTCAACATGGGTGCAGTCGATGGCACCAATGCAACCCGGTATGCCGGCAAGTGCATGGAATCCCACTTTTGTGTTGGTTATTTCCTGCTCCGAGCGTGGTAGAGAGATGTAGTCGTCTGCGTGCTGCAGGAGGGCATCGAGCACTTGGAATAGTGTCCGTGAGAACAGTGGCTGAGAAATGCCATGCAACTGTCCGACTGTGTGCTGGTAGGTGCCTGTGGCCAGGAAGTGGAGTACAGACACCACCTTCAGTAGGGGTGGGATGGCGGTTGGGCTATCTATCATGCTGACTAGGTCAGCCTGTGTCATGTCCACAATGGCGGCTATGGTGTCCCGGTCCAGACGGTAGAGGGTGTGGATCTGCTCATCAGTGAGGTTGAACGGATGTGCTCGGAGGCGTGGGATTGCGGGCTGCCTGCGTGGTGGTAGTGGCTGTGCTGCTGGGCCTTGCTGGCCCTGCCTTGGCCTCCTCCTCCTCCTGCGTCTCCTCCGTGCGGCTGGTTGTAGTTGTTGTTCGTCTTCTTCTTGGAGTCGGAGCACTTGCAGTGCTATCAGGTCCCCCAGGGCCAACATCGCGAGTCCTGCCGGTAGCATTTCGCTGTGGTTGTGGGAGGAGACTGGCTGTGCAATTTATGTGTTTCCAGGCTGTATGGCCTCCACCTGTGGTGATTGATTCCACCTGTGCAAACTGCTCTCCCCTTTGGCCGAGCACGTCCCGCGCACAACGCTGCAAATCGGGTAATGGTATCTTGCTATTGCAATCATGTATTTGTACCCGATGGGCGTGTAAGATTGGTTGATATGTTCATTCTGCTGTGGTCCCATTGTTTCCCATACTATCTGTGCAGTCGCGAACGGACTTGTGAAGGGTCAGTGGAACGTAGTACTCGAGTAACGGTGGGCCCTCATGCATCACTGTACCGAGTTGCAACGACGGGCGGGGCGTCCCATTTGTGGGTGAAGGCAGTTGCCATTTTCACACACAGCCGCACTCGATGGAATAATTAGTGATCTCAAACGGCCACAGATGCCTTCTCGACGTGATGTTGCAAATGAGGAATTCGAAGGGCGGCGCTTTCGGTTTCCAGCTAGCGGCGAGGAGATGCCCACAGGTCTGACTGCAAATATAACGTTCTATTGTTCTATGTCCTTGAGACAGGGCCCATGGCGAGGGAGCAATGATTGATATGAATAGTTTGGGATGCGCAATAGCTACGTGGGCGATGAGGCCGGCCATTCCCAAATACATGTTACTTCACAACACTGGATTTACGGGCTGGGGCACTGTGGATTTAGCAGGCTGCATTACGCACAGACTCAATGGATGTTTCTAATGTCATGTGAGTAATTATTCAGGCGTTTTGATCCCGGGATGAGGGAATGATGAATGGATGCATGGGCAGGTGATTTGATGCAGAGTTTGCCATGTACAGGGCTTCTTGGGATCTATCCGCCTCCCCTACGCTATGTGATGCAGGGCTGCCATAGTGGGACCATCGTCTATCTGGCCTTGTTGAGCCCTCCCTGTCTCGACGCGCCCTCAGACACTTGTGTCCATGCACGTTAACATTCCCATCTGATGGATTCTGTTTTGGCAGACGCATGCACAGGTACACTCGTTCGTGATGGTGTTTACACCTAGGTATAGATGGTTATGAGTCGCAAGTGGCTTTGGGGTGGTGATGATCCTTTGGAGTGGGCTAGCATGCATATGGCTGTGGATTTCGTGTGCTCATTGAAGTGAGTTGTTCGAATGTAGTTCTGATGGCCATTCTGTTCTTGTTCTTTTCTTTTGGTTGACAGGTATCTCCTCCCCTTTTGCCACTGCCATCTGTATGCCACTCCTGCAGATGGATTTTACTCCCGACACCTGCTGCTTCGTGTTAATCGGTGGAGCAGCATTACGATCTTATGGGACGATCGCCAGTGGCCCACATGCCCTTACGCAGTACTGGTGGCTCGGAGCAACATTTCGGCCTTTCAGCTGGACTAGTGCCTCCCCATTGGGACGGCCCTGCGGTTGTGTGCGCTTCCATGTTGCCTTTTCGTACGTGATTGTGGCTCTGTGTACCATGATGGGACAGGGCGTCACACAAGTAGTGGCTGGTCATTTCTTGCGGATGCAGCCCACAATGGTGAAATGTGTTTTGGAGTTCATGGCCTGATGGCTGTATGGGCTTGGTGATTTTGTTGTGCATTAAATTTCTATTCTGATTTGGCCCGTGTAGCGTTTTTCTTTGCAAGTGATGTGGCATGTGCCTATTTGTGGGGCGATGTATTGTGAGGAGATCTGCATTGGGTTCCTGCTTCGGGGTTTAGTTGCGTGGTACTGTGCTGGGCGCGTTTGCCTACTGAGCCCGTGAGGTCAGGGATGGGGGCTGCCTATATGACAGTTTGGATGTTGTCATGCTCAGGGGCGGGGGATTGGGTTTTGTGTAACAGATGGCGGTCAGCCAGGTGGACTGGTGGAATGATGTGATTTTCGGAATGTTGCTGGGCACAGGTGCCTGTGTTTGCGTGCGTTTCTTGGTGGGGGACTGTGGTCATGTCCATTGGGATGGCTTCTGTATTCGTGCCATCTGTGCCCTGCAGCTCCCATTGGCCCCTCTTGTGTTGCTTTTGTTCGTTGGCATGCATGGGTGCTTTGTACATTTCAATGGTTGCATTGTGACTTCATTGCACCTACAGGGAGTTGTACTTTGTGGGCAGGGAGCGGTGTACAGGCACTCAGTGGGGCCGTTTACGGTTGATTCGCGATGCCGTACTTCTCGCCATGGCGGAATGGTCCATTCCGCCATGCCTGATGGCGTTAGGTACATGTCCGCTAGGGTCGGAATTGGCGTACCGTTGCACCATGGTGGTGTTTGCGGTTTGGCATGGCGCGCGCGCGCGTGCTTAGTGCAGTTAGCGTTGGCGTTCACTACGGTGTCGCTAATGGCTTCGTACTTTGCGGTGACGGGTCATAGTCGCACCGAGCGCTATTCGATGGCGGTATTGCATTTCCGCCATCGTTTTCCCCTTTCCGCCAGGGTCGTAATGAGGGCCAGTATGTCCAGTGCTACCATGGTAATAGACACTCCTGCAAAAATGATCAAAGTCACTTAGGTCTAAATCAGGCACATCAGTTTGGCAACACTTGTTCAAGCTATCTGAATGATAGAAATGACTCATGAAAGCCAGAGAGAGAACTGAAACTGAAATTGTAGATTGTCATTTGCAATACTCTGGATCTTCACCATGATTACTTGTTGTCCTGGTCAGTGTTCAAGAAAGCCACCATCTTTCAGAGGTCTGGTGTTAACTGAGCATAGAGTTCTATAGTAAACCCACCCAAACCTGACTACAGATTCGTTTTTCACACATAATACGACTTGTTAATTACAAGATTAAAACATGATGGTGGGAATCTGAAATGTCTGCACGGAGTGAATCTTGCTCTGGAGTCAATCAGATATTCTAGAGAGTTAATTTACCCATTAGGTCACAGAAGAGAGGATCAACAATAGAGATTGTATACATTTAAGATCATATAATTTAAAAGCCAAAGGCAACTGGGCCTCGTGTGCTTCTTAGCATGTGGTGTTTACATGTGCTAATTAAACATTGATTGGCTATCTTGGCTCCTGCATTTTAGTGCAGCACTGTGCATACGATCATGTTCAGCACAGACACTGCAGCAAGGTCCCACCTACTTGCTGAATTCTTGAAGCCACTAAAGCTGATCAAGTCTAATATCCTAGCCTATTCTGTGCACACAATTTGGAAGCAAACATTGTTAATGGCAAAAACTTGAGCACCAAAAATATGAGATAATGTATGTATTTCTTTAATATACATATAACGATTAGGCTTTGTATAAGTATAAAATACATACATACATAACAATACTTGTAGTGCAGTTCATCGTCACCAAAATTCAGTAGCTATCTTTGACATCTTTCCTATATGAAGATTAAAATCAAGTTCTGACTTGACATAAAATAAGATTAACCTTTAAAAAGATATGTATAAAATCTGTTAAATTTCTAAAAATGTCCAATAAAATGTAACTATAAAATATATTAAATTAAGATCATTGCCTTCCATCAAACGAGACCAAAATGAAGACAGGTCTGTGCAGTTAATTTGATTATTATACCTCTTCATGAATTTGTATCTTATAGAGCTAAGACATTCACAAAGTAATAGTAAATGTTTTAATGTTTCGATAACATCTTCAACACATAGGGGCCTCATCACGAGTTGAGCGGTAATGCTGGTGGTATTACCACCGGCGGTATTAGCCCTACTGCCAAACCCCCCCGGCCCTATTAGCGCCAGATCACGGGTTTGGCGGAGCCGTTAGTGCCCATTACCCATTTGGCCCATTCCGGAATTCCTCATTCCCCATTGGGCCCAAGGGGGAAATTTCGCGCTATTACGGCTCGTGGATTTCCCGCCGGCGGTAATTGTGCCGAAAATCAGCAAATTTGCCACAGATTTCCCCCCAGCTCAGAGCTGGGGGGGAAATCCGCCAAGGCCATGATCTGGCGGACCTTTAAATGTGGCGGTAATAGCGCTACCACCGCATTTAAGGGTTACCACCAGACTTGTGATGAGGCCCATAGTCGGCATTTGCAGTTACTTCAAGGAATACCCAATTGGCTGCCCATGATCTCCAAGGCCTCAAAGCAAATATTGACAAAGTAAACAGCTACTTGGGTATGCTGCAATGCGTTCCATTTCATGGTTTATATATGGCCCACTGTGGGAATGTGATGCTAGCTGTACAATACGATTTTCATGATTAAAACTGCTTAACTGCTGTTTCAGCCTAAGTTTAATTATATAGCTCGAGGAAGAGGTGGAAAGGGGATTTGTGTCAGACTGCCATCTATCATACACCAACACTATTTTATCAATGGTACTAAGACGCTTGTAGTTCTCCAAACCAAGGTGCAATTTAGTAAAGGATACCATAAACGTGTTGTTATTTAGCCTTATCAAATGTATCCAACACATACATGTTCTTTGAATAAATGTAGAAGTGATCCCTACGAGATCAAATTCTAGATATAGATAGTCAATTGACAATGCAGATGGCATACGAAAAGGTTTACGTATGAGTTTAGCTTTAAATTGTTTCAATTCTTGCACATATTTCTGACCCCAGATTTCAATTCCTTAATATAGCACTGGAACTACCTTTGTAGTGTATAGTAGGAGTACAGTCTGAACAGAACATCCCCCATTCCTACCAATAAATCTACTTATAATATTAACCATGACTGTACATGTGGCCTTAATTTCTTGCCAGTGATTGTTCCACTTTAGAAAAGACTCAATGCAGAGGCCTAAGTATTTATAACTTGTGACTGTCTCCAAGTGTGTTCCGTCCAGTGACCAAACTGCACTAGCCATCACTCTCGTGGTTGTAGGGAAAATCATCACCTTGCTTTTCGTGATGTTCACAGTTAGACCGTTTTGAGCTGCATAAATGCACAGGGCGTTAATCATCGCCTGGAAGCCTCTAGTAGTGTGATCAAGGAGTATCAGATCGTCGGCATAGGCCAACCAGTCAATGCGCCCAATGCCAACCTTAACTGGATAATGGGTTATGTCTGTAAATGCCTTCTGCAAAGCTGCCAAATACCAATTAAAAAAGTGTTGCAGGAAGGCTGCATCCTTGTTTCACACCTCTATTAGAATGCATTGCCCCGTTGAGCTTGCCTCTTCCGTCTAATTGCATCTTAACTGTGGTATCACTATGGAGAAGCATTATCATCCTTAAGAGGCCAGCAGTAATATTCCAATCAATCCATTTTTTCCACAGCTGATTTCTCAGAACAGAGTCAAACGCTGCGCTAAAATCCATGAAAGCACAATAAACTGCAGATTTCGTCTCATTTTAGAGTACTCCGCTGCAGATACCAGGGTTAAAATATTATGTGAAGTGGAAGATTTCGTTCGCAGTCCAGTTTGACATGGGCCAAGATGTTTTAGTGTTTATCCATTCTGATAATTTGGCCAGGAGCACTCTGGCATATATTTTGGCCGGAATATCAAGCATGGCGAGCATGCCATAATTTAGGGGATTATTCCGAGGGCCTTTTTATAAATCGCTAAAATGGGACTTTTAGATCATATTGTGGTCACTCTGTTGTCTAGGAAAGACAGCCATATCTTCCACCAACAAGAGTCCAATATTATTAACAAAGACATAGGGCTTCATTACGAGTCCGGCGGTAACCAAGGCGGTAAAACCATCTGGTTACTGCCGGACTCGTATTACCATTCCGCCTCCGTGACTCCCGGAAATACCAGTGCATTACGACCCTGGTGTCCTGGGAATTCCGGAGGCGGAATTCGGTAAATCCCCATTCCCATTGAGTCCAATAGGACTCAGTGGGAATGGGGAAGTGGAAACACCGGCACCATCTCGTGATGGTGCTGGTGTTTCCACGTCCGCCTGCAGGCGGGCGGTGTTAAACCCGCCACGTCAGACCTGGGGGGAACATCATCTCCTGCCTGCAGGAGTCGGGATCGGGAGGTCCGGAATTAACAGTGGCAGCGGGTGTACCGCCACTGTTATTTCTGGACTGCCCAACCTGTAATGAGGCCCATAGTCTATTATAGAAGCACCTTTCCCACAAACACGAGTAAAGGCATGCAGTGAGTCACCAGCGCATAGGCCATTTAGACTCGTAGCACCACATGATTGAAGCAGCCCTTCAGCTTCAAAATAATGGGCGTGCCCTCTCGTGTTCCATAAGCATAAAATGTTTCTGTCACCCTTGCGAAGAACAAAAACTAGATTTAAATGCTGTGGGCAACCATTGCAAGTATCCATCACCTGGGTCTAGTTCACAGTGATTCACCGGGGCACCACTCTGCTTGGGTATTGCTCCGTGTGTGGGAAATATAGGTGTACTTTGAGTCTTCGGAATAATAGGTACAGGGGGAGCTGCGTTTGATTGTACCGAGTCCACAATAATGCCTGATACACTCTCTGGAATGTTGGGGCGAGCAGGTCTTAGGGGTAAGAGTGGGCTAGTGCGTGAAGTGGAGCCACTATGCTTTTCAGATGATATATAAACTATTTTTTATTTTATTTAGTTACATTTGTTGACAATGGATTATCGGGAACCTTTGTTACCCAGTGGTCTGAGAGAGTAGGTTGTGTCACCTTATCTTGAGTATGAGGAATCCTATTCATTTGTAGATTGGGTAAATTTAAAGGATCACACAGGGTATTGGGGGAGTGCTGACCTGGGAGAGAGGTTAATTCAACAGGTAATCCCACATCCACAGTCTGTTTTACGGTCATATTTGAAACTTGAGAGGCAGTGTGGAAGCTTTGGCCATCAGAGGGACAGAATTTGTGATACTACTACGAGAATCATCAGAGCGAGTAATCAGTGGAACACAATGGGCCGGGACTACGCAGGCATTTTTCAATAGTTTTCTTTTGGCACACAGGAATGCCTGTGATACTGGTTTAACTTTCTTATTAGTTACCAAAGGTTTAGAAGAAAAGGGGGTCCATGCAGAGGATTGATAACGTTAGAAGACAGAGGTTCTGTAGTCAGGTGAATAAGCATAGGTGTGACTGGGTAATATCCGGATAATACAGTATTATTTCCTTGATCTTTGACCAATTTTTGACTCCTATTTATGCTTTTGTGGAACAACAAAGATTGTACATCGATTTTATTTTCTATGGTCTCACATTTGGTGATGTATGGTCAGCAAATGTTTAAAAGCGAGAAACATGCTGTTTGAGGACATGCTATAAGAACTCATGTCATTCGACTCAGGTTGCAGTGGGTAGCATGTGATTATATCACGTGAAGTATTCGAGATGACACTATGTTCGGTTTCAAAGTGTGCCTCAGCGTGTTTGTCATCATGACATGGTTGATGCCTTTCATTTTAAGCCGCTGTCACAGAACATGTGTCATACAGTGTCTGGGAATCAATAAGGGAGGGGTCTATGGGATTTGAGGTGTTCATCAGGTCGCCAAGGTATTCAACCTCAGGCATAGCACACTCAATTTCGAGATTTAACCTAGAGTTTGTTGGTGACCTTCCTGGGAGCAAGCTATGAATCATTGCAGATACCACCATCATAGAAGCCGGCGTAGCAGAACGCTGAGGGAAGGAGTGGGAAGAGGGTGTATCTGTCGTAAGATCGACTTATATGTCATTAATGGCTGGTATAGTTACTTGCACAACATCCGTCGTGCTAACTGTATCAGTGGCTTGAGATGTACTGGGTACATTTTGTTTTGCCTCAGATAATAAAGTTACATGTACACCAAGAGCGTCCATCCCTTCACTCATAGCATCTGCTATAGCAGAAGTAGAGGAGACATGGCCAGTGATGATATTCTCAATTAATTTAGTGACTAGACATCCTATAGAGATGCTTACTTCCTCAACTAATTCGTGTGCGGCAACTTCCTCTTCAATACTTGCCATTTTAGGAGCCTTCGGGAAATAGGCCGTGAGTTTTTTGTATTGGAGGGCTGATGCAGCCGCAGCAGTGGCTCTAGTGATTACTTGCGGAGGGCAGGTACGGCGAGCCCTCCTTAAAGATGGCAATGGAGGTGTAGCCTTATGGGGAAGTCTGAGAGCAGCTGTTGACACCACGACAGCAGGGCATGGGGTGTCTGCTTCTACTAAGACATGAGTGTTGTTAGACATGATTTCATCAATCGTGGTGTCACAAATATGGCGTTAAACCAATCAAAATGTTCCCAATCCACTTTAAAGTACTGTTTCAGTAACACAAGATATGCAGAATTTATGTTCGTTGAAAATGTACCGCTCTCTTTTAATTAGAGGCTACAAGGAGGCGAGTAGAACAGGAGCAACTAAGAAGCACAGAAGCAATTAACAGTTTCTACTGGAATATGGAAATGTAGAATAAAAATAGCAGGCATCAACCGTGAAATGACCTACCATATCGCGGTATACTTGTATCCTGTATACTTGTCGAGCGCAAGAGTAACGGTTCACTTTTGCTAAGAACGGCTATCGAGACAGAAAGGGCAAGTCTATCAGCAACCTTAGTTTAGTTTAGGACAGTAATATTATCGCACGATAGATATTCTCATAAAACGGGGGTGATGCTATTTAGTGCAGAGTGTATGCATGGGCATGGGCGCAGCTGCCAGCTAGACAGCAGAGACAGCACACTCCAACAGCGCACTTGCTCATGCGCGCCCCGAATGCGGGTGGACTCATGGTTATATGGAGCTTCCGGTTTAGGAGGCGGGGCTTGTCAGAAGGATTACAAAGTAATAAAGATATGTGCAAGTATATAATATTGAACGAGTATTCAAACAAACAACACACATCTGTTCCTAATAACAGATAGCTTGTAAATCTATTAAAGCTGAGATAAAGTCTGTCACTATCATGGACTTTGTAGCAAAGGTAAGAGAGTCCAAACAAGGTATGTAGCAAATCCAACAGTGTTTGCAGCGTAGACAGTGCACTTCAATAGCACACTTTCTCAAGCCCACACGCTGAATGCGCAAGGACTCAGGGTTATATGGAGCTTCTGGTTTAGGGGCTGGGGCTTGTCAGAAGGACTTGTAGCAAAGGTAAGAGAGTCCAAATATGAGATAACTGGTCAGCCCTTCTCTCTTGCAAGGATTCCAATCACATCATGGGTGTTGATATCAAGGTTGAATGGGTGAATGGGTTGAGGCTAAACTGTTTGCATGCCAGGGTGGCGTGGGAGTCCTTATATTGTTGGATCTCTCTGCTGCCTTTTACATGATGGACCACACAATTCTTCTTGAACCCCTCTCCAATGCCGATATTTCGGGGGCTGTACTGTCATGGTTTTAATCTTTCTCCAAGACCGTTCTCAATCCCTCTCATTACCTCATTTCCGTTCTTCCCTTGTCACCCTCTCCTGTGGTGTCCCTTAGGGTTTGGCTATCTCTCCTGTGCTAGTTAATGTCTACATACATCCCCTCACTAAACTTATCTCTTCTTTCGGCTTCGTCTGCTACTCTAATGCAGATGATACTCAAATTCTTTTTCATCCCAACCTTTCTTCTACTCACACAGCACTTAGGCTTAGGGCCTGTCTCCAATCCGGATGAGCCTTAATTCCTTGCAACTTAATAGCAGTAAAACGGAGGTTTTGTTCACAGGGATACCTCCTTCTGGACACCAGCATTTTGGCCCTCTTCCCTTGGTCATTTCCCCCTGCTCTCTCGGTAGTCAGAGACTTGGGAGTCAAGTTCTCTTCCTCCCTGTCTGTGGAACCCCAAATCTGCCCTGTCTGTCCATCTCCAGTTGAGAATTCTCTGCAAAGGTTTGCTTTTTCTGCCTCTGCAATTTCATGCCCTTGTGGTCGCCTCTTTTGTTTTCTCTTCTTTAGTTTATTCCAACTCTTTCTGTCTTCTTCTCACAAGTCGTACACCTCTCTGATTCTGCGTCAGCTGCATTGTCTCCCTGTTGCTAAGAGAGACCATTCTAAGGCGTTGTGTATCATTTTCCGGGCTCTTCATCATTTGGCTGCCGAATAATTTCAGAAGCAGTTTCACTGGTATGCTCCTTTCTCGGGTCCTGTGCTTGGCCGAAGCCAGGCTTGTGCTAGTGCCACGATTTAGATACATGCATAGAGGCAGGTGTTCCTTCTCCATGGTACTTAGTCAGCTCTGGAATTCTCTGCCTTTTACTCGTCGCGCCATTGATGACTATCTTCTATTTAGATGTGCTCTCAATACCCAATCTCTGTTGAGCCCTTCTCCCCTCTGCCTTTGCTGTCTACTAGCCCAGGTTGCCCTCGGTGCCTGTGCGCTCTATATATTATATAAATAAATAAATATGTTTCATCATGGAGTGGTGACACTTAATTCACATAGAAAGCAACATTAAATACTCAAAATGTCTATGCCTGGTCAAAAATTGACAGAGTGATATAAAACATGTGATAATATAACATTAATTTACAAGCACATGGCAATCCCAGTACTTGCATTTCATACAAACAAAGGAAACCTGAAATACAAGTAGCAGAAAGCTACTACACCATAACTTGGATGATGAAAGCCAAAGGAAATCATTGGTTCCATCCCCAGGACCTTACAACCCAACAGCCCCCCCCATTCGTTTTAGATATACTGACAGACTTCATCAGAAATAATCTTTTGAGGCAATCCATGGAGGCTAAAAATCAACACCAAATGTCTGAGCCAACTCAACACCAATTGATGTACACACTGTACCCATTATCATCATATAACCTTCAGAGAAAGGCTACACAGCAATACAATCAGTGGCAATTGTGTATTCATTCTTTCACACGATTTGTAGCCAATGTCTGCTCATCCCAGCCTTACATGGCTTTGGCTTCTTGGCTCATCCAGTCTCGCCTTTCTGAGTTTTACTCTTGTTAATTCAATTGCTTTTTAACTGCGAAACACTGGAAAAGAGGCCTTCTTTTCTTAGTCCAGCTCTGCTATAATACGTAGTGGAAACATCCATTCTTTACTCACTACTATATTTATATGTATATGTTGGCGCATGCCGCAATCTATTCACTAAAAAGCTAGCCACAAGAATACTTCGTCTGCTTGCATTTCTTTGGATATGTACATGTGTAAAATGACTTGATCTCTTCATCGTTTCTGTAGCATAAGTTTCTTCATCTTGATCCCAAGATGCCACATATCTTTGATACTTTCTTGATGCCTTATAGAATATCTGCATTCTCTTGTCTCTGCATATGTTATATGTGTGTCAGTCTTGCTTCATGTGTGACGTTGATGGTGATGGTGACGTCACCATTCTTCTCTTCCATTCAGATGTCCTGTTTCTTCTGGGATCTCATTTAAATGGCCATCATACTGTCTTGTATGCAGATATGGTTTTCTCAATGGGACCTTGCGGTCCAGGATTCTCCTTGATATCTGTATTTTCACTGGTACCGCACGTGTCTCACATTCTGGTTCCCAACATATAGGCAATATGGGCGAAGTGGTTGTGGTGGGGGTACTTGGCTCCTTCTCTACAGACTGAATCATGTGAACTCCAAAAACATCCAGAATTTAAGAAATGTGTTGCTGTAAATAGTAAACATATCACAAAATGATTACAAACATTGCAAAAATGTAATGCATGCACCTTTGAAATATTGGTGGATGATACCACAACCCAAAGTGCATCACATGATACTCGTAATGCTGGTAGGGTGATCTAAATGATAATTTGCCCTCATCCCCACATCTAATCCACAACAATGGAATTTCAATTTGGTGGAAATGACTGTTCCATGCACAGACTTCAAGATATCAATAATTAAAGGCAAAGGATAATGGTCCTAAATTGTAACCTTCAAACCTGCATTGTCCACAGTGACACAATTCTTTGAATTTCTTAAACTAAGACATAATGATGTCAGTGCAGGATGGTTTGATGAAAGAGTTAGTCCAATTCGGAGATTCTCCTGGGGATGCTACTTGAGTGTCTCTTTCCCACTCTCCATCAAAGTATACATTCAGCCTGAAGAAAACACAGAATGAGACTCCAGTTCAACAGCATCCTCCACTCTGTGGGTGGTGAAAGTGTTTGATTCCACGCCATTGAAACACATTTAAGAATCTATAAAACAGAAACTGAACCCTCAAAATATTATTCACATCAAAGATCCCACAGTATATTTGAGATGTTTTTCCCACACTTCCTGCTCAAACCCAGGGGCAAAGATCTTGTCACAGTTAAACCATTTCCTCAGACAAAGAACAGGGGCTCTAATTCATGTAGAGTTTATTTATCCATACACTAGTCAAACTGCATCTCCTTACCTACAGTTTCCTTACCTAATTTCTGTTAGCCTAACATTTATATTGACTTGTCTGAAAGTTAATACAGTCCCGTCAACTGCATTAAAATATCAGGTAATGTCACTAAAATCACTGGACATTGCACTGGAACATCAGCCTCGTTTGATCCATGCATATCCAGCCTTCACAAAGAAGGGGCCTCCATGGGTTAACCACAAAAATATCAAATGATTTTCAACAACAGCAAAGACCTCATATTGACAGAACTGTAAAATTACCATTAACTAGTTAACCGAGGAAAAATAACCGATGCAACACTGTGGTGTCCTCTCTTCAGCTACTTTTACAACGACACATTAAGTTGCTCAACACAAACTGATCTTCATGTCTTTTGCTCGACATGTCCCTCTACTTGTCATGCTTTCCTGCCTGATTGACATGACTTTTTAATTCCTGCATATATTTAGGAATATGTATTTCTTTCCCGTTCCATGGACTTTTTCACCCTCTTCAACATTGCGGAATTGACTTGTGTGGAACGCGGATATTTGTCAGATGGAGTGATTATAGCTCCTGCAAGTGCCTTCACCAGTTGGCCTGTGAGCATTTGTTTTCTAAGAGGGCTCAATTTGGATAAAGCTATGAATGAATGTTAATGATGAAATTCTGCAGCCTAAACCCATTCCCCATGACTACCAATGCCATACCTGAATCTGCACATCAGGTATTAGGTATAAGTGTTGGATGTTGGTGTCTAACCAATTACTGATATACTCTTAATTAGGAAATGTACTGTGAAGATCTATTTACATTGCACAGATACATATTAATAATATAAATGAGATGAGAAAAAGTAATACTATTAAATAAAATCAGATAATTGGTGATGTTGTTGAAATCTACAGCTTTGACAGCTGCAGCGAATTTGGTCCACCAACAGTATACATTTTGGCTGTGTGCACATGAACATAATTTAATTGCAAGATGCTGACACACATTGTGAACAGAGCATGTCAGTACACACACAACGGGCTACCTTCAATGAGACAGACATCTAGTGGTAAAATACTACACAGGGCCGTGCACAGACACATCTCATGGAGAGTTTCATGGCAAAATAGTGGTGATATGTTTTAATGAAATTGTTGTTTCATGCAAGAAAAAAACAATGATATCTCCAAATGTTACTCGCAAGTAATATTGACGTGCCATGCTCTGTTGTATTAATTTCTTAAGTGCACATAAAAAATGCATAGATCCTTGATATTCTAGTTTAGCCAACTTCAAGTTCCAGTGGGATGGAGAGACACAGGAAACAATCAAATGAGCAAAACAAAGCCTCAACTTCCTATATTTTACACCTCAAGAGCGAAAACATGCCAAAAAGTTATCAGACTCCATCTATGTAAAAAAAAACACCAATGTGCCCCTGCTCCGAGCTCGTGGATCTCTAGCAAATGATCCCCTTATTACAAGTTCAACTTGCCCGTCATGTCTTCCCTCTCTCAAAGCTGATTGATCCATGTTTTAAAGCTACAATTCTACTTTTTAACTTTTCCTATTCAACTGAATGCCCCTCACTGCCCCAGGGCAACACTGAATCACTGCAACTGGTTCCATCAACCTCAACCATAAAGCAGCACCCTTGAGCAGCACCTCAGCCCCAAATATGTAAGACCTCCTGAGGATAGTAGGGGGCACATGCCAGGTTGCTTTGTTTGTGAAAAGTATTTCTTCACACATAAAAAAGTCTTCGGCCAATGTATCTCCTTACGGTCCAACAGGATCTTGAGTCAGGGAAGTTTCTCATTAATATGTATTTCTCTGTCCTGAGATTGATGTTACAGATATCGCAGCAATCAACTTTCTTTGCTGCTGTGTCCCACCCCTCTAGGGTCACTTGCACATGGGAGCCTCATATTTATTGTTAATTTATTTATTTATTGCATTTTTTTATACGCCCAAACCCAAGGGTATCACAGCGTAAGTTACGAGAATACAGTGCCACTTGTCTGGTTACATAGGATGAACGAGTTGTACAATAATCAATGGCAAAACGTCAGCTTTGCTCAAAAACATTGAGCGTTGTACGATGATAGCAGAACATAACATTGCAGGGAGGAAATAACAAAGGTGCTCCTAAACATTGAGCATGTTTGTGTTGAAACTGATTAGAACTTGTTGAGAAGCCAGGTTTTTATCAGCTTATTAAATCGTGGGTGGGAGGGCTCATTGCTAATGTTCTGTGGGAGCATATGTGATAGATACAATCACATGATCTACACAACACGACTAGGCCTCCTTCTATGCTTCTATATATGTAACACATGGGATTCGGCACAACATCCCACTAGGGCAATGCTTGTATAGCTCCACATCGAGCCACTGTTATCATGATTTTCATCATTTGGAATGTTGCGGTGAGCTTTGCCACAACATTTTTCAACCAACCATCCAGGCATCAATGTACTTCAAATGAGGCCGCTCAGGGTCAATATAGTCTCTCTTAGTGCCCTTAATCAGAACTGCCACCACCTCTGCAAAAACTTAAATGTTCAGTTTCTGGATACAATTATAATATTAAAACTACACTACATCTCTACTATCAATTCAAAAAGGGAAATTGAAATCACCAAGGCAGCATTAATACATGACTCAGAATAAAGGCTTTCTGATACTCTGAAATGACGGATTTTATCACAATGCAAACTTTGATGATAAAGTTAATGCTTCCATATTAAGCATTAAATCTGAAGAACAAGGTGTCTACAAAATGGGGAAATCCTTGCCTGAGTTTAGCCAAGGTGATTTATGATGGTAGTAATGAGGGATACCAATGCTGCTTCTAGATAACGGATGCAAATACAGTTATATTACTTTGTAATGTTTACAATAAAATCATAATTACTTGAAATCATACTAATAGAGGATGACCTTACAACTTTTTGGGGAAAAATTATCTCATTGCACAAACCATAAGTGCATTTCAGGTTAAACAGCGTAATTGTTAAATGAGCAATGAAAGTCCACCATGGGAACCATTTTGGGGGGAGGCTCCTGGATGTTTCTGCTATCTGCACATTTCTTTGAACTTCTGCAAATAAATTAGCCCTCAAATATTAGAATTGTGGTCCAATTTATATACACTGCATCAAGCGCCTTTGTGGGAGAAACAATAGTCCCAAGAGGGAGATCGGTTTCAAGAACAGAAATAATTGGACAGTGTTCCTTCAACTGCGTTATTATGTTGCTTTAATTTGCCTATTATATATTCCCAAAATTATGGCTGCCAGATTTGGGGATTTTCCATGGCAACATTTTTGCCTTAGACCAAAATTCTAAACACTAAGAGCAAAGACCTCATATCCAAAAGTGTTTTTGAATGTAAATCAGGCCCCACATGTTTTTGAATACAGTGAGTTGTGTCTCAACCTCCGGTTGTTCTTTTTTGTCTTTATAATATGGCATTAATCCCCCGTTACAAGGACTGGAACGGGTGTGACGGCCCAGTAGCACAAGTTATCGGCCCGAGCAAAATGAGGGCGGAAAGAGCAGGCACATGCCCATTACCCCTGTTCCAACCCTTGGAACAGGGGATTAAGTCTATTATCACTGCAGGTGGCCAAAGCGGTAACCTGGGATGCTAAAAAAAAGTATTTTCTTTTGTATAACCGGACGCGCGTGGCATCTTGTTGTACGAAGGAAAATACTTTTATAAGATGGCCGCCATGGAAAGGGAAGCGGGGCAACCTCTCCCTTGTGGCGCTTAGGCGGATTTTGATATGATTCTAGGTCCTAGTGTAACATAATTAGATTACACTAGTAAAACACACAACTAATAAAAATAAATGTTATTCTAAAAAGATAAACAAAGTGATAACATATAGACAATGAACAAAACAGATTAATCTGTATATAAAATGCAATTCAAAATTCAACCTAATTGTCTGCAGAGTCCAATACACCCGCAAAACTTTACCGCTACCTTCTCCCAGTTCTAATAATGTTTGCATCAGTGGATTCACCTCTGGCTACTCCGGGATACCATCCCACAATGTCACCAAGTGTCTCAACACTTTAGCGTACGTGAGGAAGTGCCCGCTTGCTACCTGATATGTTTGTCTTCACTCCTCAAACATCAGCAGTTTACCTCCCTCAAAGAGATCCCCCAGTGTGGTACAGCGTTGCTCCCTGAGTGTCCTGAGACCAACACTTTTCAAAGCTATTCTAGTGGTGGTATCAAACCCGATTGGCAGTTCTCTACTGTATAGCTCTTTGGCCTGCATCTTCCTTACTAACTTCCCCCATACAGCTCTTACCACTTTGAAGACAATTGTGTCCCGCTTGCCCTCAATGGCCTCCACAACAGTTCCACTCCCCGCCTCTCCTGCTGAATCCCACCCAGTAACCCTGTCAGCTCCTCTTCTGGAGCTGCTCATCAGTATGCTATCACTTGCAACTGTGCCGCCATGAAGTATAATTGAAAATCTGGCATATTGAGTCCCCCGTCCTCTCGTCTATCATGTAGTGTTTGCATAGCCACCCTAGTGCGCCCTGTATGCCACAGCAATTCCCCCAGTATTGTGTCCAACATTTTAAAGAAAACTCTCATGACTACACATGGAATATTTGCAAAATAATACAATAGCCGTGGGAGGACCACCATTTTACAAAGCGCAACTCTCCCCATCAGTGATAACGGTCATTTTTTCCAGAACTGTACTGCATCTCCTATGTGTGAAAGAGCCCTCCCAGTGTTGTGTACAAATGTCTCCCCTATTTTGTGGAAAATCTGAATCCCTAAGTATTTGGTAAAGGATGCCAGTTAGAGCGTACCCATCCTAAATCGAATATGCAAAGATTTCTCATATGACGGATAGATATTATTTAAATAACTGCCCAAGCCAAAGTCCGGTTTATCTTCAATATAAGCTGGACTCAGCTCAAGTCTTGTGGCTGCAACCAAAATCAGCTCCTTGTTTTGCGTCTTTGCTATTCTCTTTTTCCTGGTCAGGTCAGACTCAACTATCCTCTCAGGAAAATCCCACAATGCGGCCGCATTTAGCCCCATTAGTTGCTTCTTGACTTGAGCTACACTTGGTATACATTTCCCCCTTTCCAGACCCAATAAGTGCTTTATTGCCTATCAAACTGACCCCAGATTGTCTGAGCTCCACAGCCTCAGCCAGTACAATACTGGGTATACAGATAACACATTTCCTATAAGGGGGAATGTTTAATTCCAAGTGCAAAAGTGCAGACACTGAACAATGAGGCAGTAACAATAAGTGTTTTAACAATACATTCTTCACTTTCTCCAATTCACTCATAGTACCATAGCCCCATATTTCTGCACCAAAGGTTTAGGCAGGTAACGCCTGTCTTCGATATAGCTCCGGTACTGGAGAAACTGCTCCTCTCCCACATCTTACAAAGAAGGAATGAGTGGCCCCAGCGTAATTTCCCAAGTTTGAAGCAGCGTTGGCTAATTGGGACGGCCAACCACAGTTCTCATGGAATCATATTCCTAATTAGTCGTAAAACCTTGTCTGCTTTAGTTTGCTTTCTTGCACATAAAAATCCAAACCTTTGTGCTTGACAAACTGTGACTTGAAAACCAGAATTGTTGTCTTGTCAGTATTTAATTGCAATTCCAAGGTCCCACAGACATCAAAGAATACATCCAAAGTTGTTCTTAATCCCTGCAGGGTGGTTGACAGTATCACTGCATCTTCAGCATAAAATAAAGCCAGTTAGCTAACATTGCCCATCTTGGGGCAATCCATACACTTCAGGCTCAAAACCTTGATTAATTGTATATATTGAAGAGAAGGGGGGCAAGAACACATCCTTGACTTACCCCCCTTTTCACTCCAAATGAGTCAGTTAGTTTCCTGGCTAACCCAAAGCAAACAGATGCCTTGTTCTCGGTATACAATGACTGAATATCAGAGATACATTTTATAGGTGCCTCCCTTTCCCTCATAATCCTCCAGAGTTTGCCACTCGAGATGCTGTCAAACACTGTCCTGAGATCCACACATACAGTGGACAGCCTAGCCTTCAGCAACATGATGTATTTCTGGATTAAAAGGAACAATCGAAAGCTGGCTTTGGAATCCTGGCTGAAGGTCACTAACAATTTGTCCCATAAAGGTCGGTCTTGCTGATTGGTCTCATGAAAACCTGTTTATTTCAAAAGTAAACCATTTGGGAATGTATCTTTTAAAAATAAACGCACAGGAACAGTAAAACTTTTTTTAAATGTAGGGTAGCGCTGATCCCACCGCTCCCGCTCACTTTGACCACAAATGCTTGTTTTGTGTTCCAATCTCTTCTCTATATACATAAAGCTTAACATCTGTTGGTATGTGCCTTACACAATTCCACACTGTTCCACCAATCTGTACTACATTTTGCATGGTTACCAGTTAGAATCCTCTGGATATTACTGGCTACATGGCATTTGGACACCCCTTTCCCCGGATATCAGCCCCTTCACACATGAGACTGTTGCCTGAAATTGACAAAACATCAATGTGGTGGTAGGAGGACCAGTCAAAACAAATTTTACGCGTCTCAACGTGAGGAAAAACACTCATATGGGACAATGAAAACAATGTTTCAAGGCCCTAGGATGCACCAGTTCCAAGATATTTGCACCATAACGTACCACAACTCAATACACCACGCCAGACTGAGGCGACAGGTGGGGGAGAGCGCACAAAAGGTCCCAGTATGATGCTGCATGCCAACCCTAGCCTCCCTTACATGTCTGCTCCAGGGAATGTCAGCCAGCACCATGCACCCATTCTCAGTGCAGCATACTTCAGTGTCCAAAGCACATCAAGTGATAGGTGACTCAGAACAGCGACCTAGAGGATAATTGATTTTAAACGATTGATGAGAGTGTAATAAAAATGCAAGTTCTGTGCGGTAAAAAGCAAATTTATAGGTAGGCTAAAACACAGTAAATAGGCTTTTGCAGCAAACGTGTGTTTGTTTTGTATTAGTCTTCAACAAAACAGCAGTGGCTGGTATCACGTTGCAGGTCCCCCGATCCCAGGCTGGTATGGTAAGAAGCAAAACAATAGTTGTTATTTTTTGAGGTCACAGATTACAACCCATGGGTCCTGTTGACAGACAATAGGATACATGGTTATAGAAACAGACTGCGATGAAGTGTAACCTTCAACAAATTGACAGACATGGAGATCATAACAATTTAATAATTCAAAATGATTTGCAAAACATGATATTTAGATGGAGTCAAAAGAACCACAGCTGTTTCAAATCGGCCCTTAATACGTTTCGCCGAAGATTTCCTAATATGCAACATTTGTATAGCAGTATGTCCGTGGTTCAAGGCACTGACAGTGTTATGATAGGGAGCGCTTCTCACGAGAACTCAAAATGAGATGACCGGGTCAGATGAATAAAGTTCTGCTGGTCATCTTAAATGTTTCAATGAATTGTCATTATGATGTGGGAAGTGGAGGCTGGATTGTGATATCACAAGTTATAATTGGGAGCGGTGTGGGAAGTTTTGTGGACCCAATTACAGAACATAATGTATGTTTTTCTATGTGTCTAATGTGCGAGCACCAATCAGCGTGGTGTGGGGAAATTTTTCATGTCGCAAAGCTACTAATGTTAATTAGTTCGATTATTATAAAAGTCTTAGATTTAGGGGTATTTTTTTGACAATGCCTTTTCATGCAGTTCTGTTCCGCGATCTGTTTGAATATAGCTGTCCCAGCTGCGTCTTGGCCCTCAATAAACCTGCATTACTTCTTGCCTGTGTACACTTCTTTTTTGACTACTTTTGTAATTTGTATTGGTGAGTCCTGAGGCGACCGCAGGCACAGGACTGTTATCATGTCCGTCTACGTAACCTGTGCAGAATATGGGTACTTCTTGTTAGTTTCGTTTAAAGCATTGATGACATTCGAGAATTTTGTTTTTTTTAAATTAACACGTACATGTTCAATATTTTATGTTGTACTTAAAAACAATCTTTCTACTATTTAATATATTAGGGAACATATATATGAACATAGCAACAACTATACAATTATCTCCATTTACTTAAATGAAGACAGATAACAGATCAAATCCATTTCTTATAAAACCAGGAGAAATGTTTAGAGGCAAGTGTGAATACAAAACCATTTTTGACTTAGGCCCCCTGGCTTATGACCCTGAATATAATTTATACAGATAATTCATTTAAAGGAGGGATCGTTGGTTGTAGAATTATATGCCAAATACTTAAGCAAGACTAGCACAAGCTTCCATCAGAACAGGAAAGGAAATCCTTAGTAACTCCTCATTCCTGTAAGTGAGCTGCTCACCAGAAGATGTGATGGTGGTCTGTGGAGGCAAACCTCAATTTGAACCCAAATAGGCTTTTAGGATAAATTGAAGGGGAAATGGAAAAGGATGCTATCTGCGCCAGAATGGAATGCAATATATGGCGATGTCAGTAAATGCTAACAGGATCTGAGACTTAATAGGCTTCGGCAAAGGGTCATCTTCATTTTAAAGCAGTTAGTATTCCATATGTTCAAAGGAAAATAACGTAGACTCTGAGATGTTCTTTAACTGTAGACATCGAAGGTATGAGTGTGACACGTGTGCTCTGGATCATATAGATTTCTGAAGGAATATGATTTGCAAAGTAAATAAACATGAAATGAAATATGAAATGGCTATTCCAATATAAGTCGAGTAATTCCAAAACATCAACTCAGTGTCATTTATATAAAAAATATCTTTCGGGCATGTGGAACACCTATCACCAGCTGTATTGCTTATATGGAAATGACTGAGCTACCTTAAAACATCAATGATCTCAGTTTATTTGTCCTTCATCTTCTGATGCTACATACTACTTATAATCCTATACTTTCTTTGCACTTTCCTATCTTTCGAAATTACATTACCAAACGTGAAAAATAGATAAAACAGTTCACAATGCACACATATATATATTCATTTTACAAGTGGGAAGAAATGAAATAAAAGAAATATATGAATATATACTTTAAGTGATATACTCACACAGGTCCTTCCAGACACCTGGGTTATTCAACCTAGACATAATTCCCTAATATACTTGTACTCCACTGTGCAAGTGGAGTTTTATTTGGCTACAGAACCAAATAACCAATTAGATCAGTTGAATCATCCAACGTATTTAAAGAATTAATTTCTATTCAGCAGTGCCCACTCAAACCCTCACTTCACTTGAAACCCCTTCTTTGCAGAAACTGAGTGAGGGACACATTTTTGACAAATTATGTCGTATGAAGAATTAACAAACTTGACAGACAAAAGAGCTGAAACACTAGGTTTCAGCTCTGAGGAGGCAGGTGGTATCCGAAATCCTAAATCTTATTTATGATAGATACTGGCATCTGAACTACCACCATAGACCACAGTACCAAGATAAACAATGTGAAGAGATATCAACAGGAAACTGCACGCGATAACACTCAGCAAAAATGATTGTGCACAGCGCATTCCACGTTGGTTACGTATCTCCTCCGACCTACACTATGTAAAGAAAGCCACGAGTTTGTATGTTCCCTAGATGTAATTCTACTCACAGTACAGGAATTATCTAAAGAACTCGATAAACTAACAAAAGAAATCACAGAGATCCAAATTGAACTCACTAATGCTCTCACTGCAACAGATTTAGAAAAAATTCTTGACGGCATCAATAACAATCTAACAGATTATCGTACTGAATTATGAAACAAAAATTAAGAAAATTCTGATGAGACACCTATGACTATCTTAACGACCAGGTATAACAAACTCCTCTGATCAAAGTAGTACTGAATCAGAAGCTACAAATTACGAACCAGAAGATAGTCAAAGAGCAGGCACTAGCAGCACCAACAAAACAACAGAGCGTCAAAAGAGCCAAAAGAGCATAGCAAGTGTTTTTTTAGGCACGGTAGGAAGAGGCAAAGGTCCGGCAGGGGACACAGGAAGAGAAACACAACGCCCCATAACCATACAGAACCCAAAGAAAACCTATTGTTGAATTGATCAAAAGGAAACCTTAGCAAGACAGAACTGGACCTATTGCAGAAACATCTAAATGTTGTTCCAACCTACAGTGTGAGCCTCTTTGACAAAAAAGTTGAATTATTTAAGTTGATAAGGAAGCTTAGACTTAAAGCTTTATTTGCCCAACTTAACAGTGACAACTTAGAAGAGCCACTCGAGGAACCAGAGTTCACTGAATTCAAAACTAGAAGTACCTTTATTCCACAGACTACCTACCCTATTATTGATCTGTTTCAAAGGATGGTGACCACCACTCTCCAGAAACTATTCTATGCACCACCAAAGCATAGTAATTTTTACCAAAGAGACCTTGATATCATACAAAATCTGTTTTCAGATCCCACACTAACATTTAAACCTGCAGACAAAGGAGGAAGTCTAGTTGTCCCAGACACTAAAGAATATGAAAGCAAATGTGAATCCCAACTTCTTGACAGAAGCATGTACACTGCTATAGACCACAATCCCACATCAGACATAAGAACTTACCTAGAATGCCTACTCACCAGAGCAGAGAAAAGAGGATGGATATCAGACACAATATGCAACTTTCTCACAGCAACACATCCAAGAACACTGCCAAAAACTCACAAATATCTACTTAAACCACTGGGTCGACCCATAGGCTAGGCCACCAACAGCATCCTACAGCCACTGAGCACATATTTAGATCCTTCATACAACCACACATACAAGAGACAGGCACTTACATAAAAGACACCACATATTTTCTTAACACACTCAATACCCTCCACATTGAGAGACAAGACATTCTTTTTACAGATGTACATAGTTTATACACCTCAATACCACCCTCCTTGGGCCAAGAAGCAGTAGAATGGCTACTCTTAAAGTCCGACAATTCGAAAGCATACAAAACATTTCTGATACTACTTTTACATTTTCATCTTGCAGAACTCCTATTTGAGGTCTAAGGACCAACATTACATACAAGTGTCAGGGACATCCCTTGATGCTACCATGGCGCCTAGTTATGCCAATACTTTTATGCATAATTACAAGACCAAACACATCCTAAAACACCCCATCTGGCGGAATTGCATCGGCTAATGGGGTAGATACATAGACAACTTCTTTGCTCTATGGCAAGGCACGGAAGAGGAATTTAAACTATTTAGCAGCTACCCAAACAATATTGATGACAGAACACAATTCACCACAACACATAGGGCCTCATTAGGACCCAGGCGGACTTCGCGGTGCTAAATGCACCGCGAAGCATGGCGGAAAGCCGCCGATAGCGCCATGGGGGTTGGCGGATTTTCCGCCCCATTCCGACCTTGGCGGAGCGGTAAATCCCCAATCCCCATTCTGCCCTTCCCCATTCCCATTTTTGCCCCATAGGGTATAATGGGAGTGGGGAAGGAGTTAATTACGCCACCGTAAAATACGGTGGCGTAATTAACAACGAGGTCCCGTAGCGCCATGGTTTTCTCCGCCTGGTAAAACCAGCCGGAAAAGGCCGCCATGGCGCTACGGGAACTCGTAGTATGGCGGAGAGGTACGCCATGCACTACGCTGGCGTAATACCCTCTCCGCCAGGGTCCTAATGAGGCCCATAGTCAAGAAACTGTTGATTTTCTAGATGTTACCGTGAGACACAATGAAAATTGACTGACAACAACCCTTTTTTGCAAACCTACGGGTGGCAACAATTTGCTGCACAGACTCAGCTTCCACCCTCCAAACACCATTAGAAGATTACGTTACAGCCACTTTTTCAGAGTGAAAAAAATGGTACAAGATGAAACAGATTGCACTAGACTTCCCAACAGATCTAGGCAAACGGCTATCAGGACACAGAAGTCACCAGTTCCTTGAATAAAATTGAAACAATCAGCGGAGAAACAATATTCAACAGAGAGAGAGAAAGAGAGAACACAACCTCCACTTCTATATGTCATCAAATATTCGACACAGAGCAATACAATCAGAAAGATTGCCAAAAAGCACTGGCACTTCTTATCAGAAGTCAGAACTCTCAGCAAACTATACGAGTCACCACCTGTATCTGCGTACACTCATAGTAGAAACAAGAGTGACATTAGAAGGCCACCTGAAAAATCCAAAAGATGTGGCACCTTCCCAATGCTAAACTGCACCAAATGCAGTCTTGTGCAGAAGGGGAACATCATATTTGACCCCAACATGGACAAAAAGATATTCCTAAAATTCTATGCAACATGTGATAGTAGCAACATCATCTATAGCATAAAGAGCCCATGCAGTAAATATTATGTCGGACAATCGTCCAGAAAAGCGAAACTCCTGTGGAATGAACACTGCTCTAACATCCTCACAGGAAATAGCAAATCACCAGTAGCACAGCACTTTCTAGAAGCGAAGCATCACATTTCTCAAATGAGACTGCAAATACTTGAAACAATTGAGAGAAGAGAAAATGGATTCAATATTGTCAGACTATTGGACCAAAGAGAAACCTTCTGGATAGAGATGCACAATTCCCTGCATCCAGGGGGAATGAACGAGAAGTGTTGTTTTTCATGTTTCCTCTAAACAAGCAAGTTACCTCTAGGAAAGCATGTAGTCAATATATTGACACCACACACACTAAACATAGGTGGCCAAAAACCAGCCGACTGTCATGCACCTTTAAGATTATGTACAAACACTAACATGTGTTGAGAACATTCTACAGATTCATGTGTATCTTATGCTAAACATTATCTTGGTTGATGAGACATTCAAATATTGTTGAATAAATTTCACTATATCATGTAGATGGTGTTGAAGGAAAAAAAGTATATTTCTCTAATAATGCTATCCAACTACAGGACTATATGTCAACCATGTATTTCTTCTGCTTCCTTTTGCACATAATGGACCTCATCACAAGTTGGGCGGTATCCCAAATGGAATACTGCCCAACTTTATTTGTGTTAGTGCCCACCCATCCGGCGGTATTACTGCCAGATCACGGGATGGGCGCTAAACGTTACTCCCCATTGCGTCCAATTTCCAGTGCAATTACTGCGCGGTAATACTGCCAGCAATAATTGCGCCGGAAATTGGCATTTTACCAGTGTGTTTACCCCCAGCACTGAACTGAGGGTTAACATGCCGGGCCTGAGATTGGGCAGAGCAGTAAATGCAGCAGTAGCCCCGTTACCACCGCGTTTAAGGGCTTCCGCCTAACTCATGATGAGGCCCCATGTTTCAACCTTCGATGCACACCTATATCTAAACTGAAAACTGTATAGCACACCTGACATGCCAAGGAAATATATGTAGAAAAATATATGTAAATATAACAGTTAAAGAGCAACAGATCATTGCAATGAACAACAATATCATGCAAAAAATGTTAAAATCTAACTAAATCATGTAAATAGTGCTGAAAAAAAAGAAGTATATTGCAGTAACAATGCTGTCCAACCCTAGGACTATAGGTTGAACCGGCAGGCTACCTCCAAACTTGCAAGAAAGCTCAGCACCCGCGAATAGGCAATTACCGGGGGTATTCCGCCCCCGCCAGACCCGGTAATTGCCCTTTCACGGGTGCAGGAATCAGGTGATCCCCATTCCCATTGAGCCCTATAGGGCTCAATGGGAATGGGGATACCTGTAGCACCGGCACAGTTCATAACGGTGCCTGTGCTACAGGCATACTGTGCTCGTGGGTGCCTTTTATTCCGCCAGTTCAGACCTGGCGGAATGAAAGGCACCCGCAAGCACAACTCAGAGTTTGCCGGTCCGGACACAATGGTACCGGCAAGGTTACCGGTACCGTTGCATCCGGACCGGCAAGCTCCTAATGAGGCCCAATGTGTCAATACTGAATGATAACCTATATCCAATCCAAAAACTGCATTGTCTAGCAAAATGAATAAACCCCCACTCACTCTCCATACCTCCACTTGTCCCACCAGAACTCCACAAATTCACAGCCTCATTTTGCCCAGATTTAAACTCCAAAAAGCCGGAGGCGTGAGTTTCCCTGTCCTAGCCTCAAAGCTTTGGAACTCCCTGCCTGTTCCCATCAGAACTGAGCCCTCTTTTCATACCTTCAAGAAGAAAACCAAATCCTGGCTGCGCACGCAAAACGCATGAAGCACTTCACACAAGGCCTGGCCCACCTCAGGGTCGCCCTGCTTTTTTTTTTGTACATGTCGCTTACTTACCTGCTTACTTTATTGATTATGTCTATATATCTGGTACAGATACCTGCTCATCTCTATTGCCTTTGCCTGTACACTTTTGTATTCATGACTCCTCTATGAGAATTCTGCTCCCCTGCATCTTCCTGTAAACTGGGGGAGCTTGAACCTCGTGTCACAGACCCTTACTGTAATGTACTGTAACTGTGGATGCAAGACTATGCACCCGGATGCCCTTGGGCCTGGCTGCAATTTACAAATAAAATAAATACAAATACAAATATGTACAGCAAGACAACGGAATTGGAATCATGTTTGGAAATAACATGTTAATCGCGCCTTTACACAATGTGAATTTACAATCTTAGTAGTGCACAAATGTCTTTGCACAATGTATGTAGAACAGTCATTCTACTCCTTGCACAGTGGTCCCCATTGGTAGTCTGTTAGGAGAATGACATATACTGTACCACCAACTTTGCACATTATAGAAATTTACATTACTGAACTTTTACAAACTAAAATGGCCGCCGGCACACAATGACATCATCACATCGATTACATCATTGTGCATCATCCACTTGTGCCATTATAAACATAAAAGCGTGGCAGGACATACAGGTAACCACTTCCCAGTGGTCCTGGTGTCCTGGGCAGGAACATTTCTACAGAAACAAACATGGTAGGTCTATTTACTGTTCTATCCAGTTAATGTATATGTTTGATCACCACTTCTAAGTGTAATAATCATACCTTATCTTGTTTGGAATCTTCAATTAGGATCTTGTCCTGGTGGCCTGTATCAAAAAAGATGTGCTTTTAGCTATTATGCCCAAAGTCCTGATTGTTGCATCTATAGAGGTTTGCAAATAGCATCTTAGCAACAGTAAATAGACCACTCATGTCTCCCACCACCCCCACCCCCCAGCAGTGCAGGGGCAGCCTCCACCAGGACCCCACTCATGTCTCCCACCACCCCCACCCCCCAGCAGTGCTGGGGCAGCCTCCGCCAGGCCCCCACTCATGTCTCCCAGCACCCCCACCCCCAGCAGTGCAGGGGCAGCCTCCACCAGGCTCCCACTCATGTCTCCCATCACCCCCGCCCCCCTGCAGTGCAGGGCAGCCTCCACCAGGCCCCCACTCATGTCCAACTCATGTCTCCCTGCACCCCCACCCCCAGCATCCAGGGGCAGCCTCCACCAAGCCCCACCCATGTCTCCCTGCACCCCCAACCCCCAGCAGTGCAGGCCAGCCTCCACCAGGCCCCCACCCATGTCTCCCACCACCCTCAACCCCCAGCAGTGCAGGGGCAGCCTCCACCAGGCCCCCACACATGTCTCCAACCACCCCACCCCCCATCAGTGCAGGGGCAGCCTCCACCAGGCCCCCACTCATGTCTCCCATCACCCCCACCCCCCAGCAGTGCAGGGGCAGCCTCCACCAGGCCCCCACCCATGTCTCCCACCACCCCCAACCCCCAGCAGTGCAGGGCACCCTCCACCGGGCCCCCACTCATGTCCAACTCATGTCTCCCTGCACCCCCAGCATCCCGGGGCACCTTCCACCAGGCCCCCACCCATGTCTCCCACCACCCCCACCCCCCAGCATCCAGGGGCAGCCTCCACCAGTCCCCCACTCATGTCTCCCTGCACCCCCAACCCCCAGCAGTGCAGGGGCAGCCTCCACCAGGCCCCCACTCATGTCTCCCATCACCCCCACCCCCAGCAGTGCAGGGGCAGCCTCCACCAGGCCCCCACTCATGTCTCCCATCACCCCACCCCCAGCAGTGCAGGGCAGCCTCCACCAGGCCCCCACTCATGTCCAACTCATGTCTCCCTGCACCCCCACCCCCTAGCATCCAGGGGCAGCCTCCACCAGGCCCCCACTCATGTCTCCCATAACCCCCACCCCCCAGCAGTGCAGGGCAGCCTCCACCAGGCCCCCACTCATGTCCAACTCATGTCTCCCTGCACCCCCACCCCCCAGCAGTGCAGGGACAGCCTCCACCAGGCCCCCACTCATGTCTCCCTGCACCCGCACCCCCCAGCATCCAGGGGCACCCTCCACCAGGCCCCCACTCATGTCCCCCAGCACCCCCACCCCCCAGCATCCAGGGGCATCCTCCACCAGGCCCCCACTCATGTCTCCCACCACCCCACCCCCCAGCAGTGCAGGGTAACCTCCACCAGGCCCCCACTCATGTCCAACTCATGTCTCCCTGCACCCCCACCGCCCAACATCCAGGGGCACCCTCCACCAGGCCCCCACTCATGTCTCCCACCACCCCCACCCCCCAGCAGTGCAGGGGCAGCCTCCACCAGGCCCCCACTCATGTCTCCCACCACCCCCCAGCATCCAGGGGCAGCCTCCACCAGGACCCCACTCATGTTTCCCATCACCCCCACCCCCCCAGCAGTGCAGGGGCAGCCTCCACCAAGCCCCCACTCATGTCTCCCACCACCCACACCCCCCAGCAGTGCAGGGCAGCCTCCACCAGGCCCCCACTCATGTCCAACTCATGTCTCCCTGCACCCCCACCCCCCAGAATCCAGGGGCAGCCTCCACCAGGCCCCCACCCATGTCTCCCATCACCCCCACCCCCCAGCATCCAGGGACACCCTCCACCAGGCCCCCACTCATGTCTCCCACCACCCCCAACCCCCAGCAGTGCAGGGGCAGCCTCCACCAGGCCCCCACTGATGTCTCCCACCACCCCCACCCCCCAGCAGTGCAGGGGCAGCCTCCACCAGGCCCCCACTCATGTCTCCCATCACCCCCACCCCCAGCAGTGCAGGGGCAGCCTCCACCAGGCCCCCACTCATGTCCAACTCATGTCTCCCTGCACCCCCACTCCCTAGCATCCAGGGGCAGCCTCCACCAGGCCCCCACTCATGTCTCCCCCCATCACCCCCACCCCCCAGCAGTGCAGGGCAGCCTCCACCAGGCCCCCACTCATGTCCAACTCATGTCTCCCTGCACCCCCACCCCCTAGCATCCAGGGGCAGCCTCCACCAGGCCCCCACTCATGTCTCCCCCCATCACCCCCACCCCCCAGCAGTGCAGGGCAGCCTCCACCAGGCCCCCACTCATGTCCAACTCATGTCTCCCTGCACCCCCACTCCCTAGCATCCAGGGGCAGCCTCCACCAGGCCCCCACTCATGTCTCCCCCCATCACCCCCACCCCCCAGCAGTGCAGGGCAGCCTCCACCAGGCCCCCACTCATGTCCAACTCATGTCTCCCTGCACCCCCACCCCCCAGCAGTGCAGGGCAGCCTCCACCAGGCCCCCACTCATGTCCAACTCATGTCTCCCTGCACCCCCACCCCCCAGCAGTGCAGGGACAGCCTCCACCAGGCCCCCACTCATGTCTCCCTGCACCCGCACCCCCCAGCATCCAGGGGCACCCTCCACCAGGCCCCCACTCATGTCCCCCAGCACCCCCATCCCCCAGCATCCAGGGGCATCCTCCACCAGGCCCCCACTCATGTCTCCCACCACCCCACCCCCCAGCAGTGCAGGGCACCCTCCACCAGGCCCCCACTCATGTCCAACTCATGTCTCCCTGCACCCCCACCGCCCAACATCCAGGGGCACCCTCCACCAGGCCCCCACTCATGTCTCCCACCACCCCCAACCCCCAGCAGTGCAGGGGCACCCTCCACCAGGCCCCCACTCATGTCCCCCAGCACCCCCACCCCCCAGCATCCAGGGGCACCCTCCACCAGGCCCCCACTCATGTCTCCCACCACCCCCACCCCCAGCATCCAGGGGCAGCCTCCTCCAGGCCCCCACCCATGTCTCCCACCACCCCCACCCCCCAGCAGTGCAGGGCACCCTCCACCAGGCCCCCACTCATGTCCAACTCATGTCTCCCTGCACCCCCACCCCCCAGCATCCAGGGGCACCCTCCACCAGGCCCCCACCCATGTCTCCCATCACCCCCACCCCCCAGCAGTGCAGCGGCAGCCTCCACCAGGCCCCCACTCATGTCTCCCACCACCCCCACCCCCCAGCAGTGCAGGGGCAGCCTCCACCAGGCCCCCACTCATGTCTCCCATCACCCCCACCCCCAGCAGTGCAGGGCACCCTCCACCAGGCCTCCACTCATGTCCAACTCATGTCTCCCTGCACCCCCACGCCCCAGCATCCAGGGGCAGCCTCCACCAGGCCCCCACTCATGTCTCCCTGCACCCCCACCCCCCAGCAGTGCAGGGCACCCTCCACCAGGCCCCCACTCATGTCTCCCACCACCTCCACCCCCCAGCATCCAGGGGCATCCTCCACCAGGCCCCCACTCATGTCTCCCATCACCCCCACCCCCCAGCAGTGCAGGGCACCCTCCACCAGTCCCCCACTCATGTCCAACTCATGTCTCCCTGCACACCTACCCCCCAGCATCCAGGGACACCCTCCACCAGGCCCCCACTCAAGTCTCCCACCACCCCCAACCCCCAGCAGTGCAGGGGCAGCCTCCACCAGGCCCCCACTCATGTCTCCCACCACCCCCACCCGCCAGCAGTGCAGGGGCAGCCTCCACCAGGCCCCCACTCATGTCTCCCATCACCCCCACCCCCCAGCAGTGCAGGGGCAGCCTCCACCAGGCCCCCACTCATGTCTCCCATCACCCCACCCCCAGAAGTGCAGGGCAGCCTCCACCAGGCCCCCACTCATGTCCAACTCATGTCTCCCTGCACCTCACCCCCTAGCATCCAGGGGCAGCCTCCACCAGGCCCCCACTCATGTCTCCCATCACCCCCACCCCCCAGCAGTGCAGGGCACCCTCCACCAGGCCCCCACTCATGTCCAACTCATGTCTCCCTGCACCCCCACCCCCCAGCACTACAGGGGTAGCCTCCACCAGGCCCCCACTCATGTCTCCCATCACCCCCACCCCCCAGCAGTGCAGGGCAGCCTCCACCAGGCCCCCACTCATGTCTCCCACCACCCCCACCCCCCAGCATCCAGGGGCAGCCTCCACCAGGCCCCCACTCATGTCTCCCATCAACCCCACCCCCAGCAGTGCAGGGGCACCCTCCACCAGGCCCCCACTCATGTCCCCCAGCACCTCCACCCCCCAGCATCCAGGGGCAGCCTCCACCAGGCCCCCACTCATGTCTTCCACCACCCCCACCCCCCAGCAGTGCAGGGGCAGCCTCCACCAGGCCCCCACTCATGTCCAACTCATGTCTCCCTGCACCCCCACCCCCCAGCATCCAGGGGCACCCTCCACCAGGCCCCCACTCTTGTCCCCCAGCCAACATCTCACCACAATCTAGATCCCTGGCCCTTATGGTCAGCCTCCAAATGCCAAACACCCACCTGAGTATTGCATCCACCCACTTAGAAATGGCAAAAACATGATAGAACCCAAATTGCAGGTTTGGAAATTAACACATGTCCCTTACATACACCCAATGGGTGTCAGTGAATGTCAAAACCCATATCATGATATGCATGAAATCAATGAGATGAAACTTCACATTGAAGTTTGAAGAAAAAATATGTATTAAAAGCAACATAAATTGAATCAAAAATAAACAAGCAATAATGGAAATAATAAAAAAAAAACAGCAGGTCCGAAAACCATTGCTCCATGGGGAAATAAAAAAAAATGAAAATCCAAAAGTGAACTACATACAGATAAACAATCTAGGGTCCATGACCCCAACCGAACTATATACAAAAATGTGGCCCATTGTCCAAAAGGTCCAATAAAAATGGAAAACCAAAGGAAACCTAACACTAACTACAGAACTATTTACAAGGGCAGCGGGCTAGTCCGACCGCTCACTTCGGGATGTTCCGGGCCAGGGCATCATCGAACTCCTGCTCAATGTCCCGGAGGCGGTCCTCCTCCATGGACCCGAGGGTCCGCAGGGCCGTCCACATGTTCACCCCAAACTCCCTGCGGATTGCCTCGAGGCACTCGGCCCGCCTCAGGGCCCTCCGCATGGAGTTCTCTGCCCTGACCATCGTGAGCCGTGCCTCTTCCGCCCGCTGCCGCTCTGCATCTATGGCGTGGCCCAACCGCTGCCACACGGAAGACACTTCCCGTCCTGGGTCCTCCTGCCCTCCGGCCGATGCCTGCCCCTCCGATGTCGAAGGCCCCGAGCCATCATGGCTCCCACCACGTTGCTGCTGCTGCTGTGCCTCTGCCCGTGCACTGCCTCCTGCTGCCTGCACATCCTCCGCTGGCTGGGGTGCAGTCGTTGATGTGGCCACCCCTGCTGGACGTCCGACTCCCGACTGTGGCAGGGATGCCTCCTCCACCAGCCTGGCCGCACCGTCAGAGGCAGCTCCACAGGACACCCAGGTGACTGATGGGTGGAAAGATGGCACTGAGGACGACTGGTGCATAGGGGGTTCAGTTGAGAAGGGGGTCGTAGCAAGCCCCATCAAACGGAGGAATCCGGCCTGGGTGACCTGTCCCAGTAGGCCGACGCGGTCAACGAGCCATTCGAGATGACGTGCAGTCTCCTCATGAAAAGACTGCAGGTCACCTCGCATGGCCCGTTGACGCAACGCCACACCAGTCAGGACAGGCTCAACCCGGACCCGGATAGCCACGTCCGCAGACAGAGGAAGGCCAGTTGTCGTGAGCTCATCCCCTGCCTGAAAACGGGTCTGGACGTAGGCATCCCTGCTGGTGCAAGATGATGCAGTGACAGGATCAGGGACAGGATTGCACACAGGCACCTCCGCGGCGACCTGTGCTGCCTCCTGTCCCTGGTCCTGCACTGCACCACTAGCACCAGTGGAATCCCCACCTCCAGACCCCGCCTCTATTGCTTGCACGGCCTCCTCCTCCACCAAACCCCCCACCAACCTGGATGACTCTGTGCCATCTTCCCCCGTTGGGCCCTGTGGGGTCCCAGCTCAGCTGCCGCGGAGTCCAACTCCGACCTCCGCCTCTTGGACATCCCCCCGGCAGCTGCGGCCTGGGACGCGGCACCGGACTCCTCACTCCCCGACGAGATCACAACCTGGGAGGAGAGCCAGGCCTTGCGTCTCCGGCTGGCGGTGCGATCCCCGCTGCTGTGCTCCACAGCACCTTCTCCGTCCTCTTCATCAGTTGACGCTGCAGACAGGGAGAAATATAATACAGGCATCAGGGCACTGTACAATGGACACATGCACACATGACAGTTGCACATGAGTGGCATTGTCAAACCTCAGACATGGCATCCCAATTGGCAACACACATGTCATTTCAACTTGCACACATGAGCCATACCACAGCCACATCGCAACTGCCAGCACCATTCATACACATACAACAGCATGACCAGGCAAAGGTGAGCCAGACATCACATGCAACATAGGGAGTGCACTACACATGCACGCACACCACCACATTTGCATGCATGTGTACACCCCAGCCAACTGTCGCAGTGTTCAGATGGGCATCCATGTCACATCTGCCAATCAGGCTTCCACATCCCGCTGTCACATGCATCCATGTTGCATCACTTTTGCACCCTTGTCAAATACACACACATGCACATGTACACAGTGCTGATACATGCAGCTGAAAACAACATACATGCGTGACATCACAAACATGCCTACTTACATACACATTCATCCAAACATGTGTGCCCACACAACTGCATTTGGCATGCAAGCCTACACACACAAGCACCATCCATGTCTCACACATGACAGCCCTCGCATGTGTTAGCCTCACGGCCCTGTACACCCCCACCCATACTCTGCCCCATACAAACAGAAGTGCAACCGGCACATTACTGGCACATCACCACACGCACAGCTTAAAATCATGATGCATGTACACTTACCGCTCGACTCCAGACGGGTCTGCCTCTCAAGGACCTGGACATGGAGCGCTGGGGATATGCGTTCCAGGACCCTCATCTGATCTTCTGACAAGTGGCCCCGGCGCCCCTTAGCATCCGCTGCCTTCAAGAGGCGCCGGGCCTTGTTCAGGTTCCAGGACCTGAAGTCATCCCAGCGCTTCTTGACATGTTGGAAGTCGCGGACTGCCACCCCTCCACGTTGATGGCAGTCACGATGTCCGTCCAGATCCGAGGCCGTCCTTCCTTGTCGGCGCGCACACTTCCGTAGAGGGCATTATACTGCCCCAGGACTTGCTCCACCAGGACACCAACTTCCCTGGCACTGAAGCTGGTGCCCCTTTGCCTCTCTGGCCGGGGGTTGTCAGTGGTGCCAGATGTTGCAGTGCCCGACATGACAACCCCAGAGGCAGGAGTGGGTGGGCAACTGGGTCCTGGGGCTGGGCTGTGGAGCGATGGAATCCCAGACAGGAGTCTTCGGTTCCAGCAGGGGTGGTCACAGCAACAGCACCCCTGGCTGATGTGCAGGCAGCAAATGGCAGGGCACGTGGGCAGCAGGCAGTCAGGCAGCAGCAGATGGCAGGTGGGAGCGTGCTCGTTGATCTGAGGGGCAGTAATTAGGCCTTCTGGGCAGGAGCGTGCTCTTCCGTGTGCTTACGCGTGGCCAGCTTGATACGGAGTGATTTGGCACGTGAAAATCCTGCACGTCTGCGTGTGAATCGAGGAAAGGCCCTTAGCACGTATGCACGTCAGCACGCATATGCGATTTCATTGGACCAAAGGCCCTTAGCGCGTAAGCACGTCTGTGACGTGACGCGCGCGGGTGTTTCCCTCATTACACGTGATGACAGAGCACACGTGGATTTCCACCAATCGCGTGTGGAACTTCCTGCGTACCCCAGAAATACACGTACCCAGGCCAATAGCGTGTACGCTCACTTCCCTCCGATTACAGCGATGACACTCGGACGTGCAGTTTTACCACGTGTGCTCGCATATGCGATTTCATTGGCCCAAAGGCCACCATGCACAGCTGTGTCGTCACGCGCATGGCCGTAGAGAATGGCACGTGTAAAAATGAAGAGATACACGTCCGAGTGTCAAAGCTCGTAATTGGTGGAAATGGCCTCATCGCGTATGCGCATCTGTGACGTGTGTATAAAAGGTACGTGTAGATCGCCATTTCCTTGTACGTGCTTTTCGTGTAGAGCGAGTGGGTGAATTCTGTACTTCTTGTCGGTTCACACGCGATTTACTTCACAGCGTTTCCAGTTTGTACTCCCTGTTACCTCTGACAGCTTTTTCTCTTTTCCTCTTTTTCCTGGGCCTGTTTCCTCAAACAGCGTTCCCTTCTACTGTTGTCCTGTCTCCTCAGACAGCGTACAATTCTTCTTTTGGCGGGGGTGTTGCCAACGCGCACACGTGCATATTTTTCACGCTTTTGTTCCTGGCAGACGGTGAGTCGCGCACATATTTAACATCTGTGCTTGCCCCGTGTGTCGCATAGCCCTTCAGAGGTCATTCTAGGCTGCGTGTGACACGCATACATTCATTCTTGTGTTTCTGGGTGCCACAGCGTAGTGCAGGTTTATTTTTCCACCCACGTGGTCTAGCAGGGGTTGCGTGCACCTTACTTCCCTTTTTTGGGGTGCATGTGCATTGCGTGACCCGTCATCTTTCCCCAGGGGTGACATACAGCCTTGCTAAAGCACTAGGGTACGATTACCATCTGGTACCCAACCCCTTTGACCCCCAATTGCCCAGGACAATAGTTCACATCGACTCCCATACGCACAATAACATCAGTGCCATGGCTGGGAGGAGAACAAGCCGTAAGGGTGGCAAAGGTGGCCGAGCCCCAAGTGGTGGCCGTGGTGGATCCGGTAGGGGACGTGGCCGTGACTTGCAGGGTGCCCCTAGCCCCCCATGTGTGGAGGAGCAGTCAGGGACACCCATGCCCCCCCCCCGGTTGAGGGTAACGTGGCTGACACCATCCATGCTCAGCCCTTGTTGGACCAGCCCACTGTGGAACCAGACCTGGCACAGGGTGACTCCATGGCTGACTTCCAGGTCAGCAGGTCTAGGCCACGTGCGCCGGTGCACGTTGGTATCATCAGGCCACGTGGATCAGGGCAGCTAGGTCATCTGCTGCCCTGCGTAGGCAGGCTGGGGAGGCTGCAGGGGCAGCTGCGGCTCCATCCACCCCACCTCTCACACACCCAGCCAGGACAGTGTCGGTCCAAGTCCATCATGCTGACATTCCCCCTGACACCATCACACTTGAGCTAATGCCTGCACCAACTCCCATGCTGAGTGTGCAATCCCACACTCCTAGTACAGAGTCCACCGGGGCTCCTGCCCCTAGTGTCCAGAGCAGCGTAGGACACTCAGGATCCCCACCACCTTCCAAGCAGAAGAGCAAGAGTGCTCGTCCAGTAGAGGCTGATGCCCCAGACACGGCTACACAGTCCAGCCCGTCAAGGAAGCCCAGCTTCAATGAGGCCGAACTGAATGCACTTGTAGAGTATGTGTCCGCACATGACCGCGAAATGGTGATTGTTGCAGGATCCAAGACCACACCTGCACAACGTCAGGCACACTGGCAGACCATCGCGGACATAAGTGCCCTTGGAATCGTGAGGCGCACAGCTACTGAATGCTACAAGCGCTGGAATGACCTGAAGCGCAGGGCAAAGAATAAGCTGGTCTCAAGTCATGCCGCAACTCTAGTGACTGGAGGTGGGTCTCCAGCAGAGGACATAGAACTCACTCCACATGAGCAGGTAGCTGGGACCTATGTCACTGAGGAACAGATCCAAGGCGTGGGAGAAATGGCAGATTACGAGGCATTGTCCGGTGAGTGCACATGCATGTGTGTGTCATCCATGTGCATGGTGTGTGTGGGAGGGCTTCTGTTTGGGTGTCAGGTGAGGGTGTGTGTGCCTGAGTGGTTTGGGTCACCCATGTGCCTCATCCAATACATTCTGCGCACCAGCATTTGGGTATAGCAGTATCCCTTCTGCCAACATTAGACATCCAGCCCAACACCACGCCAGTTGCCCTTGAAGTGTCATCTTGCCACAACATTGTTGCTTATTTTCCTCTGTTTATTCAGGCAGATTGTTTGCATACCACCACTTTTACTCGGCATTTCTCAGTCCTATTGTCACATGTCTGACATGGCTATGGTACAGTGGACTGGCTTTGTTTCCTGGACATGATTTGTTTAGACATGTCCCTGTGCTATAGGACCATTTTGGACTGGCAGCTCCAGGTTAAACATTTGAACCATTTCAATGGAGAAATCAATTTCATGAGCAAACTGGACTGAATGAACAATTGGTGCCCTCCTCTCCCTCTTCACTTTATGGCTAGGGTACATGCCATCTGTTTGATGGCATGTGTATTTGACCTGCCAATCACTGGCCAATGTGTGATGCCACTGCTAGGCAGCATGCAGCAAATGTGTTCATCTTCCATCTTGGTGTCATCAATGTGTGCCATCTGCCTACCCTTTACACGCAGTGACGGTGCATGCATGGGAGGGTTTTAGTATTGTGGGACATGTGTCAATCAAGTACTGTTTCTGTAGCTTCTCAGCGCTAATTGTGTGCCATAGTGCTAATGCCTGTTTCCATTTGTTTTCTTTTATGTCTTTGCAGGGGATGACGCACTTGATACTGCTGGGGTTGTGGAGATGGTGCAGACCCAGGAGGGGTCTCAGGCCCGACCGACCACCAGTGAGGGACGTGGTGTGGTGGTGGGTGAGAACCCACAACTGCTGCAGGTCGTGCTCTCAAGGGGTGTCTCTGGCTGCACCTCCCCCGAGCTGTATTCAGGTGTCGATTCGGATGATGAGACCTATGTGCCGTCGCAGGTGAGTGTTCCTGGGAGGGATTCTGTTCTGTCCGACCCACCTGCACCAGGGTTAGAACCCTCAATGGGGATGTCAGTGTTGGCAGGTACGCCTTTGGTGGTTACGGATGCAGGGTCACACTCCGCAACATCTGATCCTGTTCCTGGGCCAGCAGATCAGAGGGGGAATGCAGTCCTGCAGCCTCAGGCAGTGCCGGCACAGCAAGGCGCAGTTCGCCTTGCCCCAGACAGGTGTGGTGCCTGCCGACGTGGTGGCCGTACGCCACCTGGCAATACCGCATGGGAGCAATCCATATACGGTATGGCAACCCAACAGGCAGCATCATCAGAGATGATGGCTCAGGCCATGGATAGGGTGGCCACTTCCATTGTCCCCCCCGAAAGGCTGATGGAGCAACTACAGCAGGCAACAGACTCCATCTGCCAGTCACACAGGGAGGACATGTTGGCGTCCGACAGGGACAGGCGGGCGGCACTGGAGACTCTGCGGGAATCCATTTCCATGGAGTCCCAGGGCCACAGGGAAGCCCTGAGGGTGGAACTCCTTCACCTCAGGACAACTCTTGTTTAGCTTGAGGCTTCAACAAACAGAAGGACAGAACAGCAGCTGGAGCGTCTCACACGTACGCTCTCAGCTGAGATGCAGGCAACTAGGGCGGAGGTCCGGGCATCCCGTGAGTTGTTGCATGGGGACCTACGCACAATTATCCTCCAGAACGAGACCTACCACATCCGCATGCTTGCTGCCATGGAGGAACAGACTAGGGCTTTGCGTGGGCTGCCTCCCATAGCACCACCACCTCCTGATGCAGATGCAGAGGGTGAGGAGAGCGACAGCAGTGATTCTCTCACAATAGGGTAGCCGTGTAGGCCATGAGCCCATGAGGTGTTTTTTTTTGCAAGATTCACACAGGTGGGTTTTGGTGTGCACCCTGTCCTCGGACCTCCTGGGTGGCCTCCTCCACCCCCCCGGGCCCATTAATGGCCATTTTTGATTTTTATTTTATTTGTTTTTTTTATTTTTGTTTTTTGGACAGTGTGTTGCCTTGTGTGGCTCCCGTGGGCATACGCTGTATTGTGGCTGGGCACATGCAGGCTTGTCATGAATTCGGTTCAGATGCTTGGGTTTGTGTGACACACACCCCTCCTGCTTCCCGTTTCCATGGGCTTGCAAAGGGTGTGCCCAAGTGACATTGACGTACATGGTGACGTTGGACTCCCATTCGATGTGTGGGCAGTTTGTAGTCAATACTGTGTATACATTCACAGTGCATATTGTTGTTGTATTGTACACTGCATGGTGTATTGATATGTGCCTTTGCATCCATCTCATCCTCCTAATTTGCAGGTAGATTTCTCATGTCTTCACAATGCGGTCCACCTTGGAACTGGAGTTCATGTTATAAGCAGTGCACCTACACTCTTGCCTGGCACTAACACTGTATACTTGGAAGTGTTCAAAGTGCTAGCATCATCAGGTAGTGAGGCTACCATTTTTTTTAAGTCTGTAATGTCATGTTTAAGGTAGGTTGGAGGTTGTGTAGGTGATTGGTATTCTTGGTAAGTATTTGGTAATGTGTGTTGTAGGTCCTGCATTACTGTGAGCATTTCATGTGTGGCCATGTTTCCATTAGGGACACTGTAGTTGGTTACACTTGGGGCATGTTGGGGGTATTCATTTGTTTGCTCTCACATTGCATGACATGCCATGGTGTGTTGTGTGGCCGTGCCGGGAGGGGTTGGGTGACATGGCACTGTTCTCATGTAGTATTTTGCAAGTGGGTATTCATTTCTGCAGCATGGAAGTGTGTCTTTTGATGACACTTCATTGGTGGTGTTGTGTAGGTAGGGATGCACACATTGTGACACTTCCACATGAACAATCTCAGGCTGCTATGGTTCTGACAGTTGACTGTCCCTTTGTTCATCATAATTGTCAGGTTGAGTCATCATTGCTTATCAGATGGTATGTGCCAGGGCTGTGTGCACTCCACATTGATTTCTATGTGAAGTAATTAGCCACCAGCTGCGTACAGGCTGCCTCACCCCGTGCCCTTTCCCCTCCCATGCGCAGTGGGAGTGCATGTGGTTGGGGATGTGGGGGCACCACCATGTCCACAGCCAGGCCCGGCGTGTTGCAACATTGTGCAGGACACATGCTGCCACTATGATCCTGCACACTACTGGGGGCGCATATAACAGCTGCCCGCCAGAACGGTCAAGGGAGCGAAAGAGTGACTTGAGCACTCTGAATGTGCGCTCCACTATGCCCTGGGTTGCAATATGGGCTGTGTTCTATCTTACCTCGGGAGGCGTGATGGGGTTCGAATTGGCGTCATCATGTGGGTGCTCAGAGGGTAGGCACTGTCCCCTGGTGAGGAGGTGATGTGTATCATTAGTGGGGTAGTGACATAACTCTGCATCTGACATGCATGCATGTGCAGTGGCATTCATACTCACCAAGCAGCCATTTATCGCCATGCCGCCCAGTTTCTAGGTCCCGGCTTAGGGTAGACATTCAGTAAATGAA